>NC_069501.1:635676491-636376491 GCF_027579735.1 Bombina bombina | reverse complement strand
GATGATTGAAAGGACCTTGTATTAGAAGGTCCTGTCTTAGAGGCAGAGTCCATGGTGGAAAGGATGACATGTCCACTAGGTCTGCATACCAGTTCCTGCGTGGCCACGCAGGCGCTATTAGAATCACCGATGCTCTCTCCTGTTTGATTTTGGCAATCAGTCGAGGGAGCAGAGGAAACTGTGGAAACACATAAGCCAGGTTGAAGAACCAAGGCGCTGCTAGAGCATCTATCAGCGTCGCTTCTGGGTCCCTGGACCTGAATCCGTAACAAGGAAGCTTGGCGTTCTGGCGAGACGCCATGAGATCCAACTCTGGTTTGCCCCAACGATGAATCAATTGAGCAAACACCTCCGGATGGAGTTCCCACTCCCCCCGGGTGAAAAGTCTGACGACTTAGAAAATCCGCCTCCCAGTTCTCCACGCCTGGGATATGGATTGCTTACAGGTGGCAAGAGTCAGACTTCTAACATCGCTAGGGAACTCCTGGTTCCCCCTTGATGGTTGATGTAAGCCACAGTCGGGATATTGTCCGACTGAAATCTGATGAACCTCAGTGTTGCTAACTGAGGCCAAGCCAGAAGAGCATTGAATATTGCTCTTAACTCCAGAATATTTATCGGAAGGAGTTTCTCCTCCTGAGTCCACGATCCCTGTGCCTTCAGGGAGTTCGAGACTGCACCCCAACCTAGAAGGCTGGCATCTGTTGTTACAATTGTCCAATCTGGCCTGCGAAAGGTCATACCCTTGGACAGGTGAACCGAGACAACCACCAGAGAAGAGAATCTCTGGTCTCTTGATCCAGATTTAGCAGAGGGGACAAATCTGTGTAATCCCCATTCCACTGACTTAGCATGCATAATTGCAGCGGTCTGAGATGTAGGCGCGCAAATGGCACCATGTCCATTGCCGCTACCATTAAGCCGATCACCTCCATACACTGAGCCACCGAAGGGCGCGGAATGGAATGAAGAATACGGCAAGCATTTAGAAGCTTTGATAACCTGGACTCCGTCAGGTAAATTTTCATCTCAACAGAATCTATAAGAGTCCCTAAGAAGGAGACTCTTGTGAGTGGGGATAGAGAACTCTTTTCCTCGTTCACTTTCCACCCGTGCAATCTCAGAAATGCCAGAACTATCTCTGTATGAGACTTGGCAATTTGAAAGCTTGACGCCTGTATCAGGATGTCGTCTAGATACGGAGCCACTGCTATGCCTCCCGGTCTTAGAACCGCCAGAAGTGAGCCCAGAACCTTCGTAAAGATTATCGGGGCTGTAGCCAACCCGAAGGGAAGAGCTACAAATTGGTAATGCCTGTCTAGAAAGGCAAACCTTAGGAACCGATGATGATCTTTGTGAATCGGTATGTGAAGGTAGGCATCCTTTAAGTCCACTGTGGTCATGCACTGACCCTCTTGGATCATGGGTAGGATGGTCCGAATAGTTTCCATTTTGAAAGATGGAACTCTGAGGAATTTGTTTAAGATCTTTAGATCCAAAATTGGTCTGAAGGTTCCCTCTTTTTTGGGAACCACAAACAGATTTGAATAAAAACGCTGTCCTTGTTCCGTCCGCGGAACTGGATGGATCACTCCCATTACTAGGAGGTCTTGCACACAGCGTAGGAATGCCTCTTTCTTTATCTGATTTGCAGATAACCTTGAAAGATGAAATCTCCCTTGTGGAGGGGAAGCTTTGAAGTCCAGAAGATATCCCTGAGATATGATCTCCAACGCCCAGGGATCCTGAACATCTCTTGCCCACGCCTGGGCGAAGAGAAAAAGTCTGCCCCCTACTAGATCCGTGGCCAGATAGGGGGCCGTTCCTTCATGCTGTCTTAGAGGCAGCAACAGGCTTTCTGGCCTGCTTGCCCTTGTTCCAGGACTGGTTAGGTTTCCAGGCCTGCTTAGATTGAGCAAAAGTTCCCTCTTGTCTTGAAGCGGAGGAAGTTGATGCTGCACCTGCCTTGGAATTTCGAAAGGCACGAAAATTAGACTGTTTGGCCTTTGAATTGGCCCTGTCCTGAGGAAGGGTATGACCCTTACCTCCAGTAATGTCAGCAATCATTTCTTTCAAACCAGGCCCGAATAAGGTCTGCCCCTTGAAAGGAATGTTGAGTAATTTAGACTTTGAAGTCACATCAGCTGACCAGGATTTGAGCCATAGCGCCCTACGCGCCTGGATGGCAAATCCGGAATTCTTAGCCGTTAGTTTAGTCAAATGAACAATGGCATCAGAAACAAATGAGTTAGCTAGCTTAAGAGTTCTAAGCTTGTCAACAATTTCAGTCAATGGAGCTGTATGGATGGCCTCTTCCAGGGCCTCAAACCAGAATGCCGCCGCAGCAGTGACAGGCGCAATGCATGCAAGGGGCTGTAAAATAAAACCTTGTTGAATAAACATTTTCTTAAGGTAACCCTCTAATTTTTTATCCATTGGATCTGAAAAAGCACAAATGTCCTCAACCGGGATAGTGGTACGCTTTGCTAAAGTAGAAACTGCTCCCTCCACCTTAGGGACAGTCTGCCATAAGCCCCGTGTAATGGCATCTATTGGAAACATTCTTCTAAATATAGGAGGTGGGGAAAAGGGCACACCGGGCCTATCCCACTCCTTACTAATAATTTCTGTAAGCCTTTTAGGTATTGGAAAAACATCAGTACTCACCGGCACTGCATAGTATTTATCTGGCACTGCAATTGTGTCACAGTCATTCAGAGCAGCTAATACCTCTGTTACGGTTACCCTTAGTCTCGCTGAGAGATGGACCGCTTAGTAGCCTGGATCCCTATTGCTAAAGAGGGGAGAAGCTGCTTTCCATAGTATTCTATATGAGTCTCGCAAATATAGAATAATCTCCCTTAGCTGCAGTACAGCTAGGATACCCTTCTGCCCACAAAAACGAGTCAACGCTGCGATTGAGGGTCAAACAAGAACTCAGGACTGGGATGCCCAGCCTGCTTTTTATTAAGGTTACATGCACACAGGGCACTCCCAGGGGGAGAGGGGGGGAAGCACAAAATCCCCCATCACACATTTAGATAGAGAGCACTGTCCTTTGACAGGCCACAATAGGATTACAGTACTTAAGATAACAAGTTTACAAGTTCATCTTATCAATTAGCAGTCTGGCTCCAGAGGTGATTAGACAATAGTTTCTAAAAGCTGAAAAAAAAGAGTTAACTCTTTATGAAATGAAACTTGTTACAGTTTTCTTGGAGCCCTTCTTAGGCGCTGGCTTGCTGGTTCAGGCATTGCTGCTGGGAAATAAGCTCTTCACAACAGAATAACTAATGCTTCTGTAACATTGCTCCCTTTCTGTGGAACACTCTGGCAGACACGGTCTGACCCCTTTTCGGGGCAGACTAAGGCTGTCCAGACCGCTGGTTATGCGGGGCTGAGGTCGGTTTGTCTGGACAACCCGTCGGCGTTGCCATTCTGTTTCCCAGGTCTGTAAGTAATGGTGAAATTGAAGGTTTGCAACGATAAGCTCCAACGTAATAGCCTGCCGTTATCTCCAGAGACCCGGTTCAGCCACACCAACGGGTTATGGTCGGTGACCAGAGTGAACTCCTGACCATATAAATAGGGAGTCAATTTCTTTAATGCCCACACCAAAGCCAAACACTCCTTTTCGACCGCTGCATAGCTGACTTCGCGGGGCAGGAGCTTCCGGCTGATGTAGGCAACTGGATGCTCCCCTCCATCTTCGCCTACTTGGCTGAGGACAGCTCCCAGCCCGAACATGGAAGCATCTGTATGGACGATAAAACGTTTGTTAAGGGCTGGGGCCGCCAAGACAGGAGCGTTAATTAGAGCATTTTTGAGAGCCTGGAAAGCCGTTTCACAGTGGGGAGACCACAGGACCTGTCGAGGTAAGTTCTTCTTGGTCAAGTCAGTCAGGGGTTTGGCAAGTGTGCTGTAGTCTGGTACGAACCGTCTATAGTACCCTGCCGTGCCCAGGAAGGCTAGGACCTGAGTCTTAGTGATGGGGGTGGGCCAATTGGCGACAGCTTCTATTTTGGCCGGCTCTGGTCGCTGCTTTCCACACCCCACCCGGTGACCCAGGTACTGTACCTCGGCCATCCCAAAGTGGCATTTTTCTGGCTTCAGAGTCAGGCCAGCAGCCCGGATCTGATCCAGAACCATTCCCACATGAGCTAAGTGGTCCTCCCAGGACTCACTGTGGATCGCTATGTCGTCCAGGTAGGCGCAAGCAAAACTCTGGAAGCCATCCAGGAGCCTATCCACCAAGCGCTGGAATGTAGCTGGGGCATTCTTCATCCCAAACGGCATTACCCTAAACTGATATAAGCCGAATGGGGTGACGAATGCCGACTTGGGGATAGCCTCCGGGGCCAGGGGAATCTGCCAGTAACCTTTGCAGAGGTCAATAGTGGTCAGGTAATTTCCCCTGGCTATACGATCGAGTAGCTCATCTACCCTGGGCATAGGGTAAGCGTCCGTCACGGTATTTTCATTGAGCCTCCGATAGTCTACGCAGAACCGGGTGGTCCCATCTTTCTTGGGCACCAAGACAACTGGGGAGGCCCAGGGACTATCGGAGGGCTCAATTACCCTGAGCTGGAGCATCTCATCGATCTCCTTCTTCATTCCTGTCCTAACTGCTTCGGGGATTCGGTACGGAGCCTGGCGCAAGGGAGCTTGTCCCGGAGTATCTACCTGGTGGGTGGTTAAAGTAGTGTACCCTGGCTTCGGGGAGAAGGTGAGGTGTTTGGACTGGAGGAGTTGGTTGAGCTGCTCCCTTTCAGTGGGGCTAAGTCGGTCCCCTATCTGAACCTGCGCCACTATACCTGTGGGGAGGCTCTTTTCTAATAGGTCTGGAATGGGTAAACTGTCGGGGTCTTCCTGAGGGGAACAACATACGGCCGTCACGTTCTCTGGTCGCTCAAAATATTCCTTGAGCATGTTTACATGGAATGTCTTTCTAAGATTGTTGTCGTGGCAGCTAGCTATCACATAAGTGGTGTCTCCCCTTTTCTCTACGATCTGGTAGGGACCCTGCCAGGACGCCTGCAATTTGTCTGTCTTCACCGGCTTAAGTACTAACACCTTTTGTCCTATGGTGAAGATTCTCTTTCGGGCCCCCCGATCGTACCATACTTTCTGTCTTCTCTGGGCCAACTGGAGATTAGCCCGCACGGATTTGGCTAATTGCTCCATTCGGTCCCTGAGTTCCAGCACGTATGGCACAATTGGGACACCGTCAGCCTCCATCTCTCCCTCCCAGTGCTCCCGGATCAGGTTTAGGGGTCCCCGTACCTTTCTTCCGTAGAGCAACTCGAAGGGAGAGAACCCTGTCATTTCCTGGGGCACCTCCCGATAAGCAAATAGGAGGTGCGGCAGGAAGCGTTCCCAGTCTCGGTATTCCTGAGTGAACGTCTTGAGCATTTGCTTGAGGGTCCCATTGAACCTCTCACACAGCCCGTTCGTCTGGGGGTGGTATGGGGAGCTTAGGAGGGACTTAATTTTGCAAACCTGCCAGAGTTGTTGGGTCAATTCAGCCGTAAATTGGGTGCCTCGGTCGGATAGGATTTCTTTTGGAAATCCTACCCGGGAGAACACCTGTACTAGTGCATTCGCTACCGTATCCGCTTGTATGTTGGATAGGGCGACAGCCTCTGGGTACCTGGTAGCGTAGTCCACTACGGTAAGAATGTATCGCTTACCGGAGGGACTAGGGGTAGCCAGTGGTCCCACTAGGTCAATAGCAACCCGGCTGAAGGGTTCCTCTACAATGGGCATATTTACTAGCTGGGCTTTAGGGTGATCGCCTCGCCTTCCTACTCGTTGACACACATTGCAGGTGTTACAGTAAGTTCTAACGTCAGCGTGCACCCCTGGCCAAAAGAACGTGTGAGTAATGCGGTGTAGGGTACGGGTAACGGCTAGGTGGCCTGCTAAGGGGATGTCGTGGCCTATTTTGAGGATTTCTTGACGGTATTTGTGGGGCACTACCAGCTGTCGCCTACGCTGTCCCCTTTTCTCTGTCCAGCGGTATAGTTTCCCTTTTTCCCATAAGAATGTTTCGTTATCTGCCCCGCCCCCTCCGGTCTCTGCTCGTTCCCGGTACTTTTGTAAGGTCGGGTCAGTCTTAGACTCTGCCTCGAAGGCATCTGGGGTGTCCCAGGGTATGGGGCCTAACCTGTCAGGCAAGGTCGGGGTAGGTCTTACCTGTGTCTCCCGCACTGGTGAGAGCTCTCGCTCCGTCCGGGCTTGGGCCCGTGTAGTCACTGGGTCCGCCTCGTTGTTGCATACTGGAGCATAGGCAGAAGTCATGGGGCCCAAATCGTTGCCCAGTAGTACTTCGGCAGGTAAATTATCCATTAGGCCCACGTTCACAGCCCCCTTTCCCGCTCCCCAATCAAGATGCACTTTAGCTGTTGGAATTTTGTACACATCCCCCCCCCGCCACTCTAACGGCCACAGTCTGTCCGGATCGCTTGTGCTCTGGCACCAAATGACTCTGTACCAGCGTGATAGTAGCCCCTGTGTCTCGCAATCCCTCGGTAGATCGCCCCTCGAGCCATACCCTCTGCCGATGGTGCTGGCGGTTATCTGAGGCAGCATATACAGGGTCTGCCTCGTGAAGCGGCCCCACATATCCCTCCATAGGGGCCTCTTGGTTAACACAGAGGGCCCGGGCCGGACGATAGGACCCAGAGGGGTAATTGTAATTCCTGGGTGTCTGGTGCGTATTAAGGGGGCAGCTAGCCATGAAATGCCCTGGTTGCTTGCATCGGTGGCAAGTCGGTCTGGGACGCTCAGAGCTGTTATTGGGTGGTCCTGAGTGTCGGACGGGCCCTGTGGGCACCGGGGCTCGGAATTCAGCACGAGGGGGTGCACGGTAAACCTCTCTGGGTTCGACCCGTGCTGGAGCTCGGTAGTTCATGGGTTCGTGAAGACGGGAGTCATAATGTTCATCGGCCAATTTGGCTGCTTCTTCTAAGGTAGAAGGCCGCCTGTCTCGCAGCCATTCCTTCCCTTGCTGTTCCATGCCATTATAAAAATGTTCTAAGAGAAACAATTGTAAAATTTCCTCCCCAGTCACCGCTTTACTTCCGCTCAGCCAGTGATTTGCCGCTCTCCGCATTCGGTGCGCCCATTCCATATGGGTATCGTTAGGCTTCTTTTCCGTGCCCCGAAACTGTCGGCGATACGTGTCCGGAGTTACAGCGTACCGTCGCAACAGTGTCTCCTTAACTAGCTCATACTGTGTCACTTCCTCAGCACCCAGAGTACGAAAGGCTTCCAGGGCTCGCCCGGATAGTTTCCCAGACAATATCGTGGGCCACTCTCTGTTGGGAATCTGGTGCAGGGCACATTGCCTTTCGAAGTCCGCCAAATATTCATCAATCCCTGTCTTGCTCTCTAGGAAGGGTCGAAATGCCGCATAGGGTATCTTGGGCCTCCCAGCATTTTCGACAGGGATGATTACCTGCGGGGCTTCAGCATTGCGGTGTGCGTTCGCTAGGTTGAGTTCGTGGGCTCGAGTCTCTCGTATATCCTCGTCCGCCTCCGCCATCAACTGCTGTACCAATTCCATGGAGGGGTTCGGCCCGTATAATGAGAGCCTTTCCCGAACAATCCTGGTTTTTTCGTCACTAATCGTGGTCGGTGTTTCCGCCATTGTGAAGCTCTGATCCAGTTCGGTCAATTCTGCGATCAGCTCTCTCCTCGGCCGGTTGCTGGCGTACCCCCCTCTGCTTTCAAGTAAATCCTTTAGGGTTGTACGCTTCAATTTTTCGTAAGCGCTCTCCATCCGTTCTGTACCTCTCCTAGGAAATCCAGGAAAATCCCGCCGCTGCCGCCAAATGTTACGGTTACCCTTAGTCTCGCTGAGAGATGGACCGCTTAGTAGCCTGGATCCCTATTGCTAAAGAGGGGAGAAGCTGCTTTCCATAGTATTCTATATGAGTCTCGCAAATATAGAATAATCTCCCTTAGCTGCAGTACAGCTAGGATACCCTTCTGCCCACAAAAACGAGTCAACGCTGCGATTGAGGGTCAAACAAGAACTCAGGACTGGGATGCCCAGCCTGCTTTTTATTAAGGTTACATGCACACAGGGCACTCCCAGGGGGAGAGGGGGGGAAGCACAAAATCCCCCATCACACATTTAGATAGAGAGCACTGTCCTTTGACAGGCCACAATAGGATTACAGTACTTAAGATAACAAGTTTACAAGTTCATCTTATCAATTAGCAGTCTGGCTCCAGAGGTGATTAGACAATAGTTTCTAAAAGCTGAAAAAAAAGAGTTAACTCTTTATGAAATGAAACTTGTTACAGTTTTCTTGGAGCCCTTCTTAGGCGCTGGCTTGCTGGTTCAGGCATTGCTGCTGGGAAATAAGCTCTTCACAACAGAATAACTAATGCTTCTGTAACAACCTCCCCAAGCAATACACAGAGGTTCTCAAGCTTAAATTTAAAATTAGAAATCTCTGAATCAGGTCTCCCCGAATCAGAGACGTCACCCACAGACTGAAGCTCTCCGTCCTCAGGTTCTGCATATTGTGACGCAGTATCAGACATGGCTCTTACAGCATCTACGCGCTCTGTATCTCGTCTAACCCCAGAGCTATTGCGCTTGCCTCTCAATTCAGGCAATCTGGATAATACCTCTGACAGGGTATTATTCATGATTGCAGCCATGTCCTGCAAAGTAATCGCTATGGGCGTCCCTGATGTACTTGGCGCCATATTAGCGTGCGTCCCTTGAGCGGGAGGCGAAGGGTCCGACACGTGGGGAGAGTTAGCGGCATAACTTCCCCCTCGACAGACCCCTTTGGTGACAATTCTTTTATAGATAAAGACTGATCTTTACTGTTTAAGGTGAAATCAATACATTTAGTACACATTCTCCTATGGGGCTCCACCATGGCTTTTAAACATAATGAACAAGTATCCTCTGTTTCAGACTAGCAATGAGACTAGCAAGCTTGGAAAACACTTTAAAGCAAGTTAACAAACAATATAAAAAACGTTACTGTGCCTTTAAGAGAAACAAATTTTGACAAAATTTGAAATAACAGTGAAAAAAGGCAGTTACACTAACAAAATTTTTACAGTGTGTGTAACAAGTCAGCAGAGCATTGCACCCACTTGCAAATGGATAATTAACCCCTTAATAACAAAAACAGAATAATAAATGACAAAAACGTTTTTTAAACACAGTCACAACTGCCACAGTCTACTGTGATTGTTACCCTCCTCAAACACGACTTTGAAGCCTTTTGAGCCCTTCAGAGATGTCCTGTATCATGCAGAGGGAAGCTGAATGTCTCTGTCAGTATTTTTAACTGCACAGAAAAGCACTAAAATAGGCCCTTCCCACTTATATTGCAACAGTGGAAAGCTTCAGGAAACTGTCTCTAGGCAGAAATCAAACCAGCCATGTGGAAAAAAACTAGGCCCCAATAAGTTTTGTCACCAAACATATATAAAAACGATTAACATGCCAGCAAACGTTTTATATTACATTTTTATAAGAGTATGCATCTCTATTAATAAGCCTGATACCAGTAGCTATCACTGCATTTAAGGCTTTACTTACATTAATCCGGTATAAGCAGCATTTTCTAGCAAATTCCATCCCTAGAAAAATATTAACTGCACATACCTTATTGCAGGAAAACCTGCACGCCATTCCCTCTCTGAAGTTACCTCACTCCTCAGAATATGTGAGAACAGCCATGGATCTTAGTTACTTCTGCTAAGATCATAGAAAATGCAGGCAGATTCTTATTCTAAATACTGCCTGAGATAAACAGCACACTCCGGTACCATTTAAAAATAAAAAAATTTTGATTGAAGAAATAAACTAAGTATAAAACACCACTCTCCTCTTACGACCTCCATCTTTGTTGAGGGTTGCAAGAGAATGACTGGATATGGCAGTTAGGGGAGGAGCTATATAGCAGCTCTGCTGTGGGTGATCCTCTTGCAACTTCCTGTTGGGAAGGAGAATATCCCATAAGTAATGGATGATCCGTGGACTGGATACACTTAACAAGAGAAAGCACATTTATTCCACCATATAAATAGTATTGGAAGTAACAACCAAACCCAAATTTAGATTAAATTATAGATAAATATGGCCAGAATGTTCATACAATTATGAATTTCTATCTTCTTCAGAAAAAAACAGGAACAAAGCAATCCAACAATGTTTCCCTGTTCCCAAAAGGCTAAAGCAGGAAAGCCAAATATAATATATGAAGTATATATTATATATATTTTATTTTAGAGAAGAGAGAAAAGAAAGAGAATACACTTACAAAACCTCTTAAAAAAGACAGGGATTTTAGCACTCAAAATAGTTATATACAGGGAGTGCAGAATTATTAGGCAAATGAGTATTTTGACCACATCATCCTCTTTATGCATGTTGTCTTACTCCAAGCTGTATAGGCTCGAAAGCCTACTACCAATTAAGCATATTAGGTGATGTGCATCTCTGTAATGAGAAGGGGTGTGGTCTAATGACATCAACACCCTATATCAGGTGTGCATAATTACTTCCTTTCCTTTGGCAAAATGGGTCAAAAGAAGGACTTGACAGGCTCAGAAAAGTCAAAAATAGTGAGATATCTTGCAGAGGGATGCAGCACTCTTAAAATTGCAAAGCTTCTGAAGCGTGATCATCGAACAATCAAGCATTTCATTCAAAATAGTCAACAGGGTCGCAAGAAGCGTGTGGAAAAACCAAGGCGCAAAATAACTGCCCATGAACTGAGAAAAGTCAAGCGTGCAGCTGCCAAGATGCCACTTGCCACCAGTTTGGCCATATTTCAGAGCTGCAACATCACTGGAGTGCCCAAGAGCACAAGGTGTGCAATACTCAGAGACATGGCCAAGGTAAGAAAGGCTGAAAGATGACCAACACTGAACAAGACACACAAGCTGAAACGTCAAGACTGGGCCAAGAAATATCTCAAGACTGATTTTTCTAAGGTTTTATGGACTGATGAAATGAGAGTGAGTCTTGATGGGCCAGATGGATGGGCCCGTGGCTGGATTGGTAAAGGGCAGAGAGCTCCAGTCCGACTCAGACGCCAGCAAGGTGGAGGTGGAGTACTGGTTTGGGCTGGTATCATCAAAGATGAACTTGTGGGGCCTTTTCGGGTTGAAGATGGAGTCAAGCTCAACTCTCAGTCCTACTGCCAGTTTCTGGAAGACACCTTCTTCAAGCAGTGGTACAGGAAGAAGTCTGCATCCTTCAAGAAAAACATGATTTTCATGCAGGACAATGCTCCATCACACGCGTCCAAGTACTCCACAGTGTGGCTGGCAAGAAAGGGTATAAAAGAAGAAAATCTAATGACATGGCCTCCTTGTTCACCTGATCTGAACCCCATTGAGAACCTGTGGTCCATCATCAAATGTGAGATTTACAAGGAGGGAAAACAGTACACCTCTCTGAACAGTGTCTGGGAGGCTGTGGTTGCTGCTGCACGCAATGTTGATGGTGAACAGATCAAAACACTGACAGAATCCATGGATGGCAGGCTTTTGAGTGTCCTTGCAAAGAAAGGTGGCTATATTGGTCACTGATTTGTTTTTGTTTTGTTCTTGAATGTCAGAAAACAGAATTTATGTTTACCTGATAAATTACTTTCTCCAACGGTGTGTCCGGTCCACGGCGTCATCCTTACTTGTGGGATATTCTCTTCCCCAACAGGAAATGGCAAAGAGCCCAGCAAAGCTGGTCACATGATCCCTCCTAGGCTCCGCCTACCCCAGTCATTCGACCGACGTTAAGGAGGAATATTTGCATAGGAGAAACCATATGATACCGTGGTGACTGTAGTTAAAGAAAATAAATTATCAGACCTGATTAAAAAAACCAGGGCGGGCCGTGGACCGGACACACCGTTGGAGAAAGTAATTTATCAGGTAAACATAAATTCTGTTTTCTCCAACATAGGTGTGTCCGGTCCACGGCGTCATCCTTACTTGTGGGAACCAATACCAAAGCTTTAGGACACGGATGAAGGGAGGGAGCAAATCAGGTCACCTAAATGGAAGGCACCACGGCTTGCAAAACCTTTCTCCCAAAAATAGCCTCAGAAGAAGCAAAAGTATCAAACTTGTAAAATTTGGTAAAAGTGTGCAGTGAAGACCAAGTCGCTGCCCTACATATCTGATCAACAGAAGCCTCGTTCTTGAAGGCCCATGTGGAAGCCACAGCCCTAGTGGAATGAGCTGTGATTCTTTCGGGAGGCTGCCTTCCGGCAGTCTCGTAAGCCAATCTGATGATGCTTTTAATCCAAAAAGAGAGAGAGGTAGAAGTTGCTTTTTGACCTCTCCTTTTACCGGAATAAACAACAAACAAGGAAGATGTTTGTCTAAAATCCTTTGTAGCATCTAAATAGAATTTTAGAGCGCGAACAACATCCAAGTTGTGCAACAAACGTTCCTTCTTCGAAACTGGTTTCGGACACAGAGAAGGTACGATAATCTCCTGGTTAATGTTTTTGTTAGAAACAACTTTTGGAAGAAAACCAGGTTTAGTACGTAAAACCACCTTATCTGCATGGAACACCAGATAAGGAGGAGAACACTGCAGAGCAGATAGTTCCGAAACTCTTCTAGCAGAAGAAATTGCAACCAAAAACAAAACTTTCCAAGATAATAACTTAATATCAACGGAATGTAAGGGCTCAAACGGAACCCCCTGAAGAACTGAAAGAACTAAGTTGAGACTCCAAGGAGGAGTCAAAGGTTTGTAAACAGGCTTGATTCTAACCAGAGCCTGAACAAAGGCTTGAACATCTGGCACAGCTGCCAGCATTTTGTGAAGTAACACAGACAAGGCAGAAATCTGTCCCTTCAGGGAACTTGCAGATAATCCTTTTTCCAATCCTTCTTGAAGGAAGGATAGAATCTTAGGAATCTTAACCTTGTCCCAAGGGAATCCTTTAGATTCACACCAACAGATATATTTTTTCCAAATTTTGTGGTAAATCTTTCTAGTTACAGGCTTTCTAGCCTGAACAAGAGTATCGATAACAGAATCTGAGAACCCTCGCTTCGATAAGATCAAGCGTTCAATCTCCAAGCAGTCAGCTGGAGTGAAACCAGATTCGGATGTTCAAACGGACCCTGAACAAGAAGGTCTCGTCTCAAAGGTAGCTTCCAAGGTGGAGCCGATGACATATTCACCAGATCTGCATACCAAGTCCTGCGTGGCCACGCAGGAGCTATCAAGATCACCGACGCCCTCTCCTGATTGATCCTGGCTACCAGCCTGGGGATGAGAGGAAACGGCGGGAACACATAAGCTAGTTTGAAGGTCCAAGGTGCTACTAGTGCATCCACTAGAGCCGCCTTGGGATCCCTGGATCTGGACCCGTAGCAAGGAACTTTGAAGTTCTGACGAGAGGCCATCAGATCCATGTCTGGAATGCCCCACAGCTGAGTGACTTGGGCAAAGATTTCCGGATGGAGTTCCCACTCCCCCGGATGCAATGTCTGACGACTCAGAAAATCCGCTTCCCAATTTTCCACTCCTGGGATGTGGATAGCAGACAGGTGGCAGGAGTGAGACTCCGCCCATAGAATGATTTTGGTCACTTCTTCCATCGCTAGGGAACTCCTTGTTCCCCCCTGATGGTTGATGTACGCAACAGTTGTCATGTTGTCTGATTGAAACCGTATGAACTTGGCCCTCGCTAGCTGAGGCCAAGCCTTGAGAGCATTGAATATCGCTCTCAGTTCCAGAATATTTATCGGTAGAAGAGATTCTTCCCGAGACCAAAGACCCTGAGCTTTCAGGGATCCCCAGACCGCGCCCCAGCCCATCAGACTGGCGTCGGTCGTGACAATGACCCACTCTGGTCTGCGGAATGTCATCCCTTGTGACAGGTTGTCCAGGGACAGCCACCAACGGAGTGAGTCTCTGGTCCTCTGATTTACTTGTATCTTCGGAGACAAGTCTGTATAGTCCCCATTCCACTGACTGAGCATGCACAGTTGTAATGGTCTTAGATGAATGCGCGCAAAAGGAACTATGTCCATTGCCGCTACCATCAAACCTATCACTTCCATGCACTGCGCTATGGAAGGAAGAGGAACGGAATGAAGTATCCGACAAGAGTCTAGAAGTTTTGTTTTTCTGGCCTCTGTCAGAAAAATCCTCATTTCTAAGGAGTCTATTATTGTTCCCAAGAAGGGAACCCTTGTTGACGGAGATAGAGAACTCTTTTCCACGGTCACTTTCCATCCGTGAGATCTGAGAAAGGCCAGGACAATGTCCGTGTGAGCCTTTGCTTGAGGAAGGGACGACGCTTGAATCAGAATGTCGTCCAAGTAAGGTACTACAGCAATGCCCCTTGGTCTTAGCACAGCTAGAAGGGACCCTAGTACCTTTGTGAAAATCCTTGGAGCAGTGGCTAATCCGAAAGGAAGCGCCACAAACTGGTAATGCTTGTCCAGGAATGCGAACCTTAGGAACCGATGATGTTCCTTGTGGATAGGAATATGTAGATACGCATCCTTTAAATCCACCGTGGTCATGAATTGACCTTCCTGGATGGAAGGAAGAATAGTTTGAATGGTTTCCATCTTGAACGATGGAACCTTGAGAAACTTGTTTAAGATCTTGAGATCTAAGATTGGTCTGAACGTTCCCTCTTTTTTGGGAACTATGAACAGATTGGAGTAGAACCCCATCCCTTGTTCTCCTAATGGAACAGGATGAATCACTCCCATTTTTAACAGGTCTTCTACACAATGTAAGAATGCCTGTCTTTTTATGTGGTCTGAAGACAACTGGAACCTGTGGAACCTCCCCCTTGGGGGAAGCCCTTTGAATTCCAGAAGATAACCTTGGGAGACTATTTCTAGCGCCCAAGGATCCAGAACATCTCTTGCCCAAGCCTGAGCGAAGAGAGAGAGTCTGCCCCCCACCAGATCCGGTCCCGGATCGGGGGCCAACATTTCATGCTGTCTTGGTAGCAGTGGCAGGTTTCTTGGCCTGCTTTCCCTTGTTCCAGCCTTGCATTGGTCTCCAAGCTGGCTTGGCTTGAGAAGTATTACCCTCTTGCTTAGATGACGTAGCACTTTGGGCTGGTCCGTTTCTACGAAAGGGACGAAAATTAGGTTTATTTTTTGCCTTGAAAGGCCGATCCTGAGGAAGGGCGTGGCCCTTACCCCCAGTGATATCAGAGATAATCTCTTTCAAGTCAGGGCCAAACAGCGTTTTCCCCTTGAAAGGAATGTTAAGTAGCTTGTTCTTGGAAGACGCATCAGCTGACCAAGATTTCAACCAAAGCGCTCTGCGCGCCACAATAGCAAACCCAGAATTCTTAGCCGCTAACCTAGCCAATTGCAAAGTGGCGTCTAGGGTGAAAGAATTAGCCAATTTGAGAGCATTGATTCTGTCCATAATCTCCTCATAAGGAGGAGAATCACTATCGACCGCCTTTATCAGCTCATCGAACCAGAAACACGCGGCTGTAGCGACAGGGACAATGCATGAAATTGGTTGTAGAAGGTAACCCTGCTGAACAAACATCTTTTTAAGTAAACCTTCTAATTTTTTATCCATAGGATCTTTGAAAGCACAACTATCCTCTATGGGTATAGTGGTGCGTTTGTTTAAAGTGGAAACCGCTCCCTCGACCTTGGGGACTGTCTGCCATAAGTCCTTTCTGGGGTCGACCATAGGAAACAATTTTTTAAATATGGGGGGAGGGACGAAAGGAATACCGGGCCTTTCCCATTCTTTATTAACAATGTCCGCCACCCGCTTGGGTATAGGAAAAGCTTCTGGGAGCCCCGGGACCTCTAGGAACTTGTCCATTTTACATAGTTTCTCTGGGATGACCAACTTGTCACAATCATCCAGAGTGGATAATACCTCCTTAAGCAGAATGCGGAGATGTTCCAACTTAAATTTAAACGTAATCACATCAGGTTCAGCTTGTTGAGAAATGTTCCCTGAATCAGTAATTTCTCCCTCAGACAAAACCTCCCTGGCCCCATCATACTGGTTTAGGGGCCCTTCAGAACCATTATTATCAGCGTCGTCATGCTCTTCAGTATCTAAAACAGAGCAGTCGCGCTTACGCTGATAAGTGTTCATTTTGGCTAAAATGTTTTTGACAGAATTATCCATTACAGCCGTTAATTGTTGCATAGTAAGGAGTATTGGCGCGCTAGATGTACTAGGGGCCTCCTGAGTGGGCAAGACTCGTGTAGACGAAGGAGGGAATGATGCAGTACCATGCTTACTCCCCTCACTTGAGGAATCATCTTGGGCATCATTGTCATTGTCACATAAATCACATTTATTTAAATGAATAGGAATTCTGGCTTCCCCACATTCAGAACACAGTCTATCTGGTAGTTCAGACATGTTAAACAGGCATAAACTTGATAACAAAGTACAAAAAACGTTTTAAAATAAAACCGTTACTGTCACTTTAAATTTTAAACTGAACACACTTTATTACTGCAATTGCGAAAAAATATGAAGGAATTGTTCAAAATTCACCAAATTTTCACCACAGTGTCTTAAAGCCTTAAAAGTATTGCACACCAAATTTGGAAGCTTTAACCCTTAAAATAACGGAACCGGAGCCGTTTTTAACTTTAACCCCTTTACAGTCCCTGGTATCTGCTTTGCTGAGACCCAACCAAGCCCAAAGGGGAATACGATACCAAATGACGCCTTCAGAAAGTCTTTTCTAAGTATCAGAGCTCCTCTCACATGCGACTGCATGTCATGCCTCTCAAAAACAAGTGCGCAACACCGGCGCGAAAATGAGGCTCTGCCTATGATTTGGGAAAGCCCCTAAAGAATAAGGTGTCTAAAACAGTGCCTGCCGATATTATTATATCAAAATACCCAGATTAAATGATTCCTCAAGGCTAAATATGTGTTAATAATGAATCGATTTAGCCCAGAAAAAGTCTACAGTCTTAATAAGCCCTTGTGAAGCCCTTATTTACGATCTTAATAAACATGGCTTACCGGATCCCATAGGGAAAATGACAGCTTCCAGCATTACATCGTCTTGTTAGAATGTGTCATACCTCAAGCAGCAAGAGACTGCTCACTGTTCCCCCAACTGAAGTTAATTGCTCTCAACAGTCCTGTGTGGAACAGCCATGGATTTTAGTGACGGTTGCTAAAATCATTTTCCTCATACAAACAGAAATCTTCATCTCTTTTCTGTTTCTGAGTAAATAGTACATACCAGCACTATTTTAAAATAACAAACTCTTGATTGAATAATAAAAACTACAGTTAAACACTAAAAAACTCTAAGCCATCTCCGTGGAGATGTTGCCTGTACAACGGCAAAGAGAATGACTGGGGTAGGCGGAGCCTAGGAGGGATCATGTGACCAGCTTTGCTGGGCTCTTTGCCATTTCCTGTTGGGGAAGAGAATATCCCACAAGTAAGGATGACGCCGTGGACCGGACACACCTATGTTGGAGAAATGTATATTTGTGAATGTTGAGATGTTATATTGGTTTCACTGGTAAAAATAAATAATTGAAATGGGTATATATTTGTTTTTTGTTAAGTTGCCTAATAATTATGCACAGTAATAGTCACCTGCACACACAGATATCCCCCTAAAATAGCTAAAACTAAAAACAAACTAAAAACTACTTCCAAAAATATTCAGCTTTGATATTAATGAGTTTTTTGGGTTCATTGAGAACATGGTTGTTGTTCAATAATAAAATTAATCCTCAAAAAAACAACTTGCCTAATAATTCTGCACTCCCTGTATAATAATAACAACAATATCGCACTTGGTACGTTTAAGCAATTTTTAGCAATTTATTTTGGTCGTTTCCACTTAAGTGCATAAACTCAGCAGGTAGGTCTCCCAAAAGGGACTGCATACATAATAAACACTTTATTCCATTAATGTGTTAATAGTACATATATACATTGTGTAATATGAAAAGTACACATAAATAAAAAAGCATGGCCAGCTTACAACCAATTTACAGGGATAAGTATAATTAAACGCTAATTGCAACACCACTACCAGAGGGTAGCCCTGTACTCCAACATCCATGCAAATGTGTTTTACATCAACCAATCAATGGCAACACCTCTCTCAGAGGATAACCCAATATTTAAATTGGAAACCTGTTATCATGAGAAAAAAGACCTGAGGATCTATGCCAGAGATTAAAGAACCATATATACACAGACAAATGGCTTAACATATAGCCATATATTATAACATGCCAATACTATTTACTAGATGAACAACACCCAGGCCATAGGATTGCACCACTCGTAATAGAAGGTCTAAGCTATCATGGTAATCGTAAGGGATCTATGTTCATTATCTGGTAAATACGTAATTGCAACAAAACATGTGCAGTTATAAGCTTAAAAGCGTACAGTATAAATGCTAAGCCGAACAAATATAAAATGTATCAAATGCCAAGTTCCCAAAAGCTCCACGTTGTGCTAGTAAATGTATCAGTTCAATTAGATTCCACCACTTGTTGTCAGGTGTGGTGCTTATTAGTTTTAAAGCACCTTCGTTCCAAAGCAACCTTGTAACAAATAGCAACAAAGTTATTCCGTTAATACGTTACTGTAAGGTCCTATATAATAAAAGGCCAAGTGTGTTTGTCCAAAGCTGTCATGCGCAGTAGAGACTGCGCGCGAGGACAAACACACCTGACCTTCCAACTGAAATGGTGTCGAGTGGTGGAGTGGGCGTGGCTGGCGGGTGCTGAGTGGGTATGGCCAGACGCAGAGTGGGCGTTGCCGGCGGATGCGACGTGGACGTGGCCGGACGTGCTGTGGTTGGGTGGAGAGAGCGCAAGAGAGGGGGAGAGAGCGCAAAAGAGAGGGGGAGAGAGAGCAAAAGAGAGGGGGAGAGAGAGCAAAAGAGAGGTGGGGAGAGAGCAAAAGAGAGGGGGGGAGAGAGCAAAAGAGAGGGGGGAGAGAGCAAAAGAAGGGGAGAGACTGCAAAAGAGGAGAGAGAGAGCAAACGAGAGGGGGAAGAGAAACAGCAAAAGAGGGGGAGAGAGAGAAAGAAAAAGAGAGGGAGAGAGACAGCAAAAGAGAGGGGAGAGAGAGAGAGCAAAAGAGAGGGGGAGAGAGAGCAAAAGAGAGGGGGAGAGAGAGCAAAAGAGAGGGGGAGAGAGAGCAAAAGAGAGGGGGGGGGAGAGCAAAAGAGAGGGGGGGAGAGAGCAAAAGAGAGGGGGGGAGAGAGCAAAAGAGAGGGGGGAGAGAGCAAAAGAGAGGGGGAGAGAGCAAAAGAGAGGGGGGAGAGAGCAAAAGAAGGGGAGAGACTGCAAAAGAGGAGAGAGAGAGCAAACGAGAGGGGGGAAGAGAGACAGCAAAAGAGGGGGAGAGAGAGAGAGAAAAAGAGAGGGAGAGAGACAGCAAAAGAGAGGGGGGAGAGAGAGAGAGCAAAAGAGAGGGGGGAGAGAGAGAGCAAAAGAGAGGGGGGAGAGAGAGAGAGAGAGAGCAAAAGAGAGGGGGGAGAGAGAGAGCAAAAGAGAGGGGGGGAGAGAGAGCAAAAGAGAGGGGGAGAGAGAGCAAAAGAGAGGGGGAGAGAGAGCAAAAGAAGGGGAGAGACAGCAAATGAGAGGAGAGAGAGAGCAATCGAGAGGAGAGATAGCAAACGAGAGGGGGGAAGAGAGAGAAAAAGAGAGGGGGAGAGAGAGAGAAAAAAAGAGGGGGAGAGAGAGCAAAGGAGAAGGGGGAGAGAGAGAGCAAAAGAGAGGGGGGAGAGAGAGAGCAAAAGAGAGGGGGAAGAGAGAGCAAAAGAGAGGGGGAAGAGAGAGCAAAAGAGAGGGGGAAGAGAGAGCAAAAGAGAGGGGGAAGAGAGAGCAAAAGAGAGGGGGAGAGAGAGCAAAAGAGAGGGGGAGAGAGAGCAAAAGAGAGGGGGGAAGAGAGAGCAAAAGAGAGGGGGGGAGAGAGAGCAAAAGAGAGGGGGGGAGAGAGCAAAAGAGAGGGGGGGAGAGAGAGAGCAAAAGAGAGGGGGGGGAGAGAGAGAGCAAAAGAGTGGGGGGGGGGGGAGAGAGAGCAAAAGAGAGGGGGAAGAGAGAGAGAGTAAAAGAGAGGGGGAGAGAGCAAAAGAGAGGGGAGAAAGAGAGAGCAAAAGAGAGGGGGGATAGAGAGAGAGCAAGGGGTGGGACCGCTGTACTGCAAAAAAACATAATGTATGCTTACCTGATAAATTTATTTCTCTTGTGGTGTATCCAGTCCACGGATCATCCATTACTTGTGGGATATTCTCCTTCCCAACAGGAAGTTGCAAGAGGATCACCCACAGCAGAGCTGCTATATAGCTCCTCCCCTAACTGCCATATCCAGTCATTCGACCGAAACAAGCCAAGAAAGGAGAAACCATAGGGTGCAGTGGTGACTGTAGTTTAAATTAAAATTTAGACCTGCCTTAAAAAGACAGGGCGGGCCGTGGACTGGATACACCACAAGAGAAATAAATTTATCAGGTAAGCATAAATTATGTTTTCTCTTGTAAGGTGTATCCAGTATACGGATCATCCATTACTTGTGGGATACCAATACCAAAGCTAAAGTACACGGATGAAGGGAGGGACAAGGCAGGCTTAAATGGAAGGAACCACTGCCTGAAGAACCTTTCTCCCAAAAATAGCCTCCGAAGAAGCAAAAGTATCAAATTTGTAAAATTTTGAAAAGGTATGAAGCGAAGACCAAGTCGCCGCCTTGCAAATCTGTTCAACAGAAGCCTCATTTTTAAAGGCCCAGGTGGAAGCCACAGCTCTAGTAGAATGAGCTGTAATCCTTTCAGGGGGCTGCTGTCCAGCAGTCTCATAGGCTAAGCGTATTACGCTCCGAAGCCAAAAAGAAAGAGAGGTTGCCGAAGCTTTTTGACCTCTCCTCTGTCCAGAGTAAACAACAAACAGTGTAGATGTTTGGCGAAAATCTTTTGTAGCTTGTAAGTAAAACTTTAAAGCACAGACCACGTCCAGATTATGTAAAAGACGTTCCTTCTTTGAAGAAGGATTAGGACACAATGATGGAACAACAATCTCTTGATTGATATTCTTCTTAGAAACTACCTTAGGTAAAAACCCAGGTTTTGTACGCAGAACTACTTTATCTGAATGGAAAATCAGATAAGGAGAATCACATTGTAAAACAGATAACTCAGAGACTCTCCGAGCCGAAGAGATAGCCATCAAAAACAGAACTTTCCAAGATAAAAGTTTGATATCAATGGAATGAAGGGGTTCAAACGGAACCCCTTGAAGAACTTTAAGAACCAAGTTTAAGCTCCATGGGGGAGCAACAGGTTTAAACAAAGGCTTAATTCTAACCAAAGCCTGACAAAAAGCTTGAACGTCTGGAACTTCTGCCAGACGCTTGTGCAAAAGAATAGACAGAGCAGAAATCTGTCCCTTTAAAGAACTAGCTGATAATCCTTTTTCCAAATCCTCTTGGAGAAAGGACAATGTCCTAGGAAGCCTAACCTTACTCCATGAGTAATTCTTGGATTCACACCAATAAAGGTATTTACGCCATATCTTATGGTAGATTTTCCTGGTGACAGACTTTCGTGTCTGTATAAGGGTATCAATGACTGACTCGGAGAAGCCACGCTTTGATAAAATCAAGCGTTCAATCTCCATGCAGTCAGTCTCAGAGAAATTAGATTTGGATGATTGAAAGGACCTTGTAGTAGAAGGTCTTGTCTCACAGGCAGGGTCCATGGTGGAAAGGATGACATGTCCACTAGGTCTGCATACCAGGTCCTGCGTGGCCACGCAGGCGCTATCAAGATCACCGATGCTCTCTCCTGTTTGATTTTGGCAATCAGTCGAGGGAGCAGAGGAAACGGTGGAAACACATAAGCCAGGTTAAAGAACCAAGGCGCTGCTAGAGCATCTATCAGTGCCACTTCTGGGTCCCTGGACCTGGATCTGTAACAAGGAAGCTTGGTGTTCTGGCGAGACGCCATGAGATCCAGTTCTGGTTTGCCCCAACGATGAACCAATTGAGCAAACACCTCCGGATGGAGTTCCCACTCCCCCGGATGAAAAGTCTGACGACTTAGAAAATCCGCCTCCCAGTTCTCTACACCTGGGATATGGATTGCTGATAGGTGGCAAGAGTGAGTCTCTGCCCAGCGAATTATCTTGGAGACTTCTAACATCGCTAGGGAACACCTGGTTCCCCCTTGATGGTTGATGTAAGCCACAGTAGTGATGTTGTCCGACTGAAATCTGATGAACCTCAGGGTTGCTAACTGAGGCCAAGCTAGAAGAGCATTGAATATTGCTCTTAACTCCAAAAAATTTATTGGGAGGAGTTTCTCCTCCTGAGTCCACGATCCCTGAGCCTTCAGGGAATTCCAGACTGCACCCCAACCTAGAAGGCTGGCATCTGTTGTTACAATTGTCCAATCTGGCCTGCGAAAGGTCATACCTTTGGACAGATGGACCCGAGATAGCCACCAGAGAAGAGAATCTCTGGTCTCTTGATCCAGATTTAGCAGAGGGGACAAATCTGTGTAATCCCCATTCCACTGACTGAGCATGCATATTTGCAGCGGTCTGAGATGTAGGTGCGCAAATGGCACTATGTCCATCGCCGCTACCATCAAGCCGATTACTTCCATACACTGAGCCACCGAAGGGCGCAGAATAGAATGAAGAACACAGCAAGATTTTAGAAGCTTTGATAACCTGGATTCTGTCAGGTAAATCTTCATTTTTACAGAATCTATCAGAGTCCCTAGGAAGGAGACTCTTGTGAGTGGGGATAGAGTACTCTTTTCCTCGTTCACCTTCCACCCATGTGACCTGAGAAATGCCAGAACTATGTCCGTATGTGACTTGGCAATCTGAAAGCTTGACGCCTGTATCAGGATGTCGTCCAGATAAGGGGCCACTGATATACCTCGCGGTCTTAGGACTGCCAGAAGCGATCCCAGAACCTTTGTAAAGATTCTTGGAGCTGTAGCTAACCCGAAGGGAAGAGCCACAAATTGGTAATGCCTGTCCAGAAAGGCAAATCTTAGAAACCGATGATCATCTTTGTGAATCAGTATGTGAAGGTAAGCATCCTTCAAATCCACTGTGGTCATGTACTGACCCTCCTGGATCATAGGTAGGATGGTCCGAATAGTTTCCATTTTGAACGATGGAACTCTGAGGAATTTGTTTAAGATCTTTAGATCCAAAATGGGTCTGAAGGTTCCCTCTTTCTTGGGAACCACAAACAGATTTGAATAAAAACCCTGTCCCTGTTCCAACTGTGGAACTGGACAGATCACTCCCATAACTAGGAGGTCTTGCACACAGCGTAAGACTGCCTCTTTCTTTATCTGGTTACAGATAATCTCGAAAGGTGAAATCTCCCTTGAGGAGGGGAAGCTTTGAAGTCCAGAAGATATCCCTGAGATATGATCTCCAACGCCCAGGGATCCTGAACATCTCTTGCCCACGCCTGGGCGAAGAGAGAAAGTCTGCCCCCGTTACCGGATAGGGGGCCGTTCCTTCATGCTGTCTTAGAGGCAGCAGCAGGCTTTCTGGCCTGCTTGCCCTTGTTCCAGGACTGGTTAGGTTTCCAGCCCGGCTTGGATTGAGCAAACGTTACCTCTTGTTTTGTAGCAGAGGAAGTTGATGCTGTACCTGCCTTGCAGTTTCGAAAGGCACGAAAATTAGACTGTTTGGCCTTTGATTTGGCCCTGTCTTGAGGAAGGGTATGACCCTTACCTCCAGAAATGTCAGCAATAATTTCCTTCAAACCAGGCCCGAATAGGGTCTGCCCCTTGAAGGGAATGTTAAGTAATTTAGACTTTGAAGTCACGTCAGCTGACCAAAATTTAAGCCATAGCGCCCTACGCGCCTGGATGGCGAATCCAGAATTCTTAGACGTTAGTTTAGTCAAATGAACAATGGCATCAGAAACAAAAGAATTAGCTAGCTTAAGTGTTCTAAGCTTGTCAAGTATTTCAGTCAATGGAGTAGCTGTCTGAAAGGCCTCTTACAGAGACTCAAACCAGAACGCCGCAGCAGCAGTGACAGGCGCAATGCATGCAAGGGGCTGCAGGATAAAACCTTGTTCAATAAACATTTTCTTAAGGTAACCTTCTAATTTTTTATCCATTGGATCTGAAAAAGCACAACTGTCCTCGACAGGGATAGTGGTACGCTTTGCTAAAGTAGAAACTGCTCCCTCCACCTTAGGGACCGTCTGCCATAAGTCCCGTGTGGTGGCGTCTATTGGAAACATTTTTCTAAAAATAGGAGGGGGGGAAAACGGCACACCGGGTCTATCCCACTCCTTATTAATAATTTCTGTAAACCTTTTAGGTATTGGAAAAACATTAGTACACACCGGCACTGCATAGTATTTATCCAGTCTACACAATTTCTCTGGCACTGCAATTGTGTCACAGTCATTCAGAGCAGCTAATACCTCCCCAAGTAATACACGGAGGTTCTCAAGCTTAAATTTAAAAGTAGAAATATCTGAATCAGGTTTCCCCGAATCAGAAATGTCACCCACAGACTGAAGCTCTCCTTCCTCAGCTTCTGCATATTGTGACGCAGTATCAGACATGGGCCTTAAGGCATCTGTGCGCTCTGTACTACGTCTAACCCCAGAGCTATCGCGCTTTCCTCTGAATTCAGGCAGTCTGGCTAGTACCGCTGACAGGGTATTATCCATGATTGCCGCCATGTCCTGCAAAGTAATCGCTATGGGCGTCTTTGATGTACTTGGCGCCATTTTAGCGTGAGTCCCTTTAGCGGGAAACAAAGGTTCTGACACATGGGGAGAGTTAGTCGGCATAACTTCCCCCTCGCCAGAATCCTCTGGTGATAAATCTTTTAAAGATAAAAGCTGATCTTTATTGTTTAAAGTGAAATCAATACATTTAGTACACATTCTCATATGGGGTTCCACCATGGCTTTTAAACATAATGAACAAGGAGTTTCCTCTATGTCAGACATGTTTATACAGACTAGCAATGAGACTAGCAAGCTTGGAAAACACTTTACATCAAGTTAAACAAGCAATATAAAAAACGTTACTGTGCCTTTAAGGGAAACAAATTTTGCTAAAATTTGAAATAACAGTGAAAAAAGGCAGTTAAACTAACGAAATTTTTACAGTGTATGTAACAAGTTAGAAGAGCATTGCACCCACTTGCAAATGGATGATTAACCCCTTAATACAAAAAACGGATTAACAAACTTTTTAAACAGTCATAACAACTGCCACAGCTCCACTGTGGCTTTACCTTCCTCAATACACGACTTTTGAAGCCTTTTGAGCCCTTCAGAGATGTCCTATAGCATGCAGGGGACTGCTGAGGGAAGCTGAATGTCTCTGTCTGTAATTTTAACTGCGCAAAAAAGCGCTAAAATAGGCCCCTCCCACTCTTATTACAACAGTGGAAAGCCTCAGGAAACTGTTTCTAGGCAAAAATCAAGCCAGCCATGTGGAAAAAACTAGGCCCCAATAAGTTTTATCACCAAAGCATATATAAAAACGATTAAACATGCCAGTAAACGTTTTATATTGCACATTAATCAGAGTATATACCTCTGATAGCAAGCCTGATACTAGTCGTTATTAAATCACTGTATTTAGGCTTAACTTACATTAATCAGGTACCAGCAGCATTTTCTAGTCCCTAGAAAAACTTAAAACTGCACATACCTTATTGCAGGATACCCTGCACGCCATTCTCCCTCTGAAGTTACCTCACTCCTCAGACATATGTGAGAACAGCAGTGGATCTTAGTTACTTCTGCTAAGATCATAGAAAAATGCAGGCAGATTCTTATTCTAAATGCTGCCTGAGATAAAATAGTACAACTCCGGTACCATTTAAAAACAATAAACTTTTGATTGAAGAAAAAACTAACTATATTACACCACTTTCCTCTTACTACCTCCAGCTATGTTGAGGGTTGCAAGAGAATGACTGGATATGGCAGTTAGGGGAGGAGCTATATAGCAGCTCTGCTGTGGGTGATCCTCTTGCAACTTCCTGTTGGGAAGGAGAATATCCCACAAGTAATGGATGATCCGTGGACTGGATACACCTTACAAGAGAAATGGCCCGCGTACACGGGCTTTAGGACTAGTGTGTGTGTGTGTGTATATATATATATGTGTGTGTGTGTGTGTGTGTGTGTGTGTGTGTGTGTGTGTGTGTGTGTGTGTGTGTGTGTGTGTGTGTGTGTGTGTGTAAATAAATAAATATATATATTTTTTTTTTTTAAATAACCATTCTGTAATTCTAAATAGCACTGAAAATATCTAACAATTTAGCTGTGTATACAGAAGTAGCACTTGCTGGAGACCCACCTTATGCTCCTTAGACAACTCTATGCTCTGGGGACCTATATTATGTTGGGTGAAGTGTCCTTTATTTCCTAACTTAACACAAGGCTGAACGAGGAATTTTATATTCCACTATCCTGAAATTCTTTATAACTTACTGCAAACATTTGAGCATTTAAGTTTGTTTTGTTTTCATGTTATCATACTATTTAGAAATGACCAGCTATACTAACTGGGTAAGTACTGTAGCGGCACTTTATAGCCTATGATACATATTATTTTGAATGTTTACTATACTTTGTATAAATGGAAACTGGGTTCTACAAATTTATTGTTTTATTCACCCTTGTAACAAAGTATGTTCTGTCTATTTCCAAATAGTTTTGAAAAGTTTAAAAAAGAAAAAAAAGGAAACAAACTAGAATGAAAAGCCAACATTAGTCATATAAATCTTGAAATGCCTTACATTATACAATATGTATAATATTGTCTATATGTCATTCATTGTCAATGGCATTTTCATTTTAATATGACTGAATTAATCTGAGTTCACAGTGTAACTTCAGTGTGATTGTGTACAATGGAGTAAATGTTTCCCCACAAATTGTGCAATGTTGTTGGTGGTATTGAAAATGTGCCATTAATTGTGCTTTTTGGGCTGGTAATCCACTACACAGTTTGGATGTGGCAGAGAATTGCAGGTGAGGAATCTAGTTCAGGTTTTCCCTACAAACTGAGGTTTTCTCACCTGCACCTATTTAATGTCAATTAGCTAATTTAGTGTGTGCTGGGGCTGCTAGTTTGAACCTGTGTGAGAGAGACAGAAATGATTCTGATGCTGGACTGCTGTCTAAAGGTTCTAGGCCTCGAAGTTTTGATATTGTTTGTATTTGCTGTTGTATGAAAAAGCCACACAACTTTGGTCAAGGCTGCTTTATTCTGTTTAACAAGTGCTATTAATCTTTTCATGACATAGGAAATTGTCAAGTTCTGAACGTAAACAAAACCTAGAATTTAAGCTATATGGCCATTCAATTATAATTTACCTATTTGTGTTAAGCGATGTCCCACGAGTACAACGACACCCCCCAGGTACAGGTTTTATTCGATTTCTGGAAGTTACAGGACCCAATATGGGGCCTGCCCATTTACATGGAAATTTGGCACATTGTTTTTCTTGGCCAAAGTCCCCTTTCAGACATTATGGTAGGCCAGGAGTGAAAATTACCCTATCACGGCATACCATTTGCAAAAGTAGACAACAGCAGGGAATTCCAAAAGGGCTCGGTCTAATCTCTTTTTTTTTTATATGATTTTAACTTTATATTTTTTCCTGTATACTCAAAAATAATTTTATAAATTTATATTTTTAATATAAATTTGAATATATACTATTTATACAAATCTTATTTTTATTATTAATTTTACATCATTCTTTCAATGTGCTTTTTAAAGTGCTTTGTTTTTGTGTTTTTATTTCAAAGCTTTATTACGGCTTGATAGATAAAATACATAGAATTTCAAAGAAACATTGAAAAATGTGGTACAGTAATAAGAAACATTCATAGTCATACCAAAGATCATCAAATGTTTCTGTTTGATTCATCAATAAAATAAACAGGAGAAAAAGTGCAGGTGTGTATAAGAAACACATGAAAGTTTTAAAAGGGGAAAAACAAATTATGCTTACCTAATAATTTAATTTCCTTCTGTATGAGGAGAGTCCACAGCATCATTCCTTACTGTTGGGAAATACTGAACCTGGCCACCAGGAGGAGGCAAAGACACCCCAGTCAAAGGCTTAAATACTCCCCCCTACTTCCCTCTTATCCCAGTCATTCTGCAAAAGGAACAAGGAACAGTAGGAGAAATATCATGGTATAAATGGTGCCGGAAGAAAAAACAAATTTTGGTCTGCCCATCGGAGAATACGGGCGGGGGCCGTGGACTCTCCTCATACAGAAGGAAATGAAATTATCAGGTAAGCATAATTTAGGTTTTCTTTCTTAATATGAGGAGAGTCCACTGCATAATTCCTTACCGTTGGGAAAATTATACCCAAGCTCTAGAGGAAACTGAATGATAACGGGAGGGGTAAAAGAAAGGCGGACCCTAATCTGAGGGCACCACAGCCTGCAAAACCTCTCTCCCAAAAGCTGCTTCCGCCAAAGCAAAAACGTCAAATTTGTAGAACTTTGAAAAAGTATGTAAGGAGGACCAGGTAGCTGCCTTACAAATCTGATCCATAGAGGCCGCGTTCTTAAAGGCTCAAGAGGAAGCCACCGCTCTAGTGGCATGAGCCGTAATCCTGTGAGGAGGTTTAAGACTTGCTGACTCGTAAGCTAAGCGTATAACACTCATCAACCAAAAAGATAAGGAAGTCGAAGAGGCCTTCTGACCTTTATGCTTCCCAGAGTAGATAACAAACAAGGAAGAAGTTTGTCTAAACTCCTTAGCAGCTTGAAGATAAAACTTCAAAGCTCGAACCACATCCAGATAATGAAGTAAACGTTCCGAAGAAGAAGAAGGATTAGGACATAAGGAAGGAACCTCAATATCCTGATTACGATCAGACACCACCTTAGGAAGAAAACCCAAGCGGGTACGTAAAAAAACCTTATCAGTGTGGAACACCAGATATGGAGGCTCACATTGCAAGTCAGCCATTTCAAAAACTCTGTGTGTCGACGCAATAGCCAACAGAAAAAGAACCTTCCAGGACAACAATTTGATGTCAACCAAATGCATAGGCTCACACGGAGCCCATTGCAAAAATGTAAGAACAAGATTCAAACTCCAAGGTGGAGCGTTAGATCTAAACACAGGTCTGATCCTCATCAGAGCCTTAATGAAGG
This sequence comes from Bombina bombina, assembly GCF_027579735.1. Taxonomy (NCBI): domain Eukaryota; kingdom Metazoa; phylum Chordata; class Amphibia; order Anura; family Bombinatoridae; genus Bombina; species Bombina bombina. Next base: position 636,347,324 of record NC_069501.1, on the reverse strand, counting down.
ATAGCACATCAGGGAGCTCCGCGAGCCTCTTGTGCATCAAAATAGAAAGGGCCGAAATCAGTCCCCTCAGGGAACTGGCAGAATGGCCATTCTCCAGACCCTCCTGGAGAAAGGAAAGAATCCTGGCAGCCTTGACCTTATGCCAGGCGAAACCACGCTCTTCACACCAGAATAAGTAAGCTCTCCACACCTTATGACAGATGCGACAAGTAACAGGCTTACGAGCCTGAATGAGTGTGTCAATAACCTTCTCAGAAAAACCTCTTTGGCTAAGACTAAGCGTTCAATCTCCACAAAGTCAGCCTCAGAGAATCTAGATTTTGATGAACAAAAGGACCCTGTTCCAACAGATCCCTGTGACAAGGTAACTTCCACGGAGGAGATGAAGACATTCCCACCAGATCCGCAAACCTCATCCTTCGCGGCCACGATGGAGCAATCAGTATCACTGATACCTGTTCCTGCTTGATGCGGGCTACTACACAAGGGAGAAGTGGTAAAGGTAGAAAAATGTAAATTGGATTGAACCTCCAAGGCACTGCTAATGCATCTGTTAGCTCCGCCTGAGGATCCCTGGACCGAAACCCATATCTGGGCAGCTTGGAATTGAGCTGGGACGCCATGAGATCTATCTCCGGTGTCCCCCATCTGTTGCAAATCTCTGCAAACACCTCGGGATGGAGAGACCATTTCCCCAGATGAAAGGATTGTCTGCTGAGGAAATCCGCTTCTCAGTTGTCCACACCCGCAATGTGGATCGCTGACAGCGAGCAGTTGTGGGCATCTGCCCACTCCAGAATCCGAGATACTTCCCTCATTGATAGGGAGCTCCTCGTTCCCCCCTGATGGTTGATGTAAGCCACCGAGGTTATGTTGTCTGATTGGAATCTGATAAACTGGGATGAACCCAGAAGAGGCCAAGCCTTCAGAGCATTGAAGATTGCGCGAAGTTCCAGAATGTTGATTGGGAGGAGGGATTCCTCTCGAGTCCACAGGCCCTGTGCCTTCCTAGAAGCCCAAACAGCTACTCATTCTGATAGACTTGTGTCCGTAGTCACAATCTCCCAGGATGGTCTCAAGAAGGATGTCCCTTGGGACAGGTGATCTGGACAGAGCCACCAGGAGAGCGATTCTCTCGACCTGTTGTCCAGAGAAATCTGTTGAGACAGATCCGAATGATCGCCGTTCCACTGTCTCAGCATGCACAGCTGAAGATGTCTGAGATGGAATCTGGCAAAAGGAATGAGGTCCATGCTGGACACCATGAGACCAATCACCTCCATACACTGAGCAATAGAGGGCCTTAAGGAGGTCTGTAGGGCAAGACAAGCGGAAGTTAGCTTGCAACGTCTCTGGTCTGTAAGAAATATCCTCATGGATATGGAGTCTATTATAGTACCCAGGAATTCCACCCTGGTACTGGGAATAAGAGAACTCTTATCTAAGTTTATCTTCCATCCATGAGATCGAAGAAGAGATAGAAGGGCTTTCGAATGGTCCTCTGCCAGGCAATAAGATGGTGCTTGAACCATAATATCGTCCAAGTATGGCGCTACTGCTATACCTCTGGTTCTGGCCACTGCAAGCAGAGCCCCTAGAACCTTTGTAAAAACTCTTGGAGCAGTAGCTAGACCAAACGGAAGTGCAATAAACTGGAAGTGCTGGTCCAGGAATGCAAATCTTAGGAACTGTAATGCTCGTGGGATATTCTACTATCAGACCGAACTTGGCCAGTAGTCTTCTTATCCCGGCGTCGAGCTGTAATGATAGAGAATATCCCAGAGCAGAGAAGGTTCGCAAGATGAGGTAAGCGGCACTCACCACCGGCAGGATAGTCTTCGGCGGCAACAGGCAGGGAATCAGATAAAGGCAGTTCAAAGGTAAACCACTAGAATGGTCAGGCAGGCAGGGTTTGGCCACGGTAAAGCAGTCCAAAGGCAAACCACTAGAATGGTAAGGCAGGCAGGGTTGGGCAAGAGTAAGGCAGTCCAGAGGTAAACCACAAGAATGGTCAGGCAGGCATGGTTTGGCAACAAAGAGGCAATCCAGAGCAATAGGGGTTAATCAGGCAGAGTAGTCAGACAGGCAGGGTTCATCAACAATAAGGCAATCCAGAACAATAGGGGTTAATCAAGTAGAGTAGTCAGACAGGAAGGGTACATCAACAATAAGGCAATCCAGAGAATAACAATCTATCACACCCAGGAGCACACAAAGTAACACCTATACTTGGGCAGTGATAGATCGTTCTGAGCAACATACATAGGCGCAGGATTCCCGCCACAGGAATCCGGACCGGCATCAGAGAGAGGAGCGTGCGGCAATGACGTCAGCGCCGCGCGCATCCGGGCCCGACACAGCCCCCGACGAGCCGGGAAGGAGACGCCGCGCCCCTAGCAACAGCTAGAGCAGCCCAGCGTCACAGGAACTTGAAGTGTTCCTTGTGTATTTGAACGTGAAGGTAAGCATCCTTCAGATCTATCGTGGTCATGAACTGTCCTTCCTGAATTAAGGGAAGGATGGACCTTATTGTCTCCATCTTGAATGAGGGGACAGATAGGAACTTGTTTAAGCACTTTAGGTCCAGAATCGGGCGGAAAGTTCCCTCCTTCTTTGGGACCACAAAAAGGTTTGAATAGTACCCCAGACCTCTTTCTGTAAGAGGTACCGGGACAATGACTCCCAGGGAGAAGAAATCCCTCACGCACCCCAGAAAGGCTTCTCTCTTTTCTGGCCTTGAAGACAGGTTTGACAAGAGGAATCTGCCCCTGGCTGGATGAGACTTGAAACCTATCCTGTATCCCTGAGCGATGACCTCCAGGACCCACGGGTCTTGTACGTCCCCAAACCAAGCGTCCAAAAAGAGTGACAGTCTGCCCCCTACTTGATCCAGACCCTAATCAGGGGCCGCCCCTTCATGCCGACTTTGTCTCGGCGGGCTTCTTGTTCCAGGACTGAGCCGGCTTCCAAGTCCCCTTGGATTGCTCAGGCTTTGCGGAGGGCTGCTGACGTGGGATTTTTCCGAATGAAAGGAACGAAAATTAGGACTTTGTCCTTTAGATTTGTTCTTCTTATCCTGTGGTAAAAAGGCCCCTTTGCCTCCAGTAAACGTGGAGATAATTGAGTCCAGGCCTGGACCAAATAGAATCTTTCCCTTAAATGGGAGGGAAAGAAGTCTGGACTTAGAAGTCATGTCCGCAGACCAGGACTTCAGCCAGAGTGCTCTACGAGCTTGAACAGAAAAATCTGAAGCCTTGGCATTCAGGTAAATAATTTGCATATTTGCATTCACAAATAAAAGAATTAGCCACCCTTAAGCCCTTAATTCTTTCCTGGATCACGTCAAGGGGACCCTCCACCTCGATCAACTCAGATAAGGAGTCACACCAGTAGGTAGCCGCTCCAGCAACCAAAGCAACAGCCACTGCCGGTTGAAACAAATATCCCGTATGTTGAAACATCTTTCTTAACAGAGTTTCTATTTTCTTATCCATGGGCTCTTTAAAAGACGAACTATCCTCAAGCGGGATAGTAGTGAGTTTAGCAAGCGTGGCGATAGCGCCATCCACCTTGGGGATGGAGCCCCACAACTCCAATTGAGAGTCCCGGATTGGGAAAAAATTATGTGATTAATCCCCCCCTGTTCAATAATCCCCCTCCAGAGATATTAACCCTTGATTCCAAAAAGATGAAAGGAGCCACACTGTGACCCTGTCTTCTTGAGTTATCATATGTGTATAAAAAAAAATGAAACAATCTTACCAAAATCTATTACGTGGTACAGAAACACAGCCTCTCAAGTTTGACAGTCTTGTAGCATCGCTCCAGACATGGAGTTGAGTGATGGAAACAGGCAGTGAAACTCGTCAACGCTGATTGCTTAGGAGCTGTTAATACGAGTCTGGATGGGTTCGCAGAAATACTCTCCCTGCATCTCCAGACTCGAACATTCGTCAATGCTCTCACTGAGAGGCTTACTTAAAACTCTAGTCCCATTTCGAAGGGTAGATACCCTTCATAAGGAACTACTCGAATCTTCTGACACTTCTCTGCCAACCTCCTGTGACAAAGGCAAAGAATGACTGGGATATGAGGGAGTATTTAAGCCTTTGGTTGGGGTGTCTTTGCCTCCTCCTGGTGGCCAAGTTCAGTATTTCCCAACAGTAAGGGTAAGAAAAGGAGGGGGAGTTACAGGCTCCTACCATGACGTGTATGATAATATATATATATATATATATATATATATATATACACACACATATATATGTTCTAGTTTATACTACATAATTACCTTGGGATACCAATTAGGTTTGAATAAGGCGCCCCAATCTTTCCATATTTGTTCAAATAGGTCTATATTGTTCAAAGTAAATAATATGTTTCTTTCTATAGAATGTATGCCATGATGTCTACAATAGAGTTCCAGCTCGGAGGAGTGTCCTGTTTCCAAGATCATGCGATAGCTAATTTTGTGGCAGTTAACAGGTAAATACAGAGGTAGCTCTGGTGTTTGGGAAGGGAGTGTAACCCTATATATATATATATATATATATATATAGAGAGAGAGAGAGAGCGAGAGAGAGAGAGAGAGAGAGAGAGAGAGAGAGCTGTTTCTGGAGATCTTGGTATACAGATACCTAGTCTAGCTAAAGTTGTAAAAGTCATATTCCATAGCATCTTGAGTTTTGGACAGCTCCCCCAAATGTGTAGGGAGTATCCTGGTTGTCCACATAACCTCCAGCAATGGGGTGTCGAAATTGAGTTCAGTTTGAACAATCTCATAGGCACAAAATACCAATGAGAGCAATTTGTAAAATGTGTATTGCAATGAATGGCCTTAGCAGTGAGGTCAAAGGTCTTAGATCAAGTGTGTGACGGGATGGAAGTATTAAAAATTTCTTCCCATCTTAATAGATGGGTTGCTTTGTTGTCAGGGATTGCTCCTTCCATAAGCAGGAAGTGTTGTGAGATTTTGTGTAGTCTCCCGCATCTTTGACACCTGGCTTCCCAAGTGGTCAGAAGACAGGGGAGAGATGGGCAAAAGCCCCAGGATCTAAGAATGCTTTTGAACCTAAAGTATTCGAAGTGTAGTCGAGGGGGGATAGCTTGGGAACCAGCTATTTGGGTAAGGGTGGGGTATGTGTTTTCGGTATGGCTAACCATCAAGTCAGAAGCCTGAGAGAGACCTAGGTTGGACCAGAATTTAGGGTGGGAGTGAGAAAGACCCAGGAGAAGATGGGGCAACACCTGGATAATGTCTTATTTTGTTGCATAAATATAAGCATTCTAGGATTATGTTATCTATACTTAGGTTTCGTCTGCAATGAGGGGGGATCCATATCAAGTCTCGTAGATGGACATGGTTGGGGGAGAGATGCCTTTTCTATCACGCTCCATTTGCTAGTGAGTTTTTTTATGCCCCATTGAGAAATATGAGTCAACATGGCTGCTTCATAATATCTAATAACAGATGACGAGGCAATACCCCTGTGTGTTTTAGGGAATTGAAGAATTTTGTGAGCAACTCTGGCCGGTTTCCCTTTCCAGATATATTTAGTAAAACCACTTTGGAATTGCAGCAACAAATACCGCGGCAGCCTAATAGGAAGGCACCGGAAAAGGTAAGTTAATTTTGTCAAAAAGGACATTTTGAGAGCAGTAATCCTGCCAAACCATGAAATAGCTTGAAAGTTCTAATTAGTCACTAAGGAACGCAATTTAGTCAGGAGAGAATTATAACTGTCACGGATCAGTTGTGCATTATTGTTAGAAATGTAAATCCCTAGGTGCTTGATGTTTTTTTGTTTCCAGTTAAAATCGTATGTTTTTAATAAGTTATGCAAATAGTCTGGGGAAAAGCCCCAGGAGTATAGTTCAGTTTTTGAAGGGTTCAATTTATAGTAGAACATATCTCCAATTAATTTTATTAGGGATAATAGGGCTGGAATAGTATATTTGGGAGAGGAGGTGAAGATTGTGATGTCGTCCGCGAAGAGTGCAATTTTATGAGAAGTACCGTGAAGGGTGATTCCCTGTAAAGTGGGCTCTTGAAGGATAAGTTCGGCTAGGGGTTCTATAGCAAGAGCGAACAAAATGTTTGACAATGGGCAACCCTGCCTTGTGCCATTGGAGAGCGAGAAGGGAGCTGAACAGAATCCCACACCTCTAACTCTTGCTGTAGGGGAAGAATAAAGTGCCTGTATGTGAGATTGTATTTCTTCTGGAAAATTAAAAGCCTCAAGGACCTCCCACAAATATTCCCATTGGACACGATCGAATGCCTTCTCGGCATCAAGTAGCCTCCATAACTATATTGAGTAGGTGCCTGGTATTGTCAGGTCCTTTCCAATTGGGAATGAAGTCAACTTGATCTTCATTGATTAGGTTAGGGAGTAGTTTTCAGATACGGTTAGCTATGATTTTAGAGTAAATTTTAATGTTGGTGTTTATGAGGGAAATAGGTCTATAGCTGGGGCACAAGGAAGGGTCCTTATCTGGTTTTGGAATAATAATAATGGTGGCGAAAGGAGCACTGTGTGCCAGAAAAGTGATATAGACGTTGGAGTATAGGGGAGAGTTCTGTAATATAGGTTTTATAGAAGAGTGATGGGTATCCGCATGGCCCCGGCGCCTTAAGCGGCTTGAGCTGTTTGATAACTCGCTTGATCTCATTTAAAGATATAGGTTCCCTAACTGAATCTTGCTGCTCCACGGATAAGGTGGGGAGTTTAAGTCTTTTAAGGGCTTGTTGGATATTAGTTCTAGGTATAGTGGTAGGTTGTTCTGATGTTTGTATATTATATAGTGCCTCGTAATATGAGGCGAATAGAGAGCCTATTTAACTGGGCAGGTTAGTAGTTTGGCCTTTATGATTCAGTGATTGTATACGAAATATACTTTATGTCTAATTCTATTTGCGAGTGTCAGCCTTGTTCCCCTTGTAGTAGAAGAGTTGACTTGTCTTTAATAGTTGTTGTTGTGTACGCTTTAGTTCTAAGTTATAAATATGTTTTTTTAAATCTCTAATTGCGTTAGTAAGCGTTGTGGAGGGGGATGTCAAGCCTGCGATAGGGGTAACCCGAGAGCCTTCCTAATGCTGCCTTGTTTTTTAATAATAAGGCCTCGAATTGAGACTTTAAGGGTTTCCCAAAGGGTATCATCGGCAACAATTTGGTTGTCATTTAAATAGATTAGCTCCCGCAAATCCCTCCTCAACTTCTCACGAAAAGGGATGTCTGATAGTATAGTATGTGGCATGGTCCAAGTTGCAGGGTGTGGTTTGTCTTGGGATTCACGTAGTGTGAGAGAAACCTGATCATGGTGTGACCACGGGCAAACGTGTATGTTGACTGCTTTGGTATGATCCAGGGTTTGGGCCCGACTGAAGATATCATCTAGTCTGTTATAAACTGAAGTGTGGAAGGCCCGCCATATATCATATAATCCGAATTTGAGCCTAAGGGATCTAAGGTTATCATGTCGATTGTCCTTAGGAGTGGGTCTGATTTTTTATCTATAAGAGGGTCCCAAACTAGGTTATAATCGTCACCAATGATTACCCTATCCTATTTGTATTTGTCAACTAATCTAAGGATTTTGTGTAGACATTTACATTGTCCTGTGTTGGGAAGATAAACGGATACTAAAGTGTACATGAGTTGAGTATACATTTTAAAGTAATACAGGTATACCCCGCTCAAACAGCGGGTTAGGGACCGGAGCCCCGCTGTAAAGTGAAAACCGCCTTAAAGTGAAACAAGGCAGTTTTAGCTTTCTTTTCACTTGCCAGTGTGTTTAAAAACTTGAAAACATGTTTGAACTAACAAATATTAGGAGTGCAATAGTGCTGCATTTAGATTAACCCTAGCACAGAACAGTATTCAATAAATGCTGTACCTGTAAAATAGTGACATTGACTGTAGTAAAATTTGTCAGACTATACCACTGAGACACAGATTGCACTGTAATGCTGTAAACAGAGTGAACTGCGCATAGCAAAATGGTGCCAGCCACTTTTCTCGCAATCTCACGATGATTACAGCACTGTTTCAAAATCTTTGGAGGTTGAACTTCAGCTCCACAAAGCGCTGTATTAGTGAAGTGCTGTAAAGTGAAGCGCTGTAAAGTGAGGTATACCTGTATATCTAACTTGGAAATCTTTTTCTACAAATAAAGTTTTGCAGGCAAGGCGTTTATGGATAAGGATGGCGACCCCTCTGGCTTTGGAAGTATAAGGGGCACATACAACATTAGTATAGTGATTAGTAAAGAGTTTAGGGATGTCATTTTCCTTCCAGTGTGTCTCCTGTAGGAGGACTATGTCTGGTTTTGAGTGAGATAGTGATCTAAGAAAGATGCTTCTTTTACCTGGAGAATTTGAACCTCTGACATTGTGTGTGAGGAAATTTATATTATTCCCACTAGTCATTTACCTGAGAGTTATAGTATGAGTATATCAAAAGCCTGTGGGAGGGGATAGGGTAGAGCATATACATAATTTTAATATTTATCAAAAACAGGAAAAAAACTAATGTGGTGGAAATAGTCCACCAAATGGAGCCCGACACATGGGTGTCAGGGTGCCAGGAATCAGACAGACGAGAAGTGCAAAAATAATCACACCTTTATTAATAGCAAAAAAATAATAAAAAGTCCACAATTCAAATAACAAGCCAGGAATCAAAACCAGAGCTGGTAGTCAGACGAGCCGAGTCAGGAGCCAAAGCGAGTAGTCAGACGAGCCGGAATCAGGAACAAGGAAAACAGCGGAGTCAGGAACAAGTCAGGGATCAGGAACCAGGAGGGACGTCAGACAGCCAGGTAATACACAGGAGCTTTCACAAACAGGTCTGAGACAACGCAAGGGCAAAGCATACTGAACAGAGGCCCTTTAAATAATAAGTGATGACATCACAATTCTGAGACTGCATCCTGTCTCACATGGATGATGTACACCAGTCTGGCCATAAAAGGAAGTGCAGGAAATGAGCAGCATCACACAGTATGCACCATAGTCAGCAAGAGAGTATGAGAATGAGTAAAATGACTGCCAGCAGCACATGGCAAACAAAACAGGGAAAGAACCCTGACAGTACCCTCCCCTCAATGACCCCTCCCCCGCGGGAGGACAAAAGGCTTATTGGGGAAACAAGGATGGAAGGCACGGAGGGCGGGAGCATGAACATTAGATGAGGGAACCTTTGAACGCTCCTCCGGACCGTAGCCCCTCAAGTGAACCAAACACTGTACGCGGCCCCTGGACATACGGGAGTCAATAATGCTGCTGACCTCATACTCCACATGGTTGTCAACAAAGATAGGACAGGGACGAGGCAACACAGTGGTAAACCGATTACAGACCAATGGTTTCAAGAGGGAGACATGAAAAACATTGGAGATGCGCATTGCAGGAGGAAGGTCAAGAGTGTAGGCCACCAGAATTGTCGAGTGACAGACCAAATCATATGGTTCTTGCTTGGGTGACCTGCGGCTTTAGGATAGTGGTAAGTGTGCAAAAGTTTAGTTTGAAGATTCTCAGGAACAAAACACTTACCACTAGGTTTCTCAGGAGGTGCATTGGTTTGTGCAGCCAGGATCTCCTCCCCCAAGGGAGAAGTCAAATTAGTTTGTATGGTAGCCAAAATATGGTCAGGAGGTATAACTGGAGTAGGTACCGACTCCTCCTTGGACAGAGGGGAAAATTGTAGAGAGAGAGCATCAGCCCTAACATTCTTACTACTAGGTGGGTAGGAGACCATATAATTATACCTAGACAAAAATAGCGCCCATCTGGCCTGTCGGGGCGACAAACGTTTTGCTTCAGATAGATAAGTTAAATTCTTATGGTCAGTAAGATTGAGCACTGGCACGCTAGTACCCTCGGGAAGATGCCTCCATTCCTTGAGTGCCAAAATTATGGCCAGTAATTCCCTGTCACCAATTTCATAATTGCACTCCGCTGGAGACAATTTCTTAGAGAAGAAACCACACGGATGCATGGAACCGTCAGGCGTAGGACGTTGAGACAAGAGGGCACCTACTACAGTCTCAGACGCATCAACCTCAAGAACGAAAGGCAGGACAGGGTTAGGATGAGCCAGAACTGCAGCGGCAGCAAATGCAGTCTTAAGACTATCAAAGGCCTTAATGACAGTAGGTGACCAATGGAGTGGATCATTCTCTTTACGTGTCATGTCTGTAATAGGTTTGACCAAGAAAGAAACATTTTTAATAAACTTTCTATAATAAGTGGCGAACCCCAAAAAACGTTAAATAGACCGAAGACCAACTGGGCGAGGCCACTGCAGAACTGCAGATAACTTGTCAGGATCCATGGAGAACCCTGCAACGGAGATAACATAACCTAGGAAGGTTATTTGAGTCTGATGGAACTCACACTTCGAGTTTACAAAACAGGCCATTCTCACATAGTCTCTGAAGAACCCGTGTAATATCAGAACAATGAGCCTCAAGTGTGGGTAAGTGTATGAGAAAGTCGTCCAAGTACACCACAACACACTGTTGCAACATATCTGGTAGGACATCATTAATAAATTCCTGGAAAACAGCAGCATTATTACATAGGCCAAAGGGCATTACAAGATACTCATAATGCCAGCTCTTGGTGTTAAATGCTGTTTTCCATTCGTGGCCCTCCTTGATCCTAACGAGATTGTACGCTCCTCTCAAATAAAGTTTAGTAAAGACCGTAGCTCCCTTGAGGCGGTCAAAGAGTTCCGTAATGAGCGGAATAGGGTAAGCATTCTTAATGGTAAGATGATTAGAGACCCCTATAATCGATGCATGGTCTTAACTCGCCACACTTTTTCTTCACAAAGAAGAAGCCAGCCCCTGCAGGAGAGCAGGATTTGCGGATGATCGGCAACATACTCCTCCATAGCACAATTCTCCGCAACAGACAGAGGGTAAACCTGGCCCTGAGGAGGAATGGCTCCAGGTTGCAGGTCTATGGCACAATCGTAAGACCGGTGAGGAGGCAACGTACCGGCACGCACCTTGTCAAAAACGTCTAGGATCTCTTGGTACTCCTCTTGCAATTGAGATACCGAAGAAGTGCACAAGACTTTAATTGGTTTCCGAAGACAAGTGGAAATACATTGCGGAGACGACGACAAAATTTCGGACCTGCGCCAGTCGAGACTGGGATTGTGCTTTTGGAGCCAGGGATAACCCAGAACAACCGGAAAATGCGGAGAGTTTATCAAAATGGAGAGCCCCAACAGCCCCATGGATAACGGAGCAGTTTCTTGAGTAACGAGTGCAGGCTGAAGGGGCCTGCCATCAATGGCCTTAATAGCAAGCGGAACGGCCCGAGGCAAAGCAGGAATGGAGTGCTTTGATACAAAAGCACTGTCAATGAAATAGCCCGCAGCACCGGAGTCAACAAGAGCCTGGGTGACTATGGAGGAGTCCACCCAGGAAAGGACAACCGTGACCAAAAGTTTCTCCTTTAGCGGTTCCGGGGACAAGGATAAACCAACCTATGTCTCCCCCCGACAGGACCTTAGGTGTGAGCGTTTCCCGGCCGTGTAGGACAAGACTTCAAAAGGTGGCCCTGTAACCCACAATAGAGGCAGAGCCCCTCCCTCCTCCTAAAGGCCTTCTCCACCGCGGAGAGACGCGTGAATCCCAAATGCATCGGCTCAGCAGTACCTGGTGACTCGGGACCAGGAGGCAAGGGAGGGGAGGGAGGCATGGGTGGGAACGAACATGTAGGAGACAACAGAACAGGAGGCTTCCGCAAGCGCTCCTTGAAAGAGGGCCTCTCACTTAGTCTGATGTCAATTATGATTAAAAAAAAAAAAGACACCAATGCCTCGAGATCTTCTGGTAAATCTCTGGCAGCAACTTCGTCTTAATCGCATCAGAGAGCCCATGAAAGAAGGCGGCAACAAGGGCTTCATTGTTCCAACTTAACTCTGCGGCAAGCGTACGGAACTCAATGGCATACAACAGAGCAACAGATCTTGTACCTTGCTGAATGGACATGAGTCGTTTAGCAGCAGAGGAGGAGCAAGCCGGAACATTAAATACCCTTCGAAAGGAGGCCACAAATTCAGGGTAATTTCAAATCACAGGTTTATTAGTCTCCCACAAGGGATTAGCCCAGGCAAGAGCTGTGTCAGAGAGTAACGAGATGAGAAATCCCACCTTAGCTGTGTCAGAAGGAAACACCTGAGGTAACATCTCAAAGTAAATGCCCACCTGGTTCAAAAACCCTCTGCACTGATTAGGATCGCCTCCATAACGCTGAGGTAGAGGTGCAGAACCGAACATGCTCCTGGTAGGACTAGGTGCAGCAGCGGAAACAGGAGCAGCCATAACTTGCGGGACACTTTGGTCCAAATGTGCAGTGCGAGTCAGCAGGGTTTGCAGGACTAGTGCAAATTGATCCAAGCGGTGATCCGGTTCATCCAACCTGGAAATTATGGCAGGTCTAAGGTGGATTATTAGCACCATCAGGATTCATGGCCCTTGCGTAATGTCAGGGTGCCAGGAATCAGACTGAGACGAGAAGTGCAAAAATAATCACACCTTTATTAATAGCAAAAAAATAATAAAAAGTCCACAAGTCAAATAACAAGCCAGGAATCAAAACCAGGGCTGGTAGTCAGACGAGCCGAGTCATGAGCCAAAGCGAGTAGTCAGACGAGCCAGAATCAGGAACAAGGACAACAGCAGAGTCAGGAACAAGCCAGGGATCAGGAACCAGGAGGGACGTCAGACAGCCAGGTAATACACATGAACTGGAACTCTCACAAACAGGTCTGAGACAATGCAAGGGCAAAGCATATTGAACAGAGGCCCTTTAAATAATAAGTGATGACATCACAATTCTGAGACTGCAACCTGTCTCACATGAATGATGTACACCAGTCTGGCCATAAAAGGGCATGCAGGAAATGAGCAGCATCACACAGTATGCACCAGAGTCAGCAAGAGAGGTGAGTAAAAGCAGCAGCACATGGCAAACAAAACAGGGGAAAAACCCTGACAATGGGCTATATGGGGGGGGGGGGGGTTTGCCTAGAATTAACCATAAGCCAGACTGGTATACCCCAATGGAGTATATACATTCAATAGATAAGAACATTAAGTAACAGCAACTGTAATGCATGTATAACGGTATTACACTCAACATCTGTAAACATTTCACAGTTAACTAAGACAGAGGACAAATATAGAAGAATATAGATTCTATAGTCTCTTTAGTCATAACGTGTTGTAGTAGCAAAGTTCAGAGATAGAAACAATCAGGGAACTTTGTCCTGTAGAGGAATCTGGTGTTTTTGTCGTTTTGGTCTCTGCTCTTTTACCTGCTATTCTGGGGCTGAGGTTTTAATACGTGCTTGGGGAGGTGGTTGGGAATTGCCTGCAGGTGGGCGTAAGCCCCAGGTCTCCAATAGCGTAAAGCCCTGACTTAGGTTGGTGACATTGTGTATCTGATTGTCCTTTGTGATGACTATCTTAGTTGGGAATCCCAATCTATATTTAATGTTGTCTCGTCTTAGTACTTCGGTTATTGGAGAAAACAATCCTCTTTGATGGAGAGTATGTTGAGAGAGGTCCTGTAGCATTTGGATATCGCAAAATCTCTCAAATAGAGGGGACTTACGGAAAGCCGCCTGCAGGATCCGGTCTTTGAGGCTATAGCTGTGGAAACAGACTATAACGTCTCTTGGTTTTTTAGAGGAGATTGATTTTGGTCTGAGAGCTCGGTGGCATCTCTCCATAGTGTTGGGGGACATTTCAAATGATCCAAGTAGCTCCTTAAAAAGATCTGAGAGAAAGTCATGAAGTTCTGAGGGTTATACCGATTCAGGGATGCCTCTAAATCTTATGTTACTTCTTTGAGACCTATCTTCTAAGTCAGCTAGTTTAAATTCTAGCTGTATAATCTGGTCTGATAGGGATTCAGAATATGATAGTAGACTGGTATGGTCAGTGGCCAGATTATCATGTTTGCGCTCTAGAGCGTCAACTCGCTCACCTATCTCTGAGATGTCCTTGCGCAGCTCTGTTGAACTGCAATGGATTTCTTGTGTTAAGGGCAAGGTTTGAGCAGCAAGCATCTTCTGCATAGTGGACTCCGTAATATACTTTGAAGAGGTCTCACCTGAGTCGATGCTAGAATGGGAGTCTTCATCTTGTGAGTCCTGATCTATGTGGCTGGAAGCCGACTGAGTAGACCCTGGATGGGAAGGGAGAGAAAAATGATCCAAGACTGTCATCTTAACTTTACTTTGGGTTTTAGAGTGTCTCCTGGCGGTGTGAGGCATTTTTGCTGACAGATTTTAATGCTATCTGGATATACAACAATGACACACTCTTTGGGTTCAAGTAGGCAGGTATCCAGAGAGTACAGAGTAGAAAAAAAAATTTAGGACATTGAGTTACATGCTAAGAAAATGAACACCGATATTCTTGTGCTGTTAAGGTGGGTTAACCCCTCTGGCCATCACGCTTACCTGCCTACCACATCGGATGAGGTAACAACCCCCCTAAAATCCAGAGGGCTAATTAGCGTACAAGGTCTGATGTGGAAGCAGGGCAGCGCAGAACACTATTTATCACTGAACCAATTTGCACAGGGTTAAATTTGAGCGCCGCCCTGTGGTCAGACATAAAAAAAAAAAATCACACTTAGAAGCTAGTCAGCAGTTAGAAACTAAATAGTGCACAAACCTCCATATGAATTTCCTAGGACCTATCCCCACCTCAGGGAATAAGAGGATACGACCCAAAGGAAGGGGAAAAGGAGAAGGGAAGTGACCCATCCAGACAAGCTGGGCAGGAGCGGGGAGGTGAGGGATAAGTTTTACAGCAAGTCTACACAGGTAATAGTTTGAGTAAATAACAGTTCTAAAGTCCCAATAGAATATTAAATACACAAATTTAGTAGAGCACTTCTCAAGTGAGTGTGTAAATAGCCTGATTGGGAGACAGAGGTTGTGAAGTAAGTGTCCAGACAAAGTAGCCCTGGAGGGTCTTAAAAGTAGTAATAAGGAGAGTCCCAGTTGGTAGGTAATGCTATTAAGGCTGCTAGATGTAGTGCCAACCAGTAGTAAAAGGTAAAAGGCTGTTCACCAAGAGGTATGAGAGCCAGACGGCTAAAGAAAAGGAAAGATCTCACCCAGTTCTGGATTGGCTGATGTCCCAGCTGTCTCTATAGCCCGGTAGGAGACAGAACTCCTCTCATTAAGATGCCTTAAAGTGTAGGCCGTGAACATGCGTAATGCTAGTGTCCGAGCTGCACGATTAGGCCAATCTCCAGCCAATCTGGGATTATTTATGTAGGGACTGCTATTACACTCCATCGGCACCAATTGTACCTGTGTCCCAAGAGGGACTGGGATGTAAAGAGAGGCCCGCTCGTGATCCCTTGAGTGCCGTAGCTAGGCCTGAATGTCGAGCAAGATGGCCGCCGTTCGTGCCACATCGCTGCCTCCTGAATCCTCTCGCCCCACACTGAATAGCCCTCCAAATAGCTCCCCGCAGAGCTTCCAACGTGACTAGTGTCAGTTTTAAGCCCAAAAGCAAGGTTCGGTAAGTTGTTATTGGGTGTGGGCGCACCGGAACTTGCGGTCCTGTGCTACGCCCAAAGCCTCTGTAGTATAATGCTGGAAGTGTGGCCTCTTCCTGTGGCGTCAATCTCACCACACCAGTGTATGTTCTTTGGCTCCTGGAGCGGAGCCCCGACCCTCCGGTGCACCGAAAAAGCTCAGGTGGGATGCAGACTTGTGGAGGTTTCCTAGGTGGCTCTTGTGCGCCATGTTAGGTCCCAGGTAGAGCCAATGTTTGTTAGCCACTGGGAGCATAATATAGCTAAAGCTTGACTTCAGAACTCCAATGTGCCCAGTCTCATACCATAGTAGATAATGATTTTAGAGCTTAAGGTAGATATTTTCATTTTAAATTTACCCTATATTAAGGCCAGTATTTGCGGAGTTCCCAGGAGTTGTGACTGTCGTCTTTTTTTTTTTTTTGGTAGTCACAACACCTCGCCAAATTTAGTGGTCATATTCTTTGTATGCCTTTTTTCACACAAACACTGCAGTTTGGCTGTTTCTATCTTCATCCTTATATGTTTTGCTGCTATAAAACACACATATTTGTGTTCAACAATGTCCTACGAGCACAGCAGTACCCCCATGTACAGGTTTTAATGGGTTTACAGAAGTTACAAGACCAAATATGAGGTCTGTCCATTTACATGGAAATTTGGCACATGTGCCTATGTTGCCTTAGAGACATTTTGGCAGCCCAGGAATGAAAATTACCCCATCATGGCATACCATTTACAAAAGTAGACAACCCAGGGTATTCCAAAAGGGCTATGTTTAGTCTTTTTTGTAGCCACTTAGTCACAACACATCGCCAAATGTAGTGTTCATATTGGGGGTTTTTTTAGTTTATCACACAAACACTGCCCTTTTCACTGTTTATATCATCCTAATATGTTTTACTGCTAAAAAAAACACCAATATATTGGTATTCAGCAATGTCCCACTAGTACAGCAATACCCCCACATAGAGATTTTATGGGGTTTCTGGAAGTTACAGGGCCAAATATGGGGCCTGCCCATTTACATCAAAATCTGGCACCTTGATTTTCTGGGCCTATGTCGTCTTTGAGACATTATGGCAGCCAAAAAATTAAAATTATCCTGTCACAGCATACCATTTGTAAAAGTAGACAACCCAGGTTATTTCAAAAGGAGTATGTCCAGTATATGTCACCACTTAGTAACAACACCTGGCCAAATTAAGTGGTGTTCTTTCTTTCACACAAACAGTGCACTTTGACTATTTCAATCTTTATATGTTTTACTGCTATAATACAACCATATTTTTATGCAGTGATGTCCCAGTACCCCCACTTACAGGTTTTATGGGGTTTCAGGAAATTAAAGGTTCAAATATGGGGCTTGCCCATTTACATGGAAAGTTTGCACATTGATTTTTTTGTGCCTATGTAGCCTTTCAGAAATTATGGCAGCCCAGGAATAAAACTTACCCTCATTATAGCATACCATTTGCAAAGTAGACAACCCAGGGTATTTCTTTTTATAGCCACTTAGTTACAACACCTGGCCAAATGTAGTGGTTATTTATATATATATATATATATATATATATATATATATATATATATATATATATATATATATACATACATATACACACATACATACATACATATACACACACACACACATATATACAGTAGTATGCAAAAGTTTAGACACCCCTGACAATTGCCTTGATTTTCATTATAAATAATTGGGTGTTTGGATCAGCAATTTCCTTTTGATCTATCAAATAACTGAAGGACACAGTAATATTTCAGTAGTGAAATGAGGTGAAATGATAGCCTCTTCTGCTGAATAGCACACTGCCATAGGGTTTTTTTTTTTTTAATTGCTAACCAAACACAATTCCCACTTCACCACACCCAAAATCCCACTTCACTCCCCCCCCCCCCTCCAGTTTATAAAAAATACAAAGGAGAGCACTGGGAAGGACATTGATTAGGAACAGCAGGAAAGGGTTAAACTGAAAAACTGAAGGGAAGGGGTAAACAGTAACTAAAGATCCCCCCCCCCCCCAAAAAAAAAAAAAAAAAATACTATTGATCAGTACTGATCAAAGCCCTAACATGCTGATCACAGTAGCACCAGTGTGATCAGCAGCAAATAATACATTTTTTTATATATATTTGTGTGTGTGTGTGTGTGTGTGTGTGAGCACACACACTGTGGGACGTGGTGATCTACCTTCCTCTCTCCCTCAGATCGCAGTGAGGGAAGAGGGGAAGCAGATACAGTTGTAACAGCCAATGAGAGAAAGCAGATACAGATGTAATAACTCATTGGCTGCTACATTGCTGCAGTGGCAGATCGATACACCTCGAGTGCTGAATGGATTCTGGGGGACTGCCTGAGGTGCAAGGCACGTCCCCCAACAGGATCAAGCATGCAGGAGGCAATGGAAGGGGAACAGGACATAAAAAAGTTAGATTGGCATATAACGGCCTAATGGCGGGAAAGAGTTTTGGAGATCTAATATAACACAACCCAAAGAACAATGAGGGTCAAGGAAAAGAAGAGGAAGCATCTGGTGGGTGAACAAAGTAGTATGGCTTTAACTTTTTTTTAAATAAATACAAATATTTTGGAAGGGAAATTTCTAGGCACCAGAGTTAATTTTGTCAGTTGCCATGGTGACCTGGCAGCATGCGTTCATCATGCACTAGTTAAAAGGAAACATTCTACATTTTTATTTTTCTCTATCCTGTAAACACACAGTGCTATCAAAAAAGCAAGCTCCATAGAAAGACCAATGACGTACAGGGTACATTGCTGTTCCTTAAAGGGACAGTAAACGTAAAAAATAATGTTACATAATTCTGCACATAATTATGTAACATTATCTTAACGACAGATTGAAAAACCAAAAGATTTGAGAGATTTTATCCACCCAAGTTACACTTACCTCGTTTCTTCTCCAGGCTCTTCTAATCAGGTCTTCTTTTCAAAAGCGCTTTGCAGGCGTGCTGTCCAATCAAAGCGCACCCGATCGTGCTATTTAACTAAATGTAGCTCGCTCTCGCTACAAGACTAGAGCTGAAGCGCGCTACATTTAGCTCAATAGCGGGCCCTGCAAAGCGCTTTTGAAAAGATGACCTGATTAGAAGAGCCTGGAGAAGAAACGAGGTAAGTAACTTTGGGGGACAAAATTTCTCAAATCTTTTGGTTTTTTTAATCTATCGTTAAGATAATGTTACATAATTTTGCAGAATTATGTAACTTTTTTTTACCTTTACTGTCTCTTTAAGGGTCTAAGATATAAGATGTGTTTAAAACACCTTGTTTAATATATTAATGATTCTTAAAAGAAAGGACTTGTGGATTTTATGAGGGTTGGGATAATTTAGTGTGGTCTAATTAGTATATAATGCAAAAGAGGTTATGAGATCCTCTGGAACAGGTGGATCAGGGAATCTGCTAAAAGAAGAGATTACATTTGTTCTCCTAATCACACAAGTCCCATCAGATCCTGCCCCCCCCACCCACAAAAAACAAAAGGGGTGCTAGGGTATCAACCTGTATTGTCACAGCTGCAATGCAGTTTCTTTTCATAAAAAAAGTATCAGCTACAATATTATCAACCTATTATCAGGCTGAAAGGGAAGTGGAAAGAAAAACAATTACATGGTAAGTAAAATTAATTAAGAGAGTGTCTTTGATCAGCCATGCTAAGCAGCCGATAGATTAGATGAATGCAGAGCTATCATCATCTACAAAATAATATCGTCACAAAGCCATCTCAGTGTTATAAAGATGAATGCCCTGTTGTGTGAAATCTCACACAAGTGCACCCTTTTGGGATATGAGAAGTGACATTATTAAACCTTCTCAACTACTCTAACAATTAATAGGGGGAGCACTATCCTGCAATAGTCCCATGATTAAACTGCACAAAGCAGCTGTTTATACACTCAGAGTAACCAGCAGGTGAACCCGATTCAATATTTATCATAGGCTTTTACAGATCACTGCTAGCTGAGCAAACTTTTTAATTAAGTTGGAGCTTTCTTCAAAGAACTTATTCAAGATGTCAATCAGCAGTACAGATATCGGATATGGTGTTTGGTAAGAGTGTGTAATACAAATCCGTAACTTTCTTCATCCCATCTCTGTAAATTAGCCAGGTATTACCCTTAGAGTTCTGATTGTAACAGACTGCCAGTCCCCTGGAATGTGTAACAAAAGTCACTCAAACTCCATTGTACACGTTGTAAGCAATATGTTAAACTGCGGTGGACTCGCACATTAGGACAGATCCTTTTCACAACTGGTTTCCTGATACTTCTAGTGTTTGTTACACTATTCTCCATTTACTGTTTACTTTCTTAGCTGGTGTAAATGGGGATTCCTTACAAAATAATATACCAGTTTATTCAAGTCCCTGGAGCTGCAGTATTAATAAAGTGAGTACTGCAGAGGGAATGGTTGTATTACCTGGGTGTACACTCATTATTTAAATAGTTATTAAAAAAAACAAAAAGACTGATGATAGGTAAATCAAGATAAGTTTTTTGTTGTTTTTTTAATAGATTTTTTTAATTAAGGTTTTAAAAAAACAGATTAACGATGTTGAACAATCTCAAGAGATACAAGTTACATATTATATTCGTCAAAACCAAGAAATCCGTGTCAATACTTGTAGACCTGTAGTAGAATATATTGTACAAATTACATACAACAAAATCAACAAACTGTCTTGCATGCAAACTTAGATAAACAAGAGATGATATCTGACACTTTCCAAAAATACGAACAAAATAGATTTAACCTCTAAATTCTAAATTAACAGTCGAATACAATAGGGTCAAATGAAATAAACAATACCATTGTTTATTAGAATCTTATTAAAAAAAAATTACATAAAGCAAACTAGTAATGACACTCGGTAACAACTATATGCCTTTTGGGTCTCTGAGGGATCCTGAAAATATGTAAGAGCCTAATGTTCCCTGTAGGCAAAATAATTTAACTATCTATAGAAAAGCTTAGAATAAATTAATAGTGATTCCTAGGTACCTGATACATGTCCCCTTGGATCTGGTATGGACCCTGCATATTAGTAAAGTATTGAGAGAAGCTTGAGGATTAAGACACCTCTTCCATAATATATATATATATAATTGCCAAAACTGCATGAGAATAAAAGAAGTTCAAATAATATAACAATTAAGTATTTAAGTATCCACAGGACTTCTAATGTTCAGGAGGTATACAACATTTAAACCAGTATGAACTAATTATGACATTTATTAGAATTGACACTTGAGACATTCAAAGAAATACACACTTTCACCTAACTTATCCAGAAAGTAGATGCAAATGACACTCTTAAATGGGAGTTTAATGTTGCACCCCTGGTACAAAATAATGTACTAGGCAAATCTGAAAGTAGGAATATAAATTTAAAAAAAGTATATATGTACTTAAAGGGACACTGAACCCAATTTTCTTTCATGATTCAGATAGAGCATGCAATTTTAAGCATCTTTCTAATTTACTCCTATTATCAAATTTTCTTCGTTCTCTTGCTATCTTTATTTGAAAAGCAGGAATGTAAATCTTAGCAATCAGCCCATTTTACCCACCAATAATCAAGCATAACCAAGGTTCTCAACCAAAAATGGGCCGGCTCCTATGCATCACATTCCCGCATTTCAAATAAAGATACCAAGAGAATAAAGAAAATTTGATAATAGGAGTAAATTAAAAAGTTGCTTAAAATGTCATGCTCTATCTGAATCACAAAAGAAAAAATTTGGGTTCAGTGTCCCTTTAAGTGGCAAACTAAAGTTTAATTTCACTTTCCAACAAATGAGAAAAATAATGGTGGTTCATGGTTTCATTACTTGCCAAATAAAATATAAAACCTAATTTGATACTAAGCCACAATCGCACCTACCACCCCATTTCCTGTATGCATTTGGAGAGGGAATTCATCTTTCTATCAAATTGCTCTTCACTTTAGTGCATTGCAACACATTTTTTGATTTAGCAGTCCTATTAAAGCATACTTTAATAACATTTTATTTACTTCTTTTGATGACACCAAAAGGGATGTCTGCCTTAACATTTTACACTGCCTTCCAAATGCATGTGAATTATAAGTGTTGGGGTTCTGAATTGGCTGTAGGTATATTGAAATGTAATTAAAAAAAAACATGCAGAGAGGTTAAATACCAAAGGTAAAGTCCGAAAGCAAGACACACCTGGTGATTGGAGAAGTCATGTGACTCCCACTTCTTACTGGTTCACCTCCTGTGTCCTGCTAAAGAACTGCAAGGCTTTTTCAAGGCTTTAAGCGCCTAGCTCACTACTACAAGCATTATATGTTATAACAATTTAGAGTGTGTATTTTTTGCATTAGAATGCTCCTTAAAGGGATACTAAACCCAATTTTTTTATTTCATGATGCAGATAGAGCATTTTCTAATTTACTCCTATTATCAATTTTTCGTAGTTCTCTTGCTATCTTTATTCAAAAAGTAGGAATGTAAAGCTTAGGAGTCAGCCCATGTTTGGTTCAGAAGCTGGGTTACTCTTGGTTATTGGTGGCTACTTGAGAGGAATTTTTGCTCCCCTCCTGCTTTGCAATTGTGTTATCCAACATGAATTTTAGTGATGGCCCTTATAGAAATGTATTATGTGAGAAAAGTTTATGCGCCTGTGCTATCTGCCCACTATATTACCACTTGCACAATATTTATTAACCATGGTTTTGTAATACCAGTACAAAAATGAAAGCAGTATAAATTGTGCTTCAGTAATGTTTATGGTCCTTAAAGCTGGTATTTTTGCTCTCAACTTACAATCTGATCCAAAGTCTTTGAAAGTACTATGATGCAAAAGAATGTTAGTGTGTTTATATAAAACTAAGATAGGATTATTAACATCTGGAGTCATTTCCATAAATTTTCCAGAAAAAGCTGTCAAAATGCCTCTCTCAAATTTTCACAAATTTCAGTTTTGTATAAATTTTTCAATTTGGCCACCAAGTGTCACTTATTCATCACAGAGAAATACCAACCTAAGAGTTGGCATTAAAAGCCTTGGTTATGTTTCATATAACTGAATGTAATAGACACTACTATAAAGAATTATTTGCACAGATACTGATCTAAAAATCTAGTATAAAACCGTTTAAAAACTTACTTAGAAGCACTCAGATTAGGTATGTTTAAAAGGTAGCTGCAACACCCACTGCAAGTGGGAACTAGCAGACTCTCCCCCTTCCTTTGCATATGAAAAGACCCTTTACACAAACAGGAGCAAGCTAGAGTAGGTATACATCAGTATTCTCCTAAAACGTTGGGGCTTGGTTAGGAGTCTGAAAACCAGATAAATGTTATTTAAAAATAAGCAAAACTATACTTTTTTTTTTTTTTTTTAAACCTGTATGGGCTATATAAATTGATCATCTACAAAACATTTATGTTAAGATAAATCTAGTGTAAAATGTCCCTTTACGTCATTTAAAACTGATTTGTAGTACATATACTGTATAAGACTATAAACAAAATAATATTGACAGTAGAAAGTGAGACATATTACATTTTAGTTGGAAATGTGATACTTTTAAAGGGACACTGAACACAATTTTTTTCTTTTGTGATTCAGATATACCATGTAATTTTAAGCAACTTTCTAATTTACTCCTGTTTTTTTTGTTCAGCACTCTGGGCAGCAGTTTTTTTGTTGGTGGATTAATTCATCCACCAATCAGCAAGAACAACCCAGGTTGTTCACCAAAAATGAGTCGGCATCTAAACTTACATTCTTGCATTTCAAATAAAGATACCAAGAGAATGAAGAAAATTTGATAATAGGAGTAAATTAGAAAGCTGCTTAAAATTTCATGCTCTATCTGAATCACGAAAGAAAAAATTTGGGTTCAGGGTCCCTTTAATAAAAACTACTTTCAGCTTCACAATAAAATGTTTTAGTATGAAAATACCATGATATTTGCCACCACATTATAAAATATAAAGCAAACATGAACTTTATTTTGATTATAACCTGCCTTAAATCCTTTGCCAAAAATTACATTCCTGATTACAAATGGAAGCTATCCTTGGTATTTAGTTTATATACAGTGTCTGTTAAGAAGTGTTGTTAGATTGACTAACCTGATTACAAACTGCTGTATGTCTTTCTGAATACATGTCCATATCATCTTTCTTTATCGGATGCTCATCTGATCCCAGACTGTTTTCATCATCATCAATAAATTGTACACCTTTCTCAAAACAGCGCCGTTTACGTCCCTAAAGCACAAAGTAATTATTTTATAAAAATCTGGAAAAGCTTTCCAAGCCTAAACAGAAAATAAAATCAATAAGAACAACTTTTACAAAGTGTGCGCATAAAACAAAAAGAAAAACTAAATAACATTTTAATGAAAAAATAATTACACATTTCATTCCATCAATAAAAAAACAGTAAAATGTCACATTCTTAATTAACTACAAATTAAAAGCCATAAAAAAACAAAGGAAAATATGCAAACCTTTGGAAATATAAATTAGATAAAAATCCAACATCAGGTATTAAAAAATAGAGACAAAAACTAAGAAATAACTGTTATTCACAGGTTACTTTTTTTTTTTACAAAACCCACGGTTAATGAAACATGTCCCAAATCTATATAATTTGTTTCCTGCATATAATTTAAGTTTTAAAATATTTGCCTTCTCACACAAGTTGCTGGAAATCAATTTGTCTTTCCTGTGGGTAAAAAGTTATATTACTAATTTAGGATTTGAACATGTCAGCCCTTTCACTGAGCTCTAAGGGGTTAATTATCCATAGTACAAACGGAAAAAACAGTACGCTCCCTTCTAATATGTATGTATCCTTCCCATCTTCCGTTATTAGGAAATATTGAAATAGTATATAAAGATAAGCTAGTTTGGTAGGATGGAATTCATTAAGACATACATATTATCTAAATTTTTATTATCAATATAACAAACTTCTCATAACTATTCCAATAATTAATTAAATATAAATTCCACATATAAATTAATATCTAATAGGTCTTTGGAAAACCAATTATTGTTACAATAATATAAATGCTCTCTTTTGTCTAGGGCTAAATAAAATTAAAAATATTTTTTACAATAATAACATCTCTACACATGATCCCTATTTTTACATAGCCAAAACCAAACCTTTCCTTGTAATTACCTCTAAGAAGGAATTAGAAGAACAAAGTTGGGCAAGCCTTTACAAAACATATGCCAACTGCCTTCAAAACCATACATTATTCATAAAAGAAAGAAATAAAAAAAAAACACTTTCACCATATGTTTAAACAAACAGCTAATGTATTAGATGTCAGGGGAAAAACATGGGATTGTCAGATTAAACATAAGGTTATCTTTCACACAGAACATAGATACTGAAATGTAAGAAATTAGAATAAAGGCCCCTCTAATAGAGTTGGGGTGAGCTTTGACTATAGGGGCTACATTTATCAAGCTTTGGAGCTCTTTCTGTGAGTGATCCTGCATCTGACAGTTAAGATGACTGCTGTTTCTCTGTCTGTCACCTCTGTACTGACTGTTTTGAATCACCCAGGAGTGATTGACAGCCAATGTTCTTGGGAGATTGATTGCACGAGAGTAGGAGGGTGCCGCTGCACAGGCAGTTGCTTGTGGAAAAATAAATGTGGGCTGAGCCATGTTGCCAGCTCTCGGCAATCATAAACAGACAGGTTCCCTAGATGGGAAACTTGTCCACCCTGCCATTAATACATGGAGCCCTTGGAATTAATAATATGAGATGGTTGTGTCATACTCTAGAAGGCATGAATATAATTATTATCCATACTCAAGGTGCGTTTCCTTCTCTTACAGCTGTAATTGTTGAAATTCTGAAATGGAAGAGCATTTTCTGAAAATGTACACATGGAAATGTACACACGGTTATATAACTAAACATATATTAACAGTACTACAGGTTGCAATTAGATTATTGTATAAGTGACATCATCAGAATTTTGTAAGAATAGAAGCCAGGATAATCCTGATATTAGCAGAGAAAAAAAGCCAACATCACGTAGTCACTAAGGACATCACCCTATCTGGATATTACCCAAGTGATATATGGATTCCATGCTGGTTTATTTAGTTACAAGAGTTTGTGTAAATGCTTTAAAAAAAATGTATTAAATGTTTAATATGGATATTTTTTGTATTTGGTAAACCCCTTATAGCTGTTAAATTTCAAACCATATTTTTATGAATATAAAATATTTGCTCATGTTATTTGAATAACCTGTGGTTCATTTTGTAGCTGTCTGATTCTTTTCCTGGTAACTTGGAAATCATCATCCTGATCTGCAGGTAAAGATGCCTGTTTCTTTGCACATAGTTTTGAAGCTAATGTTTTTTTTTCACTTGCCGACTCTAGAGGGAAAAAAATATACATATAACTTACTTCTTAAAGAAACAGTAAAGTCGATATTAAAGTTTCATGAACATGTAATTTTAAACACATCATTAACTAATGTATCGAAATTTGTTGTATGCTCTTTATATCCTTTGTTGAATAAAAAAACCTAAGAAGGTGCTGGAGTAGCAATACTCTACTGTTCATTGAAAATTATTTATTTATATTTATATATATATATATATATATATATATATATATATATATATATATATATATATATATATATATATATAAAATGTTAATTCCTTTAATTAAGACAAGAGTAGTACAATTCACTATCGCAAGAAATGGTATCTCCACAACTAAACAAATTGATTCATTTAACTAATGGTGTTATTCACAAATAAGTATTAGTCTTTGTATTATGCACAGTGCTTACTTTTATTTTATTATTTTGAAATTAATAAAAAATAACCTGAATTGTGTGATTAATTTTGTTTGGAAGAATAATGTATTCAGCCATTTAGCACATTTCATCTAACTAACATCTATATGCTAATTGCTTTTTAATGGTCACAATAAATTATATATATATGCTTGCAAGTTTATTTAAACAAAGTTTCATATTATAAAGACTAATTCCACTTTAGGAATTAATAATATACTTTCAACTATATTGAAACAAAGTATCACGTCCGTATTCCACCTTAAAAAAACTCATGTTAAAGAGATATAAAACACAAAATGTTTCTTTCATGATTCCGATAGTATCATGTGATTTTAAACAGCTTTCTAGTTTACTTCTATTATCATTTTTTCTTATTATCTTGGTAACTTTTGTTGAAAAGCAGGGATGTATGCTTAGGAGCCGGCCTACTTCTGGAACACTATCTGGCAGCAGTTTTGCAAGAATGGTATCTATTTACAAAAGCACTAGATGGCAGCGCTATTTCCTGCCATGAAGTTCTCCACATGCCTACGAAGGTATCTTCATCACAAATGGTCTGCTCTGTCTGAATCACATAAGAAAATGTTTGGGTTTTATATCCCTTTAACCAAGAGAGTAACCATAGTACTAGCAGTTCTATGATTGGTAGAATAACTTTTTAAGCACATTCCATCATCACATTGTCACTTTCTGACGAAGCGTCTTCGGTCGTGAAATGCATACGAGTTATGTTGCTGCACTGGTCACACTCAAAGAGGATTGTTCACCGGTGCTCTGCATCTTGTCACACAATATGTGTAGCTAGCTCCCAGCAGTGCATTACTGCTTTTTTTTATAAAGAATATAAGAGAATGAAGCAAATTTGATAAAAGTAAATTGGAAAGATTCCTAAAACTGTAGGTTCTATCTGAAAAATAAATTAGCAATTTTATACCTTTAACCCCTTAATGATCGAGGACGTATGCCATACGTTCTCAGAAAAAATACAGTTAATGCCTGAGGACGTATGGCGTACGTCCTCGGTTTGGAAAGCAGCTGGAAGCGATCCTGATCGCTTCCAGCTGCTTTCCGGTTATTGCAGGATGCCTCAATATCGAGGCATCCTGCAATAATAATTTATACCCCTCCGGTGCAGAGAGAGACACTCTGTGGCCCTCTCTACATCGGACATCGATGGCCGCATTAGTTGGTGGGTGGGAGCTGCAGTGGGAGGCGGGTAGGCGGCCATCGATGGTTTCTGAGACAAATAAAATAAAAAAGATAAAAAATATTGTAAACTGGGTACTGGCAGACAGCTGCCAGTACCCAAGATGGCTGCCAAGAAGGTAGAGGGGGAGGTTAGAGAGCTGTTGGGGTGGGGGGGGCAGGGAGGCTGGGGGCTAAGGGGGGGATCCTATACAGCAGCATATGTAAATATGCACAGGGGAAAAAAAGAAAGAAAAAAAGGATGCCTTTTATTTTAGTACTGGCAGACTTTCTGCCAGTACTTAAGATGGTGGGGACAATTGTGGGGTGGGGGAGGTAAGAGAGCTGTTTGGGAGGGATCGGGGGGGGTGATGTGTCAGGTGGGAGCCTGATCTCTACACTAAAGCTAAAATTAACCCTACAAGCTACCTAAACTTGTACTTCAGTATAAGCATGAAGATTCACAATGCTACATTATTTCAAAGTCTTAATCTTGAAGGAAACTGTGGTGTGTGTGCCAAATTGTGTCAACGGTCACACACGTCCCTAAGCCCCGCCCACCTATGTGTTTCATCACTGCCTGCGTGACTTCGTCAGGGTTAAGGGGCAGTTCGACCATAGTGGTCTTATTTGTATAAAATTGTAACCATGGTTACCTAACACAGCAATGCCATTTAAATATTTTAACTTGGTATTCATGATGTAATCATAATCAACTACTTTGCATGTTTGTATTACATGTTGCAAATGTTTTTGAATATTCACCAATGGAAAACGTATGTTTTTAATCAAACAGTGCTCACTGATCATTTTAACCACTGGTATATTATACAAATCAAATAAATATTAAAAAAAACATATTACATTTTAAACCGTGGGGTTTTCATCTTAAAGGTCTAGTGAGGGCTTGGTGCAATCCGTCCATCAGTAGTAAAGCGGTGTCAACTGTAGGTGTAAGTTGTTGAAAAAGTTTTAATATGATCTCAGACAAGTTAGCATATGTCTTAGGTAGGTTACAGATGCAAAGGTTTGATCTTCTAGATCTTTTTCAATATCATCTATTTGATCTTCTAATTTTTGAATATAGTTGGAGTGTTCTTGAAGGGTAATTTGCAATCTGGGGATTTCATACACAAATTCATCCATTTTTTTCCTCTAGTTCAGATATTCTTCCTCCTATTTCGTAGATGTCATGTCTGAGATCTGTTAATTCTATCTTCAATTCCTCCTGAAATATCTGTAAAAGTAGCTCTATATTTCGTTTTGCTGGCGAAGGGGGCTTAGCATTTTATGAGGGTGCAGATGTAGGGTTTACCCTAAATGTATGTCGAGCGTAATACTCCTGTAGGACGTTGCTTCTGTACTGATCTTGATAAAAAAGTCTTATTTTGTCCGAGTTTTGTTCTTCATATTGTTAAATCCGTATCTGCTGGATTATACTAGCAGCGATAATGGACAAAATTCTGCCCTAGCATTTTATCCTGGGATGTGATCAACAGATAAAGAAAAACAATGAAGAAACATAAGGCTTGGGTATACCTCAACACTCATTCATCCACCTCTGTTTTATTGTTATATGTCTTATATAGCTATAATTAGAGCTTTTCACATTCTCTCTCTTTTTTTAGCATGCAGGGTCTCCCCCCCAGTTAATCTCCTTAAAGGGACAGTCAAGGTTAGCCTTTGAAAAGACAGGACGTGTCTACATGAAGCTCCTCTCTCCAAGACAGCTTTTTTTAAGCTATTTTGTCTAAATTCCTGATAATATGGTGGTATAATACCACACTATATGAGACTATTTATCCTTTGAAACTTGGAGGAGCTGATAAATTGAAAGCAACCTACCCAAGATTTGATACAAACTCATTACAGAGTCCAGACATAGCGGATAGCGTCACTAAAATGGCAGAGACAAGTGCATGGGGAATGAGAGTGCGACATGCTCTCAAACTTTGTTTACAGAATATCGAACAGACCCTAACGACAGAGATCACCTCTCTTTTCGCAATGGTAAGCTGCAGAGATACTGACCCAATGTTGCTTGCTTCAGAGCTCCAACCGCATAGCGCTGCTCTGGCTCCCTCTGAGATACAGCCAACCCGGTCTACGGAAGCAACTCCACAAGCGGCTGATCTACCTACTTACACTGGAGCCGATGCTGGCAGTTGGATATTTTCAGCTTGGAGCGGTTCACTTGACCCAGGGGAGACATCAAGAGTGATGCTTCGCAGCTATTCCCATGAGATTGAGATGTCGTCTCCCATGTGTCCTGCTGTCGAGCCAGTGATGAGATACATAGACCATGGGGAAAGGCTAGACCAGCGCCCTACAGCAGAGTTACCGCAGAACCTATGTGACACTAATGAGCCTCCAGCACTTTACTATACTAATACGCTGCAATTAGATGCAGGAGATCATCTATATGTGAAAGTGCAGCAGCAACCCTTCAGAGAGGACAACAAAAGGATTACATGTTGCTCACAAGATGTTGTCTGGCCTCAGTATATTCAATTACCGAACTGTCTGCGGTCTTACAACCCCCAGCAGAAACGCCTGGGCGTCGGATAGATCTGAGAAGTAACCTCATAATGAGCTAACTAGCCCAACGCCAACTCTTACTCCTTTGTAATTCTGACTAGGGGTGCTATAACGGTAATATTTGTTTATTTTAAACTATACAGCAAATGCAGGATTATATGATGGCGACCGAGAAGATAATATCTGCAAGTATACAGTATGTGTTTATGTTATGGTGGATCCAGTATTGTTTTCGCTGTGATATACGAAAGTCTACATGGGTTTTTATTGTGTTTTTATTAACTTCCTATGTTTTCCTATATTCCTTATGATACTGTACAGCAATATACTCCATAGGTTGACATGGGATGGAATCTTGCTACCTATAAATCTCTTTACTGTTGCATTCTATGTTGCTTGTATTCTTTTGCATACTGATTAAATTGCCATCTTTAGTTTTATATATATACTAATACCCTCCACAATCTCAACCACAGTCTTTTATGTTTTCACCTTAGGAAAATGCTTGTTTGAGTTAATTTAGATAAGTAGCTATATGGGGCTAGTCCATGCCCTGAGTTTATTGAGAGTTCCATATAATATATATAACGTTCTTATGTTACATTATTTAATATATCTGTGGACATGTTATCTCGATATAAGCCATTTCTGGCATGTTTCCTTTACCTAGATAATATAATGATATGTTGTTTTACAGACATAGTCCTATATTTCATATATGGAGACCATCTGTTCTCTGGCCATGTATATTAGGTGGTATTGAACCTCTATACCTGTTCCTCCCTTTTTTCTAGAGAAGGGTTAGCTTATGTACTTCTGAGTTTTACATGTTTGAGGTGTGAGATGTTTTACACCGGGCTTACCTTGGATGCTAAAGTGTAGTAAAGAATTATGTGACACCTTGAAGGAATCATATATGGTCCTTAACCCACTGGGTACTAGATGTATACAAGCGATAGCCGCATAATGTATGGAGCTGATAGATAGAAGTGTAAGCTCGTTGCCGCAGGGCATAGGGCCCATGCCCATGTGGCAATCTTGCATTTCCCCTAAATATATCATAGAGCTCAGTTTTGTAGCTAATATATATGTGAGACTAGAAACAGTATAATTACTGTTCAGTTGTGCCAAACTTATACTAAGTGAGTCCATCAAATACCCATCCTTAAACAACACCTATACACTTATCCTTACTACTTGCTCATATACCATGGCGTCCCAGGTACTATCTTCTTCCTACTCCCATCTCTCATATGACAATATAGTTATGATAGCTTCACCCCCCACACTAGACATACTTTGGCGAACATGGATATTTACTCTGCAGTATATATATGACACCAGGATGGGGTAAATTATTATAAACAAATACTCACAATATCATATTCAGACAGACATGCCAGATAGTTGCTATAATCTGATGAGACATGTGCCTATATATTTTCCATTTACAAACCCACTGTGCATATGGATTAGCTCTCATCTAGATAATGCCTTATTACATGTGGTTCAAGTGGGACCTAGATTCCCGTCATATTTGTTATATTACTCCTGCTGCAACATGACTATACTTGTCATTTTCCCTCTAGCCCTCCCCGACTTGAGATTCTCTGTTGTTAGTCTGCTCTGATACGGGCGTGAATATATTATCCTACCGTATGGAATTCCATGCAATATTTTGTGCTATGTCTCAGATTGTTTTCAATTATGCTTTCATATCAGTCTGACCATATATATACCACTATACTCTGATATTTTGCATACAATACCCTTTTTTAAACTATGTACGACTGAAAACCTTACTGAAAGGAAAAAGATAGGGAAAGAAGTATCTCCCCTCACCCTTTCCCACTCTGAGTATCAGGGTGGGTCATACCCAATATCCCCTTTTCCGTCTGTGTCCAGTGGGGACAATAATCCCTGAGGGGAGATACAACCCACATCCCTTAGTTACAATGGTTTATTGTAGAGTAACAAACCAATGCATAGACCTCAGTTACAGTCGGAATACTGTGCCTACTTTGTACCAATACAGTCTTAAAATCTTATTGTCAGATCAGCCTCCCTCCCCCACACCCTCTTCTTCCTTCCCCCAGACACTACCAATATTCCTAATGAGCATTTATCTCTGATCATTCTCCTCCCTTACTCCCCCCCCCATGTACTCCATTGGGCTCACGTCGTGAGCATAGGACACTACCAATGTTCTTACTGAGCATTTTTATATTTGATCATTCTCTTCCCTCCCTTCCCCCCCACCCATATACTCCATTGGGCTCACGTCGTGAGCATAGGATAACAATTCTATCCTTCATTACATATAATGTTGATATAGATATTGCTGGTCTTATATATAATCTTATGTGATATAATAATTGTTATATATTGCTATCTATTCTATAAACAAAAAACAAAATTTATGCTTACCTGATAAATTCCTTTCTCCTGTAGTGTGGTCAGTCCACGGGTCATCATTACTTCTGGGATATTAACTCCTCCCCAACAGGAAGTGCAAGAGGATTCACCCAGCAGAGCTGCTACATAGCTCCTCCCCTCCACGTCACCTCCAGTCATTCGACCAAGGACCAACGAGAAAGGAGAAGCCAAAGGGTGTAGTGGTGACTGGAGTATAATTCAAAAAAATTTACCTGCCATAAAAAACAGGGCGGGCCGTGGACTGACCACACTACAGGAGAAAGGAATTTATCAGGTAAGCATAAATTTTGTTTTCTCCTGTTAAGTGTGGTCAGTCCACGGGTCATCATTACTTCTGGGATACCAATACCAAAGCTAAAGTACACAGATGACGGGAGGGACAGGCAGGCTCTTTATACGGAAGGAACCACTGCCTGAAGAACCTTTCTCCCAAAAACAGCCTCCGAAGAAGCAAAAGTGTCAAATTTGTAAAATTTGGAAAAAGTATGAAGAGAAGACCAAGTTGCAGCCTTGCAAATCTGTTCAACAGAAGCCTCATTCTTAAAGGCCCAAGTGGAAGCCACAGCTCTAGTAGAATGTGCTGTAATTCTTTCAGGAGGCTGCTGTCCAGCAGTCTCATAGGCTAACCGTATTATGCTACGAAGCCAAAAAGAGAGAGAGGTAGCCGAAGCTTTTTGACCTTTCCTCTGACCAGAATAAACGACAAACAGGGAAGACGTTTGTCGAAAATCCTTAGTTGCCTGTAGATAAAATTTCAGGGCACGGACTACATCTAGATTGTGTAGCAGACGTTCCTTCTTCGAAGAAGAATTAGGACACAAGGATGGAACCACAATCTCTTGATTGATATTCCTGTTAGTGACCACCTTAGGTAGGAACCCAGGTTTAGTACGCAGAACTACCTTGTCTGAATGAAAAATCAGATAAGGAGAATCACAATGTAAGGCAGATAACTCAGAGACTCTTCGAGCCGAGGAAATCGCCATTAAAAACAGAACTTTCCAAGATAACAGCTTGATATCAATGGAATGAAGGGGTTCAAACGGAACACCCTGTAAAACATTAAGAACTAAGTTCAAACTCCATGGTGGAGCAACAGTTTTAAACACAGGCTTGATCCTAGCTAAAGCCTGACAAAAAGCTTGAACGTCCGGAACTTCTGACAGACGTTTGTGTAAAAGAATGGACAGAGCTGAAATCTGTCCCTTTAAGGAACTAGCGGATAAACCCTTTTCTAAACCTTCTTGTAGAAAAGACAATATCCTCGGAATCCTAACCTTACTCCATGAGTAACTCTTGGATTCGCACCAATATAAGTATTTGCGCCATATCTTATGGTAAATCTTTCTGGTAACAGGCTTCCTAGCCTGTATTAAGGTATCAATAACTGACTCAGAAAAACCACGTTTTGATAAAATCAATTTCCAAGCAGTCAGCTTCAGAGAAATTAGATTTTGATGTTTGAAGGGACCCTGGATCAGAAGGTCCTGTTTCAGAGGTAGAGACCAAGGTGGACAGGATGACATGTCCACTAGATCTGCATACCAAGTCCTGCGTGGCCATGCAGGCGCTATTAGAATCACTGATGCTCTCTCCTGTTTGATTCTGGCAATCAATCAAGGAAGCATCGGGAAGGGTGGAAACACATAAGCCATCCCGAAGGTCCAAGGTGCTGTCAAAGCATCTATCAGAACCGCTCCCGGATACCTGGATCTGGACCCGTAACGAGGAAGCTTGGCGTTCTGTCGAGACGCCATGAGATCTATCTCTGGTTTGCCCCAACGTCGAAGTATTTGGGCAAAGACCTCCGGATGAAGTTCCCACTCCCCCGGATGTGGATTGCTGACAGGTGGCAAGAGTGAGACTCTGCCCAGCGAATTATCTTTGATACTTCCATCATTGCTAGGGAGCTTCTTGTCCCTCCCTGATGGTTGATGTAAGCTACAATCGTGATGTTGTCCGACTGAAACCTGATGAACCCCCGAGTTGTTAACTGGGGCCAAGCCAGAAGGGCATTGAGAACTGCTCTCAATTCCAGAATGTTTATTGGTAGGAGACTCTCCTCCTGATTCCATTGTCCCTGAGCCTTCAGAGAATTCCAGACAGCGCCCCAATCTAGTAGGCTGGCGTCTGTTGTTACAATTGTCCAGTCCGGCCTGCTGAATGGCATCCCCCTGGACAGATGTGGCCGAGAAAGCCACCATAGAAGAGAATTTCTGGTCTCTTGATCCAGATTCAGAGTAGGGGACAAGTCTGAGTAATCCCCATTCCACTGACTTAGCATGCCCAATTGCAGCGGTCTGAGATGTAGGCGTGCAAAGGGTACTATGTCCATTGCCGCTACCATTAAGCCGATCACCTCCATGCATTGAGCTACTGACGGGTGTTGAATGGAATGAAGGACACGGCATGCATTTTGAAGCTTTGTTAACCTGTCTTCTGTCAGGTAAATCTTCATTTCTACAGAATCTATGAGAGTCCCCAAGAAGGGAACTCTTGTGAGTGGAAAGAGAGAACTCTTCTTTTCGTTCACCTTCCATCCATGCGACCTTAGAAATGCCAGTACTAACTCTGTATGAGACTTGGCAGTTTGAAAGCTTGAAGCTTGTATCAGAATGTCGTCTAGGTACGGAGCTACCGAAATTCCTCGCGGTCTTAGTACCGCCAGAAGAGCACCCAGAACCTTTGTGAAGATTCTTGGAGCCGTAGCCAATCCGAATGGAAGAGCTACAAACTGGTAATGCCTGTCTAGAAAGGCAAACCTTAGATACCGGTAATGATCTTTGTGAATCGGTATGTGAAGGTAAGCATCCTTTAAATCCACTGTGGTCATGTACTGACCCTTTTGGATCATGGGTAAAATTGTCCGAATAGTTTCCATTTTGAACGATGGAACTCTTAGGAATTTGTTTAGGATCTTTAAATCCAAGATTGGCCTGAAAGTTCCCTCTTTTTTGGGAACCACAAACAGATTTGAGTAAAACCCTTGTCCTTGGGGGGCGGAGTTTGGCCACGCCGGGACATGGCCGCTCTGTGAGTTAGCTCCGTGAAACCGGAGCTCCAAATCAATACAAGTAGCAGCGGAGGACTATATAAATGCCTACAGCCGGTGGGGGAAAGCTTACGGACTGCAGCGACTAACAGCAAGCGATCAGTAAGGTCACTGATTGCTTTATTTAAGGAGGAATCCGGCGCACAAGCTGCACAACCGGACCTGCCGCCGCCATCTTTAATAGCCCACACCATGAGGCAGCCGGAATGCCACATCTAAATCCAGCAGCAGGTGCAGTCAAAACACACTTAAATGCACCTCACACCTATGCCTCTAAATGTATATGATCTGACCTCAGATATATAGTCAGAATAGGGCAGAATAGGGCAAGCCTCTATTAAATACATTTGTAGCCCACATCGTGCACTGTGCAGTTACACATGATATTTATAGTGTCTAGGGGATAATATGCTACACTAAAGCTATAATACACCAATCCTCTGCACTGACCTACAGTGACCAACACCTGAAGTGAATGCTTAAGTTAAGCAACTGTATTGTGGGGACAACTATCTTTTAACACTTTCACAGTTGTTATGGATCTGCTTGATGAAGCTAAATAAAAAGTGGAATAGGAATACAGAAGATAATGTAAACATCGCCTTGCATTTTTATTTATTTTTACTCTGAAATGAATGGCCCTGACACCTCTGAAATCCTGAGGGGAACTTTAATGCAATAATAAATAGGAGACAAAATAAAACCTGCATAATGTTTTGAACACATAATAGTGTTACTTCTACCAAGCAGCCTAGCATCTGCTTGTAAAGCTTCATTATCATAACAAGAGCCCCATCTAGTGCCTCAAAAAGGGAATTACAACCTCTAACTGTTTTAATCTCTTATAAACACAAAAATGACATCAAGGAGACAAACAAAGCCTGAAAAGTCCCTTAAACCTCATAATACTACTCCAGTATCAGTCTCAACATTTTTCCAATCCCAAGAAAGGGAGAGCCCGGGGCAGGAGCCCTCAAATACAAAACTATCTGACAAAATAACAGCACCAGCAAATCCTATGGCGGAAATACAGCAAGACCAGTTATCACAAATCCTATCTAAAATGGGCGAACTCCCATCTAAAACAGATATAGATTCTTTGAAAGACCTGATCAAAACGGAGATATCTGAACTTCGAAAAGATATAACAGACATAGGTTACAGGGTCGAAGCTCTAGAAACTATGCAAGATGAAACAATGAAAGATATCAAAGATATAACTGAACATCAAGAACAACAATCTTCCCTGATACAGGATTTGAATGACAAAATTGAAGACCTGGACAATAGAGGCCGCAGGAATAATTTGAGAATTAGAGGGATCCCTGAAACGATAGAATCAGGAGATTTAGAAGACTACCTGCAACTTCTGTTCCACTCTCTCTCAGGGTCACCAGAACCTGCAACAACAATTCCAATAGAGAGGGCTCATCGAGCTCTAAGAGCGAAACCCCCAAGTCAAGCACCACCTCGTGACGTTATTATGAAATTCCTTAATTTCAAAGATAAAGATACTATCTGGCAACATTTCAGGGACAATCCCAACTACAAATTTCAGGACCATGAACTACAAGCATATTTGGACTTGAGCCCCCTCACGTTACAGAAAAGAAAAGACTCTAAATTTATCACATCTGTGCTGCAGAAAAACAACATAAGATATCGTTGGGGATACCCATTTGGTCTAATTGTGTTCTTGGATGGCAAAACATGGATATATAGAGGTCTGAACGACTTGGACTCTTTCTCTAAAGGTCTCAATCTGACATTCCCTATTCCCACAGATCAAAACAACTCAATGGAGCCACAGGGCGGATCTTCTCGTTGGAAAGAAAGGCGCCCAGAGTGGGCTACAGTTCATCGTCGAAAGAGAAACTTCAAACAGAAGATAACCCAATTAGATCTGAACTCTGAAACTGTTACCTGAAACTCTGGAGAGTCTGGAGATGTTATAGAAATCACTTAATAGCTCCCCAAAAGGGCAGCAAGTATCCTTTAAGTTTTGTTTTTTCCTTTTTTTTTTAGCTGTGCTACATTATTTGTGTTCCAGGTTTGTTATTTATTTCTTAGTTTTGTTAAATGCCCTTTTTTGCAGGTTTATTTCAAAAATACTTTATGTTGTCTATGGTAACGGTTTAGACAATCAAAACAAAAGTGGTTATAGGAAGCTATGGAAAAGACTAGAGACAATTCTGTTACCACTTAAATAACTCATGTGAGGACAGTCTAGTTTCTCCTAGCCTATCTCGGCTGTGCTGCATTGTCTATACCTTGTGAAAGTTTTTTTTTTTTACTAGTAAAGAAGTTATATTCTTTGACTGTTTGAAAAGCAAAAACTAAGTTGACCCTCTGTTGAGTGAAATGTTGTTTAAATGTAATTGTTTTTCCCATCTCTAAGGTATCTAATAGTTTTGAGGCTTATAATAATATTTCTTTGAAATATATCCTCAATCCTCTTATTACCTTTTAATTGGAAGTCTCCGGTACAACACCCCTTTCACACTCCATTTACCTATGCTCATTTTCCTCTCTTCTCTGTTTACGTATTACTTTCTTTTCTTTCTTCTTCTGATAATGGCTGTTCGAGAGAGCGTAATTGTCTGCGTAAATGTTCACACTCATCCACGACACACTACTCTTTACCTACAAAATAACACATTCCCACTTACTCATAACTCAACATGACAAACAAACAAAGTAACCAGATTAAGGTAATATCTATTAACTGTAAAGGCCTTAATTCCCCTATGAAGAGAAATTCTGCCCTTCATGACTTTAAACAAACAAAAAGTGACATTGTGATGCTACAAGAAACTCACTTCAAAAGGGGTAGGGAACCTCAAACATTTAAATTTAAGTTCGGTCAAAGTTTTTACTCGTCCAACCAATCTAAAACCAATGGAGTAGGGATACTGATAAAACACAATGTTTCATTTCAGGAGATTGCAACCCACAAAGACAAAGAAGGTAGATTTTTAGCAGTGATAGGCACATTATATGGAAAGATTGTGACATTGGTATGTGTATATGCCCCAAACTTTAACCAGCACCGTTATCTCAAAAACATATCTAATACACTCCTCGATATTACGAAAGGCTCTTTAATAATTGGAGGTGACCTCAACGTACCACTTGACCCATCCATAGACTGCTCCACCCAGTCAACCTCTATCCCCTTAAAAAGAATAAATGCAATTAAACAATGCTTACGAGACATAGCGGTACACGACGTGTGGAGGACTCTCAACCCTTTAATAAAAGATTACACTTTCTACTCAGCCCCACATAAACTGTTCTCCAGGATAGACTACATACTTATGGATGTCACTAGTTTTTCATTTGTCAGACAGAGTAAAATCCTAACCTGTACGTGGTCAGACCACTCTTATGTGAGCTGTGACTTAAAATGGCCTGACGTTCCAAATAAACACTTCAATTGGAAGTTTGATCCTTCACTACTAGATGATTCTCTGATAACTGAGAAGCTGGGGAAATCTATAAAGGAATACTTTGAAATCAATATCTCCCCTCTCATAGACAATAGAATATCCTGGGAAGCTCACAAAAGCGTAATACGGGGTGAATGTATTAGCCTCCAAAGCATGCTGAACAAACAAAAAAGAGCTAGACTAGAAGAAACATTAAATCAAATAACTACTCTGGAATCCCGACATAAACAAAACCCTGAGGATAATCTCATTCTTGGTGAATTACAATCTAAAAGACAAGATATGAATGCACAATTGTTGCATATCTATAAACGTAAAGCCCTTCAACTTCAACAAATTTATTTCGATAGCGATAATAAGAGTGGTAGATTTCTAGCGAGAAAATTACGTAGACGAATTAACAAGACTTTTGTCATGTCCATTAAAAACGCAAAAGGTTCCCCTTGTGTAGGTACAACAGATATAGCAAAAGCGTTTCGCGACTACTTTGAAGGACTGTATAATCTTACTGAATCTGACCCCATAGCATCTACACATGATAAATCTCTCAAACATAAAATAGTAACTTATTTGGATGGTATTGGGATCCCTTCATTGTCAAAAGAACAGCAAGAACACTTAGACCGACCAATCCAAATTGAGGAAATTACCAATGTTATAAATCACTTACCTAACGGTAAAGCTCCTGGCCCGGACGGATTTACTAATCTCTATTATAAAAAATATCACTCCCTATTGACTCCCCACTTATGTAACCTCTACAACGGAATAGATAAAAATAACCCCTTTTTAAAACAATCTTTGGAGGCCACAATAGTTTTACTTCCCAAACCAGGGAAATCTCCTGATCAGGTTACGAACTTCAGACCAATCTCCCTTTTAAATACAGATTCGAAAATATTTGCTAAAGTCTTGGCTAATAGAATATGCCCGCTCTTACCTCATCTTATACACGGGGATCAAGTAGGCTTTATTATGAATAGAGAAGCAAAAGACAACACGATCCGCACCTTGCACCTAATACAGCACGCTTTAAATACCAACACTCAATCGGTTCTGATCTCCACAGACGCAGAAAAAGCGTTCGATCGCGTAGATTGGACATTTTTATATCATTCCCTAGAGCGTTTTGGTTTTGGAGAAGGTGTCTTGGGAAAGATATTTGCCCTGTATAATAATCCAAGCGCCCGTTTCCTAGTAAACGGTACTCTCTCCGACTCTTTCTATATTAAAAATGGAACAAGACAGGGGTGTCCCCTGTCGCCCCTACTATTTGCATGTGCCATCGAAATTTTAGCCATAAAAATCCGGGAAAATAATGCTATTAGAGGTATTTCTCTCCAATCAGACGTATATAAACTATCCCTTTTCGCGGACGATATTCTCCTCACACTCACTAATCCAAGCATGTCAATCCCAGAATTAATGAGAGAGTTTGATGATTTCAGACATATATCTAACTTTCTAATTAATTTCTCAAAGTCAGAAATCATGAACCTTAACTTAAGTCAGACAGAACTTCTCCAAACACTAAAAATCTGTCCATTTAAATGGCAAACCAATGCTATTAAATATTTGGGGATAATGTTGACACGACATCACTCA
This sequence comes from Bombina bombina, assembly GCF_027579735.1. Lineage (NCBI taxonomy): Eukaryota > Metazoa > Chordata > Amphibia > Anura > Bombinatoridae > Bombina > Bombina bombina. The sequence goes on along the minus strand of NC_069501.1, from coordinate 636,306,608 downwards.
AACTTAATTACTCTTAATTATGATACCCTCAAGAAAAACATAATAGCTGATCTAAGCTCGTGGAGATCTAAGCGTCTTAACTGGCTGGGGAGAATGGGGACTATAACCATGAACGTTTTACCTAGACTATTGTATCTTTTTCAAACCGTTCCAATTCCCCTCCCTCCATCCTACATACCTTCCCTACAAAAAATCATTAATGATTATATATGGGATAGAAAGCACCCACGAATTAACAAAACATTAATGTGCCTTCCCAAAATATCGGGGGGATTGGGTGTTCCAGACTTGGTGAAGTATAGACAGGCGATATTCCTTCAAAGAATAGTAGATTGGCACACTAATTATAAAAACAAAGTATGGGTTAAGATAGAACACCAAATAGGCTGCCATCATCATTTAGGCTCCATGTGCTGGACAGAGCAATCTGAAAGAAGGACAAAGCTAATGGACAACTATATAATCGCAGAAACTTATAAAATGTGGGATAGACTAATGACTGTGTACCCATTACTTTCCTCCAAACCCTCACCCCTAACACCACTTCTAGGGAATCCAGAATTCCCTCCAGGTATAGAAATGAATAAACTAAATCCTTTAGATAGGCTAAGTAATTTACCCTTTCATATCCTCACTGAGGCTGGGTCATTGCAATCCAGATCGAAGCTCATAGAAAATAACCTACATGTTTTTCGTAATTGGTACTTCTACTTGCAAGCTCACTCATTTCTCCAATGTCATAAAGGAAAAAATAATTTGACACGTTCCCCAACAAACTTTGAAAAATTATGCATTTCAGAATCCCCTACTAGACACACCCTATCTATAATTTACAACATACTGCAACAGGTCCCGATAGGCACAGAATTTCACTATATGAAAAGTTGGGAAAAGGAACTTAAAATTAATATACCCCCTAGAGATGCATGTAAAATATTTAAAAGAACCATGAAAGCTTCTACATCGGCCAAAATATTAGAAATCAATTTTAAGATTTTACACCGCTGGTATTACACACCTGCACGCTTAAAGATATTATACCCACAAAGATCTGACTTATGCTGGCGATGCAAAAAAGAGGTCGGGAACATGGGACATATTTGGTGGAATTGTAGCAAAATCACCCCCTTTTGGAGAGATGTAGTAACACATACAGAAAAGATACTAGGATCAATCATCCCATTAGACCCTGTACTGTGGCTTTTAAATAAACCTCCCAAACAATTACCTGCAACACGCCTAGCTTTATTTCAAATCATCTCTAATAGTGCCAAAGTACTAATTGCACAACATTGGAAGCAAGAACAAATCCCCTCTATAGCTCTATGGGTGGACACTATACATAAAACCCTACAGCTTGAGGAGTACCACTATATGAAAATAATGAAACAAGACTTCTTTCATGAGATGCTTTTTATTTGGGATGAGTTCATATATAGCAAGTACAATAAATGAAGTATGACATGGGTTACATATCTTGGATGTAAGTGTGAACAAGCTATTTAAATTAGGTATTGCGCTTTACCGAATAGCCATAAACTTTGTCTCTCTACATTTCTTTTCTTTTTCTTACTGTACTCAAAAAAAAAAAAAAAAAAAATGGAGGTTAAAGTACCCACTTTTGGTCATGTCATCATTAACGGTCATAATAAGTAATATTGTCTATAAATAAGATGTGATGTAACATGTCCACACAATGTATATGCAACAATGTTTAATGCTATCTCAATAAAAAAAAAAATAAAAAAAAAAAAAAAAAAAACCCTTGTCCTTGTTCCGACCGCGGAACCGGATGGATCACTCCCATTAATAAAAGATCTTGTACGCAGCGTAGAAACGCCTTTCTTTATTTGGTTTGTTGACAACCTTGACAGATGAAATCTCCCTCTTGGGGGAGAGGATTTGAAGTCCAGAAGGTATCCCCCTGAGATATGATCTCTAACGCCCAGGGATCCTGGACATCTCTTGCCCAAGCCTGGGCGAAGAGAGAAAGTCTGCCCCCCACTAGATCCGTTCCCGGATCGGGGGCCCTCAATTCATGCTGTCTTAGGGGCAGCAGCAGCTTTCCTGGCCTGCTTGCCCTTGTTCCAGGACTGGTTAGGTCTCCAGCCTTGTCTGTAACGAGCAACAGCTCCTTCCTGTTTTGGTGCAGAGGAAGTTGATGCTGCTCCTGCTTTGAAATTACGAAAGGAACGAAAATTAGACTGTCTAGCCTTAGGTTTGGCTCTGTCTTGAGGCAGGGCATGGCCTTTACCTCCTGTAATGTCAGCGATAATTTCTTTCAACCCGGGCCCGAATAAGGTCTGCCCTTTGAAAGGTATATTAAGCAATTTAGATTTAGAAGTAACGTCAGCTGACCAGGATTTTAGCCACAGTGCTCTGCGCGCCTGAATGGCGAATCCGGAATTCTTAGCCGTAAGTTTAGTTAAATGTACTACGGCATCTGAAATAAATGAGTTAGCTAACTTAAGGGCTTTAAGCTTGTGTGTAATCTCATCTAATGGAGCTGATTCAAGTGTCTCTTCCAGAGACTCAAACCAAAATGCTGCTGCAGCCGTGACAGGCGCAATGCATGCAAGAGGTTGCAATATAAAACCTTGTTGAACAAACATTTTCTTAAGGTAACCCTCTAACTTTTTATCCATTGGATCTAAAAAGGCACAGCTATCCTCCACCGGGATAGTGGTACGCTTAGCTAAAGTAGAAACTGCTCCCTCCACCTTAGGGACCGTTTGCCATAAGTCCCGTGTGGTGGCGTCTATTGGAAACATCTTTCTAAATATCAGAGGGGGTGAGAACGGCACACCGGGTCTATCCCACTCCTTAGTAACAATTTCAGTAAGTCTCTTAGGTATAGGAAAAACGTCAGTACTCGACGGTACCGCAAAATATTTATCCAACCTACACATTTTCTCTGGTATTGCAACTGTGTTACAATCATTCAGAGCCGCTAACACCTCCCCCAGTAATACACAGAGGTTTTCCAGCTTAAATTTAAAATTTGAAATATCTGAATCCAGTTTGTTTGGATCAGAACCGTCACCCGCAGAATGAAGCTCTCCGTCCTCATGTTCTGCAAATTGTGACGCAGTGTCTGACATGGCCCTAATATTATCAGCGCACTCTGTTCTCACCCCAGAGTGATCACGCTTACCTCTTAGTTCTGGTAATTTAGCCAAAACTTCAGTCATAACAGTAGCCATATCCTGTAATGTGATTTGTAATGGCCGCCCAGATGTACTCGGCGCTACAATATCACGCACCTCCCGAGCGGGAGATGCAGGTACTGACACGTGAGGCGAGTTAGTCGGCATAACTCTCCCCTCATTGTTTGGTGAAATATGTTCAATTTGTACAGATTGACTTCTATTTAAAGTAGCATCAATGAAGTTAGTACATAAATTTCTATTGGGCTCCACTTTGGCTTTAGCACATATAGCACAGATATCTTCCTCTGAATCAGACATGTTTAACACACTAGCAAATAAACTAGCAACTTGGAAATACTTTTCAAGTAATTTACTATAATATGAAAACGTACTGTGCCTATAAGAAGCACAGAAAAAGTTATGACAGTTGAAAATTAATAAACTGAAAAGTTATAGCATCAAATCTTTGTAAAAACACAATTTTAGCAAAGGATTGCTCCCATTAGCAAAGGATAACTAACCCTGATAGCAGAAAAAGAATACAGAAATAAACGTTTTTTATCACAGTCAACTACAATCTCACAGCTCTGCTGTGAGTGATTACCTCCCTCAAAACAAGTTTTGAAGACCCCTGAGTTCTGTAGAGATGAACCGGATCATGCAGGGAGGACAATAAACTTCTGACTGAATTTTTTGATGCGTAGCAAAAGCGCCAAAAAAGGCCCCTCCCCCTCACACACAACAGTGAGAGAGATCAGTAAACTGTCATAAATTAAATAAAACGACTGCCAAGTGGAAAAAAATAGTGCCCAAAACATTTTTTCACCCAGTACCTCAGAAGTGTTATTAAAAAGCCTGTTGCTAGTCCCTGCAAATTAGGCTAAAGTCTTATGCATACAGTATAATTCCAGTGAAGTGCCATTCCCCAGAATACTGAAGTGTAAAATATACATACATGACAGCCTGATACCAGTTGCTGCTACTGCATTTAAGGCTGAGTTTACATTATATCGGTATGGCAGAATTTTCTCATCAATTCCATTGTCAGAAAATAATAAGCTGCTACATACCTCTTTGCAGATTAATCTGCCCGCTGTCCCCTGATCTGAAGTTTACCTCTCCTCAGATGGCCGAGAAACAGCAATATGATCTTAACTACGCCGGCTAAAATCATAGAAAAAACTCAGGTAGATTCTTCTTCAAATTCTACCAGAGAAGGAATAACACACTCCGGTGCTATTATAAAATAACAAACTTTTGATTGAAGGTATGAAACTAAGTATAATCACCACAGTCCTCTCACACATCCTATCTATTCGTTGGGTGCAAGAGAATGACTGGAGGTGACGTGGAGGGGAGGAGCTATGTAGCAGCTCTGCTGGGTGAATCCTCTTGCACTTCCTGTTGGGGAGGAGTTAATATCCCAGAAGTAATGATGACCCGTGGACTGACCACACTTAACAGGAAAAAAACGGTTCATCATTTGAGACCCACGAGTGGAATCCTTCTGTCCCAGTTTAATAACTACAACGACACAGTATGTATATAGTTTGGGGGTCCAAGAGTGACCTCATATAGCATGGAGTTGGTATACAGATTGTATGGCAAATATTTTCTTATACAAAGAATGTAAAAGTCATAAATTCATGTTTTATATACATATATATATATATATACGGACATGTATCAGATGGAAGTCATGTAACCATTTATTACTGTATTGTTTAATATGTGCTGACGTTTAATATTTGTAAGCCTTGAACTGAACCTCAATAAAAACTATTATAAAAAAATAAAAAAAAAAGGGACAGTCAACACAAGAATTAGTGGTTTAAAAAGATAGATAATACCTTTATTACCCATTCCCCAGTTTTGCATAAAACACAGTTATAATAATACATGTTTTACCTCTGTAATTACCTTGTATCTATGCCTCTGCAAACTGCCCCCTTATTTCAGTTCTTTTGACAGACTTGCATTTTAGCCAATCAATGCTTACTCCTAGGTAACTTCACGTGCATGCGCTCAATGTTATCTATATGACACACATGAACTAACGCCCTCTAGTGGTGAAAAACTGTCAAAATGCCTTCACAAGAGGTGGCCTTCAAGGTCTAAGAAATTAGCATATGAGCCTAATTAGGTTTATCTTTCAACTAAGAATGCCAAGAGAACAAAGCAAAATTGGTGATAAAAGTAAATTGGAAAGTTGTTTAAAATTACATGCCCTATCTGAATCATGAAAGTTTATTTTTTACTTGACTGTCCCTTTAAGTGTGTCTTTTCCAAAACATGTATGGTTTAAAAGCTAAGCAAAGGAGAGGAATGGTCTTCACAGGGGAGAACAATAAACTTATTTAAATTGACCTTTAATCAGTTATCTTGTATTACAATTCAGTATGGATGAACTTTCTTTCTTTGCTCCCAACGGTGAAGGAGCTATTATAATGTGTTTAAAAATGTATGCTTGAGTCAGACTTGTATAGTAGTTGTTGAGCAAATCTTGAATGTGAAATAATGAAATAAACAAAGCAGTGATCTCAATAAAAAGCAGAGGTGCAAGTTGTTAAACTTCTTAAGTCAAAGACTTGACCCCAATACAATACTTGTGAGATTTAATCCCGCCACTTAAAGAGACTGGACTTGAGATATTGTCGGTCGATCCGCATAGTAATCTTGATGCAGAGTCTACCGCACAGTTTGTTTATGTCCTTTTTAGGTTACGCTGGAACGCCAGGCCCACCAAATTAAAATGTTCTGTGTTGAATTAGCGGGACCGTGTAGCCCTCTCGGCTGTTGAGATGTTACTAATGTTCCTTTTGCCTCCTGCTTGTCTCAAGGTGGTATATTCCTTGGCTGGGTACAGATTTGGCACTCTTGACTGTCCATTTAAGTATTTATTTTGTTTTTGTTTTTTCAAGCAAGACCTGAATACCCTCCAAAAAGTAGTGCAAAAAACATAATTTATGCTTACCTGATAAATTTATTTCTCTTGTAGTGTGTTCAGTCCACGGGTCATCCATTACTTATGGGATATATTCTCCATCCCAACAGGAAGTTGCAAGAGTATCACCCAAGCAGAGCTGCAATATAGCTCCTCCCCTCACATGTCATATCCAGTCATTTGACCGAAACAAGACGAGAAAGGAGAAACTATAGGGTGCAGTGGTGACTGGAGTTATAATTTAAAATTTAGAACCTGCCTCAAAAAGACAGGGCGGGCCGTGGACTGAACACACTACAAGAGAAATAAATTTATCAGGTAAGCATAAATTATGTTTTCTCTTGTTAAGTGTGTTCAGTCCACGGGTCATCCATTACTTATGGGATACCAATACCAAAGCTAAAGTACACGGATGAAGGGAGGGACAAGGCAGGAACATTAAACAGAAGGAACCACTGCCTGTAGAACCTGTCTCCCAAAAACAGCCTCCGAAGAAGCAAAAGTGTCAAATTTGTAAAATTTGGAAAAAGTATGAAGTGAAGACCAAGTTGCAGCCTTGCAAATCTGTTCAACAGAGGCCTCATTTTTAAAGGCCCAAGTGGAAGCCACAGCTCTAGTGGAATGAGCTGTAATTCTTTCAGGAGGCTGCTGTCCAGCAGTCTCATAGGCTAAACGTATTATGCTACGAAGCCAAAAAGAGAGAGAGGTAGCCGAAGCCTTTTGACCTCTCCTCTGTCCAGAGTAAACGACAAACAGGGAAGAAGTTTGTCTAAAATCTTTAGTTGCCTGTAAGTAGAACTTCAGGGCACGGACCACATCTAGATTATGCAAAAGACGTTCCTTCTTTGAAGAAGGATTAGGACACAATGATGGAACAACAATCTCTTGATTGATATTCCTGTTAGAAACAACCTTAGGCAAAAACCCAGGTTTAGTACGCAGGACTACCTTGTCTGAATGAAAGATCAGATAAGGAGAATCACAATGTAAGGCAGATAACTCCGAGACTCTTCGAGCCGAGGAAATAGCCATCAAAAACAGAACTTTCCAAGATAAAAGCTTAATATCGATGGAATGAAGGGGTTCAAACGGAACACCCTGAAGAACTTTAAGAACCAAGTTTAAGCTCCACGGAGGAGCAACAGCCTTAAACACAGGCTTAATCCTAGCCAAAGCCTGACAAAAAGCCTGGACGTCTGGATTCCCTGCCAGACGCTTGTGTAAAAGAATAGACAGAGCAGAAATCTGTCCCTTTAGTGAACTAGCGGATAAGCCCTTTTCTAAACCCTCTTGTAGAAAAGCCAATATCCTAGGAATCCTAACCTTACTCCATGAGTAACTCTTGGATTCACACCAATATAAATATTTACGCCATATCTTATGGTAAATTTTTCTGGTAACAGGTTTCCGAGCCTGTATCAATGTATCAATAACCGAATCCGAAAACCCACGCTTTGATAGAATCAAGTGTTCAATCTCCAAGCAGTCAGCCTCAGAGAAATTAGGTTTGGATGGTTGAAAGGACCCTGAATTAGAAGGTCCTGCCTCAGAGGTAGAGACCATGGTGGACAGGACGACATGTCCACTAGGTCTGCATACCAGGTCCTGCGTGGCCACGCAGGCGCTATGAGAATCACCGATGCTCTCTCCTGTTTGATCCTGGCAATCAGTCGAGGTAGCAACGGAAAAGGTGGAAACACATAAGCTATGTTGAAAACCCAAGGGGCTGCAAGTGCATCTACCAGCACCGCTCCTGGGTCCCTGGACCTGGATCCGTAACGAGGAAGCTTGGTGTTCTGGCGAGATGCCATAAGATCCAGATCCGGTTTGCCCCAACGACGAATCAGTTGAGCAAATACCTCCGGGTGAAGTTCCCACTCCCCCGGATGAAAAGTCTGGCGACTTAGAAAATCCGCTTCCCAGTTCTCCACACCTGGGATGTAGATCGCTGACAGGTGGCAAGAGTGTGACTCTGCCCAGCGAATTATCTTCGAGACTTCCAACATCGCTAGGGAACTCCTGGTTCCCCCTTGATGATTGATGTAAGCCACAGTCATGATGTTGTCCGACTGAAACCTGATGAACCTCAGTGTTGCTAACTGAGGCCAAGCTAGAAGAGCATTGAATATTGCTCTTAATTCTAGAATGTTGATTGGTAGGAGTTTCTCCTCCTGAGTCCACGATCCCTGAGCCTTCAGGGAGTTCCAGACTGCTCCCCAGCCTAGAAGGCTGGCATCTGTTGTTACAATCGTCCAATCTGGTCTGCGAAAGGTCATTCCTTCGGACAAATGAACCCGTGACAACCACCAGAGAAGAGAATCTCTGGTCTCCTGGTCCAGATTTAGCAAAGGGGACAGATCTGAGTAATCCCCGTTCCACTGACTTAGCATGCATAGTTGCAGCGGTCTGAGATGCAGGCGCGCAAATGGCACTATGTCCATTGCCGCGACCATCAAGCCGATTACTTCCATACACTGAGCTACTGATGGGCTTGGAATGGAGTGAAGGGCACGGCAAGCATTGAGAATCTTTGATAACCTGGACTCCGTCAGGTAAATCTTCATCTCTACAGAATCTATAAGAGTCCCTAGAAAAGAAACCCTTGTGAGCTGTAACAGAGAACTCTTTTCCACGTTCACTTTCCACCCATGCGACCTCAGAAATGCTAGAACTATCTCTGTATGAGACTTTGCATTTTGAAAACTTGACGCTTGAATCAGAATGTCGTCTAGGTACGGAGCCACCGCTATGCCTCGTGGTCTTAGTACCGCCAGAAGTGAGCCCAGAACCTTTGTAAAAATTCTCGGGGCCGTAGCTAACCCGAAGGGAAGAGCTACAAACTGGTAATGCCTGTCTAGAAAGGCAAATCTTAGGTACCGATAATGATCTTTGTGAATCGGTATGTGAAGGTAGGCATCCTTTAAGTCCACTGTGGTCATATATTGACCCTCTTGGATCATGGGCAGGATGGTCCGAATGGTTTCCATCTTGAACGATGGAACCCTTAGGAATTTGTTTAAGATTTTTAATTCTAAGATTGGTCTGAAGGTTCCCTCTTTTTTGGGAACCACAAATAGATTTGAGTAAAACTCTTGTCCTCGTTCCGTTCGCGGAACTGGGTGGATCACTCCCATCACTAAGAGGTCTTGTACACATTGCAGAAATGCCTCTTTCTTTACTAGGTTTGTTGATAACCTTGACAGATGAAACCTCCCTTGTGGAGGAGAAGTTTTGAAATCCAGAAGGTATCCCTGAGATATAATCTCCAACGTCCAAGGATCCTGTACATCTCTTGCCCAGGCCTGGGCGAAGAGAGAAAGTCTGCCCCCCACTAGATCCGTCTCCAGAGAGGGGGCCCTGTCTTCATGCTGTCTTAGGGGCGGAAGTAGGTTTTCTGGCCTGCTTGCCCTTGTTCCATGACTGGTTGCCTTTCCAACCCTGTCTGTAACGAGCAGTAATTCCTTCCTGTTTTGGAGCGGAGGAAGTTGATGCTGCTCCTGCCTTGAAGTTACGAAAGGCACGAAAATTAGACTGTTTGGCCTTTGATTTGGCCCTGTCCTGAGGAAGGGTGTGGCCCTTACCTCCCGTAATGTCAACAATAATTTCCTTCAAGCCGGGCCCGAATAAGGTCTGCCCTTTGAAAGGAATGTTACATCTGCTGACCAGGATTTAAGCCATAGCGCCCTGCGCGCCTGTAGGGCGAATCCGGAATTTTTAGCCGTAAGTTTGGTTAAATGCACTACAGCATCCGAAACAAACGCATTAGCCAGTTTAAGCGTTCTAACTTTGCTCAAAGTCTCATCCAATGGTGTAGTGCGAATCGCCTCTTCCAGAGACTCAAACCAGAATGCCGCTGCAGCCGTGACAGGCGCAATGCATGCAAGAGGCTGCAATATAAAACCTTGTTGAACAAACATTTTCTTAAGGTAACCCTCTAATTTTTTATCCATTGGATCTGAGAAAGCACAGCTATCCTCCACCGGGATAGTGGTACGCTTGGCTAAAGTAGAAACTGCTCCCTCCACCTTAGGGACCGTCTGCCATAAGTCTCGTGTGGTGGCGTCTATAGGGAACATTTTTCTAAATATCGGAGGAGGGGAAAAGGGCACACCGGGTCTATCCCACTCCTTACTAATAATTTCTGTAAGCCTTTTTGGTATAGGAAAAACGTCAGTACACACCGGTACCGCATAGTATCTATCCAACCTACATAATTTCTCTGGGATTGCCACCGTGTCGCAATCATTCAGAGCCGCTAACACCTCCCCTAGTAACACGCGGAGGTTCTCAAGCTTAAATTTAAAATTTGAAATTTCTGAATCCGGTCTCCCCGGATCAGAACCGTCACCGACAGAATGAAGCTCACCGTCCTCGTGTTCTGCAAATTGTGACGCAGTATCGTACATGGCTCTCGTGTCATCAGCGCGCTCTGTCCTTAACCCAGAGCTAGAGAGCGCTTGCCTCTTAATTCGGGCATATTGTATAATACTTCTTTCATAACATTAGCCATATCATGTGAAGTGATTTGTAAGGGCCTTGATGTACTTGGCGCCTCAATCTTACGCACCTCCCGAGCGGGAGACGCAGGTACTGACACGTGAGGAGAGTTAGACGGCATAACTTCCCCCTCGTTGTCTGGTGATAATTTCTTTATCGGTACAGATTGACTTTTATTCAAAGTAATATCAATACAATTGGTACACATATTTCTATTGGGCTCCACATCGGCTTTTGAACATAATGAACAAGCAGATTCCTCTGTATCAGACATGTTTAAACAGACTAGCAATGAAGCTAACAAGCTTGGAAATCACTTTCAATAAGTTTACAAGCAATATAAAAAACGCTGCAGCGCTTTTAAAAACACAGTTGAATAACAAAGAAAACTAATTCAGTTATAGTGAACAATTCTTAACGAGAAATGTATTAATTAGCAGAGGATTGCACCCATTAGCAAAAGGATGATTAACCCCTCAATACCCAAAAACGGATATCAAATTAAGATTTAACGCTTTTATCACAGTCAAACACACTGTCACAGATCTGCTGTGACTGATTACCTCCCTCAAAAACGAATTTTGAAGATCCCTGAGCTCTCTAGAGACGTCCTGGATCAAGGAGGAAGAAACAGGAAGACTGTGCTAGAATTTTAACTGCGCAACAAGGCGCTAAAACAAGGTCCCTCCCACTCATATTACAACAGTGGGAGACCTGATATAACGGTTTCTATGCAGAAAATACGTTAGCCATGTGGAAAAAAATCATGCCCAAAAAGATTTATCACCAAAGTACCTCACAAAACGAATAACATGCCAGTAAACGTTTTAAAAACAACATTTTGAATGTCATGCAAAGTTATCACTAAGCCTGCTACCAGTCGCTTCCAGTGCAGATAAGGCTTAAACATTATTTCAGTATTAACAGTATTTTCTCAGTCAAATTCTAGTCCCTAGAAAATAACTCAACTGCGCATACATTTATCAGCCTGATACCAGTCGCTACTACTGCATTTAAGGCTGTACTTACATCATATGGGTAACAGCAGTATTTTCTTAGTCAATTCCATTCCCAGAAAATAATGTACTGCACATACCTCATTTGCGGGGGACCCCGCATGCTATTCCCCTCTTTCTGAAGTTACCCTACTCCTCAGAATGTCGAGAACAGCCAGCGGATCTTAGTTACGTCTGCTAAGATCATAGAAAAACGCAGGCAGATTCTTCTCCAAATACTGCCTGAGATACAAAAAACGGCACACTCCGGTGTCATTTTAACATAACAAACTTTTGATTGAAGAATAATTAAGTAAAAACTCCAACTCCTCTCGCGACCTCCTTCTTTGTTGAGAGTTGCAAGAGAATGACTGGGTATTACATGTGAGGGGAGGAGCTATATAGCAGCTCTGCTTGGGTGATCCTCTTGCAACTTCCTGCTGGGAGGGAGAATATATCCCATAAGTAATGGATGACCCGTGGACTGAACACACTTAACAAGAGAAAAACAAGTTGACATTATCAATCAACATTATCAGAAATTAATACAGTTGTACCAGACTGATTGACAAACTCTTCAACTGAAATATAAAAGACAATAAATATGCAATTAGCCACAAACAAGTTTCAGCTTTTTACAAAATAAAAATAAAATCACTATTTACTAGAATAATTAGAAGTGTTATCAAGGCACCTATCAGCCCTCCAATTAAAACATTTGAGAAAGTTTGTATGTAAGGTTTATTCCAGAAGGCATGTAAACTGCATCATCTTTGCAGAAACCCAAGCTCTACAGTAGCAACAAAAAGGAGACGCCTACTAAATGAGACTCATCAGAAAATTACAGTGGCAGTACAGGTATCACAATATAAAATATTTCAGTATTCTTATAAACTGTACAACATCTCACCCAAGTGAAGATTCTCTTTAACCTTAAAGGGACAGTAAAGTCAAAATTAAACTTATCTATTTTGCTTCCTTCTCTTCCAGGCCAAAGTCAGAAAACAGTACAGAAGTCGGCAACATGCTGGTAGAAGATAAAGCCAAAATGTAAACAGTAGAATAAGTCCAGTCCAAGCCAATGTCAAAAACTATCGGGCAGCAAAGAAACAGAAACACAATCCAAAGGCAGGGTCTAGACAACCAGCAGTCAGCAACAGGAATCCATAAGATACAGAGTAAATAGTGCACCACAGAGATGAATCCTATACATGGCCACGGAAGTACAGTATGAAGGGCTTTAAATAGTGCAGTGTAAGCACGCTATACACATCAGAGGGAGCGACGGAACAGTGCGGTTAGATGAAGAGCAGCAACCTAAAGCGAGCTAACCACAAGCTGGCTGACGGAAGCAGGCGGCCCGTCCACAAAGAAAGAGCCGACCATGCAAACATGAGCACTAAGTGGAGCGCTAACACAGCCCCCCCCCCCCCCAAGGCCCCCTGCACGGACAGTCAGGAAAAAGCCGTAGGCAGCGACCAAGGAAGGAGCATGCAAGTCCCCAGCAGGTACCCAAGACCTCTCAGATAAGGGGTAACCCTTTCCAGTCCACTAGGTAGTGAATGTGGTTACTGGAAACACGTGAATTTAGAATATGGAACACTTGTATTCGGGTTTCCAATCGATCAGTTCAGGAGTAGGAAAATGCACTGGTCTAATGAAACAGTTTTTTACCGCTGGTTTTAATAGGGAAACATGAAATACAGAATGTATTCAGAAAGTGGGGGGAAGCTGGAGTTGGCAAGCTGACATCTTGTGACATATTAGGCCACCAATCACATAACTATAATTAAGAGTCTTCTCTGTACCACAATGACCGTATACTTGACTGTCACAAGCCCACTGCAAGAGAGCTCTTCTGAGGCTAGGTGGCACATAAAGCTTATTAGATCAATAAGTAGAATTGTGAGGTAACAGAGATTGAGCAGTTTGGAGCTGATGAAGAAGAGAGGTGGTTAAATGAGGCAATGACAAGTTGCGGTTTGATGATAAAGTCAATTAAGTTATCCTTAGATCCTTCAGGGGAGAATTGTCTCAACAGAGCATCAGCCTTTTTGTTCTAAGTATCAGCTAAGTAGGTAAGTAAGTAAGGTAGGTAAAGTTGAACCTGAAAAAGTAGAGTGAACACCGGGCTTGTTGGGCATTCAATCGTCTGAAGATATAAAATAATTTTAGGGTCAGTCAATATGAGAAATGGTTTAGAAGTACCCTCAAGAAGAAAGGGACACTTAACTCAAAATTAAACTTTCAAGTTTCAGATAGAGCACATCATTTTAAACAACTTTTCAATTTGATTCCATTCACAAAAATGTGCACAGTCTTTCTATATTTACACTATTTCAGTCATTGGCTCATACTGAGCATGTGCAAGAATTCACAGAATATACATATATGCATTTGTGATTGGCTGATAGCTGCCACATGATACAGGAGTGGAAATAGACATAACTTTGAAATTTGTCAGAAAAAAAATGTACTACTATTATCATGCATTTGTTGATTATGTTCTACATATCTACTGTATTTATTGGCCCTTTAATGGCATAGTTCTTTTTATTTTTTTAATTTAATTTTTGAGAAATAGGCTACTGGATAAAATTTTCCTGAGTTGGGATTCCTTTGAGAAAGAAGGGTTCCGGCTGCTATGTCTGGGGCTTCAACTTCTAAAATAAACAGGCGAATGTGGTCATGATGTTGTAAAATATGACCAGAATTTAAAACAGTATATTCCAAAAAAGTGATTGTTTAAAAAGATAATCCCCCTCATCTGTTTACAGACTCTGTATCAGTCATTATTGTATCATTTTATTGTATTGTATTTTTGTTTCCTCCTCTTTTTGAAAAGCTAAATAAAGACTGCAGAATGCCCTCTTATCTCAGGCCTGTTTACGACTTGCATTTTAGCCAATCAGTGCAGTCTCATTTGTAACTCCACAGGAGTAAGCACAGTGTTATCTGTATGGTACACATTAAGTAGCTCTGTCTTGCTGTGAAAAGCTTATAAAATGGACTGAGATAAAGGCGGCCTACAGGGGCTTGAAAACAGGACGAAATTTAAAGTTTTAGCAGTTTTAAAGTATATAAATATAACAATATTGGTTATGCTGAGGAATGGGTAGTAAAGGTATTATCTATCTATTTAAATAGCAACAATTTTGGAGTCTCTTTAAGCATTATTTTAGCTTTTGGAAGGCGGTGATAACTTCTTTAGGGCATTTTTTACAGGCAGTAGGTTTTGAAGTGAGGGCTATAATAGGCGCAGTAATGGTAGAAAATGCACAAACGAAACATCTTAATAATTGTCCAAGCCAAGTAATCTTTGAATACCCTTTATGGTGATGGGTCAAGGCCATTGAAGAAAAGCAGAAAATTTGGTTGGATCCATGGAGAAGCCTGTGGAGGACATAATTTACCCCAAAAATGGAATAGAGGTCTAGTGAAAAAGACACATCTTTAACTTGGCATAGAGGTGATCTTCCCTAACACGTTGACGTACCAATTTAACATGTTGCACATGTTCAGACATATTTCTGGAAAAGATGAGGATGCCATTAAGGTAGATGATAAAAACATAATTTATGCTTACCTGATAAATTCCTTTCTTCTGTTGTGTGATCAGTCCACGGGTCATCATTACTTCTGGGATATAACTCCTCCCCAACAGGAAATGCAAGAGGATTCACCCAGCAGAGCTGCATATAGCTCCTCCCCTCTACGTCAGTCCCAGTCATTCGACCAAGAATCAACGAGAAAGGAGTAACCAAGGGTGAAGTGGTGACTGGAGTATAATTTAAAAGATATTTACCTGCCTTAAAACAGGGCGGGGCCGTGGACTGATCACACAACAGAAGAAAGGAATTTATCAGGTAAGCATAAATTATGTTTTCTTCTGTTATGTGTGATCAGTCCACGGGTCATCATTACTTCTGGGATACCAATACCAAAGCAAAAGTACACGGATGACGGGAGGGATAGGCAGGCTCATTATACAGAAGGAACCACTGCCTGAAGAACCTTTCTCCCAAAAATAGCCTCCGAAGAAGCAAAAGTGTCAAATTTGTAAAATTTGGAAAAAGTATGAAGCGAAGACCAAGTTGCAGCCTTGCAAATCTGTTCAACAGAGGCCTCATTCTTAAAGGCCCAAGTGGAAGCCACAGCTCTAGTGGAGTGAGCTGTAATTCTTTCAGGAGGCTGCTGTCCAGCAGTCTCATAGGCTAAACGTATTATGCTACGAAGCCAAAAAGAGAGAGAGGTAGCAGAAGCTTTTTGACCTCTCCTCTGTCCAGAGTAAACGACAAACAAGGAAGAAGTTTGGCGAAAATCTTTAGTTGCCTGCAAGTAGAACTTGAGGGCACGAACTACATCCAGATTGTGTAAAAGACGTTCCTTCTTTGAAGAAGGATTTGGACACAAGGATGGGACAACAATCTCTTGATTGATGTTCCTGTTAGTGACTACCTTAGGTAAGAACCCAGGTTTAGTACGCAGAACTACCTTGTCTGAGTGAAAAATCAGATAAGGGGAATCACAATGTAAGGCTGATAACTCAGAGACTCTTCGAGCCGAGGAAATAGCCATTAAAAACAGAACTTTCCAAGATAACATCTTTATATCAATGGAATGAAGGGGTTCAAACGGAACACCCTGTAAAACGTTAAGAACTAAGTTTAAACTCCATGGTGGAGCAACAGCTTTAAACACAGGCTTGATCCTAGCTAAAGCCTGACAAAAGGACTGGACGTCTGGATTTTCTGACAGACGTCTGTGTAACAAGATGGACAGAGCTGAAATCTGTCCCTTTAAGGAACTAGCTGATAAACCCTTTTCTAAACCTTCTTGTAGAAAAGACAATATCCTAGCGATCCTAACCTTACTCCAGGAGTAACCTTTGGATTCGCACCAGTATAGGTATTTCCGCCATATTTTATGGTAAATCCTTCTGGTAACAGGCTTCCTAGCCTGAATCAGGGTATCAATAACCGACTCAGAAAAACCACGTTTTGATAAAATCAAGCGTTCAATTTCCAAGCAGTCAGCTTCAGAGAAGTTAGATTTTGATGTTTGAATGGACCCTGTATCAGAAGGTCCTGTCTTAGAGGTAGAGACCAAGGCGGACAGGATGACATGTCCACTAGATCTGCATACCAAGTCCTGCGTGGCCAAGCAGGTGCTATTAGAATTACTGATGCTCTCTCCTGTTTGATTTTGGCAATCAATCGAGGAAGCAGCGGGAAGGGTGGAAACACATAAGCCATCCTGAAGTTCCAAGGTGCTGTCAAAGCATCTATCAGAACTGCTCCCGGATCCCTGGATCTGGACCCGTAGCGAGGAAGTTTGGCGTTCTGGCGAGACGCCATGAGATCTATCTCTGGTTTGCCCCAACGTCGAAGTATTTGGGCAAAGACCTCCGGATGAAGTTCCCACTCCCCCGGATGAAGAGTCTGGCGACTCAAGAAATCCGCCTCCCAGTTCTCCACTCCCGGGATGTGGATTGCTGACAGGTGGCAAGAGTGAGACTCTGCCCAGCGAATTATCTTTGATACTTCCATCATTGCTAGGGAGCTTCTTGTCCCTCCCTGATGGTTGATGTAAGCTACAGTCGTGATGTTGTCCGACTGAAACCTGATGAACCCCCGAGTTATTAACTGGGGCCAAGCCAGAAGGGCATTGAGAACTGCTCTCAATTCCAGAATGTTTATTGGAAGGAGACTCTCCTCCTGATTCCATAGTCCCTGAGCCTTCAGAGAATTCCAGACAGCGCCCCAACCTAGTAGGCTGGCGTCTGTTGTTACAATTGTCCAGTCTGGCCTGCTGAATGGCATCCCCCTGGACAGGTGTGGCCGATGAAGCCACCATAGAAGAGAATTTCTGGTCTCCTGATTCAGATTCAGAGTAGGGGACAAATCTGAGTAATCCCCATTCCACTGACTTAGCATGCATAATTGCAGCGGTCTGAGGTGTAGGCGTGCAAAAGGTACTATGTCCATTGCCGCTACCATTAAGCCGATCACCTCCATGCATTGAGCTACTGACGGGTGTTGAATGGAATGAAGGACGCGGCATGCATTTTGAAGTTTTGTTAACCTGTCTTCTGTCAGGTAAATCTTCATTTCTACAGAATCTATAAGAGTCCCCAAGAATGGAACTCTTGTGAGAGGAAAGAGAGAACTCTTCTTTTCGTTCACTTTCCATCCATGCGACCTTAGAAATGCCAGAACTAACTCTGTATGAGACTTGGCAGTTTGAAAGCTTGAAGCTTGTATTAGAATGTCGTCTAGGTACGGAGCTACCGAAATCCCTCGCGGTCTTAGTACCGCTAGAAGGGCACCCAGAACCTTTGTGAAGATTCTTGGAGCCGTAGCCAATCCGAATGGAAGAGCTACAAACTGGTAGTGCCTGTCTAAGAAGGCAAACCTTAGATACCGGTGATGATCTTTGTGGATCGGTATGTGAAGGTAAGCATCCTTTAAATCCACTGTGGTCATGTACTGACCCTCTTGGATCATGGGTAAGATTGTCCGAATAGTTTCCATTTTGAACGATGGAACTCTTAGGAATTTGTTTAGAGTCTTTAAATCTAAGATTGGCCTGAAAGTTCCCTCTTTTTTGGGAACCACAAACAGGTTTGAGTAGAACCCTTGTCCTTGTTCCGACCACGGAACCGGATGGATCACTCCCATTGTTAACAGATCTTGTACGCAGCGTAGAAACGCTTCTTTCTTTATCTGGTTTGTTGACAACCTTGACAGATGAAATCTCCCTCTTGGGGGAGATAATTTGAAGTCTAGAAGGTATCCCTGAGATATGATCTCTAGTGCCCAGGGATCCTGAACATCTCTTGCCCAGGCCTGGGCGAAGAGAGAGAGTCTGCCCCCTACTAGATCCGGTCCCGGATCGGGGGCTCTCGGTTCATGCTGTCTTTGGGGCAGCAGCAGGTTTCCTGGCCTGCTTGCTTTTGTTCCAGGACTGGTTAGGCTTCCAGCCTTGCCTGTAACGAGCAACAGCTCCTTCCTGTTTTGGTGCAGTGGAGGTTGATGCTGCTCCTGTTTTGAAATTCCGAAAGGGACGAAAATTAGACTGTCTAGCCTTAGCTTTGGCCTTGTCTTGAGGTAGGGCGTGGCCCTTACCTCCCGTAATGTCAGCGATAATTTCTTTCAAACCGGGCCCGAATAAGGACTGCCCCTTGAAAGGTATATTAAGTAATTTGGACTTAGAAGTAACATCAGCTGACCAGGATTTTAGCCACAGTGCCCTGCGTGCCTGTATGGCGAATCCTGAGTTCTTAGCCGTAAGTTTGGTTAAATGTACTACGGCCTCCGAAATGAAAGAATTAGCTAGTTTAAGGACTCTAAGCCTGTCCGTAATGTCGTCTAGCGTAGAGGAACTAAGGTTCTCTTCAAGCGACTCAATCCAAAATGCTGCCGCAGCCGTAATCGGCGCGATACATGCAAGGGGTTGTAATATAAAACCTTGTTGAACAAACATTTTCTTAAGGTAACCCTCTAATTTTTTATCCATTGGATCTGAGAAAGCACAGCTATCCTCCACCGGGATAGTGGTACGCTTAGCTAAAGTAGAAACTGCTCCCTCCACCTTGGGGACCGTTTGCCATAAGTCCCGAGTGGTGGCGTCTATTGGAAACATCTTTCTAAATATTGGAGGGGGTGAGAACGGCACACCGGGTCTATCCCACTCCTTAGTAACAATTTCAGTTAGTCTCTTAGGTATAGGAAAAACGTCAGTACTCGCCGGTACCCGCAAAGTATTTATCCAACCTACACAGTTTCTCTGGTATTGCAACAGTGTTACAATCGTTGAGAGCTGCTAAGACCTCCCCTAGTAGTACACGGAGGTTCTCCAATTTAAATTTAAAATTTGAAATATCTGAGTCCAATCTGTTTGGATCAGAACCGTCACCCACAGAATGAAGCTCTCCGTCCTCATGCTCTGCGAGCTGTGACGCAGTATCAGACATGGCCCTAGCATTGTCAGCGCACTCTGTTCTCACCCCAGAGTGATCACGCTTGCCTCTTAGTTCAGGTAATTTAGACAAAACTTCAGTCATAACAGTAGCCATATCTTGTAATGTTATCTGTAATGGCCGCCCAGATGTACTAGGCGCCAAAATATCACGCACCTCCCGGGCGGGAGATGCAGGTACTGTCGCGCGAGGCGAGTTAGTCGGCATAACTCTCCCCTCGCTGTTTGGTGAAATTTGTTCACATTGTACAGATTGACTTTTATTTAAAGTAGCATCAATACAGTTAGTACATAAATTTCTATTGGGCTCCACCTTGGCATTGGAACAAATGACACAGATATCTTCCTCTGAGTCAGACATGTTTAACATACTAGCAAAAAAACTTACAACTTGGTTATAATCTTTTTTAGCAAAAAAACGCACTGTGCCTCAAAGAGGTACTAACGATTAAATGACAGTTGAAATAATGAACTGAAAAACAGTTATTGCATCAAACTTTAAAACAACACAACTTTTAGCAAAGGTTTGTTCCCATTAGTAAAAAACAACACTAATTAAATTTGTACATAAGAAAACAAAACAACGTTTTTTATACACAGTCACTATAAGAATTCTCACAGCTCTGCTGAGAGAATTTACCTCCCTTCAAAGAAGTTTGAAGACCCCTGAGATCTGTCAGAGATGAACCGGATCATGCAGGAAATATAAAAGTAGCTGACTGGAATTTTTTGATGCGTAGCAAAGAGCGCCAAAAACGGCCCCCTCCCTCTCCCACACAGCAGTGAAGAGAAACGAAACTGTCACAATTAAAGCAAAAAACTGCCAAGTGGAAAATAATGCCCAAATATTTATTCACACAGTACCTCAGCAATGTAAACGATTCTACATTCCAGCAAAAACGTTTAACATGAGAATAGTTATTAAAAGGATTAGTGACCTTTAACACAGTAGTTCCGGTGAAATACCATCCCCAGAATACTGAAGTGTATACATACATGTCATTTTAACGGTATGGCAGGCTTTTCTCATCAATTCCATTCAGAAAATAAAAACTGCCACATACCTCAATGCAGATTCATCTGCCCGCTGTCCCCTGATCTGAAGCCTTTACCTCCCTCAGATGGTCGAGAACAGCAATATGATCTTAACGACTCCGGTTAAAATCATAGTAAAAAATCTCTGTCAGATTCTTCCTCAAACTCTGCCAGAGAAGTAATAACACGCTCCGGTGCTATTTTAAAATAACAAACTTTTGATTGAAGTCATAAAAACTAAGTATAATCACCATAGTCCTCTCACACATCCTATCTAGTCGTTGGGTGCAAGAGAATGACTGGGACTGACGTAGAGGGGAGGAGCTATATGCAGCTCTGCTGGGTGAATCCTCTTGCATTTCCTGTTGGGGAGGAGTTATATCCCAGAAGTAATGATGACCCGTGGACTGATCACACATAACAGAAGAAAAATCTGTTTAAGTAGTCACAAAACACATAATTAACAAAGCGTTGAAAAACAGCAGGAGCATTACATAACCCGAATGGCATGACTTGATTTTTAAAGTGTCCAAGTCGGGGGTCTGAAGGCAGTCTTTCACTTATCTTCTTTAATATTTATGAGATTATAAACTCCTCTGAGATCCAGTTTTGTGAACATAGTTGCTCCCCAAAGATAATAAAAAAACTGAAGAATTAGGGGAAAAGGATAGGAGTCTTTTACCATTTGATTAAATTCTGGGTAATCTATATACACGGTCTTAGACCTCTGTCTTTTTTCTACAAATAAAAATCCTGCTCCTGCTGGAGATGAGGAGGGATGAAGGAAGTCACAATGTAGATTCTCTTTGATATAGTCATCCAGGGCTTTTATTTCTGACTGAGAAATGGGGTACATTTTCCCATTGGGAATTGCAGTTCCTGGGTACAGATTAATAGCACAGTTAAACTCAATGTGGGGAAGGAACTTCTGCATTCTTTTTTAGAAAACACATCTTTGAAATCATGGTAGATATCTGGTAATTTTGGTGATAGAACTGCGGCTAGAAAAATGTCAAGGTTTCCTTTAATAGGACGAAGAAGACAATGTTTAAAGCAATCTCTACCCCAAGATGACAAGTCTCCAGTGGACCAAGAAAAACAGGGTTGTGCAACTGCAAACCAAGTATGTCCTAGAATTATGGGCACATGGAAAGAATGCCCAGAAATAGAGGTGATGTGATTAGGTTGACTTTTGGGTTGGTTTGGGAAATCATACATTTTAGAGCAGAGCTTTCCAAACTTTTTATGTTGGTGACACACTTTTTTAATCCTACATCATTTCGTGACACAGTAATTCAGTTGTACCATCAAACAGGAGGTTAAACTAACTTGTTTTAAGAGCTACGGACACATACATAAATTATATAATAACAAAATTAATTTACTAGTAACAGTATGTGCGAGAATTAAAAATTTTTTTTAATAACACCAATAGCTACTTACTATTTTAATGAGGTATATGAAGTTGATGGGATGAACACAGTTTCCTAATATTTGGTGAAATATTAGATAAAGACACTCGCATTTCATCATAAAGCAGCTGTCCCACTCACTGGCTACACATGCAGTCACAAGCCATTTGAGGAGACTACACATGCAGTCAGGAGCCAATGTGCCATCAAAGCCACCAATGGAATAGTTTCAGTTCCCGCTGAGCTGCTCCAATAGGTTAAGATGATCTGTGACCCACTAGGTATCAATCATGTGTCAAACCATATATGCGTAGCAGGCAGGCGAAAAGTCAGAAAACCAAAAATAAATAATTAAAAAAAATGTGTGCTGAAGCAGGGACACACCTACACACTGCTGCCGACACACTAATGTGTCCCGACACACAGTTTGGAAAAGCACTGTTTTAGAGAATGATTTATTTATAAAGATTCCTGTAGTGCTGGAATTAAAGTTTCGGTATTGCTGCAATTACCATTGAACTTGAGAGAAATAGGGTAGCATTAATTTAGATTTGTTGAAAAGTTTCTCCTGAATCTTGATTAACAAAACTAAGCCCTGGCTTTTCTTGGTCTGGTAGGGCATTCTTTTAAGCAAGTAACATTTAAGACCACAGTACAAGCTAAGACCGAGGGCTCATCTGAGGAGTTTCTCTGCTACTGATAGGCAGATAGATCCAATTTTCATGGGCTCTTCTGTAGAGGGAGCTGAAGTGGAAGGACTGAACTTAGCTGCCAGCTGAACAGTAGGTTTTGTATAGGTCCTTTCTATATTCTTTCTCTATTTGCCTCTCCTCTGGTGACGTGAGTCAAGCTTGAAACATAGAGACATGAATTCCTCTAGGGAGCTGGGAAGTTCACAGTATACAAGTTCATCCTGGATACGATCATATGGGCCTTTTCAGAAAGCTACCTTTAGAGACCAAGCATATCAGTCTCAGCAGCTAATGTACAGAATTCCACCACAAACTGGGCTACCGACTGCAAACCTTGTTGAAATTCTAGTAACGTCTGTTCAGCAGCAGCTTATCTACCTGGCTTGTCAACATCTGAGTAGAAGCACTGATTTAAAAAGCCCCTACAGTAACCTGGGGAGCAGTCAAACTTCTCCGGAAGAGTTAATTTAGGTGCATGAGCATGTCTAGAAGGTGATGGAGGTGAATGAGTGGAAAAAAGAAAAAGAAAGAACACAGTCCAGATGCCCCCGTCAGAATATCCAGAAGGCCTTTTTCCACTTTAATGGATTTGGTTTTAAGAGACAAAGAAAAATTATTAAATTAAGAAAAAAGGGGCCATAAAAGAAAGCAATATAATGATAATAATGAAGTACAAGTTTTGAAATCTGGTAATAAAAGACACACTATAAAAAGGCATTAAGAGATTTAAAAAATAATAGAGAAATCATCATAAAGTAGGAGGACAAGGGTGGTGCCATTGTCCTAATGGATAAAGTAGATTATATAAATGAGATTAGCAAACAACTTTCTGATAAACAAGTCTATGACCAATTGTCCAGAGATCCAACTGATCTACTTAGTAAAGAGAATGATCGTGTATTTATAGGAGCAGTCAAAATGGGCATAATAACAACATAAATTAAGGATTCATTGGTTGTAAAAAAAAAATCCTATAAAACCAGTAATTTACATCCTTCTGAAAATGCACAAGGAAGTTGTGTAGTGGCAGGAGTGAGGTCAGTATTCTCTAAGATAGCAGTTTTCAGCAATTGGTTGTGAATACCACATCATTTATAAACGAGACAAATTATTTTCTTTCTAAAGATAATTTTTTACACGTCAGTTAAACACTCTAGTGGGATAAGTGTAAGTGGAGTATTTTTTTTGAGAAACAGGCTATGCATTCTGAGGCAGAGATCAAATTTGTATTGGATGAATAATTTATGCAAAAACAATCAACAAGCCATGGATTCAAAATGTCGCCCAGTCATACACCAAATATATTATGACCAGCTTGGAGGAACATTTTATTTATCCTCAGTCTCTATGGTGCCTCTTGGTGGGAGGTTAATAGATTACATATTTGGCGTGTGGCTGGGTGACATTGGAAGCCTTATGGAAACTTGGGAGGACCTTAATAATTAAGTTGCAGGACTTAAATTCACATTAACAGCTGATGAATATGGTACACAATTTTTGAATACCTTTATTTATAAAGCGAGAGGGATGTTGCAAGCAGATATATTTAATACGAAGCAAAAAGATAGGAACAATATATTTTATAATATGGCAGTCATGCCCCAAGTATATTTGCAGCAATACCAAAAAGTCAGTTCATAGGTGTTAAAAGTTTAGTAAAAGATCCACAAAAAATTGAACAAAGATGTAATGAAATGGCTAATACAATTGTAACGAGAGGGTATGCCAAAAGATTAGATTGAATATCAACTGGAAAAAGTGAAAAAATTGTGAAAGGACAGAATTATATTTGTCACCAAAAATAACAGAATTGGTGAGAAAAATTGTATGTATAATTAAAAAAAACTGGCAAATATTAAGATCATATAAGCCACAAATCACTGTTTTTATAGATTACCCAATGGTGGCATATAAAAGAAAACATAATTTATGCTTACCTGATAAATTCCTTTCTCCTGTAGTGTAGTCAGTCCACG
The DNA here is from genome assembly GCF_027579735.1 of Bombina bombina. Taxonomy (NCBI): domain Eukaryota; kingdom Metazoa; phylum Chordata; class Amphibia; order Anura; family Bombinatoridae; genus Bombina; species Bombina bombina. Next base: position 636,281,928 of record NC_069501.1, on the reverse strand, counting down.
GGTCATCCATTACTTATGGGATTATATCTCCTCCCCAACAGGAAGTGCAAGAGGATCACCCAAGCAGAGCTGCTATATAGCTCCTCCCCTCTACGTCATACCCAGTCATTCGACCGAAACCAAACAAGAAAGGAGAAACTATAGGGTGCAGTGGTGACTGGAGTTTAAGATAAAAAAAATTAGACCTGCCGTAAACAACAAGGCGGGCCGTGGACTGACTACACTACAGGAGAAAGGAATTTATCAGGTAAGCATAAATGTTTTCTCCTGTTAAGTGTAGTCAGTCCACGGGTCATCCATTACTTATGGGATACCAATACCAAAAGTACACGGATGACGGGAGGGAAAGGCAGGATCTTTACACGGAAGGAACCACTGCCTGTAGAACCTTTCTCCCAAAAACAGCCTCCGAAGAAGCAAAAGTGTCAAATTTGTAAAATTTTGAAAAAGTATGAAGAGAAGACCAAGTTGCAGCCTTGCAAATCTGTTCAACAGAGGCCTCATTCTTAAAGGCCCAAGTGGAAGCCACAGCTCTAGTAGAATGAGCTGTAATCCTTTCAGGAGGCTGCTGTCCAGCAGTCTCATAGGCTAAACGTATTATGCTACGAAGCCAAAAAGAGTGAGAGAGGTAGCCGAAGCTTTTTGACCTCTCCTTTGTCCAGAATAAACGACAAACAGGGAAGAAGTTTGACGAAAATCCTTAGTTGCCTGCAAATAAAATTTCAGGGCACGGACGACGTCTAGATTGTGCAGAAGTCGTTCCTTCTTTGAAGAAGGGTTAGGGCACAAAGATGGAACAACAATCTCTTGATGATATTCCTGTTAGTGACTACCTTAGGTAAGAACCCAGGTTTAGTACGCAGAACTACCTTGTCTGAATGAAAAATCAGATAAGGAGAATCACAATGTAAGGCCGATAACTCAGACACTCTTCGAGCCGAGGAAATAGCCATTAAAAACAGAACTTTCCAAGATAACAGCTTGATATCAATGGAATGAAGGGGTTCAAATGGAACACCTTGCAGAACGTTAAGAACTAAGTTTAAGCTCCACGGCGGAGCAACAGTCTTAAACACAGGCTTAATCCTAGCCAAAAGCCTGACAAAAAGCGCTGAACGTCTGGAACTTCTGACAGACGTTTGTGTAAAAAGGATAGACAGAGCTGAGATCTGTCCTTTAACGAACTAGCAGATAAACCCTTTTCTAAACCTTCTTGTAGAAAAGACAATATCCTAGGAATCCTAACCGTTACTCATGAGTAACACTTGGATTTGCACCAATGTAAGTATTTACGCCATATTTTATGGTAATTTTCCTCGGTAACAGGTTTCCTAGCCTGTATTAAGGTATCAATCACTGACTCCGAGAATCCCCGCTTTGATAGAATCAAGCGTTCAATCTCCATGCAGTCAGCCTCAGAGAAATTAGATTTGGATGTTTGAAAGGACCCCTGAATCAGAAGGTCCTGTCTCAGAGGCAGAGACCAGGTGGACAGGACGACATGTCACTAGATCTGCATACCAGGTCCTGCGTGGCCACGCAGGCGCTATTAGAATTATCGATGCTCTCTCCTGTTTGATCCTGGCAATCAATCGAGGAAGCATCGGGAAGGGTGGAAACACATAAGCCATTGTTGAAGACCCAAGGATGTTGTCAGAGCATCTATCAGTACCGCTCCCGGGTCCCTGGACCTGGATCCGTAACAAGAAGCTTGGCGTTCTGGCGAGACGCCCAAGAGAGTCCAGATCTGGTTTGCCCCAATGCTGAAGCAGTTGGGCAAACATCTCCGGATGAAGTTCCCCACTCCCCCGGATGAAAAGTCTGGCGACTTAGGAAATCCGCCTCCCAGTTCTCTACGCCTGGGATGTGGATCGCTGACAGGTGGCAAGAGTGAGACTCTGCCCAGCGAATTATCTTTGAGACTTCCATCATCGTAGGGAACTCCTTGTCCCTCCCTGATGGTTGAGATGTAAGCCACAGTCCGTGATGTTGTCCGACAGAAACCTGATGAACCTCAGAGTTGCTAACCTGAGGCCCAAGCCAGAAGGCATTGAAAACTGCTCTCAATTCCAGAACTGTTTATTTGGAAGGAGTCTCTCCTCCTGAGTCCATGATCCCTGAGCCCTTCAGGGAATTCCAGACAGCGCCCCCCACAACCTAGCAGGCGGCGTCTGTTGTTACAATCGTCCAATCTGGCCTGCTGAAGAGCCATCCCCCTGGACAGATGTGGACGAGAAAGCCACCATAGAAGAGAATCTCTGGTCTCTTGATCCAGATTTAGCATAGGGGACAAATCTGAGTAATCCCCATTCCACTGACTTAGCATGCACAATTGCAGCGGTCTGAGAATGCAGGCGATGCAAAAGGTACTATGTCCATTGCCGCTACCATTAAGCCGACTTACCTCCATGCATTGAGCCACTGACGGGTGTTTGAATGGAATGAAGGACACGGCAAGCATTTAGAAGTTTGATAACCTGTCCTCTGTCAGATAAAATTTTCATTTCTACAGAATCTATATGAGTCCCCAAGAAGGGAACTCTTGTGAGTGGCAATAGAGAACTCTTTTTCTACGTTCACCTTCCACCCATGCGACCTTAGAAATGCCAGAAACTAACTCTGTATGAGACTTGGCAGTTTGGAAGCTTGACGCTTGTATCAGAATGTTGTCTAGGTACGGAGCTACGCTATTCCTCGCGGTACTTAGTACCGCCCAGAAGAGAGCCCAGAGCCTTTGTAAAGATTCTTGGAGAGCTGTAGCTAACCCGAAGGGAAGAGCTACAAACTGGTAAATGCCTGTTTAGGAAGGCAAACCTTAGATACCGGTAATGATCCTTGATGAATCGGTATGTGAAGGTAGGCATCCTTTAAATCCACTGTGGTCATGTACTGACCCTTTTGGATCATAGGTAAGATGGTCCGAATAGTTTCCATTTTGAACGATGGAACTCTTAGGAAATTTGTTTAGGATCTTTAAGTCCAAGATTGGTCTGAAGGTTCCCTCTTTTTTGGGAACCACAAACAGATTTGAGTAAAAACCCTTGTCCGTGTTCCGACCACGGAACTGGGTGGATCACTCCCATTAGTAAAAGGTCTTGTACACAGCGTAGAAACGCCTCTTTCTTTATCTGGTTTGTTGACAACCTTGAAAGATGAAATCTCCCTTTTGGAGGAGAAGCTTTGAAGTCCAGAAGAATATCCCTGAGATATGATCTCTAACGCCCAGGGATCCTGGACATCTCTTGCCCAAGCCCTGGGCGAAGAGAGAAAGTCTGCCCCCCACTAGATCCGTTTCCGGATCGGGGGGCCCTCACCTTCATGCTGTCTTAGGGGCAGCAGCAGGTTTTCTGGTCTGCTTGCCCTTGTTCCAGGACTGGTTAGGTTTCCAGCCCTGTCTGTAGCGAGCAACAGTTCCTTCCGGTCTTGGAGCAGAGGAAGTTGATGCTGCTCCTGCCTTGAAGTTACGAAAGGCACGGAAAATTAGACTGTTTAGCCCCCTGGTTTGGCCCTGTCTTGAGGCAGGGCATGGCCCCTTACCTCCAGTAATGTCAGCGATAATTTCTTTCAAACCGGGCCCGAATAATGTCTGCCTTTGTAAAGGTATGTTAAAGCAATTTAGATTTAGAGAAGTCACATCGGCTGACCAGGATTTAAGCCACAGCGCTCTACGCGCTTGAATTCCGACTCCGGAGTTCTTAGCCGTAAGCTTAGTTAAGTGTACTACGGCATCAGAAATAAATGAATTAGCTAGCTTAAGGACTTTAAGCTTGTCTATAATCTCATCCAATGGAGCTGAGCTAATGGTCTCTTCCAGAGACTCAAACCCAGAATGCCGCCGCAGCCGTGACAGGCGCAATGCATTGCAAGGGGTTGTAATATAAAACCTTGTTGAACAAACATTTTCTTAAGGTAACCCTCTAACTTTTTATCCATTGGATCTGAAAAAGCACAGCTATCCTCCACCGGGATAGTGGTGCGCTTAGCCAGAGTAGAAAACTGCTCCCTCCACCTTAGGGACCGTCTGACCATAAGTCCCGTGTGGTGGGCTCCTATTGGAAACATTTTTCTAAATATAGGAGAGGGGTGAAAAAGGCACACCGGGTCTATCCCACTCCTTGCTAATAATTTCTGTAAGCCCTCTTAGGTATAGGAAAAACGTCAGTACACACCGGTACCGCCATAGTATCTATCCAGCCTACATAATTTCACTGGAATTGCAACCATGTTACAATCATTCAGAGCCGCTAATACCTCCCCTAGTAATACACGGAGATTCTCAAGCTTAAATTTAAAATTTAAAATGTCTGAGTCCAGTTTACTTGGATCAGATCCGTCACCCACAGAATGAAGCTCTCCCGTCCTCATGTTCTGCAAATTGTGACGCAGTATCAGAACATGGCTCTATTATTATCAGCGCACTCTGTTCTTACCCCAGAGTGATCGCCGTTTACCCCTAAATTCTGGCAATTTAGATAGTACTTCAGTCATAACATTAGCCATGTCTTGCAAAGTGATTTGTAAGGGCCGCCCCTGATGTACTTGGCGCCACAATATCACGCACCTCCTGAGCGGGAGGCGAAGGTACTGACACGTGAGGAGAGTTAGTCGGCATAACTTCCCCCTCGTTGTCTGGTGAAATTTTCTTTACATGTACAGATTGGCTTTTATTTAAAGTTAGCATCAATGCAATTAGTACACACAAATTTCTATTGGGCTCCACATTGGCCTTTAAACATATTGAACAAAGAGATTCATCTGTGTCAGACATGTTTAAACAAACTAGCAATGAGACTAGCAAGCTTGGAAAATACTTTTCAAATAAATTTACAAGCAATATAAAAAACGTTACTGTGCCTTTAAGAAGCACAAAAAAAACAAAAAAACTGTCACAGTTGAAATAACAATGAACCAAATTAGTTATAGCAAACCAAATTTTCACAGTAAATGCATTAAGTTAGCAAAGGATTGCACCCACCAGCAAATGGATGATTAACCCCTTAGTACCCAAAACGGATAACATATTTAATATAAACGTTTTTATCACAGCCAAAACACACTCTCACAGGTCTGCTGTGAGTGATTACCTCCCTCAAAACTAGTTTTGGAGGACCCCTGGGCTCTGTAGAGACGTCCTGGATCATGGAGGAAGAAATAGGAAGACTGTGACTGAATTTTTACTGCGCAATAAAGCGCTAAAATAGGCCCCTCCCACTCATAATACAACAGTGGGGAAGCTCAGTAAACTGATTTTATTCATAAACAAGACAGACAGCCATGTGGTAAAAATCATGCCCATTAAAGTTTTATCACCAAGTACCTCAGAAAAAAACGATTAACATGCCAGTAAACGTTTTTAAAAATAAATTATGAAATGTTATTAATAAGCCTGCTGAGCTAGTCGCTTTCACTGCAGTGGAGGCTCAAATATAACTTAAATGTATACAGTATTTTATTAGTGAAGTTCCATTCCCCAGAAATACCTCAGTGTAAACATACATACATATCAGCCTGATACCAGTCGCTACTACTGCATTTAAGGTATTAGCAGTATTTCTCAGTCAATTCCATTCCTTAGAAAATAATATACTGCAACATACCTCCTTGCAGGTGAACCCTGCCTGCTGTCCCCTGTTCTGAAGTTACCTCACTCCTCAGAATGGCCGAGAACAGTAAGTCGATCTTAGTTACGACCGCTAAGATCATACACAAACTCAGGTAGATTCTTCTTCTAATGCTGCCTGAGCAAAAAAAACAACACACTCCGGTGCCGTTTAAAATAACAAAACTTTTGATTGAAGAATAAAAAACTAAGTTTAACAACCCACAGTCCCTCTCACACGTCCTATTATTAGTTAGGTGCAAGAGAATGACTGGGTATGACTGTAGAGGGGAGGAGCTATATAGCAGCTCTGCTTGGGTGATCCTCTTGCACTTCCTGTTGGGGAGGAGATATAATCCCATAAGTAATGGGATGACCCGTGGACTGACTACACTTAACAGGAGAATAAGAATTTAAAGGATTTCTTCTGTGCAGGAAGATATTGGAAACAATAGTGTGAATATCAAAAAAAAAAATATTGGTCCAGCAAAAACTGGATGCTATCCATGCATAGGGTTCAATAACTGCAACTCAATGATAAAGGGTACCTTTTTTATCATCCCACAAAGGGTAATAAATATACAATAAAGGAACTATTTGACTTGTAGATTGGTGTATGTTATTTACGTCATTACCACTATTGTCCATGTGGTACTCACTAAATTGGAAGACCACAGGGGAGGTAAGGGAAAGAATCAACAAGCACAAGTCAAATATTTAAACAAGGAGGCTCCTGTTTCTTTTCATTTTTTAGAAGCAGGGCACAAGGTAAGCCAACTTAAATTTTAGATTATTGAAAGGGTGAAGACTCCTAGGTGAGGTGAGAATAGACAGTTCCAGTTAAAGATGAGAGATGTTTTGGATATATCACTTGGAGAAATTAAAACCGAAAGGCCTTAATAAGGATATTGACTGGTCTCTATTTATTTAACTTAGGTTTTGGTATGGATAATGTTTGTGCAAAAAAAGGTAAGGAAAAAAGGAGGGTGCTCACTGCTGAAAAGACCCTAGGACCAACAAGAGAAATATATATATATATATATACAGTTTAATATATACCATGTAAACAGAAATAAAAAAGGGATGTCTCAAAAAAAGTTGCATAAATTATCTTAAAACACAATCTATAAAATAAACATATGCAACATAGATGTATAAATCCAATTGGCCAATACCAATGTCCAATCAGTTTGTTCCTTTACACGAAGCCAATTGTGGGATATCCGAGATGAAGTGGTGCTATTGGAATGGCAATACAGAGTTAAATAAAAGTTCAATGACAAAATCAGTGACAATACACACACTATATTTTTTCAGATTGCCAGGTTACTTTGCCGCTCCCTCTGCCCCTTGCCCGTTTCCCTCAACCCTCAAATCGAGAACAACACTAATCGCTACCACGGCTAGCTTGTTCAAGGTCCCAGTATGAGCAGTTTACAATGCTTACTTAGAGCGGCCATAGTGCCGGTCAATTGACCTTCATCCTGTGATCTGATTGGGTATCTTCCTACCAGCCGGCTGTCTTTACAGATGGATGAAGCAAATAATATAAAGATTTGATTCTTATCACCAAGTATATCACAGCTAATAAGTTTCGCCTGAATGTGTGTGCTTTGTCAAGATCACATTTAGGCAAAATCTTTATATTATTTGCTTAATCCATCTGTAAACCCAGTTGGCTGGTAGAAAGATACCCAATCAGATTGCAGGACGAAGGTCACGAGACAAGCTCCATGGACGCTCGAAGGTAAGCACTCTTAACAGCCTTATACAGAGACCGTGAACTAGCTAGCCATGGTAACGATTAGCATTGTTCTCGATTGAAGGGTAAAGAAAATAGGCGAGGGGCAGAGGAGCAGCAAGGTATCCTGGATATCTGAAACAATATAGTGTCTGTATCCTCACTGATTTTCTCATTGAACTTTTATTTCACTCTCTATTGCCATTCCAATAGCACCACTTCATCTGGGATATCCCACAATTGGCTCTGTGTAAATGACCGTTGCAACTGTCCTTATTGATTGAACTGATTGAACATTGGTATTGGCTGATTGGATTTATATTTTTTTGTTACATACGTTTATTTTATAGATCGTGTTTTAAAGTGATTGTAAAATTAAACAATTTAAGCCCAGTATCAACTAATAATCTTAAAAACAGGGGCACTTTAATGCATTAAAGTTTACAAAGATGCTTATTTTTTAAATACTTACCTTTTGCGTTATGGTAAGCATTACACCGATCCTCCACCCGCATCTGCTGCATTTATTAGCATTTCAATGACAAATCTGGGCTTCCTCCAATAGGTGCGTTGCCCCACGAGCTGGATGCCAAAGGGGGCACACAATGATTGGAGGAAGCCGGATTCGTCATTGATATGCTAATGTTAGCAGCAGATGCAGGCGGAGGATCTGCGTTATGCTTACTATAATGCAAAGGTAAGTATTTTTAAAAATAAGCATCTTTGTAAACTTTAATGCATTAACCCTTTGGCTGCTTAGCCATTTCCCACCTGGATGCTAAGCTGGACTTGAGCTTTTTTTTTTTTTTTTTTTCCCTTTTACTTTTCTTTCTAGATTTTCAAGACTTATACCGTTGGAATAAGTTTAGGTGATTACCTTTCCAACGGTCAGTCTTGGGGGGTCTGTAGCTGTTTAGATGCCTGAGATACAGGCTTCTAAGGAGCATGCCCCCATTTCCATATAGTGTCCATTGTTAATTTTAAATAAAGTTGCGCGGTGACATCATCACGTCATTGCGCGTGATGTCAACACGCAAATCGTGAAGCCCTGGGGATGCCTCTCACTATTCAGGCCAGATCGCCGGAATGGGAGTAGGTGGGAGCCCCCAGATTGCCTTCAAGGTGGGGAAATGCTAGTGACAGCTCTGTGCCATCGTCAGCACCTGACTGGGACAATTTGCGACGGCTCAGAGCTGTCGTTAGCACTCAAAGGGTTAAAGTGCAATCAGTTACTAAAACTTGCCTAGCTTAAAGCAGGTAAGTGAAACAGCAGAGACTTTTGGAGACTATAGCTTGCTGCAGCAATCTGAATATATATATAATAGTAACCAATATAAAGGCAAAGAATGCTGATGTACCCCCAACAAGTTCATCCCTATAGGCCCTGGAAATCATAATACAAACAAACAACAGGTTTACAGCACAGATGAAAAAATCTATAGATGCTAAAACAGTTTAAAATTAAATCAAAATTGTATGTACCAAATATTTAAAAGGATAGCAAAATAGATTTGTGAAAATAAATAGCCAGAAGCTGGAAAAGATACAGCAGGAAAAAGACAAGTCATACATGCAGGGTCATTACCCCCATAATTTCCACAAATGAAATGAACAAAAAAACAGATTCCAAATGTGTATTCTGCATCAGGACAGGATCATATAGATATGCACTGGGGTACATGAGACAAAACAGATTCAGAGCAAACTGGAGACCCCTAAAACTTTCCTGTAGCCAGGGAGTCCAATCAAAGCAAGCCACAGACCATAAATCCACTAGAGAAAACAGAGCTTATCCTCTGAAGTGTACAGGGGTGCCTGTTTGTTGGGTGGAGTGCTTGCAAGAATGATAAGAGGGGTGGATGGGCCATTGCAAATGCTGGAGTCAAAAACAACAGACAGTTCAGCTAGAGCAGAGCTGCAACACAGTCTAATTCCATATAGGTAGAAACTGAAATGATTGTAGCATAAAGGTAAAGGCTATGTGTAGGGGTGGAATACACGCATATAGACTTCTAGGAGACAGTTCTACCTACTCCAGTAGTCAGATTCTAATATGGTTCTACAAGAGAGTGAGTGAAATCGTAATGTTATGCCCCTTTATCCTCTTTCATAAAAAACTATATTAATACAGGTAGAAAACTTTTTATCCAAACCACTAGGAACCGGAAAGAAATGTGGGTTTTAGAATATTTGCAGTGGTAAAATGGGACAATTTGGTGATGTGATGGAACCAAGTGTAAACAAAAATATATTATGTCATTTAAGGAATATTTATGTCATTACACAATTTATACATGCAACCTAAAGGACGTTTTACATCATTTCTAATGCTTTGCAGAAAGATAGTACATTGTTGTAATCAGAAAGGTAATATTTGTTGTTTTAAATAAATATAGATTATTTTTTGCATTTTAGAACACAAAAAAGAAACCAAAGACACAGGCAGAGAAGATTATGATGGTTAATTAAAAAGTCTTGATTTCAGAATCCCAGATTTGGGGATTTGCACCTGTATTATAAACAGGAGGCAAATTTTGAGCCTCCATTTTCTCTAAATTAGCCTTTGCTTTATTAAGAAGCACTGTATCTGTATGATGTAGGATGCCACATATGCCAGTGTACCTGGCGAAGCATGATACAAACCTTAATGTTTTCACCTTCAAGTTTCTTTCAGATATGTTCTAATTTACACAGGGATTTTGTTTTCTTTGTGGTTTAAGAATAATCAATTTCAAGAAATAGGCATTCACTTGCTTTATTATACATCTACTAAAAGCACCTACAATTATCAGCAGATAAGCAGCCAATTCGCTAAAAAGCTACATTTTGGAAACAAAGCTCCACTGGCAGAATGTATGCCTATTTATATGAAAAGGTCAATGGCACTTTTCTTCCTATTTTATATTGAAAAATGAAATGGAAGAGGTTACAAAAATATAAATAAATATCAGCAGTTTTGTTTTTGTTTGTTTTGTTTTTGTTAACAGACCAAGTATTTTGTAATGAAAACATATTTGTATAAAGCCGGATCTGACAGTGAAAAAAAAAAGGAATATTCTGTTACCAGGGCTAGATGAGGAGACTTCATAGGTGAAGGATTCCCTTCTTCCATTTGAGATTGAGGGAGGAACATTGTGATCTATTTTCTTTGAATGACAGGAGCAGCAACATGCAGTTTCTTTATTCTTCAATGCTTTTTCACATGCTCCATTATCTTCTTTCTTTTCTAAGGGAGAAGAAATGCATTAATAACATTAAATATAGTAAATTCCATTTATCAAGTAAACTAGAGCTCCCCTATAGGCAGATGAACAGTAACTTATATAAAGCTACTTACAAAATGTAACCTCTTCACAACTGAGCCATTTCTCATCCCTGTAAAGAATATGACTTTTTTTTTATCAGTCCACACATTTTTAGAATATGCCTTCAGTTTGCAGCAATACCAACAAAGGAAAAAGCTTTGCACTTTACAGAACCCAAGTTTAATCAGTTCTGTGACAATCTATCCATTTTGTGAAGAAAAATATGAATAAAACATTTACCCATACAATATTACAATTATTTTTAAGCTAAACAAAATTTGTGATTACAGATAATTTACTATTCAGTTTGACAATGTATACATGCTCTTTATCCTGACTAAAGTGGCATAGCATCGCATCAAAAACAATAAAATGATAAACTACAAAATATAATACATTGTTTACCATTTATTAATATGTGTATATCCATAGTAAAACAATTATTTGTAAGTTCTTTCTCTACACTATGAGGTGACTACTGCTGCTGCTGCTGCTGTAACAATCACCTGACCGTGACAAAAGAACACATTTAAACAAAGCAAAAAAAAAAATTAAAAAAATCATGCAGTCCATATTGGTACAAAGAATTTTAGGGTTTATGTTACAACCAAGAGATACCTAAATATCACATAGTGAACAGTTATTTGTAATTTCTGTGACAATCTCATGGAACACAAGAGAGCATGGAAGTCCCTGGTTGAAAGAGGAAGATATATTGAATGTTTATTGAATGTTACCTTTCACTTTCTAAAAACATTGAAAATATGGGTCTAAACCATGAGCTTCAGGAACAGAACCATGCACTAGCTGTACTTCAATTACATACTGTAATGTTATAGGCTGATAAATATTAAATAAAATACCACTAATTAGTCAAATGTAGTATTTTAGTATTTTTCACCAAGCTTACTAAACTATCAACTATCACTTATTTTCAATTTTAAAGATAAAAAAACATTAACTATGCTAATAAAGAAAGCCAGGAACTTACCATATAAGGACTGCTGCCACGCCAGGGCTGAGCATAGCAATGCTAGGCTTTTCCCACTTCCGGTAGGACTTTCCAACAAACAGTGCTGCTTACAGTTCAGTCCTCTTATGATCTAAGTGAAAAATTACAAGAATTGTTTTCTATACACTGTAAATTCTTTTAGAGAGCTTCAACATGTTTTCTCAACTCTACAAACGGGTAGAATAACAAAACTAAATATGTTAGCATATAGATAAATCATGTACAAACTTGAATCTTGGAGGTAATTGAATAGAAAACATAAAAAGGCGAGAGAATTGTTTAACTGGCCGTTGTCTGATACTGGGATGGTATAAAAATGACTGTGGACTACGAAGTACAGTTGTGCTCATAAGTTTACATACCCTGGCAGAATTTATGATTTCTTGGCCATTTTTCAGAGAATATGAATGATAACACAAAAACTTTTCTTTCACTCATGGTTAGTGTTTGGCTGAAGCCATTTATTATCAATCAACTGTGTTTACTCTTTTTAAATCATAATGACGACAGAAACTACCCAAATGACCCTGATCAAAAGTTTACATACCCTGGTGATTTTATCCTGATAACATGCACACAAGTTGACACAAAGGGGTTTGAATGGCTATTAAAGGTAACCATCCTCACCTGTGATCTGTTTGCTTGCAATTAGTGTGTGTGTATAAAAGGTCAATGTGTTACTGGACTCCTGACAGACCCTTGCATCTTTCATCCAGTGCTGCACTGACAATTCTAGATTCTGAGTCATAGGGAAAGCAAAAGAATTGTTAAAGGATCTGTGGGAAAAAGGTAGTTGAACTGTGTAAAACCGGAAAGGGATATAAAAAGATATCCAAGGAATTGAGAATGCAAATCAGCACAGCAGTGTTCAAACTCTAAACAAGAAGTGGAAAATGAGGCGTTCTGTTTGATAATATACTGCATTCATCTTGCCATCAATTCTCACCAAATTTCCGGTGCCTTTGTAGCTCACACATCCCCAAAACATCAGCAATCCACCACTGTGTTACACAGTAGGAATGGTGTACCTTTAATCATAGGCCTTGTTGACTCCTCTCCAAATGTAGTGTTTATGGTTGTGGCCAAAAAGCTCAATTTTGGTCTTATCACTCCAAATGACTTTGTGCCAGAAGGTTTGAGGCTTGTCTCTGTGCTATTTGGAGTATTGTAAGCGGGATACTTTGTGGCATTTGCGTAGTAATGGCTTTCTTCTGGCGACTCGACCATACAGCCCATCTTTCTTCAAGTGCCTCCTTATTGTGCCTCTTGAAACAGCCACACCACATGTCCTGTATTTCACCTGAAGTTATTTGTGGGTTTGTCTTTGCATCCCGAACAATTTTCCTGGCAGTTGTGGCTGAAATTTTAGTTGGGTTTTTAACAGAACCCCTCATTTTCCACTGATTAGAGTTTGAACACTGCTGATTTGCATTCTCAATTCCTTGGATATCTTAGCTACGTTTGGAGAGGAGTCAAAAAGGCCTATGATGAATGGTACACCATTCCCACTGTGAAACACGGAGGTGGATCGCTGATGTTTTGGGGATGTGTGAGCTACAAAGGCACAGGAAATTTGGTCAGAATTGATGGCAAGATGAATGCAGTATGTTATCAAACAGAACACCTCATTTTCCACTTCTTGATTGGAGTTTCAACACTGCAGATTTGCATTCTCAACTCATTGGATATCTTTTTACATCCCTTTCCTGTTTTATACAGTTCAACTACCTTTTTCCCACAGATTCTTTGACAATTATTTTTCTTTCCCCATGACTCATAATCCAGAATCGTCAGTGCAGCACTGGATGAAAGATGCAAGGGTCTGTCAGGAGACCAGAAACGTTTTGACCTTTTATACACACACACTAATTACAAGAAAACAGATCACAGGTGAGGATGGTTACCTTTAATAGCCATTCAAACCCCTTTGTGTCAACTTGTGTGCATGTTATCAGGCCGAAATCACCAGGGTATGTAAACTTTTGATCAGGGTCATTTGGGTAGTTTCTGTTGTCATTATGATTTAAAAAGAGTAAACACAGTTGATTGATAATAAATGGCTTCAGCCAAACACTAACCATGAGTGAAAGAAAAGTTTGTTTTTTTGTGTTATCATTCATAGTCTCTGAAAAATGGCCAAGAAATCATAAATTCTGCCAGGGTATGTAAACTTATGAGCACAACTGTATGAGCAAGTATAACAATTAATGGTTTTCAAAATCATTGGGTGATTTATGGAATAAGTAATATTCTCCCATAAGTAAATTGTCAAAGACTATTAAAAACTATGAAGATTGGCATATAGATTAACAAAGTGTGGAATGGAGCATGTGACAAGGAAAATGTTAAGAAAAAGATAAATGTATGCAATATGCTTTAAACAGTGAAGGCAATCAGCGGGCCCCGAGTTCTTAAAGGAGAAGAAATTCCTTTTAACACTTACACTGAACCAACAACAAAACGTTTTAAAGATGAGTGAGAATGAGTGTAATAAGTGGCAAGGAGAAATGTTCGTGTAGGTCTACAGCGGAATACAAAAAAAATGTATTTTTTTTACCGAGGTAAAATAGGACATTTTTTCCCACTATGTAGGAGAGGCCACAACCACAGAGAAGTCTCCAATGTCTGCAAGCTCCGTGGACTGCAAGCTACTCAACACTGGAACAGAGGTTAGTTAGGTGATTTTAGAATATAATCACAATAAATTGAAAATCACATAAAACTTCACAGCTAGAGGTCTAAAATTTGAGGTCTGATGTGTGCATGGCAAAGAGGCTATAGAACCAGGGGTATGAACTCATATAGGTATGTTGTTGAATAAGGTGCTTCAATATGGGTATGTGACCAATAGAGGGAAAGTCAGGTGATTATATATATAACACACACACACACACATACATAATTTTGGTACTGGTGCCAATCAAATTGTGTATATGTATGTGTGAAGTAATCAATAAAAAAATTATATATATATATATATATATATATATATATATATATATATATATATATATATATATATATATATATATATATATATATATATATATTCCAGGGGTAGTTAATGTGCCCGGGGTGCATCAAAGGCTAACATACATAGTAGAGAAGGACGCACTCGCCGGGTCTTGCAAATATTGTAATTTAATACAAATAAATACAGTAAATTGTACTGTATTTATTTGTATTAAATTACAATATTTGCAAGACCCGGCGAGTGCGTCCTTCTCTACTATATATATATATTATTATATATTATTATTATTATTATTATTATTTTTTTATTGATTACTTCACACATACATTTACACAATTCGATTGGCACCAGTAGCAAAATGATGTGTATCAGGCCTATACGCCTTTTAGAACTAAATGGGCATAAAACACTGAGATTGTAATATAAAATATTTATTATATGATTGTTTTATACTTTATTTATTTGGTCCACTTTTCTTGTAATTTATGACTGAGAACTGGAAGTACATACTGCAGACTACACAAGCATAACCCTGCTACATATCTATCCGTAATTTTCCGCAGCAGAGAAGGAACTGCAAAACAAAGGAACGTTTGCTAACAAAATGACAGTGGCAACCCTTGTATACTCAAGATTGGTTCAGCCACAAAAGACAGGTGGTGGGTAGTGTTTGACTGTTGAAAAACTGCAGTAAACAAGGGGTTAATGCATTCAAAAACATTGCACTACTTTTATGTGAGACTGCAGACAAATCTTGTAATAATTTGTTAAATGTCCCTTTCTAGTATGGAATTCAACAAGTTTTCCTAAAATATAGGAACTTTCACCTGTTACATTCAAAAGTCTTCCTTTTTACACGGTCAATAGACATAAAATTAAAGTCCTTATCTGTAGCATTTCAAGAGTAAAATAGGTTTTGAGCTGCTGTTCTGTGCCATAGTTCTCACTTCACCAGAATCTGTTGCCCTAGGGGTCATATTTTCTTATTTGTCCAGAAACAAAAATCAAGTATCTGATCTTGACATAACCTCAACTGGACTTTTACAGGAAGTCTGGTTTCTGATTCAGTATAGGTTTTTTATATTTTCCTTAAAGGGACAGTAAACCTTAAAAAAATGTTATATAATTCTGCACATAGTGCAGAATTATATAACATTACATTAGCCAAACATTTTAAATCATAATATTGCCTTTTATTTTTAAAAAATATCGCCGTTTTACAGACCCGCTCTCTGGGCTCTGCTGAGCGGGTCTGTTGTTTTTACTGAGCGCATCGGGCCAGCTGTATAGTCACAGCCCGGCCCGACTGCGCCATTAGACACAATGCAGCTCGCTCCTGCTCTGTCTGACAGCGGGAGCGAGCTGCATTGTGTCTAATGGCGCGGTCGGGCCGGGCTGTGACTATACAGCTGGCCCGATGCGCTCAGTAAAAACAACAGACCCGCTCAGCAGAGCCCAGAGAGCGGGTCTGTAAAACGGCGATATTTTTTAAAAATAAAAAGGCAATATTATGATTTAAAATGTTTGGCTAATGTAATGTTATATAATTCAGATACCTCTCTATTTCAGTTCCCGTGCCCACTCTCATCCTTCCCTCTTCCAGTCCTGCTTTATATCGGTCATATAGTAAGACTTGCATTTGATATACCCGTATAACTAATGATTTCACAACCAGTGCCCTGTCTTTTATTACAAGACCAGATACAGATATTTTGCTTTATCTTTATCACTACTCAACTGCAGCTTTCAAAAGACAAAACTGAATAGAGAATAACTGACAAAATTCAAAAGAGAAAGGATAAGAGAAGCCAAAACCCTATGCCAATGAGAAGGCTATCTTTTTCCACACTGCATAAATTAGCCAATCAGCTGAGTCAAAGTGACTATAAATACTGGTCTGCACCCCAAACTGCTCTTTCTTTTGCCGCTTGCTCTGACTCAATACTATAACTTCCAGTTTATATCATTCAATTTGTTATCTTTATTCTTTTATGTATTTTCATTTCCTGTTCTATTCTTCCCCAATTTACATAATTATATCGTTATATATTATTTTCTGAGCTTACACTCATATTTGTGTTCATTATTTATTATCATATATTTACTATAGCGTGCAGTCTACTTACACTTTTCTACTATAGCGTGCGGTCTACATATACTTTTAATAGTTTACATACACTTTTCTACTATACGTTTAATAGGTGTGTGTGAATAATAACATTTATTATTGTTATTAAAAAATAAAGGAACATTTTATTAGCAAAATAAAGGAATATTTAATAGGCGCGCGGTCTACATATACTTTTTTTTTTAATAAGCACGCGGTCTACATATACTTTTTTTAATAGACGTGCAGTCTACATATACTTTAAATAATAACATTTATTATTAGTAAAAAAATAAAGGAACATTTAGTGATAAACACTTTATATGTCATTCAGAAATTTTAAAAACAAATCTTCTGCTTCTTTTCTTAGCCCATTCCAACAAATGTGATCAAGGTGTGATTGAAATAGATAATTAGGAACACAAGTAATGGTCTGTATTCCCCACCTCTGTCACATTTTCTTTTTTCTTGCATAACACTACCACATCAGTAACAAGGCTCTGCGTCTTGTGGTACAGCCAGTAGATGTTCACGTAAAAATTGAACTGCGCTCTCTTCTGTGCAGATAATATTTTTATAAAATTATTTTACAACATTTTAAAGGGTAAAATCTCCCGCCTCTTGCAAATCTAAAATCAGTATATGCCTTGCTAGACTTTCTGAAATTCTTTTAACAACATTTTAAAGAATAAAATCAGTTAAACTGATATTTTAATTCAGTTTAACGGATTTTAGACTTTAAAATGGTGTTAAAATCAAATCAGTACATGCCTTGCTAGACTGTCTGCTCTAGTGTAGACCGCAGATTAGGCCATAGACTGGACGCTATAGTAGCACCTCAATAGGTGCAGCACCTCATTATTTCTATTCCCTTATTTCTTATGAACTTTGCAGCTTACATTTCTATTTTCATTATTTCTTTCCACCTCTACTTAGTCCCACTTGTCAACCGGTTTAGTTCCCCTTTATTCCATTTGCACCCTTTTTCTTACATGGTGGCCCCACCTCTTTTCCAGTAATGACCCTCCATTTTCTCTCTGTCTTTATTTCTTCTGCATATGCAAGCTCTTGCAATATTTTGTGGGCGTCTGAACTAGTCTCTCCCAAACTTTTTTTCCCACCCCAGGTCTCTTCACAGACACTGATGCCTCTTTTCACCGGCAATAGTTTTAGTTTGCATTACATTTTAGCTTTGTTTTTCTACACATTTTTTCCTTTAGTTTAGCTCCCTCCAGTGGCATTAACCATTACTAATATTTTTCAGTCTGATATTCCCACTTACTATAACATTTTTACTCAATAATTATTTTCACTTAAATGTATTAATATACTGTTTAATTGTGTTTATCATTTACATCCCAATTATTTATTATTGTATTATCTTTATATATTGTTAACAGGTCTTAAAGTTCTGAGACCCAAAATCCTCTAACTGAACAAAATGTACAATGTATGATTGATGCCTCTATGAATAGGTTCATGACACAAATGACAAATGTAATTGCTACAAATTCTCAGCAGTCTTCTAGTAACAAAAAAAAAACAATTAAAGGAACAGTCTTATGTATTGTTTAAAAGATTCATAATCACTTTCTTACCAATTTCCCAGTTTTGCATAACCAATAGTTATAATATACTTTTTTACCTCTGTGATTACCTTGTATCTAGGCCTCTGCCGACTACCCCCTTATTTCAGTGTCTTCTCATAAGTAACTCCATGGGCATGAGCACAATGTTGTCTATATGGCACACATGAACTAATGCACTCTAGCTGTGAAAACTGTCAAATGCATTCAGATAAGAGGCGGCCTTCAAGGGCTTAGAAAAAATATCTTGATGAGCCTATCTAGGTTTAGCTTTAAACTAAGATTACGAAGGCAACAAACCAAAGTTCATGATAAAAGTGAATTGGAAAGTTTTACATGCCCTATCTGAATCATGAAAGTTAAATTTTGACTAGACTGTCCCTTTAAACATGTCAATTCCTTGCAGTAAAGGAACGGAAACGCCTGCAAAATCCTCTAATTCGAAGAGGCTACTTATGGGACAGATGATGAAACAATTTCTGAGGAATCCTCTAGTAATAATTGTGAATTTTCTCACAGAATTCAGATAATTAATCAAATACAAATATTATAACATTTCAACATTTCTGCTAAACATCTTGAGAATGGTGAAAGTAAACCTTTTGTTGTCGAGCTAACCCCAGATTCAAAATGGGTGAGTTACACCAACAGAGATTTGCAGAATGGTGCCCAACTTTAGACTTAGCTAATTTTATAGACTATCAAATTCATAAACTCTTAAAAAGAGAATCGGAAAATAAAATAAGGGCAGAATGCACTAGATCAATTATACAGAATAATGTCAATATTACACCTGAAGTGGACCCAAACATTTTAAAAATGTTATTGAATCTCCAGGTTTCAACATCAAAAAAGACATAGAAGAGCCTGAAAAATATGCAAAGATAAAATTCTAGATATGGTGGGTCCACTAACCAAGTTAAGAGAATGGGTAAACAAACGCGTGTTTCATAGGTAATGCCAATGATGTCATGTACGAAAGAATGTGCAATATTTTAAGAAAAATTTACCCTAAAATAAGTGACTGCAGACAATGAAAAAAAATCAGACATTTATGTTTTTCTTATTTAGGGACACAGTACTTATCAAAGATATGAACAAATATGTGAGCGCCTTTTCCAATTAAAACAAGGTTAGGACCTTGACTAGAAAAACTGTTACACAAATCGATTTACCAACAAGGCCAGGAAGGGAAAAGGCTGCTTTTCCAGACGTTCTTTATATTTAAATGGATCTCAATTTACAAAACACCAAAAAGCCTATAGAGATCCCCCAGTGTCCACCTTTTTCTCATCCCTATCCAGATCTTGGAGCTCCAGAGGTTCTTGGCCAAGGCAAATACCATGCCCTCCCTCAGGTAAACCATAGCATGCCCTCCCACAGGTGATCCCCCTCCTATCTTCTTTCCAAATTTTCTCAAAATAAAATTGATTGCAGACTTGCTCTCTTTGCACACAATTGGAGGCTGATCACATCAGGCCCATGGATTCTCCAATACATAAAAGGGTCTGTTATTAGAATTTGTATCCACTGCAGTTGGCTTTCACATTCAAATTCGCAAATGCAGACAAAATTCTGCTTCAAAATAAAATTTTACATCATCTTCTAAAAGAAGCCATCTGTCCTGCCCTCAATTTACAAGAAGCTTATTTCAGCAACCTCTTTCTAGTCAAAAAGAAAAATGGGTCATTTTGTCCAGTTATAAATCTAAGATCACCTAAATGCTCATGTTGAGTATTGTCACTCTATGATGGAGGGCATTCACTTTCTCAGGGAATGTCTTAAAAACAACGATCATTTAGTAAGTTTGGATATAACAATCTTTTTTAAAAGTCCCAGTTGCTCTAGGACAATATGTTAGCAGTCCTTTATCTGAATAGTCTCAGTGGTACAAAATCCAGAGACCTTTCAAACATTACAAAATAATGTATCCATCTCTGTCTGGACAGAAATATATTTGTCAAAGTAGAAAATACTCCAGGTTTATCCAACAAGGTGGTAGATTGGGGCTCTAGCTATCTCAGGGATTCCAGAGTTTGAGAATTGAACAAATACTTTTTTTTCTCTAGCTTCCACCTCTCAGAGGCCCTTTTCCTCTTGACCTTTTTGCCTCCAGACTAAACATTGAAATTTGCCTATAGTTCAGCTGGCACCCAGATCCAGAAGTAGCCCAAATTGACATCTTGGCCTCAATGCAGAGCTTATGCGTTCCCCTTTCTCCATGATCCCAAAGACTCTTTGCTTAGTTTGCTGGGAACTCCTATAACTCCAAATGAATTACCCTTCTGTGGCCAGCTGAACCTTGGCACCCTTCCTTCCTGGAAAGGTCCTTCAATCATCCCATCCAACTTCATCAGTTACCCCTTCTACGAAGCGACCTCGAAAACCTCCCTCACAACATAATCAAGCCAAAGTTTGGAAGATTTCAGGAAACCCTGGTCTCTCAACGGAAGCTAAGATCCTCATACAAGACTCTTGAACCCGTAAATGTTACCTTTTTGCATGAGTTAGATGGTATGGCTAATACATGTAAAGGAGAATGGATCCCTTCTCAGCTAATATAACTTTATTTTCTTCCCTGTTAAAATAGGATCTCGCATATAGATCTATTCTCATATTTGGCAATTTCTGCTAGACACTATTTTATTAACAATTCTCCTATCAGTTCAAATCCTTTGGATTGCAGTATCATGAAAGCTATTCAACTCAAGAGACCCCAGCTCTTAAATATAATTCCTTTTTGGATATTGATCTCATTTTCTCCTTATTCAAATCTTGCTCCTCTAATCTCCTTCCACTAAAACAATTATCTGCCAAATTCGCTACACTTTTACATCTAATCTCCTTTTGTATAATGTCATATGTCACAGTTCTTGATTTCAACCCCAAACATTTCTCTCCTGAAGGGGTTACCTTTTATCTATTTCAAAGAACTAAATATTTGTCTCCTTCTACATTATATCCTTACTTTCAAACCTTCTCTTTGTGTTGTACAATGTCTAAAAGAGTATGAAACCAGAGCTGTCTCCCTCCAAATTCTATCTTCTAATAAACTATTACTATCTAATATTCCCCCTCCTTAAATTCTTGATGCAGCAAATTAGTCCTCTGATTCTATATTTAAACCAATTCAACATGTCTCTCTTAAAAGGGACATGAAACATATATAGCTCTTGTCATTGCCTTACCAGTGGTGCACTGCTGCTGCTCCTTCAAAAAAAGAATATCAAGACAATGAAGCAAAATTAATTATATAAGTAAATTGGAAAGTTGTTTTAAAATGTATGCTATATCTGAATGAGAGAGAAAAAAATATTGGTCATGTCCCTTAAATCAGGGGTCAGCAACCTTGGGCTCCCAGATATTTTGGAGATACATTTCCGATGATGCTGAGAAACTCTTTAGGCTGTCTGAGCATCATGGGAAATGTAATTCAAAAACATCTGGGGGCCCAAAGTTGCTGACCCCTGCCTTAAATCTATTTTGTTTGCTTTAAACTAGCAAAATATGAGTCTCTGATCTTGTATTAACAATCAAATTATCCTAGCTTCTGAAGGAATAATCTAAATTTTTTAAAGACACAGATACACATATTTCCCTCCTCTGTCCTTTTCCCATCCTTATTTTCCATTGAATTCCTTCATAATATTCTTCTTCTTTTTTTTAACAACCAGTAAGGAAGGACCTTCTAGCAACCTGATATCTCCCTTCATAACAAAATACCCAGTCTTCATTTCATCCAGAGTGGGAAAGAAAGTTTTTTCCTCTAACTATATCATATAAAGAGATTGTCCTTGTTTCAAGCTTTTCCCAAACTCTTTCTGTTGTCTCTCTGGCGTATTGCTTTTAGTTTTTTAGTTTTGTTTTAGGGTGTTTCATGTAAAAAATGTTCCTCCTTTAGCATCAAACAAAAACAGGTACTGGGATGCAGATTGGACTGTTTATGGTCACTTTGACTCAGCTGACTGGTCTGTTTATTCAGTGTGCAACAGGATAACCTTCTCATTAGCATCAGGGTTTATGCAGTGTGCAACAGGATAGCCTTCTCATTGGCTTAAGGGTTTATACAGTGTGCAACAGGATAGACTTCTCATTGGCTTCAGGGTATATACAGTGTGCAACAGGATAGCCTTCTCATTGGCTTCAGTGTTTATGCAGTGTGCAACAGGATAGCCTTCTCATTAGCATCAGGGTTTATACAGTGTGCAACAGGATAGACTTCTCATTGGCTTCAGGGTATATACAGTGTGCCACAGGATAGCCTTCTCATTGGCTTCAGGGTTTATGCAGTGTGCAACAGGATATCCTTCTCATTGGCTTCAGTGTTTATGCAGTGTGCAACAGGATATCCTTCTCATTGGCTTCAGTGTTTATGCAGTGTGCAACAGGATATCCTTCTCATTGGCTTCAGTGTTTATGCAGTGTGCAACAGGATAGTCTTCTCATTGGCTTCAGTGTTTATACAGTGTGCAACAGGATAGCCTTCTCATTGGCTTAAGGGTTTATACAGTGTGCAACAGGATAGCCTTCTCATTGGCTTCAGTGTTTATGCAGTGTGCAATAGGATAGTCTTCTCATTGGCTTCAGTGTTTATGCAGTGTGCAACAGGATAGTCTTCTCATTGGCTTCAGTGTTTATGCAGTGTGCAACAGGATAGCCTTCTCATTGGCTTAAGGGTTTATACAGTGTGCAACAGGATAGCCTTCTCATTGGCTTCAGGGTATATACAGTGTGCAACAGGATAGCCTTCTCATTGGCTTCAGTGTTTATGCAGTGTGCAACAGGATATCCTTCTCATTGGCTTCAGTGTTTATGCAGTGTGCAACAGGATATCCTTCTCATTGGCTTCAGTGTTTATGCAGTGTGCAACAGGATAGCCTTCTCATTGGCTTCAGTGTTTATGCAGTGTGCAACAGGATAGCCTTCTCATTGGCTTAAGGGTTTATACAGTGTGCAACAGGATAGCCTTCTCATTGGCTTCAGGGTTTATACAGTGTGCAACAGGATAGTCTTCTCATTGGCTTCAGGGTTTATGCAGTGTGCAACAGGATAGCCTTCTCATTGGCTTCAGGGTATATACAGTGTGCCACAGGATAGCCTTCTCATTGGCTTCAGGGTTTATGCAGTGTGCAACAGGATATCCTCATTGGCTTCAGGGTTTATGCAGTGTGCAACAGGATAGCCTTCTCACTGGCTTCAGGGTTTATGCAGTATGCAACAGGATAGCCTTCTCAATGGCTTCAGTGTTTATGCAGTGTGCAACAGGATAGCCTTCTCACTGGATTCAGGGTTTATGCAGTGTGCAACAGGATAGCCTTCTCATTGGCTTCAGGGTTTGTGCAGTGTGCAACAGGATAGCCTTCTCACTGGCTTCAGGGTTTATGCAGTGTGCAACAGGATAGCCTTCTCACTGGCTTCAGGGTTTATGCAGTGTGCAACAGGATAGCCTTCTCATTGGCTTCAGGGTTTATGCAGTGTGCAACAGGATAGCCTTCTCACTGGATTCAGGGTTTATGCAGTGTGCAACAGGATAGCCTTCTCATTGGCTTCAGGGTTTATGCAGTGTGCAACAG
The DNA here is from genome assembly GCF_027579735.1 of Bombina bombina. Taxonomy (NCBI): domain Eukaryota; kingdom Metazoa; phylum Chordata; class Amphibia; order Anura; family Bombinatoridae; genus Bombina; species Bombina bombina. The sequence goes on along the minus strand of NC_069501.1, from coordinate 636,258,031 downwards.
GATAGCCTTCTCACTGGATTCAGGGTTTATGCAGTGTGCAACAGGATAGCCTTCTCATTGGCTTCAGGGTTTGTGCAGTGTGCAACAGGATAGCCTTCTCACTGGCTTCAGGGTTTATGCAGTGTGCAACAGGATAGCCTTCTCACTGGCTTCAGGGTTTATGCAGTGTGCAACAGGATAGCCTTCTCATTGGCTTCAGGGTTTATGCAGTGTGCAACAGGATAGCCTTCTCATTGGCTTCAGGGTTTGTGCAGTGTGCAACAGGATAGCCTTCTCACTGGCTTCAGGGTTTATGCAGTGTGCAACAGGATAGCCTTCTCATTGGCTTCAGGGTTTATGCAGTGTGCAACAGGATAGCCTTCTCATTGGCTTCAGGGTTTATGCAGTGTGCAACAGGATAGCCTTCTCATTGGCTTCAGGGTTTATGCAGTGTGCAACAGGATAGCCTTCTCATTGGCTTCAGGGTTTATGCAGTGTGCAACAGGATAGCCTTCTCATTGGCTTCAGGGTTTATGCAGTGTGCAACAGGATAGCCTTCTCATTGGCTTCAGGGTTTATGCAGTGTGCAACAGGATAGCCTTCTCATTGGCTTCAGGGTTTATGCAGTGTGCAACAGGATAGCCTTCTCATTGGCTTCAGGGTTTATGCAGTGTGCAACAGGATAGCCTTCTCATTGGCTTCAGGGTTTATGCAGTGTGCAACAGGATAGCCTTCTCATTGGCTTCAGGGTTTATGCAGTGTGCAACAGGATAGCCTTCTCATTGGCTTCAGGGTTTATGCAGTGTGCAACAGGATAGCCTTCTCATTGGCTTCAGGGTTTAGGTCTCTGTACTGCTTTCTCTTCTGAATTTTATCAGCTATTTTTTATTCTGTTTTGTCTTTAAAAGCTGTACTTGAGTAATAAAGCAAAATCTGTGTCTCCTGTGTCATTAATAGAATCTAGAGTATCTTGTCACAAACTAGGATAATAAAAATGTGTTGAGTCGTTATTCAATGTATAGGTATGTGGCACTTGAATAAGCATATACACTCTTTATATCCACACCTTTTTCTATTGTAAAAAAAAAATGTAATAACCTTTTTAAAGTTTGTGTTAATATATAAGTCTGGAACAAAATCAAAGAAGAACAAAATGAAACAAGTTAAAAAGGAGATCATGATGGCACTTACTGAATTCATCATAGCTAGCTGCGATGGATATGCTTTACATGGAAACAGAATTTTCACTCCACCAATCGTATACGCAGACAATGAGGAGGTCATTTTAACTTAGAAAAAAAAAGAATATAAAAATATATTAGAATATAAACATTGGAGAAAAATTTGGTAACAAGTATAAGTGGGAATGGTGTAGACGGAGAGGATGAAGAGATAACAAACAAAGATCACAAGAAGATCAAGAGCAGAATTAAAGGCAAACACTGGAGGGAGGGAATAGAAGCATATGAGAAAGCAAGAAAGAGTGGGCAGAGATGAATTTGAGAAAGAAAATATAATGGAGATGGAGCAAAAGAGAAAAATACAAATGGTGAACATTAAAGGGACATGAAACCCAAATTTTCTCTTTCTTTATTCAAATAGAGCAAACACTTACATTTAGTTTGTTATATTGCTCTCATTGGTTAACAAATTTATAAGTAGACACCGGAGGGTGCCTGTAGAACTGTAGCAGCAGTTTCAAAATAATTATTTTAACAATGTTAAATGTTGTTGAAACACTGCTGCCCATCTAGTGCTCAAAAACATTCTTGCAAAACATCTGCCATATAGAGCTCCAGACATGTGTACACTACCTACCTAGGTATTCTCTTCAGCAATAATAATGTGCTAACAAAGTAACTCTGAATACAGAGGTACATTTTTAAAATTGCACACTCTGAATAATGAAAGAAAAATTGTGGGTTTATGTCCCTTTAATAAGCAAAACAAATTGTCTGGTATTAGACCCTTATTACAGAGCCATTTCTAATCCCTTAGGTGAAGCTGTTACTGTATTTTGCACTCACTGCATTTATTCATCAATTTCAATTTTTTTTCTGTGAGCTACACAATAAAATTATTCTTTGATTTCTTTAAATCAGAACCAAAACTTTTGGAAAATATCTTGAATCTACTAGGTGTAGAGATTTGTAACACGCCTCGCTTCTGACCTTCCTAGCACTGGATAAACTATTATGGATTCCTGCCCACTCAGAGGTTATTCATTTGCTCTCCAATCAAACTGTTAAGGCGTTGGAAAGTGTGCATTGCCTCCTTAACTCCACTATTGTGATTCGTTGTGACTTTATCAAAAATCCAATCCATTAAAGTCCTGCTTTATTGTCTCCAAGTCACGCACCTACAGGGTTAGAGTAAAGCAGAAATTCTCGAGGTATGCAACCTTTACACCGCACAATCAATGACGACACCCACCAAACTCAAGAATGATTTTCATCTGCCAACGAAGCTACATTATGAGGGTTTACATCTCTTATCTCTCCATCAGTCTTGGGGATTCTCCAGAAACCCACTTTAAGACCCCCACACTATGAAAAGCCCACTGGCATGCAGATGCATAGTTATACAAACAGCTAACAGAAAATTAGATAAATGCTAGTTGTGATCTTCAACTTTCCAGGAGAATGTGCATATGAATATGTTGTTTAGCATAGAATTCTGGGTATAGTAAGGGTTGACCACATACATTTTTTCAGGGTTAAAAAATAAAATGCCATGGATATAATATCAGTGACTGCAGCAGGAGAGCCGTTGCTTCCATACACTTGAGTTGCACATTATTTTAAAAATAGCTGGCATCAAAATAGTGAATAAAGGGTGTTATAGGTGCTCAGCTATAAGAATCAAAATTCCAGAAAGGGGTGTTTGACAACCCCCACCTGCATAGTTATAAAAACATCAAATTATCAGTAAATCAATGCCTGCTTCATTTGTTCTCATGAAACATGTCAGATCAGTTATAGGCTACAAGATCTGAAATTAAAGGGGCAGTCAAGTAAAAAAAAAAAAATTCATGTTTCAAATAGGGCATGTAATTTTAAACAACTTTACAATTTACTTTTAGCACCAATTTTGCTTTGTTCGCTTGGTATGCTTAGTTGAAAGCTAAACCTAGGAAGGCTCATATGATAATTTCTAAGCCGTTGAAGGCCGCCTCTTATCACATGCTTTTTAATTTGCTTTTGACAACTGGGGAGAGCTAGTTTATTCGAGCCATATAGATAACATTGATCACGCCCCTGGATTGTGGCAGACTACACAAATTGGCTAAAATGAAAGTCAATAGATAATAAATAAAAGTCATGTGATCAGGGGGCTGTCAGAAGATGCTTAGATACAAGGTAATCACAGAGGTAAAAAGTATATTAATATAACCGTGGTGGCTGTGCAAAACTGGGGAATGGGTAATAAAGGGATTATCTATATTTATAAATAACAAAAATTCTGGTGTTGACTGTCCCTTTAAGGAAGAGGCTAATAAACTAAGACTTTTTGCTTTTCATAAGAGTTTTGCTTATCAGCCAATCAGTTTCCATTCAATGGACCAGAATTGCACATTCGTACTTCCTGTTTAAAATCAAAATATTAAATTTACAAATAATGATTTCCTATGCAGGATTCAACGTATGAATGTTCCTTTAATTATTAACGTTCTAACAATCAGCAAGTATATTATTTATTTGGACAAATGTCCTATTGGGAGAACAAATGGACATATTCTAAATGTTACGAATCGTAATAGAATAATATGATGCCGAAAAGTATATCATTTTCTTCCGTACTGCACGTCGCACTCATATAAATGATTTATAAAAGCACTTTATTATTTTACATGCGTACAAATAATTTTCTTGTGAAAAATTATTTTAGGTAACGTTAATTATTTTTAAGGGTGAAAGCTGAGAAAGGACAAGTAACTAGTGATCACCAACAATAAGCTAGCGGAGATGCCCCACGCAACAGATGTTATAGGACTCACCAGTCTCAGGCATATTCCAGAGATCTCAAGAAAAAATATTATCTAGTGTGGGGGCGTTCACATATTCCCGCCGCAAGAGCTACCAATCAGAAACGTAAAGAATCCAGAAAGACAACAGACCCAACCAATGGTCGTATAACGGAGTAACTCTTCTTCCTTTTCCTTTCCCTGACGTCACTAATATGCGTGTAGTTTGTTATGGGGATTCGGGGAAGTGTAGCTAGCAGGAGCTTCTGAGAGGTTTACAGTATCGGCTACACTTGTTATATAATAATAACTGCGAGGTTGTCTCGTCTGGCTTTTTCGCGCATACTTTTTTCATACCTCAAACTAACGTGTTTTTTTTGTTCTCTCACCTTTTCGGTTCCGTGTTATAAGATTTGCACGACACTATTAACCCCATCCTTGCTAAGTGTCAAATCTCTGTTTAAGCTTTCACAGTTGCTGTATTTACATGTTATAACTTTTTGTTTTATAGAAGTATATAGACTGCTTAAGGAATGTATGCCATATACAATGTTTACCAGAGACAAGTTACATGCTGTATTTTTATTGTTTATTTGTATTTTATTTCTATATGCCCCTTTTCTGTTGGTCATCATATAAATTATATGCTTTTGCAGTAGTTTATTCATGTTTTCATTTTTATAGTGTCCTTTTGGATATATAAATGATTAGGAAAACCTTTAAAGGGACAAAATTATCATGATAAAATGAAATGTTCTAATCTGCAAAGGGATTAAAAAAAAACAGTTAAAGTATCACTCGGGAGGGACCCACAGAGCACTGCAGGTCCCTCGTGGAAACTGCTGCTGTCGCATACAGCAGCGCACACAGCTGTGAGACTAGGGACACACCACCAAAGGACGACAAAGCAAACAGTACAATTCTTTAATATAAAAATAATTGTGAGGACTAAACAATCTTAATATTCTTCTCACTGAAAAATCTTTTAAAAGGACAGTAAAGTCATAATTAGACATTCATGATTTAGACAGCATACAAATTTAAACAACTTTCCAATTTACTTCTATTATTTAAATTGCTTCCTTATCTTGTTATCCTTTGCTGAAAGGTTTAGGTAAGCTCAGGAGCAGCAAACAACCTAGGTTCTAGCTGCTGATTGGTGGCTGCATATATATACCGATTGTCATTGGCTCATCCATGTGATCAGTTAGAAACCAAATGCATACCTCCCAACATTTAAAAATTCAAAAGAGGGCCACACACCCCACCCCCGCGGCAAAAATGTGTAATGTGGTGGGCAGGAGCAGAGGCGGGGCTTAAAAAAAATCATAAGACCAAAGTAATAAAAATGAAATTCTAAATAGTCATATCTTGTAATACTCTTAGGCATCAAATCAAACACAAGCTCAAACCACTGGTATAGCTATGTGAGCTCTGTAATTAAAGGGACACTGAACCCACATTTTTTCTTTAATGATTCAGATAGAGCATGACATTTTAAGCAACTTTCTAATTTACTCCTATTATCAATTTTTTTTTTGTTCGCTTGCTATCTTTATTTTAAAAGCAGGAATGTAAATCTTGGCAGCAAGCCAATTTTAGGTTCAGCACCACAGATAGCGCTTGCTTATTTGATGCTTTAATTTACCCTCCAATAAGCAAGCATAACCCAGGTTCTCAACCAAAAATGGGCCGGCTCCTATGCATCATATTCCTGCTTTTTAAATAAAGATAGCAAGAGAACGAAGAAAATTTGATAATAGGAGTAAATTAGAAAGTTGCTTAAAATTGCATGCTCTATCTGAATCATGAAAGAAAAATGTTGGGTTTAGTGTCCCTTTAACCTTTGCAGAGACAGTGCTAAATATTTTTATCTTAATTGGACATTTAATAATAGATTCTTTCAAACTGCTCTCTGCATTCCCCATTAATATTCTAGATGCTGGCCTTTAAAGTTAGCAAAAATGCACAGTAGCACACTACATAGCATACACTTACACATGCAGACACACACACACACACACTACATAGCATACACTTGCATATGCAGATACACACACACTGCATATCATACACTTATACAGGCAGATACACACACACTACATAGCATAGACTTTCACATGCAGATACACACACACTACATAGCTTACACTTATACATACAGATGCACACACTACATAGTATACACTTATACATGCAGATACACACACACTACATAGCATACACTTACACATGCATATACACACACACTACATAGCATAGACTTTCACATGCAGATACACACACACTACATAGCTTACGCTTATACATACAGATGCACACACTACATAGTATACACTTATACATGCAGATACACACACACTACATAGTATACACTTATACATGCAGATACACACACACTACATAGCATACACTTATACATACAGATACACACACACTACATTGCATACACATGCAGATACACACACACTACATAGCATACCCTTACACATGCAGATACACACACACTACATAGCATACACTTACACATGCAGATACACACACACACTATATAGCTTACACTTATACATACAGATACACACACACACTACATAGTATACACTTATACATACAGATACGCACACTACATAGCATACACTTGCATATGCAGATACACACTATATATCATACACTTATACAGGCAGATACACACTTACACATGCAGATACACACACACTACATAGCATACACTTACACATGCAGATACACACACTACATAGCTTACACTTATACATACAGATACACACACACACTACATAGCATACACTTATACATACAGATACACACACACTACATTGCATACACTTACACATGCAGATACACACACACTACATTGCATACACTTACACATGCAGATACACACACACTACATTGCATACACTTACACATGCAGATACACACACACTACATTGCATACACTTATACATACAGATATGCACACACACTACATATCATACACTTATACATACAGATACACACACACACTACATAGCATACACTTACACATACACACACACTACATAGCTTACACATACACACACACACACACACTACATAGCTTACACTTATACATACAGATACACACACACACACACTACATAGTATACACTTATACATGCAGATACACACACACTACATAGCATATACGTATACATGCAGATACACACACACTACATAGCATGCACTTATACATAGAGATACACACACACTACATTGCATACACTTATACATAGAGATACACACACACACTACATTGCATACACTTATACATAGAGATACACACACACACTACATTGCATACACTTATACATGCAGATACACACACACTACATTGCATACACTTATACATGCAGATACACACACACTACATTGCATACACTTATACATGCAGATACACACACACTACATTGCATACACTTATACATGCAGATACACACACACTACATTGCATACACTTACACATGCAGATACACACACTACATTGCATACACTTATACATACAGATATGCACACACACACTACATATCATACACTTATACATACAGATACACACAGACACACACACTACATAGCATACACACGCACACTACATAGCATACACTTACACATGCAGATACACACACTACATAGCTTACACTTATACATACAGATACACACACACACACACTACATAGTATACACTTATACATGCAGATACACACACACTTATACATACGGATACACACACTACATAGCATACATTTATACATGCAGATACAGACTTATAGATAAAGATACACACTACATAGCATACACTTATACATACAGATACACACACACTACATAGCATACACTTACACATGCAGATACACACACACTACATTGCATACACTTACACATGCAGATACACACACACTACATTGCATACACTTATACATACAGCTATGCACACACACACTACATAGCATACACTTATACATACAGATATGCACACACACATTACATAGCATACACTTATACATACAGATATGCACACACACACTACATAGCATACATTTATACATGTAGATACACACACTACATAGCTTACACTTATACATGCAGATACACACACACTACATAGTATACACTTATACATGCAGATACACACACACTACATAGCATACACTTATACATGCAGATATGCACACACACACTACATAGCATACACTTATACATGCAGATACACACACACACACTGCATAGCATACACTTACACATGCAGATACACACACACTACATTGCATACACTTACACATGCAGATACACACACACTACATTGCATACACTTACACATGCAGATACACACACACTACATTGCATACACTTATACATACAGCTATGCACACACACACTACATAGCATACACTTATACATACAGATATGCACACACACATTACATAGCATACACTTATACATACAGATATGCACACACACACTACATAGCATACATTTATACATGTAGATACACACACTACATAGCTTACACTTATACATGCAGATACACACACACTACATAGCATACACTTATACATGCAGATATGCACACACACACTACATAGCATACATTTATACATACAGATATGCACACACACTACATAGCATACACTTATACATGCAGATACACACACACACTACATTGCATACACTTATACATACAGATATGCACACACACACTACATTGCATACACTAGCACACACACACTACATTGCATGCTAGTATTATCACCAGGGGTTAGATGTCATCACTACCAGGGTTAGAGGTCATCATTACCTGAGGTCAGAGGGTATACAGCCTTCTTACTCCTACTTAACCCACACACCATCCTTTTCCACAAGGAATCTAACAGGTATATAACCCTGGGAGAGAAAAGCCAGCTGCTTCTGAGTATGGGCCCAATAGAATTTAAAAATGCATGGGCCAATGCGGGACAGATGGCTAGCAACCCGGACAGCGTGACAGACCCCTAAAATCGGGACTGTCCCACAAAAATCGGGACAGTTGGGAGGTATGCAAATGATACCAAGAGAATGAAGCAAATTTGATAATAGAAGTAAACGGGAAAGTTTTTTGAAATTGTATGTTCTACAGAAATCATGAAAGAAAATGTTTGGGTTTCATGTCCCTTTAAAGGGACATTAAACCCAATTTTTTTTTTCTTTCATGATTCAGGTAGAGAATACAATTTTAAACAACATTCTAATTTACTTCTATTATCTAATGTGCTTAATTCTTAAGATATCCTTTGTTTAAAAATAGCAATGCACATGGGTGAGCCAATCACACAAGGCATTTATGTGCATCCACCAATCAGCAGCTTCTAAACCTATCTAGATATGCTTTTCAGCAAAGGATATCAAGAGAATGAAGCAAATTAGATAATAGAAGTAAATTAGAAAGTTGTATAAAATTGCATGCTCTTTCTAAATCATGAAAGAAAAAATATTGGGTTTATTGTCCCTTTAAGTCTGTGTTTTACAAAAAATCACAGCTCCTAAATCCAGTTTCCAACAATAATAAGAAAAAAAAAACAGCCCTTATCAATACACAAATACCTGCTCAATTATTTGTGGCCTATGAGAACACTAGTTTAGTCTTAGTGTGCTTCAGTAAACTATGATGCATATCTTGCAGTTGCCAGCTACATTCTGCTCATAATTATTCTGGAAAATCCTTTTTTTTCCTTAATGCTTTGTAATACTGTCATCTGCATTATCATTATGTATCATATATTGTCAATAAGTAAGTACCTAAGTTGCAAACGTATAAAAAATGAGATTCAAGAGGAATTATTTATTAAATGAAGCACTGTGCAGTAGGTATGCTGAAGATCATGTCAACACTGGGCAGATATTGCACTTTGATAAAAGGCTGGCTCTTTTTCAAGGTATGTAGTTCTATGTTGAGTTGCTGATAGGCAGTTGACTGTTCTCAATTACTAATGAATGGTTACTCATGATCAGCAGCAAGCTAGACAATGGGCAAAATTAATTAAAGGGACATGAAACCCCCCAAAAAATTAAATTTCAGATAAAGCATTTCATTTTAAGATGTCTTTCCAATTATCTTATTTGTTTTGTTTTCTGGTATTTTTTTGTTGAAGGGCTTACCTAAGTAGGTAGTGAGCATGTGTCTAAAGTGTTTATCCAAAACGTCTCCTATATAGTGCTACAGACGTACACACACCTGAGCTTGCCTACCTGCTTTTTAACAAAGAATACAAGAGAACAAACATTGCAAATATTTTCACAATTTTACACTCAATCTGAATCATGAGATAAATTTGGTTTCATGTCCCTTTAACCTGTCTCACCAACTGCTATGTTGTTCTAGGCAGCTGATTCATTAATGTTCATGTTTGTTTTAACTCGTTAATCAATTACATAGAATAACATAGAATCTTGTTGATCTCTATAGGCTGCTGAGGCCAGTGAAACTGGAGAGCGCTCTTTTTATCTTTAGTGAATGAAGAAATTGACAAGGAAAGTCATTTGTCTATGATCTTCAAGTAAATGATATGCATTTGTTTTTATCAAGATAGTTTTTATTAAATGTGACTACATGGTTTTGATAGAGTAACAATAAATCATATGGCACAGCATAATGGCACCATCTAGTGGAAATGAAAAAGAAAAACATGTACTATATCCCATACAGATAAATTGTAAAATTTGCCTGTGCTGCTACGTCACTGATTTTATAAGTTATAAAGTCAAAAGTAAATGTTAGACATGTGCACATGCCAAAAATATTTGTTTTATTCAAAAGATGCATTTCAGATTTTTCAAAACATTTGGTTAGGCCGAAATTTGTCCATGTGGACATTAGTTTCAAACAAATATTGAATTTGGATTCGTTAGCGTTATTTCCAATACAAACAGTAAATATGGACAACCTCTTTTTTTCTCTTTGCTTCTAAGTTGCTTTAGACTGGTGTTCCATGTCAAGAGAGCTGCCCTGGGATTGAAGATTTTCAGAAGTGGCCTCCTGCACCATTTTACTACAGGCTATTTATTTTATTTTATATTGCTGTCATTACTTTGTTTTTTAGACAGCGCCCCCTATTGATAGTTTTACCATTTGCTGTGATTTAATTAATGGTGGTACTGCAATATTATAATATCACCTCTCAAAACATATTGGGCCAGATTACAAGTGGAGCGCTAAACGTTGCTTGCTTGAAGCGATTTACTTTGTAATACTCTTATTACAAGTTAATCACAAAATGTGAACGTGAGGAAGCATTGCACTCAAGAGAGCGCGCTTCCATAGGCTACTATGGGAGCCTCGTTCTGATGCCATCACAGGCGGCATCAGAACCTCGCGCAGCAAAGGAGGCAAGTAGCACAGCGATGGGCAGCATTTTTAACTATATATGTATATGACTATATACATATATATTTATGTGTTAATATGTGTATATACACATTTTAACACAAATATATATGTATATAAGCATATACATATATATATATTTACATTGCGGTCTTTGGGAATACACAGTCTCCATAGACCACAATGTAAAGGTACTTTTCAGTGCCGTTTTATTTTATAACACCCCACTCCCACCAACTTTAAAGCCCCAAAACTGCCTAGTGCAGTTATTTTTTAATGAAAAATAATACTTTTTATAAAAAACTACAATGCCCTCTATTTTGAGGGCATATGGGGGACTTTTAGAAAATTAAACAGAGATCTGTTCACTTTAAAGCCCCAAAACTGCCTAGTGCAGTTAATTTTTATTGAAATTACTGTTGAGCCATACATATTCAAAGTTTAAGCATTGTGAAAAAACCACAATATATCATCCAATCTTTTAAAGCATCTTTTTAGGCTATCAGTAAGTACTTTTTTTAAATCAAGCCAATCACATTCACTGTACTTGGACCTGAAAACACATTATCAGAAAAAAAATTACCCTTTACGTATGGGAAGTTCTGTTGAAGGTGATCACAATTCAATTTCTCAATGCTTTCATCAGGGTTTTTCCACCATTTTTTACGTATCGAATTCAATAGCTAAAGGCACCTGGTAAAATGCCAGTCTGGCCTTTTCAACTTATTTGTGAGTATTACAAGACATTTTAGAACTATTATGTTATTGTGTGCATGGAAATACACACTAAAATAGCCAACAATGCCATTTGGATGAACTTATGAAATTGTTTAGATTCATTGTAGGTGATACTGTAGGTGATATCTCGTACAGCAAATTAAATCTGCTGGAAACACGAGAAAACAGAAATCATGAATGCAACATCTACAAAAGCCTTTGTCAATCGCATTCCTAAAATGTTTGCTTTTATTTTATACTCGCATGTTCGTGATATTAAGTTACAGCATTTTTTAAACAATTTGTTTCACTAATCATACTGCCACGAATGAGAGGTTATTTTTTTGGTGTCCTTTCTTATTTATTTGTGTTCAAGATCTTTTGGACATGTTTTTTTTTTATTATTAGTAATAATAATGTTTTTATTGCACCACAGACTTGTCTGAGGTTTACTGCTTGGGTCCCTAAAAGCTGTTTAGCCGTCTTTGAGGACTGGGGAGGTCCAATGCTGTTACTTTTGTGTACTCATAGGATGTGTACTCATTCTGGTTTGAGAATGCAGTCCATTTCCATGTTTGTATATATATATATATATATATATATATATATATATATTATATTTTTTTTAAAAAACAAATTCCCTGAGCAAGGCGAGACCCCATACTGCACCCCGACTGGACAAACTTGCTCCCTGAGAAATGCGCTGAGGAACTAACCACCATGAGAGAGACTGCATTGCTAGAGCATTTAGGGAAATAATTTACGATAACTGGGAGTGATCCCTGTTCCACTGATTTAGCATGCAAAGCTGAAGAGGCCTCATATGAAGCCCAGCATAAGGCACCACATCTGATGCTGAAACCATCAAGCCTATTACACTCATGCAGAAAGCTACTGAATGAAAAGACTGAGTCCGAAGATTCAGACAAGCAGACAATAATTTTCTCATCCTTGCCTCTGTTAAAGACAGTCTCATGGAGACTGAATCTATTTGAAATCCCAGAAAAGTCACTTTTGAGGAATTAAAGAACTTTTTGGCAAATTTATATTCCAACCATGAAGTTGAAGAGATAACAACAGTTGGTTGACATGAGATTCTGTTAAAAGTATAGATGGAGCTTGAACTAAGATATCGTTCAAAAGGGGGAAAACAGAAATCCCTTGAGACCTTATGACTGAAATCAAGCCACCCAGAAGTTTTGTAAAAATTCTCGGTGCAGTGGCCATACCGACTGGAAGAGCCACAAACTGATAGTGTTTGTCCAGAAAGGCAAACCTTAGAAATCTGTGATGATCCAAATGAAAAGGAACATGCAGGTAGGCATCCTTTAAGTTTATGGTCGACATATAGTGACCATGCCGAATAAAACTAAGGGTTGTCCTGATAGTTTCCTTCTTGAAAGTTGGAATCCTGACAAACTTGTTCAAAATCTTCAAATCTAGAACAGGACAAACATGTCCCTTTTTCTTGGGAACTATAAAGAGATTTTAAACCCCCTTCCCCTGTTCTAAAGGAGGAACTGGAACTATAACCCCTATAGATTATAGATCTGAAACACGTTGAAGAAAAGCCTGAGCTTTCATAGAATTCTGTGGAACCCTTGAAAGAAAAAAATCTGTCTCTGGGGGGCTTTAAATTGAAGCCTATCAGATACTCCTGAGAGGCAATTTTCAGAGCCCAAGGATCTGGAACTGGGCGAAAACAATGCATCTTGAAAATGCACGAACCTCGGCCCCCAACCAGAGAAACTAGGCTGGAGGCCGCACCTTCGTGCTGACTTAGAAGTTGGGATAGAACCTTTAGACTGCTTGGACTTGAGCCAATTGGCACCAGGCGTCCGGGGCTTACCTGAGCCACTATGAATAGAAGAAGAGGCAGCTGACGAAAGGAACAAAATTGACCAGAATTTCTAAATTTACTCTTAAACTTCTTTCCGGAAATGGGTAAGACACTCAGTGCGGCAGAAACAGCAGATTGAAGTTGTGCTGCAAAGTCCCCAAGCAAAAATATTCCCCCAGATGAGGACTGACTTGAGCCTCAGGGTACTGCCTTTGCAACCCTTTGGGATGGTTATCTTGTGGAAGAAACATACTCTTGCCAGCCATAGCAGCTGCAATGATATTGTCCAGTTCAGCCCCAAAGAGTCTATTACATTGAAAAGGAATGGAAAGTAATTTATTCTTAGAGACTGCATAAGCAGACCAAGATTTAAGCCATAAAGTACGTCTTGCAACAACTGAAAGACGCTAATTCTGATAATGTCAAGAATAGCATCACCTACAAAAGCATTAGCACATTTAAGTATCTCCAAATGCCCCACAAACATTTCTCTATCAGATTCATGAAGAAGAACCTGAATAGAAATATTCTCTAACCATTTAGAGATAGCGGCTGAAACATCAGCAATAGCAAGTTTAAAAATATAACCAGAATGGAGATAAGATTTTCTTTAAAGTGTCTTTTAAAAGAAAAAAAATGTTCTCATTGGAAGAGTAGTTTTTTTAGCTAAAGCAGAAATAGCATCATCCACATTTGGAACATTATCAAAATGCTCATACTTAGCAGATTGAACAGGATAAGGTTTCTTAAATCTGGGGGATGGACTAAAAAAACTTAACGGCTTAAGCCAATCCTTGGCCCAAATTTAAGAGACAGGAACAGGAAAAAAATCGGATAATTCATCCTGATATTTAAAATAAGAATCCCCAGCAGAGGTATCATCTGAAACATTCAAAGCAAGCAACAGTTCTTTAAAGGGACACTCAAGTTAAAATTTCATTATTCATACAGAGCAGCAATTTTAAACAACTTTCCAATTTACTTCTATTACCAAAATGTGCACAGTCTTTTTACATTTAAACTTTTTGAGTCACCAGTTCCTACTAAGCATGAGCAAGAATAAACGTATATGCATTTGTGATTGGCTGATGTCTGTCACATGGTACATGTATGCATTTGTGATTTGCTAATAGCTGTCACATGATACAGGGGGAGTAGAAATAGACATAACTTTTAAAAATGTCAGAAAAAAAATCTACTCATGTGAAGTTCAGACTAAGTGCTTTTGCATTTTTTTGTTATCTTGCATTTATTGATTATGCAAATCTACTGTGTTTACTGGCAAAGAACAAATTAACTCAGTCTTGAATAAATAAACAGAGGGAGATAAATCATTATTAACAGCTTGACAAACTCCCTGATCATCAGAAAACACTTCCCCCTCTGACATTACTGACTCATAGTGAGATTCAGAAATACCAGCACTAGTAGAAGGCAAACCAGACACTGACCTTTTCCTTTTACATGGCGGAGGGAAAGCAGTCATCAGCCCTGCGTTAATAAACTTAACATATTCCCTCAAATAAGGAGGGGGGTCCAATTGTTCTTGTGAAGAACAAACAGAATGACAGACAATCCCTTTAGAAGCCAAATATGCAATAGGTTGGTCACTATGCATACACTTCTGATGACAAGCATTACACAATTGAGCAGGAGGAAAAACCTCAGCCTGTTTGCATAAAACACATTTACAAATTATAAAAAAATGCTTATCTGAAATAGCTACTAGCTCTGGATTAGGCCCAGCTTGCACAAACCAGCATGATCCATGATGTAAAAGTAGTGAATACAGAGCGTAGAGGAGAGGGGAACCCACACAGACCACCTAGCAACCAAACTGCTACTAAAAGTAGCGACCACAGCGCCTAGGGTAATAAACTAGAGGAAAAACGCCAAAATTTAAATTAAAACATGTTTAAAAAAAGTTTAAACATTAACTTACCTTCAAGACCTAACCTAGTACTGAGAAAGTTATCAATAGCAGGTTAAAGCATGCTCTGGAGTAAGAGAAAACAAGACAAGTATGTGCAAAGGAAGTTTCCTGCCTTAAATGTCAGAAAATAATATTTGTATCCCTTTTAAAATAAAACAGACAACAATAAACGTAATGCCTTATACTCCAAATACATCTATGACCAAGTCAGTACTGAAGAGGGTAACCACAGGGTCCTAACCAGGAAACCCTTAAATAAAATAAAAAACAATTTTGCACATCTTCATTCTTCCCCTACCTCCAGCGGAGGCAAAGACAAGACTGATTACCATAGAGGTGAGAGGGTTTATATAGAGCTCTGAGGTTCGGGAATCTTTGCCTCCTCCTAGTGGCAGGAGGTAGTTCCCAGGAGTAATGGATCGTGGACTCTTATCACCTATATGAAGGAAACAAAAATGTACTACTCACGTGAAATTCAAAATAAGTGCTAATGCATAGGCTATTTATTATGTATTTGTTGGTTATGCTATTCTGCTGTGCTTAGTGGTCCTTTAATACTTATTGCCCAAGGTTGTCTGTCTCATATGTCTCTGGCTTTATTCTACAAGGACCCAGTTTCCTTGCTTCCAAACATTTTATTTACTGTTTTTACATGTATTTATTTATCTGTTTTTTGTATTCTTTCATAGAGTAAACTAAAAATTTTCCACACTACCTGACATTATCCTTAGAGGGTAGATTCATTGATAACAATTTTTATTTCCATTTTGCAGGATTGTTGCCAATCTTAATAATATGGATCTCATTAGTCATTCTAATAGTCTACTGCTGCTCTTGTCTGTAAAGGAAATACTTCAGGTTGTTTTTCTGAAGGCGAGTTATTTTATGATAAAATATTTTATATTAGATTTTAAATGTGTCAAGTTACAAAAAATGGTCAGGATTTAGCAAATCATACAAGACATTGCGAACATATTTCAATATCCTTTTCAGTGGAAATCTAGGATTGTACCTGTATGTTATCTATAATTGTCACAACTCATTTAGAAAGAACATATAAAATAAAAAAACGTTGACATTCCCATAGCTCCATTTGAGTACATAATTATCAAAGTTGCATTAAAGGGACACTGAACCCAAATGTTTTCTTTTGTGATTCAGATAGAGCATGTAATTTAAGGTAACTTTCTAATTTACTCCTATTATCAAATTCATTCTCTTGGTATCTTTATTTGAAATGCAATAATGTAAGTTTAGATGCCGGCCCATTTTTGGTGAACAACCTGGGTTGTTCTTGCTGATTGGTGGATAAATTCATCCACCAATAAAAAAAGTGCTGTCCAGATTACTGAACCAAAAAAAAAGCTTAGATGCCTTCTTTTTCAAATAAAGATAGCAAGAGAACAAAGAAAAAATGATAATAGGAGTAAATTAGAAAGTTGCTTAAAATTGCATGCTCTATCTGAATCACAAAAGAAAAAATATGGGTTCAGTGTCCCTTTAACATCTTGACACAAATCTAAGTAAAGTGAAAATAAGAGAAGAGAAAAGAAACAAACAAACATGTTGCCCCGCCGGACCACTGGATCATCTCATCAAGTGGCCTCCTATGCATTTTTATTGTACAAAAAAAGGAGCAAAGCTACTTTGAAGATGTATCTTTATCTCATGAACTTCCATGTCTAACTTTATACCAGTATTAAGTCTAAACGCAATCTTCCAATGGACCGTAACTGTGTTTCCTGTAGAGTTAGTTGTTATTGTGTAACATTCAATAAAATAATTTTTTAAGCTTTCTGTAGTACCCTGAAGCCATGCCGCCTGTTCTTACATCCTATAAATGACTTTTATTTTATCCATTATTTCCTCCCATGTGGGAGCTCTCTCCTTCCAATATCCTGCTATACATATTCTTGTAGCAGTGTTTGTTAACCTAATAATCTGGTTTATATGAGCATTAAACTTATGAATTATTTCATGTAATAAAGATTGTGGGGCCATTAAAGTGTGTTCCAAATAGCAGCTATCTCCAGGCATTCCCAACACATGTGTAGGTATGGGCATTCTGATCCACAGCCTATAGCATAGTTTTATGTTGGAAGTTTTAGTATGTGAGGTAATAATAGGTGTGAGGTACCATCTAAAGGTTGTTTTAATAGTTATCCCTCATGTCTGCACTAATCAGTCCTCTGTATGATTGATATAAGATGTCATTCCACTTTTTATGATCATATTCAATCTCCAGATCTTTTTCCCACCTAGTCACCTGGGTAGATTTGTCAAGGCGGTTTTTTTAATGATCAGGAGTTGTTGTTTTTTTACTGATCAGGACACAGAGACTACCTCTTTAATATTTGAGCTTGAACATCTAAGTTCTTTCGCCTAGATTTAGAGTTCTGCGTTAGCCATCAAAACCAGCGTTAGGGGTCCTAACGCTGGTTTTGTCCTACCGCTGGTATTTAGAGTCTTGTAGGTAAGGGTCTAACGCTCACTTTCCAGCCGCGACTTTTCCATACCGCAGATCCCCTTACGTCAATTGCGTATCCTATCTTTTCAATGAGATCTTTCTAACGCCGGTATTTAGAGTCTTGGCTGAAGTGAGCGTTAGAAATCTAATGACAAGACTCCAGCTGCAGAAAAAAGCCAGGAGTTAAGAGCTTTCTGGGCTAACGCCGGTTCATAAAGCTCTTAACTACTGTGCTATAAAGTACACTAACACCCATAAACTACCTATGTACCTCTAAACCGAGGCCCCCCCACATCGCCGCCACTCTATTAAATTCTTTTACCCCTAATCTGCCGACCGCACACCGCCACAACCTACATTATCCCTATGTACCCCTAATCTGCTGCCCCTAACATCGCCGACACCTACATAGTATTTATTACCCCCTAATCTGCCCCCCCCCCCAACGTCGCCGCTACCTACCTACAATTATTAACCCCTAATCTGCCGACCGGACCTCACCGCTACTATAATAAATGTATTAACCTAATCCGCCTCACTCCCGCCTCAAAAACCCTATAATAAATAGTATTAACTTCTAATCTGCCCTCCCTAACATCGCCGACACCTAACTTCAAGTATTAACCCCTAATCTGTCGACCGGACCTCACCGCTACTCTAATAAATGTATTAACCCCTAAAGCTAAGTCTAACCCTAACACTAACACCCCCCTAAGTTAAATATAATTTTATTCTAACGAAATAAAATAATTCTTATTAAATAAATTAATCCTATTTAAAGCTAAATACTTACCTGTAAAATAAACCCTAATATAGCTACAATATAAATAATAATTATATTGTAGCTATTTTAGGATTAATATTTATTTTACAGGCAACTTTGTATTTATTTTAACCAGGTACAATAGCTATTAATTAGTTAATAACTATTTAATAGTTACCTAGTTAAAATAATTACAAAATTACCTGTAAAATAAATCCTAACCTAAGTTACAATTAAACCTAACACTACACTATCAATAAATTAATTAAATAAACTATCTACAATTATCTACAATTAAATCAACTAAACTACATTACAAAAAAAACAAAACACTAAATTACAATAAATAAAAAAAGATTACAAGAATTTTAAACTAATTACACCTACTCTAAGCCCCCTAAAAAAATAACAAAGCCCCCCAAAATAAAAAAATGCCCTACCCTATTCTAAAATAAAATTTTTACAGCTCTTTTACCTTACCAGCCCTTAAAAGGGCCTTTTGCGGGGCATGCCCCAAAGAAAACAGCTCTTTTGCCTGTAAAAAAACATACAATACCCCCCCTCAACATTACAACCCACCACCCACATACCCCTAATCTAACCCAAACCCCCCTTAAAAAACACTAAGCCCCTGAAGATCTTCCTACCTTATCTTCACCATGCCGGGTATCACCGATCCGTCCAGAAGAGGGTCCGAAGTCTTCATCCTATCCGGCAAGAAGAGGGCATCCGGACCGGTAGACATCTTCATCCAGGCGGCATCTTCTTCTTCCATCCGGCGCGGAGCGGGACCATTTTGAAGCAGCCGACGCGGATCCATCCTCTTCTAACAACGTCCTAAGTCCGAATGAAGGTTCCTTTAAATGACGTAATCCAAGATGGCGTCCCTCGAATTCCGATTGGCTGATAGGATTCTATCAGGCAATCGGAATTAAGGTAGGAAAAGTCTGATTGGCTGATTGAATCAGCCAATCAGATTCAAGTTCAATCCGATTGGCTGATTCAATCAGCCAATCAGATTTTTCCTACCTTAATTCCGATTGGCTGATAAAATCCTATCAGCCAATTGGAATTCGAGGGACGCCATCTTGAATGACGTCATTTAAAGGAACCTTCATTCGGACTTAGGACGTCGTTAGAAGAGGATGGATCCGCGTCGGCTGCTTCAAGATGGTCCCGCTCCGCGCCGGATGGAAGAAGATAGAAGATGCCGCCTGGATGAAGATGTCTAGCGGTCCGGATGCCCTCTTCTTGCCGGATAGGATGAAGACTTTGGACCCTCTTCTGGACCTCTTCTTGCCGGATAGGATGAAGACTTCGGACCCTCTTCTGGACGGATCGGTGATACCCGGAGTGGTGAAGATAAGGTAGGAAGATCTTCAGGGGCTTAGTGTTAGGTTTTTTTAAGGGGGGTTTGGGTTAGATTAGGGGTATGTGGGTGGTGGGTTGTAATGTTGGGGGGGTATTGTATGTTTTAACAGGCAAAAGAGCTGTTTTCTTTGGGGCATGCCCCGCAAAAGGCCCTTTTAAGGGCTGGTAAGGTAAAAGAGTTGTAATTTTTTTTATTTTAGAATAGGGTAGGACATTTTTTTTATTTTGGGGGGCTTTGTTATTTTTTTAGGGGGCTTAGAGTAGGTGTAAGTAGTTTAAAATTCTAGTTATCTTTTTTTATTTTTTGTAATTTAGTGGGGGTTTTTTGTAATTTAGTGTTTTGTTTTTTTTGTAATTTAGTTTAGTTTATTTAATTGTAGATAATTGTAGATAGTTTCATTAATTAATTTATTGATAGTGTAGTGTTAGGTTTAATTGTAACTTAGGTTAGGATTTATTTTACAGGTAATTCTGTAATTATTTTAACTAGGTAACTATTAAATAGTTATTAACTATTTAATAGCTATTGTACCTGGTTAAAATAAATACAAAGTTGCCTGTAAAATAAATATAAATCCTAAAATAGCTACAATGTAATTATTATTTATATTGTAGCTATATTAGGGTTTATTTTACAGGTTAGTATTTAGCTTTAAATAGGATTTATTTATTTAATAAGAATTATTTTATTTCGGTAGAATAAAATTATATTTAACTTAGGGGGGTGTTAGTGTTAGGATTAGACTTAGCTTTAGGGGTTAATACATTTATTAGAGTAGCGGTGAGGTCCGGTCGGCAGATTAGGGGTTAATACTTGAAGTTAGGTGTCGGCGATGTTAGGGAGGGCAGATTAGGGGTTAATACTATTTATTATAGGGTTTTTGAGGCGGGAGTGAGGCGGATTAGGGGTTAATACATTTATTATAGTAGCGGTGAGGTCCGGTCGGCAGATTAGGGGTTAATAATTGTAGGTAGGTGGCGGCGACGTTGGGGGCGGCAGATTAGGGGTTAATAAATATAATATAGGGGTCGGTGGTGTTAGGGGCAGCAGATTAGGGGTACATAGGGATAACGTAGGTTGCAGCGGTGTACGAAGCGGCAGATTAGGGGTTAAAAATAATATGCAGGGGTCAGCGATAGCGGGGGCGGCATATTAGGGGTTAATAAGTGTAAGGTTAGGGGTGTTTAGACTCGGGGTACATGTTAGGGTGTTAGGTGCAGACTTAGAAACTGTTTCCCCATAGGAAACAATGGGGCTGCGTTAGGAGCTGAACGCTGCTTTTTTGCAGGTGTTAGGTTTTTTTCCAGCTCAAACTGCCCCTATGGGGGAATCGTGCACGAGCACGTTTTTGAAGCTGGCCGCGTCCGTAAGCAACGCTGGTATTGAGAGTTGCAGTGGCGGTAAATATGCCTGTACGCTCCCTTTTTGGAGCCTAACACAGCCCTTCTGAGAACTCTAAATACCAGCGTTGTTTAAAAGGTGTGGGGGGGAAAAAACACGCGTAGCTAACGCACCCCTTCTAACGCAAAACTCTAAATCTAGGCATTTGTTTTTTAGAGGCTTTATGTACTTTAGGCATCCAAGACCCTAAATCCTCTGCTGAAAAACCTTCCAAACAACTGTATTTTATTTTGAAACCTGCTAAGTCACAAGAGGTTTTTTTCCTGTTGCTGAGGTTCTTATTAAAATAATGTCTGGTCTAGAAGGAAAATATTGGAAAAGAACCCCATGCTTTCCCCTAGTATTCTTGGCGGTCCTGACCGGTCTGTTACCTTATTGGGACTTAAGATGAGAAGAGCGGGTGTGGGGTATGATTGCATATTTTATTTTTTCCCTGTAAGTCCCTTAAATTCACCCTACTGAGACTTTCTACTATGCCTCCCTTCAAGATGGAACTTTTTATAGACTGCACAACCTGAAACCTTACGTTCACAGCTGAGTTCAAGATCTTAAGTTTCAGGAGACTGTTGTTCGTTGTTCATATTCCTGTTTTTTTTTTATCAAGTTACCCCATCTCTTTTTTATTTTTTCAGCTATAAGTTTAGATTAAACCAACTAGTTCATCTTTGTCCTACCCAGGGGAGTGATACTGTACACATGTCAGTAAGAATACCTTGCATCAGATCATCTGGATTGTGCACATTGTTATATTTATTTAGGGCAGTTTTATTATATGCCTTTAAGCACAGTGCAATAGTTTGGTTCATCTGTGTTTTATACATTAGGTATATCCAAGATTGTTTCATCATATGTTTGTACACTCTGTTAATTTACTCTTATATACGGATTCCATTTACATTACTAAGCCTATTCAAGGCAGTCTTATTGTTTTTATGTCAGCAAAGTGCACTAGTATCTACTCATGTATGTTCTGTACTACATTAGGTATGTTTGGTGCAGCTTTATTATATACATTTAAAAACTGTTCATTAACACCTGCTCATTGCTGTCTTACACAGCATGGTGTCTATATAGGGCATCATTTTGTTTACATGTCAGCACAGTGCACTAATATCTACTAATTTGTGTTTTATATTGTGTACTTTATTGGATCTGTTTAAAACAGTGTTTCTTATAGGCCTGTAAACACTGTTCATTAATATCTGCTCATTGTCTTATTGTACTTTACTTTGTCTATCTAAGGTAGTTTTATTATTTTCATGTCAGCACAGGGCACTAGTATCTCTTAACCGTACTTTGTACTTTGTTAGGCTTGCTGAGAGTAGTATTATATTATATGCCTGATAACCTTGTTCATTAACAGATCCTCAACGATGACTTGAGCTCTACTATGCCTGCCTAGAGCAGTTTTATTGACATGTACTTTTCATTAGCTTCTGCTCACATGGGTATTGCTAAATATGTGGACCAATGATTCTACTAACACTTCTCTCACATTAGGGGTATATATCTTTACAAAACCCTAACTCCTCATAGTTTAGTAATAAGAACAGTGGCCAGAGCTGAAGTTTCTATTTCTGCTAGAGATATAGGGGCATATGTATCAAGCTCTGTATGGAGCTTGATGCCCCATGTTTCTGGCGAGCCTGCAGGCTCGCCAGAAACACCAGTTATGAAGCAGTGGTCACAAAGACACACATCGCCGGAAATCAACCCGATCGAGTACGATCGGGTTGATTGACAACCCCCTGCTGGCGGCCCATTGGCCGCGAGTCTGCAGGGGGCGGCGTTGCACCAGCAGCTCTTGTGACCTGCTGGTGCAATGCTGAATACGGCGAGCGTATTGCTCGCCGTATTCAGCGATGTCTGTCGGACCTGATCCGCACTGTCGGATCAAGTCAGACAGACATTGATAACTAGGGGCCATAAAGTCTGTTCTGTAGTATCCAAAATAGATGATCAATAGCAACTTCAACAGAGCTCAAGTGCAGTGTTAGATTTTCTTTTACTAGATGGTAGTACAGATCCCCCCACTGTTAATAAATGTCTTGTGTGGTTAGATAGATCAGACAGCAAAGTTGATCTTTGCTAAGTATATCACCCAGTCCCACTTCTTGTTTCCCCCCCCCCCCCCCAGTTCCTCCCCCATTTTTTCTTTTTTTTTTTGTTTGATCTCTATGTTGGCTTGTCATGATCATTAGTCATGATGGGGGAACATATATTGTACCTAATGTTTAGTTTCATATTGGGGACTGCTATCTATAGAAAACAAAATTTATGCTTAAATGATACATTTCTTTCTCTTGTGATGTATCGAGTCCACGGATTCATCCAATACTTGTGGGATATTCTCCTTCCCGACAGGAAGTGGCAAAGAGAGCACCCACAGCAGAGCTGTCTATATAGCTCCTCCCCTAACTCCACCCCCCAGTCATTCGACCGAAGGTTAGGAAGAAAAAGGATAAACTATAGGGTGCAGAGGTGACTGAAGTTTTTTAATAAAATATTCTACCTGTCTTAAATAGACAGGGCGGGCCGTGGACTCGATACATCGCAAGAGAAAGAAATTTATCAGGTAAGCATAAATTTAGTTTTCTCTTGCAAGATGTATCAAGTCCACGGATTCATCCAATACTTGTGGGATACCAATACCAAAGCTTTAGGACACGGATGAAGGGAGGGACAAGACAGGTACCTAAACGGAAGGCATCACTGCTTGTAGAACCTTTCTCCCCAAAATAGCCTCCGAAGAAGCAAAAGTATCAAATTTGTAAAATTTGGAAAAAGTATGAAGCGAAGACCAAGTCGCCGCCTTACAAATCTGTTCAACAGAAGCCTCATTTTTAAAAGCCCATGTGGAAGCCACTGCTCTAGTAGAGTAAGCAGTAATTCTTTCAGGAGGCTGCTGGCCAGCAGTCTCATAAGCCAAACGGATTATGCTTTTAAGCCAAAAAGAAAGAGAGATTGTCGTAGCTTTTTGACCTCTCCGCTTTCCAGAATAGGCAACAAACAATGAAGACGTTTGACGGAAATCTTTAGTTGCTTGTAAGTAGAGCTTTAAAGCACGAACCACATCTAGGTTGTGCAACAGACGTTCCTTCTTGGAAGAAGGATTAGGACACAGAGAAGGAACAACAATTTACTGATTGATATTCCTATTAGAAACAACCTTAGGAAGGCATCCAGGTTTGGTATGCAAAACCACCTTATCCGCATGGAAAACAAGATAAGGTGAGTCACACTGTAAAGCAGACAATTCAGAAACTCTTCGAGCCAAAGAGATAGCTACTAAAAACAGAACTTTCCAAGATAGAAGCTTAATATCTAAGGAATGCATAGGTTCAAACGGAACCCCTTGAAGAACTTTAAGAACTAAATTTAAACTCCATGGCGGAGCAACAGGTTTAAACACAGGCTTGATTCTAACTAAAGCCTGACTAAACGCCTGAACGTCTGGAACATCTGCCAGACGCTTGTGTAAAAGAATAGACAAAGCAGATATCTGTCCTTTTAAGGAACTAGCTGATAATCCTCCAATCCTTCTTGGAGAAAAAGACAATATCCTAGGAATCCTAATCTTACTCCATGAGTAACCCTTGGATTCACACCAATAAAGATATTTTCACCATATCTTATGATAGATTTTCCTGGTGACAGGCTTTCTAGCCTGAATCAGGGTATCAATGACTGACTCAGAGAAACCACGCCTTGATAAAATCAGGCGTTCAATCTCCAAGCAGTCAGACGCAGAGAAAGTAGATTTGGATGCTTGAATGGACCCTGAATTAGAAGGACCTGCCTCATTGGCAGAGTCCATGGTGGAACGGATGACATGTCCACCAGATCTGCATACCAATTCAACTTGGAAAGCGCTCAAACTGTAACTGTGTCCGTTCACACTCACGTGACGCTGTTCACGTAGTTTACACACCCATGACGTATCCTCTTTCACTCACAATGCTCCGGTGCAAGGGAAACTGAGCGCTCCATCAACGCTCAGATAACAAACACAAATAGCAATAACTTCCGGCGCACCCGGCAGCAGTGAGACTTAGTCACAAAACACACAGCAAGATAATAGTAAGATGATGTTAATACCTGTTAATTGAAAAATGCTTCTCATGTATAATATGGCACAACGATATCCAACAGGTAGGATTAGAAAGCAGCAATAGACAGGCAGCAAGGTAGAAAAAGTAAAGATTGGTCAGACGCGTTTCCTTGTGTTACATCCTCAGTGACCATACTTACTACCCATGGTACACTGCCTTAAATACAGGACAGCTGAAAACTCACAGCAATCAATTAATTAAAGTAAACTAAATCCCTTAAGACAGGCTAACATGGGCAAAGTATGTGTATTTAACCAAAAATTTGTCTTGATAAAAATTCTTAAACTAACAGAAACAAAAACATATACTAAATAAAGAAAAATTATCCTATGTATAAATAGGGTACTGCATACCAAGTTCTGCGTGGCCACGCAGGTGCTATCAAAGTCACTGAAGCTCTCTCCTGCTTGATTCTGGCAACCAGACGAGGAAGGAGAGGAAATGGTGGAAACACATAAGCCAGGTTGAAGGACCAGGGCACTGCTAGATCATCTATCAGTGCTGCCTGGGGATCCCTTGACCTGGATCCGTAACAAGGAAGCTTTGCGTTCTTACGGGACGCCATCAGATCTAATTCTGGTGTGCCCCATAGCTGAGTTAGTTGGGCAAATACTTCCAGATGGAGCTCCCACTCCCCCGGATGAAAAGTCTGACGACTTAGGAAATCTGCCTCCCAGTTCTCTACCCCTGGGATATGGATTGCTGAAAGATGGCAAGAGTTAGTCTCTGCCCATCAAATTATTTTGTCACCACAATCACTTTACCCTTCCTATTGCTTAGAGCCGGCAAAGAGAATGACTGGGGGGTGAAGTTAGGGGAGGAGCTATATAGACAGCTCTGCTGTGGGTGCTCTCTTTGCCACTTCCTGTTGGGAAGGAGAATATCCCACAAGTATTGGATGAATCCGTGGACTTGATACATCTTGCAAGAGAAATCCAGAAACCCTGAGGTTAGGAACTTATTAAGACCCATAAGTCTTTGATATGTCAATGTTCTCTGATGTCAGTCAATAGTTGTTTTCGAAATTGAACATTAACCTGTTACGTATATAATTGTTTACTCATTGCTGTACATTGTGTTTCACTTTTTGTGAGCCTTTATGTGTGGCTCTGTTAGGGTGACCATATTGCCGCTTTAAAAAGGGACACATATGAAAAATACATGTCAGGTTCTTTTTCAGGGCTGTTTAAAGAAATGTTCTGTATAAGAACCCTGACATATGTATTTTTCATATGTGTCCCTTTTTAAAGCGGCAATATGGTCACCCTACTCTATGTATTATTTTGCTCTTAACCTCAATAAAAAACTATTTTTTTAAAAATGCCTGGTCTTTTTTTTTTATGCGTCCTCTAAATTTAATAAGATGCTCCTTTTTCTGGCTTCTAATGTAGAACTTTAGGATACTGACTAATGCACTTATTTGTGGTCCCATTTTTTACATCATTTGATTTTATTCTAAGTATATAACTTTAGCATGGCTGACAAGAATGGCTAATGTAAGGCATTGTCAGCAAAAAGAGTGTCCAAAAATACTTTTCTCTAATTTTTAAAGGGACAGTCTACACCAGAATATTTATTGTTTTAAAATATAGATAATCCCTTTATTACCCATTCCCTAGTTTTCCATAACCAACACAGTTATATTAATACACTTTTCTCCAACATAGGTGTGTCCGGTCCACGGCGTCATCCTTACTTGTGGGATATTCTCTTCCCCAACAGGAAATGGCAAAGAGCCCAGCAAAGCTGGTCACATGATCCCTCCTAGGCTCCGCCTACCCCAGTCATTCTCTTTGCCGTTGTACAGGCAACATCTCCACGGAGATGGCTTAGAGTTTTTTAGTGTTTAACTGTAGTTTTTATTATTCAATCAAGAGTTTGTTATTTTAAAATAGTGCTGGTATGTACTATTTACTCAGAAACAGAAAAGAGATGAAGATTTCTGTTTGTATGAGGAAAATGATTTTAGCACCGTAACTAAAATCCATGGCTGTTCCACACAGGACTGTTGAGAGCAATTAACTTCAGTTGGGGGAACAGTGTGCAGTCTCTTGCTGCTTGAGGTATGACACATTCTAACAAGACGATGTAATGCTGGAAGCTGTCATTTTTCCCTATGGGATCCGGTAAGCCATGTTTATTACGATGGTAAATAAGGGCTTCATAAGGGCTTATTAAGATTGTAGACTTTTCTGGGCTAAATCGATTCATTTTTAAAAACATATTTAGCCTTGAGGAATCATTTTATCTGGGTATATTGATATTATAATATCGGCAGGCACTGTATTAGACACCTTATTTCTCTGGGGCTTTCCCAAAGCATAAGCAGAGCCTCATTTTCGCGCCGGTGTGGCGCACTTGTTTTTGAGAGGCATGGCATGCAGTCGCATGTGAGAGGAGCTCTGATACTTAGAAAAGGCTTTCTGAAGGCGTCATTTGGTATCGTATTCCCCTTTGGGTTTGGTTGGGTCTCAGCAAAGCAGATACCAGGGACTGTAAAGGGGTTAAAGTGTTAAAACGGCTCCGGTTCCGTTATTTTAAGGGTTAAAGCTTCCAAATTTGGTGTGCAATACTTTTAAGGCTTTAAGACACTGTGGTGAAAATTTGGTGAATTTTGTACAATTCCTTCATGTTTTTTCGCAATTGCAGTAATAAAGTGTGTTCAGTTTAAAATTTAAAGTGACAGTAACGGTTTTATTTTAAAACGTTTTTTGTACTTTATTATCAAGTTTAT
Organism: Bombina bombina; assembly: GCF_027579735.1. Lineage (NCBI taxonomy): Eukaryota > Metazoa > Chordata > Amphibia > Anura > Bombinatoridae > Bombina > Bombina bombina. The sequence goes on along the minus strand of NC_069501.1, from coordinate 636,229,356 downwards.
GCCTGTTTAACATGTCTGAACTACCAGATAGACTGTGTTCTGAATGTGGGGAAGCCAGAATTCCTGTTCATTTAAATAAATGTGATTTATGTGATAATGACAATGATGCCCAAGATGATTCCTCAAGTGAGGGGAGTAAGCATGGTACTGCATCATTCCCTCCTTCGTCTACACGAGTCTTGCCCACTCAGGAGGCCCCTAGTACATCTAGCGCGCCAATACTCCTTACTATGCAACAATTAACGGCTGTAATGGATAATTCTGTCAAAAACATTTTAGCCAAAATGAACCCTTGTCAGCGTAAGCGTGGCTGCTCTGTTTTAGTTACTGAAGAGCATGACGACGCTGATATTAATATCTCTGAAGGGCCCCTAACACAATCTGAGGGGGCCAGGGAGGTTTTGTCTGAGGGAGAAATTACTGATTCAGGGAACATTTCTCAACAGGCTGAACCTGATGTAATTGCATTTAAATTTAAGTTGGAACATCTCCGCATTCTGCTTAAGGAGGTATTATCCACTCTGGATGATTGTGAAAAGTTGGTCATCCCAGAGAAACTATGTAAAATGGACAAGTTCCTAGAGGTGCCGGAGCTCCCAGAAGCTTTTCCTATACCCAAGCGGGTGGCGGACATTGTTAATAAAGAATGGGAAAGGCCCGGTATTCCTTTCGTCCCTCCCCCCATATTTAAAAAATTGTTTCCTATGGTCGACCCCAGAAAGGACTTATGGCAGACAGTCCCCAAGGTCGAGGGAGCGGTTTCTACTTTAAACAAACGCACCACTATACCCATAGAGGATAGTTGTGCTTTCAAAGATCCTATGGATAAAAAATTAGAAGGTTTGCTTAAAAAGATGTTTGTTCAGCAGGGTTACCTTCTACAACCAATCTCATGCATTGTCCCTGTCACTACAGCCGCATGTTTCTGGTTTGATGAGCTGATAAAGGCGCTCGATAGTGATTCTCCTCCTTATGAGGAGATTATGGACAGAATCAATGCTCTCAAATTGGCTAATTCTTTCACCCTAGACGCCACTTTGCAATTGGCTAGGTTAGCGGCTAAGAATTCTGGGTTTGCTATTGTGGCGCGCAGAGCGCTTTGGTTGAAATCTTGGTCGGCTGATGCGTCTTCCAAGAACAAGCTACTAAACATTCCTTTCAAGGGGAAAACGCTGTTTGGCCCTGACTTGAAAGAGATTATCTCGGATATCACTGGGGGTAAGGGCCACGCCCTTCCTCAGGATCGGCCTTTCAAGGCGAAAAATAGACCTAATTTTCGTCCCTTTCGTAAAAACGGACCAGCCCAAAGTGCTACGTCCTCTAAGCAAGAGGGTAATACTTCTCAAGCCAAGCCAGCTTGGAGACCAATGCAAGGCTGGAACAAGGGAAAGCAGGCCAAGAAGCCTGCCACTGCTACCAAGACAGCATGAAATATTGGCCCCCGATCCGGGACCGGATCTGGTGGGGGGCAGACTCTCTCTCTTCGCTCAGGCTTGGGCAAGAGATGTTCTGGATCCTTGGGCGCTAGAAATAGTCTCCCAGGGTTATCTCCTGGAATTCAAGGGACTTCCCCCAAGGGGGAGGTTCCACAGGTCTCAGTTGTCTTCAGACCACATAAAAAGACAGGCGTTCTTACATTGTGTAGAAGACCTGTTAAAAATGGGAGTGATTCATCCTGTTCCAATAAGAGAACAAGGGATGGGGTTCTACTCCAATCTGTTCATAGTTCCCAAAAAAGAGGGAACGTTCAGACCAATCTTAGATCTCAAGATCTTAAACAAGTTTCTCAAGGTTCCATCTTTCAAGATGGAAACCATTCGAACTATTCTTCCTTCCATCCAGGAGGGTCAATTCATGACCACGGTGGATTTAAAGGATGCGTATCTACATATTCCTATCCACAAGGAACATCATCGGTTCCTAAGGTTTGCATTCCTGGACAAACATTACCAGTTCGTGGCGCTTCCTTTCGGATTAGCCACTGCTCCAAGGATTTTCACAAAGGTACTAGGGTCCCTTCTAGCGGTGCTAAGACCAAGGGGCATTGCAGTAGTACCTTACCTGGACGACATTCTGATTCAAGCGTCGTCCCTTCCTCAAGCAAAGGCTCACACGGACATTGTCCTGGCCTTTCTCAGATCTCACGGCTGGAAAGTGAACGTGGAAAAGAGTTCTCTATCCCCGTCAACAAGGGTTCCCTTCTTGGGAACAATTATAGACTCCTTAGAAATGAGGATCTTTCTAACAGAGGCCAGAAAAACAAAACTTCTAGACTCTTGTCGGATACTTCATTCCGTTCCTCTTCCTTCCATAGCTCAGTGCATGGAAGTGATCGGGTTGATGGTAGCGGCGATGGACATAGTTCCTTTTGCGCGCATTCATCTAAGACCATTACAACTGTGCATGCTCAGTCAGTGGAATGGGGACTATACAGACTTGTCTCCGAAGATACAAGTAAATCAGAGGACCAGAGACTCACTCCGTTGGTGGCTGTCCCTGGACAATCTGTCTCAAGGGATGACGTTCCGCAGACCAGAGTGGGTCATTGTCACGACCGACGCCAGTCTGATGGGCTGGGGCGCGGTCTGGGGATCCCTGAAAGCTCAGGGTCTTTGGTCTCGGGAAGAATCTCTTCTACCGATAAATATTCTGGAACTGAGAGCGATATTCAATGCTCTCAAGGCCTGGCCTCGGCTAGCGAGGACCAAGTTCATACGGTTTCAATCAGACAACATGACAACTGTTGCGTACATCAACCATCAGGGGGGAACAAGGAGTTCCCTAGCGATGGAAGAAGTGACCAAAATCATTCTATGGGCGGAGTCTCACTCCTGCCACCTGTCTGCTATCCACATCCCAGGAGTGGAAAATTGGGAAGCGGATTTTCTGAGTCGTCAGACATTGCATCCGGGGGAGTGGGAACTCCATCCGGAAATCTTTGCCCAAGTCACTCACCTGTGGGGCATTCCAGACATGGATCTGATGGCCTCTCGTCAGAACTTCAAAGTTCCTTGCTACGGGGCCAGATCCAGGGATCCCAAGGCGGCTCTAGTGGATGCACTAGTAGCACCTTGGACCTTCAAACTAGCTTATGTGTTCCCGCCATTTCCTCTCATCCCCAGGCTGGTAGCCAGGATCAATCAGGAGAGGGCGTCGGTGATCTTGATAGCTCCTGCGTGGCCACGCAGGACTTGGTATGCAGATCTGGTGAATATGTCATCGGCTCCACCTTGGAAGCTACCTTTGAGACGAGACCTTCTTGTTCAGGGTCCGTTCGAACATCCGAATCTGGTTTCACTCCAGCTGACTGCTTGGAGATTGAACGCTTGATTTTATCGAAGCGAGGATTCTCAGATTCTGTTATCGATACTCTTGTTCAGGCCAGAAAGCCTGTAACTAGAAAGATTTACCACAAAATTTGGAAAAAATATATCTGTTGGTGTGAATCTAAAGGATTCCCTTGGGACAAGGTTAAGATTCCTAGGATTCTATCCTTCCTTCAAGAAGGATTGGAAAAAGGATTATCTGCAAGTTCCCTGAAGGGACAGATTTCTGCCTTGTCGGTATTACTTCACAAAAAGCTGGCAGCTGTGCCAGATGTTCAAGCCTTTGTTCAGGCTCTGGTTAGAATCAAGCCTGTTTACAAACCTTTGACTCCTCCTTGGAGTCTCAATTTAGTTCTTTCAGTTCTTCAGGGGGTTCCGTTTGAACCCTTACATTCCGTTGATATTAAGTTATTATCTTGGAAAGTTTTGTTTTTAGTTGCGATTTCTTCTGCTAGAAGAGTCTCAGAATTATCTGCTCTGCAGTGTTCTCCTCCTTATCTGGTGTTCCATGCAGATAAGGTGGTTTTACGTACTAAACCTGGTTTTCTTCCAAAAGTTGTTTCTAACAAAAACATTAACCAGGAGATTATCGTACCTTCTCTGTGTCCGAAACCAGTTTCAAAGAAGGAACGTTTGTTGCACAATTTGGATGTTGTTCGCGCTCTAAAATTCTATTTAGATGCTACAAAGGATTTTAGACAAACATCTTCCTTGTTTGTTGTTTATTCAGGTAAAAGGAGAGGTCAAAAAGCAACTTCTACCTCTCTCTCTTTTTGGATTAAAAGCATCATCAGATTGGCTTACGAGACTGCCGGACGGCAGCCTCCCGAAAGAATCACAGCTCATTCCACTAGGGCTGTGGCTTCCACATGGGCCTTCAAGAACGAGGCTTCTGTTGATCAGATATGTAGGGCAGCGACTTGGTCTTCACTGCACACTTTTACCAAATTTTACAAGTTTGATACTTTTGCTTCTTCTGAGGCTATTTTTGGGAGAAAGGTTTTGCAAGCCGTGGTGCCTTCCATTTAGGTGACCTGATTTGCTCCCTCCCTTCATCCGTGTCCTAAAGCTTTGGTATTGGTTCCCACAAGTAAGGATGACGCCGTGGACCGGACACACCTATGTTGGAGAAAACAGAATTTATGTTTACCTGATAAATTTCTTTCTCCAACGGTGTGTCCGGTCCACGGCCCGCCCTGGTTTTTTAATCAGGTCTGATAATTTATTTTCTTTAACTACAGTCACCACGGTACCATATGGTTTCTCCTATGCAAATATTCCTCCTTAACGTCGGTCGAATGACTGGGGTAGGCGGAGCCTAGGAGGGATCATGTGACCAGCTTTGCTGGGCTCTTTGCCATTTCCTGTTGGGGAAGAGAATATCCCACAAGTAAGGATGACGCCGTGGACCGGACACACCGTTGGAGAAAGAAATTTATCAGGTAAACATAAATTCTGTTTTTACCTCTGTGTTTATCTTGTCTCTGTGATTATCTTAGCCTCTGCAAACTGCCCCTTATTTCAGTTCTTTGAAAGACTTGCATTTTAGCCAATCAGTGCTGGCTCCTAGGAATTCCATGTGCGTGAGCACAGTATTATCTATATGAAACACATGAACGAACACCCTCTAGTGGTGAAAAACTGTCAAAATGCCCTGAGCTAAGAGGCGGTCTTCAAGGGCTTAGAAATTAGCATATGAACCTCTTAGATTTAGCTTTCAACTAAGAATACCAGGAGAACAAAGCAAAATTGGTAATAGAAGTAAATTGGAAAATTATTTAAAATTACATGCCCTATCTGAATAATGAAAGTTTGTTTTGGACTAGACTGTCCCTTTAAGGGAGAATGTATTTGAACCTGGTCTTGACGTTGTCATTTCCACTTTGTTTGGAGGGAAAACATAATTTATGTAAGAAGTTACTTGATAAATTAATTTCTTTCATGGTGGCGAGAGTCCACAAGCTAGTTACTGATGGGATATACATTCCTACAAGGAGGGGGCACATTTTCCCAAACCTCAAATGCCTATAAATACACCTCCCACCTCACTCATACCTCAGTTTAACGTATAGCCAAGTTAGTGAGGTGTTTAAGGAGTAAAAGCATAAAAAAGGAACAGATAAATAATGTGCTTTATACAAAAAAATCATAACCCAAAAAAATGGGTGGGTCTCGTGGATTCTCGCCACCATGAAATAAATTAATTTATCAGGTAAGTTCTTACATAAATTATATTTTCTTTCATAGAGGTGTTGAGAGTCCAGCTAGTTACTGATGGGATATTATACCCAAGATGTGGAGGTCCACGATTAACTATAGAGGGAGGAATAAAATAAAACAGCTATTTCCACTGAGAAATTAAATCCAAAAATAATAATTAAGTTTTCTTAAAAATTAAAAAAACGTAAATAATAGGCAATAGAATCAAACTGAGACAGCTGCCTGAAGAACCTTTCTACCAAAAGCTGCTTCCGAAGAAGCAAAAACATCAAAATGGTAAAATTTTGTAAAGGTATGCAAAGAAGACCAAGTGGCTGCGTTGCAGATTTGATCAACTGAAGCTTCATTCTTGAAAACCCAAGATGTGGCAACTGATCTTGTAGAATGAGCTGTTATTCTCTGAGGCAGAGACTGACCCGCCTCCAAATAAGCTTTGTGAATCAGACGTTTTAACCAAGATGCCAAAGAAATGGCAGAGGCTTTCTGAATAGACTAGAAGTCTTTCTGAAATCTTTAGTAGCTTTAACATAATATTGCAAAGCTCTTACCACTTTCAAAGAATTTAAAGGTCTTTCAAGAGTATTCTTAGGATTAGAACACAAGGAAGGAACAATAATTTCCCTATTAATCTTGATAGAATTCACAACTTTAGGCAACAATTTAAATGAAGTCCATAAAACAGCTTTATCTTCATGGAAAATCAGATAAGGAGACTCACAAGAGCAGACAATTCAGAAACTCTTCTAGCAGAAGAGATAGCCAAGATAAATAACACTTTCCAAGAAAGTAGTTTAATGTCCAAAGAATGCATAGGCTCAAAAGGAGAAGTCTGCAAAGTCTTTAATACCAAATTTAGACTCCAAGGAGGAGAAATAGATTTAATACCAGGTTTGATATGAGTCAAAGCCTGGACGAAACAGTGAATATCAGGAAGATTAGCAATCTTTCTGTGAAATAAAACAGAAAGAGCAGAAATGTGTCCTTTCAAAGTATTGGCAGACAAACCTTTATCCAAACCATCCTGAAGAAACTGAAGAATCCTAGGAATTCTAAAAGAATGCCAGGAATAATCATGAGTAAACCTTGTGATATATTTTCCTTGAAACAGGTTTATCTGTATCATAGTATTAATCACTGAGTCAGAAAAACCTCTTAAGTCTAAGGACTAAGAATTTCCATGCCTTCAAATTTAGAGATCTGGATGGAAAAACGGATCTTGAGACAGAAGGTCTGGTCTTAGAGGAAGTGACCAAGGTTGGCAACTAGACATTCAGACAAGGTCCGAATACCAGAACCTGTAAGGCCATGCTGGTGCTATCAGAAACACATAAGATTGTTCCATTGTGATCTTTGAGATCACTCTTGGAAGAAGAACCAAAGGTGGAAAATGTAAGCAGGTTGGTAAAATCAGGGAAATGCTAGAGCAGTGTTTTTCAACCAGTGTGCCGTGAGAGATCCTCAGGTGTGCCATGGCAGACTGACAACAGTGTGACATATTTTTTAAACTTTGCTTGTTTTTTACTCCCAGTGCAGGGGTAGTTTGTAGGAGGCATGGCATAAGAGCACAATACATACAGTATGTGTGTGTTTGTGTGTATGTGTATATATATATATATGCTGTATTAGGCTACAATGTGTGATTTTTTTTTAAATTTTGGGATGGTGGTGTGCCACAGGATTTTTTAATGTAAAAAAGTGTGCCACGGCAAAAAAAAGGTTAAAAATCACTGTGCTAGAGCATCCATCATTTTCGCCTGAGGATCCCTGGACCTGGAGAGGTACCTGGGAAGCTTTTTGTTAAGACGAGAGGCCATCAGATCTATGTCTGGAAGACCCCACATCTGCACAATCTGATAGAATACATCTGGATGGAGAGACCACTCCCCCAGATGTAGTGATTGACGGCTGAGATAATCCGCTTCCCAATTGTCTACACCTGGGATATGAATCACAGTGCTTAGACAAGAGTTGGATTATGCCCAAGAAAGTATTAGAGATACTTTTTTCATTGCTAGGGGACAGCGAGTTCCCCATTGATGATTGACATATGCTACTGTAGTGACATTGTCTGTTTGAAACCGAAACCTTTAATAGAGGCCAAGCCTGAAGAGCTCTGAAAATAGCACAGAGTTCTAACATATTGAGGATTCCAAACTCCTTGCTCTGTCAGAGACCCCCAGACTTCAGGAGTAATAACAATAGTCTTAAATACAAAATTTAAACGATTACTAGCTTTATCATCAGGAGATTTAGACTCCTTAATACCCAAAAACCAAATTTCCTCTAAGAGAGAACAAATATATTCTATCTTAAATGAAAAAGAGGATTTTTCTATATCTGTCTCTGACGTGGCATCCTCTGAATCAGATGAAACCCCATCAGTAGAGGATACGTCAGTATGCTGAAGGTCAGAACTTAATTCACTAGGTTTAGGAAAGTGTTGCAAATCCCTTTTACGTTTATTTGAATGCTGAATAGCAGTCATTAGCTGCAGCAATAAAATCTTTAATTTCTGCAGGAATGTTTTGTACATTAGACTGAGATGGAATAACAGTGGGTGCATTTGTACTCATAGAAATATTATCAGCATTTAATAAATTGTCAAAACAAGAGCCACATAATTGAGCTGAAGAATGAAGATCAGCTTTTTATTTCATTTATAATTTTATTGAGATTTTTCCGAAAAAATTAACAAACGTTGAAACAAAAGCAATACAGCATAATATAGAGAGAATACATTCTAGTTAAGATTATCAGTTCAATAATGTCCATTGCCGGAAAATCTGTATCTCAGACTGATACCTGTGAAATCTAAGCCTCTTAATTATAGTACCTCATCAATTAGCATGTGTAGCACAAATCATGTATTGCAGTTATGTAGAATAATGTACATCAACAAAAAACAAAGAAAACAAAAATTAACGAGGAACTAGTGGTGATAATCACTTGTTAAAGAGCTGTACTGCTGTAATAGTCTCGCTTTAATATAGACATCTCTACATAAAGCCTTTTCTGCGTGTTATGTGGGATGATTTGGTTGCTCAGGTGGGGCGCATTTAATGTATTTGACTAACCTAGTTCTCAACCTCACTCAAGGTGGAATGGAAATTCTGTCTACTGGACTCCAAGTAAAATTTGATATCCTGAAACATATCGAGTTTAATAATTTTAAGGTACCCATACTCCTCAAGAATCATTATATTCTCCATGAGTTGTAACCACATGGATGCCGATGGGATTGTTTGTGATTTCCACAATGATGGAATAAGGGACTTGGCTACATTTAGGGACAATTTAATGAGTCTTGTGCATAATTTACATAGCCTTTTTGGTAATAAGTTCAATAAAGCCAGAGGGGGGTCAAGGGTTATTTGAGTATTTGGTCCCATTAAAATGTTGATAAAGAGTTCAGTTGTGGACCAAAATGGTTGAAGTCTAGGGCACTGCCACCAGGTATGATGCATCGAACCCCTTTCACCACATCCTTTCCAACACAAATTGGAAGTTTTGGGGAATATGCTTTTTAGTCTAGCGGGGGTGATGTACCACCTTGTCAATACTTTATCATTAAGTTCTAAGAATCTTGTAGGACAAGATTTTTTTTGGACAATTTTTTTTTTTTGGATCTTAGGCCAATTAGCAAAAGCCCCAATTCAGGAGGTTTTCTAGATCGTTTCTATCCTTAACTTTCACTTGGTGTAAAAGTTTATAGATTTTAATAAATTTTTTATTGTATGTCCTATCTCCCAATCATCTGTAGGCTGTAATGTTATGTCTAAACCACCCATTATCTCTGAAATAGGTGATATAGGGGAAAGAGGAGACCTCAACGTAGAAAGCTTAGGTAGTCTATTAATTAATTTACCCCAAATGTAAAAGGTATTATGCAGTAAAGGGTACTTATGTATCCAAGGTGGCATATTACTTTTCTTAATCCAACATAAGGCTCCCGGTGAGGGGGTGTTCAAAATATGAGAATCAATAGATATCCATGATTTGGTTGAGCCATTTCTAAGCTAATTGAGTATTCTCTGGAGACAGATTGAGCAGTAATAGGTTATAATCTTAGGAAGCCCCCAATCTCCCGTCCTCTAATGAGCAGTACAAAATATATATATATATATATATATATATATATATACTGTATATATTTTATATTTTTATTGAGGAATTTGCATGATACAATTGTTAGTTGCACCAAGAGAAAATAAAAATAAGAAATATAACATTCTACAATTTAAAATACATTCTCTGTGTTTTGTTTTGCATATTTAACAGAACGCTCTTGGATCCTTATTGCAATTACAAAAAAAATATAAAGGGACATTGCGAAAATAAACACAAACACAACTGGTTAAGCTAACTAGTGGCCATGACCAGACCTTCTCACTACAATAGGATAGAGATTGCATACTATGTTGGATATCAAGTTATAATTAAATTATATTATAAAGTGCAATCTGCAAGGCTTTCTCTGGTCTTGTTATTATCTTCCTCATGGCTTCGGCTGCTAGCCCAGAGGAAGTGGCCATTGCTGAAAGTTATGCACAAGGATGGTGATATCATTTTAGCAAGAGCACCAAATTCACTGTCTATATGGAAAAGTGTCCCGTTGTGGGCCCCCCGAAAACCCCCATCTAGAACACACATGTAAAAATGTTGGCTACATGTCTATTATATCTGTTTCAGGTACATTGTCTGGGCTATATCAGTAAGGATCAACTAGTGTAAACTGCATAGTACAAGGAAAATATGAGAGCTAGTGCATCATTTCTATAATAATGGGTCAATTTTGTAGGCGCATTGTGTAAGTTGTAGAGATGCACTTGACCTCCAGCCACGCCTGTCCACGGGCCCCCCTTCAACCCTCGTACAACCAATGCTGATCATCGGTTGTGTGCTCGATGGCCTTTTTTCTCTAAGGCTGCTGCAGGAGGACCACGTGACACCTCCGGAGTTGTTATGCCACATGGCGATCTGTTCTGAACTGCAAGTGTGGTTTTCTGGAATGTTAGCTCCCCCTGATGTAGACTCATGACGGAAGGTTGTTGTTCCAAGTTGTTGTTCTAAGGCTTTCTCATTAATCGTAGATAATGCTTCCGCCATAGGGCAGCGGCTAGTGGATCAGATTCTATGAGGCGATGACATAAAGCCTCAAAGTTCTGCCAACAGTTGCAAAGAGTGCAGGCTGTTTCTTCCATGGCTTCCGTTATTTAAGAAGGTGGTGTAGGTGTTTGAAAATCTATGTTGCTCATATGATTTTTAGGTGCAACCAGTTCTGGTAGATTACCCCGGGGGGGGGGGGGGGGGGGACGCTGCCTGTGAGTCTGCCGCCGCAACAGGCCTCAGCTGTCCTGTTCTGTCTCTGGGGTCATAAACACAGGAGCTTGAGCTGTAGCTTTTTTAGAGGCTATGTAGAAATATGATGGTAATTGCAGTGATGAAAGATGCTGTGAGTTGGTAGCAATAATCGATGGATTACTGTCGTTTCTCCCTGAGCTCCAGAAGCATGCGGCTATTCGGTGCCACGGCTAGGAGACGCCCCCCCCCCCCATAATATTTTTATTAATACGCGGTTTCACCTACCCCCCCTACCCCCATAAATAGCTATTTACTATAGGCTGTAGCTTCCCTATGAAAATATCTGGGAGTTTAACTGGTGTCGCCTGCAAAACATAGAGTATCCTAGGAAGTAGATTAATTTTAATGGTTTGGATTCTACCCCACCAAGAAAATGTGTGAGCCTCCCAGGATTGAATATCGTTTTGGATTGTATTTAATAATTGGGAGTAGTTTAATTTAAAGGAGATGGTTGGTCTTGGGGATAGATTAATTTTAAGTATTTAATAGGAGTGTTTTGAGGTTTGAAAAGGCAAGTGAAATGTTAAGAATTTCAGATTTTTGTTTATTAACCGAGAAGAAGGAATCCTCACCAAATACGTCTAACTCTTCTATCATTGCTGGGGCAGAGATGAGTGGAGAGGAAAGGGTAAATAAGACATTGTCAGCATATAAAGACAATTTGTATTAATTAGTGCCCATCGATATCCCGGATATCTTTGGATTTTACCTGATTTTGGTAGCTAGCACCTCCATACAAATAATGAATAACAATGGGGAAAGAGGACAGCCCTGTCATGTGCCTTTGTGGATTTTGAAGTTGTCAGATAGGACACCATTTAATTTGATGTGGGTGGTGGGGTCAGAATAGAAGCATGGTTTCTCGTAGTCCGATTTTCCATAGGGTATTATCAAGGAAAGACCACTTTAGGTGATCAAAGGCCTTTTCAGCATCTATTGATATGAGGACTAGTTTAGAATTGGTATATTTGGAGTGCTCAATTAATAGTTACGTCCTGATAGTATTGTCCCTAGCCTTTCTACCAGGGACAAATCCTACCTAATCTGAGTGAATCACCTGTGGGAAAATCTGATTAAGTCTCCTCGCAATAATTTTTTTGCGTATAGCTTTACATCCGTGTTAAGGAGAGATATAGGTCTATAGTTACCCATTATATGTTAAGGCTTCCCTGGTTTTAGGATCACCGAGATATGTGCTAATAAACTCTCTGTGGGAAATTGGCCAGTTTGATCTATATGTTGGAATAAAGATAATAGATGTGGAGCTAGTAGAGTCCTGAAAAGTTTATAATATTTATTTGTATATCCGACAGGACCTGGACTCCTACCTGAGGGTAAATCATCTATTGCGTCTAGTACTTTCTGCAGGGTGATGGGTGCATCTAAGCCCTAAATTTGTTTCTATGGAAGTTAAATCTATATTTTATAAATAACAATTAATGATGTCCGAGTTTTGGGGCGGGCTTTCCAGGCAGATGCACCCCAGCAAAGCTCCATATAACGGAGCAACTAACTGATTAAAAAGCGCTATTTGGGGCGTGTCTCTGGGCAGCATCCTGAATGGATGCAATATTGGAAGCTGCGTGCAGGCTGCTGTTAAACTTCGCTATTTTTCAGCAGTATTTCTTCACCATTATCCCTAAAACCTTAAGTTTGTTCCTCAGGAGACAGAGCACAACTGAGTGTTACCAAGTCTATTGTGTGACTGCATCATCTTACTGATCCGGAGGGTTGAGGCCTACAGCGGCCCTTTATAGGAGAGGTCTCACAGCGGCCCTTTATAGGAGAGGTCTCAACACCCCCCCCCCCCCTTTAAATGGGGTAAAGCAGTGCTACGCCCCTGTCATTCTGTATGAGTCAATAAGAGGGAAACTACGGAGAAAAATATAAATAGGATGGAGACTGACTATGCCATTCTTGAGCGCAACCTAATCCGCTTGCTAAATGAACATTTTGCGCGCCTTATTAGGAGTATCGATGCTACCTGGAACAATCCCAATGTCTGCTGCTCTGACGCTATTGCTACAGACAACGAAGCAGCAAACTACAAGGAGGCTCGATTTGAGGCTCTGGCTACGGAGGTCCAGGAAAAAGCTATCACTTGTGCAGAGAATGCTGCCCCTCAAGGGCCTACTGAGAGTGATATGCAGGAACAAGCGGGCGCACCTACGGCACTGACAGGAGCTGCGACGGCAGTGGTGAATCCGGAGCAGGAGTCAGGTGCAAAGAAACAGCGGAATACAAATGCGTCTGCAAAAATGAAACAAAGAACCCTACAATTACCCTGACTACACAAGCTAGTGGGAGCTGAGAAATGTCCTCCTCACACGTTGGCTGACTGGTTGCTCTTGAAGGTTCAGATTCCCCCTTCACACAACGGTTTCAAGATGGCGACCGGAGATTGCTGCCGCTAGGAGCCTCTGGACCTACTGCAAAGACATTGCAGCTGTCAGCCAGATCCTTCAGCAGAGCCGGAGTGGGTTAAACATATAGCTTCTACCCCACAGGTGTCGGGGTGGCGGCTCTGATGTGGCTGCACTTTAACTGGAGTCTTGGATGCATCGGAAGGTGTCTGGCAGGTTTGCAGACTTGGCGTGGGTTACTAATGACATTTGTCTGGGGACTGACCCACATGCCACACGGAGGTCTCAACTGAACTGGGGAATTTATCTACCTGTTAATATTTAGCGTCTTTTGTGTGGGCATAACTGGAGTCGGTAGATCTGCATGTGTTAGTTTATGCTCCGGTTTAGCTACCCCCTATCATTATGTACATTACTAATGCCCCCCAAGAGGTTTGATGTCAATCTTATTGCTGAGGGCTTATGTTTGGAGCGAACTTTCCAATAATGACTGTCCCACTACTTGATCCTGTAAAGACTATCCCCAAGTTCTGCTATGCAGTGAATTTTACCTCACTTAATATATATTGCTCACCCTGTCTGTCACTGTACTTCATCATAATGTGTAATGATATATCTGCACTTATTTTCTCCCGATGCTCTCAGGGCCTGATTTACATCTCAGGTGCCTGTAGGCACAAAGACCTGAAGCGCCCCCCCACCCTACAAAAAAAGTGGAAAAAATTAGGACTTTTTTTTTTTTTTTTTTTTTCAAATTTTTTATTGAGGTTATAAGAGTAGTACAACCAATACATAACTAATAGTATACATAACATATGATACAACAAATAGATACATTCAAAACATCACGATAATGTTACGGTGGGTCTATGTGGGGAATCATTTGAAACCTCCTTTTTAATTTTATGGTTAATGCTATAATGGGGTCCTCTATTGATAAGGAAGGTTACTCTTGAACCTTACGTATAGCTTATGTACATTTAGGGAGGAGCTTGGCAATTGAAGTGGTCACTTTTGGACCAAGTGTGGGGATAGAAAAGGTGGGGAAAAGCAACAGGCAAAAGCTGTTTGTAGAAAAGAAGAAGGAAAGGAAAGAAAAAGAGCGAGTGGGGGGGGGGGGGTGAAATTGGGCCCCTGTTACAAGTGTGTTCTATCTAGGAGTGGAAAGATAAGAGAAAAGTAGTAAGTTGGTGGGGCACAGTTAAGTGAGATATTAAAGAAAAGGGTATGAAGAGCTAGAGGTGTAAGATTTTTAATAGTTAGCTAATTAAAATGTGTCCTCATAGTATTGGCTCTGCGGGCTAAAATTGTGTAGTACTTAGAACTAGTGCTGGGGTATATTGTAGTAAGCTAGGACATATTTATCTGTATTAAGACTGGTATAATAACTACTCCTGGTAATATAACCAGTATCATGTGAGGTGATATACCTATGGCTCGTAGGTTTACTGGAGTCAGTTGCTGATCTCATTCATTTATAGTGATAATTAAACTATACCTGCAGCTGGAGCTGGAGTATATAACATACAAATACCCTATGATGGTGGGTTAATGCTATGTACACTGGTGTCTTTCAAAACTAAATCTGTAACCTACGGCAAGGAGGTGAGGGTATACTGATCTATAAACTAATGCTAACTAACTATGAAATTATCTCTAAACTGGGGACAGTGAGAACAGAAACAGGGAATATGACACCAACTAAACAGCGTGCCAGGGTGTCTTTGTTGTAGTACGATTGCTGAAAGGGGTTAAAACGTATACCAACATGCACAGCATCTCGTGAGAAGATATGTTCTATGCACCTCTGATTGAAAAATGTTCTGACCTCTTATGACAGGCTTGTCAGAAAGTTAGTCTCATAGAGAGGAGATAAGACTGCCCTGAATAAACCAGTGGGTTGATCTATATCTAAAGCAGAAAGTGTGAGGGCAGGGCAAATTTCTAGAGGAGCATATGTAAACAGAGAGCAACAGATAAGGTTTCTAACTTGCAATTGTCATGCTGTTGATCTCTCTTGTAAGTAATGGGTGCAGTATCTGAAAAGGGAGTGGGCGACTGGGAACACACGTATAAAAACTAGCACAGTATGGGGGTATTATCTCTAACTACAAACATGATAAAATAAAAATATGGTAGAGCTCCCTATTCTTTCATTACACTTACACTGGCTTAATATATCTATCAGACAATATACTCTATCAGGTATAGCTCCAATGGGCCACATTAAATTATCAAATATGCTTTACCACAATAAACACCATTTCATTACAACAGATGCTTACATTACAGGAGTACATAGATGTGTTGTGACGCAATGTGTAAAGGTATATACTGTAGGCAAACTACTTTACATAAAATATATATTCATGAGGCTGCAGGATAGCAATAACAAGTGTGTCCATTTGAGTGTGAGCTTAGGCGAGGTACAATACAAGAGTGTATGTCTTTGTTTTCTAGGTAAGAGTTCTGTGCCATTGTGAGCTGCTAATATATGCCCATCGCATTGTCCTATAGTAAGCCAGGAGAGATAGCAAGTGTACCGCTGGTCTGGTACTATCCGATCCCCAATCTGTCTGCTGCTGGTGTGTTTAACAGAGGGGCCGGCATATTCTCACCTAGGCTTGAGGTTTGAGGGGTGTAAGAGTGTGTCCGTTTCAAAAAGGAAAGTCTGACTATCCCCAGCTCTGCTTCGGCTGATCGCCTCGGGGTGAGAATCCAGTGAGTAGTTGTGCTCAGGATATAACTGTCTTGGCTGCTCCCCGGGAGCGCTGTAAGCTGGGGGATTATCTTGTCAGCCTGGGGGAGGGGAGTATATAGAGCGCCGTTGCTCTCGCCCGCTTCCAAGCTGTGGGGGCTAAGATGTTGCGGGACACTTTCGGCCTCTGGTGGGCAAGCATCTGTGTCCTGGGTTTCTCCCGTGATGTCAGGCAGGTCATCCCTGATGTGAGTAAGGCACTGAATGAGTGAGTGAAACTGGGCATCCATACGCCTCTCCAGAGCTGCAAGTGCTCTTACCATTTGGTGCGCCATTTTCTGAGCTGGTTACCAGATCTAGCGTACTCCTCAAAGGTGGAAGTCAGGTGGGAGTCTGGGGTCTAGTATGTCAAGTCCAGATCTATATGGGAGAGACAGTCTCTAGGACATTATCAGCAGCATGGGACTCCCACGTGGCAGGGAAAATGGCTGCTCCCAGACGTCCTGTGTATCAGTCTGCCTGTGAAATAGCTGTCGGTTCTTTCATGTGGCTGCTACCCAGTGTCTCAATGATTCCTGGTCTTCTCTTTAAGCTCAGGGGTAACTGAAGTGTAGATTAAAGCTGGGCTGAACGGTCTAGAGGGTTAAATTATAAGCTGTTACAGCAGAGCTGTATTATAGTGCGACCGTTCAGATCCCAGGTTAGCTCCGCCCCCCCAAATTAGGACTTTTTATTATTATTATTTCGGACAACTAAAAATAAATATTAGATGTAAAATTACATTTTTCCTTTTATGGAGATACACAAATACACACACCAATTGCAATATTTGTTGTAATGGAAGCTACACCAAAAATCAATATTCACTTGACTCAAATTGCCATACAATTTCTATTATGTATAACAAAAACAAATCATGTTAAACTTTTAATGCAAAATTTTCTAAAGAAAACCCTATTTAAAGGGACATAAAATGTGACAGTTTGCTAGGGCATTTTATTATTGCACTAGTGCTTGCACAGAAGTGTGTTAGCCTCTTGCAAAAGAGTTAAACACATAGTCAATGTCAGTTCTGAGACAGCAATACACATCTGTGCAGACCCAGATGGGCTCATAGGACATGTTTATTGACAAACCATTAGTGTATTGCTTTTCTGGAGATGACTTTGACTATGTGCTTAACATTGTGTTAGAGTTAAACACAGTTTTGTGTAAACAATAGCAATATTAAAACTAGCAGCATGCCAGCTCATCAACAACCTGTGCAGCCAGTGGAAGAAAATATAAAATGTAGGTATTATTTCCACTACATGAAAAAATCTTGTGAACTCTGATATTTTTGGTACAAATACACACAGATGTTACATTTATTTAGTTCTGAAATATAAATATAATATGATGTTGCTCTCAAAGGAAAACATGGAATGTTGTAGATAATATGTAATCCAGGGGTCAACAAATGTGTTTAAAATTAGAAATTCAATTTACCACAAAACACAAACTTGCCACACTTACTTGATAAAAGAACAGATTAACAATTGTTAATGTGATGTGTGTGTGTGTATATATATATATATATATATACATATACATACATACAAACAAATATGCCATGTGAGTGGTTTACACACATACACATTTTACAGCCTTACAGTCTACAAACTTTGTTGTCAAAGTTCCCAAAAGGCTGTAAATCACAATTGGCAGCTTGTAATGAAGAGCAGAGCAGCACATAACCTCCTCACCTCCAACGTCTTTACAGGGAGTGCAGAATTATTAGGCAAGTTGTATTTTTGAGGATTAATTGTATTATTGAACAACAACCATGTTCTCAATGAACCCAAAAAACTCATTAATATCAAAGCTGAATAGTTTTGGAAGTAATTTTTAGTTTGTTTTTAGTTATAGCTATTTTAGGGGGATATCTGTGTGTGCAGGTGACTATTACTGTGCATAATTATTAGGCAACTTAACAAAAAACAAATATATACCCATTTCAATTATTTATTTTTACCAGTGAAACCAATATAACATCTCAACATTCACAAATATACATTTCTGACATTCAAAAACAAAACAAAAACAAATCCGTGACCAATATAGCCACCTTTCTTTGCAAGGACACTCAAAAGCCTGCCATCCATGGATTCTGTCAGTGTTTTGATCTGTTCACCATCAACATTGCGTGCAGCAGCAACCACAGCCTCCCAGACACTGTTCAGAGAGGTGTACTGTTTTCCCTCCTTGTAAATCTCACATTTGATGATGGACCACAGGTTCTCAATGGGGTTCAGATCAGGTGAACAAGGAGGCCATGTCATCAGATTTTCTTCTTTTATACCCTTTCTTGCCAGCCACGCTGTGGAGTACTTGGACGCGTGTGATGGAGCATTGTCCTGCATGAAAATCATGTTTTTCTTGAAGGATGCAGACTTCTTCCTGTACCACTGCTTGAAGAAGGTGTCTTCCAGAAACTGGCAGTAGGACTGGGAGTTGAGCTTGACTCCATCCTCAACCCGAAAAGGCCCCACAAGCTCATCTTTGATGATACCAGCCCAAACCAGTACTCCACCTCCACCTTGCTGGCGTCTGAGTCGGACTGGAGCTCTCTGCCCTTTACCAATCCAGCCACGGGCCCATCCATCTGGCCCATCAAGACTCACTCTCATTTCATCAGTCCATAAAACCTTAGAAAAATCAGTCTTGAGATATTTCTTTGACCAGTCTTGACGTTTCAGCTTGTGTGTCTTGTTCAGTGGTGGTCGTCTTTCAGCCTTTCTTACCTTGGCCATGTCTCTGAGTATTGCACACCTTGTGCTTTTGGGCACTCCAGTGATGTTGCAGCTCTGAAATATGGCCAAACTGGTGGCAAGTGGCATCTTGGCAGCTGCACACTTGACTTTTCTCAGTTCATGGGCAGTTATTTTGCGTCTTGGTTTTTCCACACGCTTCTTGTGACCCTGTTGACTATTTTGAATGAAACGCTTGATTGTTCGATGATCACACTTCAGAAGCTTTGCAATTTTAAGAGTGCTGCATCCCTCTGCAAGATATCTCACTATTTTTGACTTTTCTGAGCCTGTCAAGTCCTTCTTTTGACCCATTTTGCCAAAGGAAAGGAAGTTGCCTAATAATTATGCACACCTGATATAGGGTGTTGATGTCATTAGACCAAACCCCTTCTCATTACAGAGATGCACATCACCTAATATGCTTAATTGGTAGTAGGCTTTCGAGCCTATACAGCTTGGAGTAAGACAACATGCATAAAGAGGATGATGTGGTCAAAATACTCATTTGCCTAATAATTCTGCACTCCCTGTATAGAACAAAAACATTCATCCTGAAGCAGAATTTAACCCCCTGGCTATCAAAATGCACTACAGCACATAACAAGTGAATTCACTGCAATCCTCTCTGGTAGCCAAGGGGTTAAAGTGCTCTGCTTGTTATGTTGTCATTCTAGGCAGCATTAGAAGCCTTGTACAGTCCTAATCTGTTGTTCTGAAGCTTTCATTCCTTCAACAAAAAGTGTCTGCACCACATCAGCAATGGAGCTTGGCTGTGTGAGGCAACAGAAGTACATAAAATAAAAGTGAAACTAAACATGCCTGGCGAAAATGGGAGGGGTTTAGTTTTAATCTTTGCCCCTCTCTCCTTCATGGCTCCCTCAACTGCTGTAACATATTCCCAATGAAACACTCAACTCTGTAAGCACCTGGCAGCACAATTCTTACTAAAATTAAGGCCCAAACAAAAAAAAAAAAATTTTTTTTTTTTTTATTACTGACAGGCAGGCGCCCCTCACTGCAAGGCGCCTGTAGGCACATGCCTACTTGCCTAATGGGAAATCCGGCCCTGGATGCTCTGCGATATCCACTGTTTATAATTGTGTGCAATTTTTTTATCCCTCACACCCCCTCATAACAAGACACCATAGTTCTCACTTAGGTAGAGATGCAGGATCCTCCATATACTGCACCCTATGAAATAACATCTGCTGGTTTGGTTGTTCTATATGCTCCCACATAGTTATTAATTTCTCTTTCTCCCTATACCTATACAAGGTTATTACTCTCCATTCTTTTTTAAAAGCATACCATAGCCTGGCTTCCCACACGTTAAGATTGACCATTCCAGATTTTGGACCCAAAAGTGGTCTTTTCCCTTATTTACTTTACCATTCCCCCTTTTTTTTAAGTTTTATTTAATCCATTGCAGCCCAAAAGCGGCTGTTACTTTATCTTTTGGGGATATTACTTACTGTTAATAGTTGAAATTTTGTTCTCATATTGTTCCATAACTTTGTTTCTTACAAATTTGAAATTAGAGGTTTTCCCTAGAGATTCAAGAGTAGTCTCCTAGTGTCCATGATTGCCCTCTGAAGTTTAGTATTATTGGTAACATTACAAGGCCCAAAAGTGGCCTTATGTGCCTTAGAGAGGGTTTAAAATACCAAGGTCTATTCAATATTTTCAGCTGAACATATCCTGTGTGCCATGATTGTTTGTATTCTCAATATGTCTAGTGGAAATTTTGCTGTTTAATTATTTTTAGTTTTCTGACATGTCACAATTGTATGCCTTGTCTTATACCTCAATAAAAAAATTTTTTTTTTTTTAAAAAAAAGCGCTATTTTTTTCTGCCTGGCCCTGCACGACAGACTTGCCGGGCTTGTAACTATTGTGCCGGCTGCTTAACATAGTGCACAGGACGGATTTCACCTGCTCTGGCTATCGGAAGCCCCTGACCATTAGGCTTGTGTGTGTATGAGTTTGTGTGTGTATGTATGAGTTTGTGTGTGTGTATGAGTTTGTGTGTGTATGTATGTTTGTGTGTGTGTATAAATGTGTGTGTGTGTGTGTATGAGTTTGTGTGTGTGTGTGAGTTTGTGTGTGTATATATGTATGAGTTTGTGTGTGTGTATGTATGAGTGTGTGTGTGTATATATGAGTTTGTGTGTGTGTGTGAGACGGAGAGGTGTGCCTATACTGGACATGCTTCAGTCCCCAGGCCACAGTGCTCCTGTGTTTGATCGGCAGTGGATTGTAAACATTCTGCAGTTATCACAGTTTTTTAATTTTTTTAAGTGTCATTCAAAAATTAAATATCTGTTTGTAATGAATCCAATGTCTGATATGCAATCTAACAGTTAATGTGTGTGTGTGTGTGTGTATGAGTTTGTGTGTGTGTGTATGTATCCATGTATGAGTGTGTGTGTATGAGTTTGTTTGTTTGTGTGTGTGAGTATGAGTGTGTGTATGTGTGTATGTATGAGTTTGTGTGTGTGTGTATGTTTCCATGTATGAGTGTGTGTGTATAAGTTTGTTTGTGTGTGTGAGTATGAGTTTGTTTGTGTGTCTGAGTATGTTTGTGTGTGTGTGTGTGTATATGAGTTTGTGTGTGTGTGTAAGAGTTTGTGTGTGTATGAGTTTGTGTGTGTGTGTATGAGTTTGTGTGTGTTTATATGAGTTTGTGTGTGTGTATGAATTTGTGTGTGTATGTGTGCTTGTATGAGTTTGTGTGTGTATGAGTTAGTATGTGTGTGTATGAGTTTGTGTGTATGAGTGTGTGTGCATGTATGTATGAGTGTATGTATGTATGTATGAGAGTGTGTGTGTATGCCCCTGTTACCGAGGAAGAAGTTTCTGCCCTTATACTGTCCTCCCACCTCACTACCTGTCGTCTTCCTCTCTTCTACCCTCACCCCTATACTCACACACATTTTCAACTTCTCCCTCAGCACTGGCATATTTCCCTCATTTCTAAAACATGCACTGGTCACACCTATCCTCAAAAAAAACTTCCCTCGATCCAACCTTCCCAACCAACTACCGCCTTATTTCCCTACTCCCTCTTGCCTCAAAGCTCCTTGAAAAGCTAGTATATGCATGTCTATCCCATTTGTGTTTGTGTATGAGTGTGTGTGTATGAGTTTGTGTGTGTGTGTATGAGTTTGTGTGTGTTTGTGTGTATGAGTTTGTGTGTGAGAGTTTGTGTGTGTGGGTGTGTATGTGTGTGTATGAGTTTGTGTGTGTGTGTGTATGAGTTTGTGTGTTTGTATGAGTGAGTGTGTGTATATAAGTGTGTGTATGAGTGTGTGTGTGTGTGTGTGTGTGTATGAGTTTGTGTGTGTATGAGATTGTGTGTGTGTATTAGTTTCTTTGTGTGTTTGTGTGTGTGGGTATGTATGAGTTTGAGTATGAGTTTGTGTGTGTGTGTATAAGTTTCTTTATGTGTGTGTGTATGTATGAGTTTGTATGTGTGTATGAGTTTGTATACTTGTGTGTGTGTATGTATCTATGTATGAGTTTGTGGGTGTATGTATGAGTTTGTGTGTATGTATCTATGTATGAGTTTGTGTGTGTATGTATGAGTTTGTGTTTATGTATCTATGTATGAGTTTGTGTGTGTGTATGTATGTGTGTGTGTATATATATATCTATGTAGTAGTTTGTGTGTGTATGTATGAGTTTGTATGTGTGTACGAGTTTGTATGAGTGTGTGTGTGTGTGTATGTATCTATGAAAAAAGATGAATTTCCAAATAAGCTTCCAGGACAACAATAATCTGTATAAAAATATTAACTTTATTCCATTTCATTAAAAAAAGTACAGAGGTACAGGAGAGAGGTTAAAAAATCCATGGCCAAAAAACTTGTCTGACTGGTTTCGGTCACAGGGACCGTAATCATAGACATAAACCACAACATCTGTGTTCTACTTTTAAAGGTTTAAAAACACTTTGATTGGTTAAAATTACTGGCTGGATAATTTATTAATTGATACATAATTAAAGGTACAGGCATATACTAGACAAGAACCAAGAACATAGGGGAAGTACTAAATGAAAGCCAGAATCTGGAATTAGTCTATAACTAAACCTTACCAAATATATAAATATAGCCTCATAAGTATTCATAATGATATACAATGATGGTTAACCCCTTAATTACCACAGCACTTTTCCATTTTCTGTCCGTTTGGGACCAAGGCTATTTTTACATTTTTACAGTGTTTGTGTTTAGCTGTAATTTTCCTCTTACTCATTTACTATACCCACACATATTTTATACCGTTTTTTTCTCGCCATTAAATGGACTTTCTAAAGATACCATTATTTTCATCATATCTTATAATTTACTATAAAAAAAAATATATAATATATCAGGAAAAAATGGAAAAAACACACTTTTTCTAACTTACAACCACCAAAAAACGCCCATGCTAAAAAGTTTCTAAATTTTGTCCTGAGTTTAGAAATACCCAATGTGTACATGTTCTTTGTTTTTTGTTTTTTGCAAGTTATAGGGCAATAAATACAAGAAGCACTTTGCTATTTCCAAACCCCTTTTTTTCAAAATTAGCGCTAGTTACATTGGAACACTGATATCTGTAAGGAATCCCTGACATGTAGATATTTTTTTAGAAGACATCCCCATTTTGGTATATTTCATGCCACCATTTCACCACCAAAAGCGATCAAATTTAAAAAAACGTTAAATTTTTCACAATTTTAGGTTTGTTACTGAAATTATTTACAAACAGCTTGTGCAATTATGGCACAAATGGTTGTAAATGTTTCTCTGGGATCCCCTTTCATCAGAAATAGCAGACATATATGGCTTTGGCGTTGCTTTTTGGTAATTAGAAGTCCACTAAATGCCGCTGCGCACCACACGTGTATTATGCCCAGCAGTGAAGGGGTTAATTAGGTAGCTTGTAGGGAGCTTGCAGGGTCCGTGCACGCCCCCGGCTACCCCGCCCCCGATCCCGCCCCCCTCCACATCACCTTCCACGTCGGCTCCCATCCACCAACGATACCGGCCATCAATGTCCGGTGCAGAGAGGGCCACAGAGTGGCTCTCTCTGCATCGGATGGCTAAGGACTGTTATTGCAGGATGCCTCAATATCGAGGCATCACTGCAATAACCAGAAAGCGGCTGGAAGCGATCAGGATCGCTTCCACCGCTTTCCCAGACCCCAAAATCACCTCAAAAGCACTGATATGGCAACGTTTATTATACATAAAAACATATGCCTAATAATGTGAGCCCAGGGAGGTCAGGAACCAACATATATGCATGCTTAGCCATATAGTAAACGTTTTATAACTTAGAAGCTTTTGCAGCTAAGCATACAATTTAAGGGGGTTGTTTTTGTATGAGGAGATCACTTAAAGGAGAGAACGGATAACCTAGAGCAAACTTAGGGAAGTTAAAATATATATATATATAACCTCTAAGCAACCATATGGCTGAATTAGTAACCATTCAAAATATATCAAAACTCAGCAATATTAGCGATGCCAATAGTTAATAATATCATATATCTAATTGAATGCACTTTATGTTTGAAGTCCTATGTAGGTAGAACCACCAGGGAGGTAGGTACCCTAATCAGGGAGCATTTATCGTACATATTAAGTGAAAGACCCTGTTCTGCTTTATCTAGATATTTCCTGGATGTACATGGCCAGGATGTGACTAGCTTTAAGTGGAAAGCAGTTGAACAGATTTCTAGACCTCCTAGGGGAGGGGATATACTCTCCTTACTTTGCAGACAGGAGACCTACTGGATATTTAAATTGAATAGTTTAGTACTGCTAATATTGCTGAATTTCTATATATTTTGAATTGTTACAAATTCAGCCTTATGGTAAGATATATATATATATCTTAACTTCCCTAAGTTTGCTCTAGGTTATCCGTTCTCTACTTTAAGTGATCCCCTCTTACAAAAACAACCTCCTTAAATTGTATGCTTAGCTGCAAAAGTTATAAAACGTTTACTATATGGCTAAGCATGCATATATGTTGGTTCCTGACCTCCCTGGGCTCAAATTTTTAGGCATATGTTTATATGTATAATAAACGTTGCCTTTTGGGGAAACATTATTTATGCATTTCTTAGCCTGTATTAACCATCATTTTATATCATTATGAATACTTATGAGGCTATATTTATATATTTGGTAAGGTTTAGTAAGGAATTTAAACTTTAGTTTTCCATTCCCTGTAATCCCATTAATTTATAACCTTCCCTTCTCCCGACTTATTTTCTTTAATAAGAATAATAAAGACAGACACAAAAGTTTGGCGTTAGAAAAGGTCACTTATTTATTAATTAAACTGAATTATGCCTTTATGGCAGTATCATGAGCGATCCTCAAACTGTCAATCATAATAAATCAAATCTAAATCATAAATCCAAATCCAAATTAAATGCACCAGCATTGAATAGAAATATGCGCCCCACGTAACCAAGGAGCGTGACCGCGCGCAACTCAGGGGTGAAATTATTGGCAAATAGCAGGCCGAGAGATCTGCAGATTAGGAGGGCAAAATGAGTTTGACCGACAGACCACCACTTAATGACCCAGTAGTCTACGGACCTCCCCCCATTATTGCCATACCCACGTCCCAGGCCGCAATATTTACCGCAACATGTATATGAATGACAGTCCTAACCATGCTCAATTACTTGCACAACCAGCTCTGACCGACAGACCACAAGCTGATGTCATGCCACATGTTATCATGGCCCATAGGGGGCGAGGAGAACACGGGCGGTCTTATCTTGAATGGCACAATCACCACAGCATTTGCCCCTATCCGTGTTGTTCTGATCGCTCCATATGATGTGACCTCTTCCTTTTGGCAAGCCTTGTTCATATCTAGGGAGGGTGGGAGGGAAAAAAGACAAATTTATTTTTCTGCCATATCATGGTGTGCATAAGCTTATATGTCCTCTGCTACCCCTCCTTCTTGGACATCACACATATTAATTCACCAATCCAGGAGAAGCATGACCAGCTGAAACTGTACCTCTGGCTTCTTCTCCCACTTCTTATCTGGCTTACCTGGCTTCTAACAATACCCCTAGCCTAAAACAACAAACCACACCTTACTTCCCTTTGCTAACAAAGTAAATTCCTTAAGTTGTTCCCTTCCTATTCTGTCAGTACACTGTACTTATAGACTTATTCCAGATTCTGGCTTTCATAAGGTGGTTTAGTACTTCCCCTATGTTTAAGCATGCTTGGTTCTCCTCTAGTATATGCCGCCCTGTACCTTTAATTATGTATCAATTATCTAGCGAGTGATTTTAACCAATCAAAGTGTTTTTAAACCTTTAAAAGTAGAACACAGATGCTGTGGTTTATGTCTATGATTACGGTCCCTGTGACCGAAACCAGTCAGACAAGTTTTTTGGCCATGGATTTCTGAACCTCTCTCCTGTACCTCTGTACTTTTTTTTAATGAAATGGAATAAAGTTCATATTTTTATACAGATTATCGTTGTCCTGGAGGCTTATTTAGACATTCATCTTTTTTCATATTCCTTCTGCGGACTACAGGGGTCCATTTTTCCCTACCAAGCCTCAGACTGACTGCAAGCTTACACACAGGGCAAGATTTATCAAGCTCCGAAAAAATGCGCCAAAAAAGTGGCAGATATTTCCGTAGCTATTCGCAATTTCTGAAATCCATTTATTCACCAATATTTATCATTATTGTTGAGACTAATTTTGTGCAAAAGTTTTTTGCGATGACAAGCGAATGACTAGTATAGTTTCTCGGAGAATGCGAAGATTTTCACTTTATTTATCACTCTCAAGTTATTATCATGACTTTACCTCCCGGAAATAGTTTCATTGTTATTATTGTTATTGTCCTATTAAAATAAAAGAAATTAAACACGTGATTGTTTCTTATTGTTATTTCTTATTTATGATTAAAGTTGTTTTTATTCTGCCCATTTATTGGCGCTTCTGCACACTGTAAAGTTGCCCTCATTTGGTCGCTAAAACTAATTCTTTTCATTTTTCGTTTTCAGAGTATATATTGTTATTTATAATTAATTTTGTTGTTTTATATATATATATATATATATATATATATATAAATTATTAATATATTATATATTTTTTTACTACAATATTTTTTTACAATTTGTATATTTCTAATTTTTTATCCAAAAATAAATTAATATATTTATTTATTTATATCTTAAATTATTTATTTATTATGTCTGCTGCTGAGCTACAGGTAAACGCATCGACTGCCGGCAAAACAAAAGGTGGTCGTAATGTGCATTTTAGCCTATCGCAAAATAATGTTCTGGTTGAAAAAATTCTCATCAACTATGATGTTCTGCTAGGCTGTAAAAGTCGGCAGACACCTATGGCCTGTAAAAGGCAGATATGGCAAAACATAAGCCAAGAGGTATCAGCTCAAGGTATTAACCCCAAAAATGTTAATAATTGCAAAAAAGATTTTCTGATATCAAACGAATAATTAAAATGATACTATCCAAAGAAAAACGTTCAGCTAGAGGTACAGGGGGAGGTCCAGGATATACCGCTGATCTAATGGATTATGAGAAGAAAGTGCTGAATTTGATGGGGCCTGAGGTTATGGAGGGAATTCAAGCTCAAGGAGACACAGATGATTATGCAGGTAAACTATTATTATTATTATATTTATATTGCTAATGATGTATTTAAATCCTAATTGAAATCCATAATTTTTTTTTATTTTCTTAACTCATTAGTGCCGATTGATTTCAAATACAATCTTTTTTTGTTATATTACATTTCTTTTTTTTTTTTTTCTTTGAATCCTTTGTTGAAAAGCACATTCGATGTTCAATCTGTATTTCACTTTTGTTTGTAATGGAAGTAACTTTATTAATGCAGTAATATATTTTCAATTTTGTGCATTGCTTATTTCACTTTAATGGATATATTACATTAATCTTGGCTAATGATCTAATATTTTTTTTTATTTATTAATTTTTTTATAGGATCTCCGCCTACACAAGCAGATGCTTGTGCATTAACAACAGAGATTGCCGGTTGCAGCAGCGTCCTGCAAGAAGTTGGTAGGTATTTGTGCCTATATTGTCCCTCAAGAGGGTGCTATATGTATTTTGCCTCTATAATTTTTTTTTTTTTTTAAGAAGAGAATGAGAATGAACAGAATATTGAAGGAGAGGAAACATTGCTCCTTTTTGAAGGTAAATATTCACTACCAATTATCATATAGATTACCTAAATCAATTTATATGTATACGTTAGTGTTTTTGTGTGCATATCATATTAAAACATAATTACATGGACACTTAACCCCAAAAAAATTATTTCGTAATTCAGATACACCATGAAATTATAAGCAACTTTCAATTTTACTACAATTGTCAGCTTTTATTCATTCTATTGCTGTCTTTATTTTATAAGCTGGAATGTAAATCTTAGCATCCAGCCCATTTTAGGTTCAGCACCATGGATAGTACTTGCTTATTGGAGGCTTACATTTACCCACCAATAAACAAGCATAACCCAGGTTGTAAATAAAAAATGGACCCGCTCTTATGCATCAAATTCCTTCTTTTTAAATAAAGATATCAAGAGAATGAAGAAAAATTGTTAATAGGAGTAAGTCACACAGTTGAACAAAATTGCAGGGTCAATCCAAATTATGAAATAAATTAATTTGCTTTTTAAGTGTCCCTTTAAGAGCTCTCATTACATGCCATGTAAATCTTATGTCAATAATTGATGGTTAAAAAAAGTACTAAACTATTTTGTCTTATCCACCAATTAAAACATTTGAATGTATTTTTTTTGCATTATACCCTGAAGATGCTGAAACGTGTATACTGTCCTATTAAACTCTCATCAATCTTAAAGTTCATTGGCATTGTTTCAGTGAAAGATGATAGTAGTAGATAATAGGTGGCATTGTCAAACTTATATTATTGTTTATCTTTATTATAGATTATTCTGAAAATGTTGACTATGTTCTGAATTTACAACCAGTTCAGGATACATCTCCAGTACATTCCACAAGTACAAATGTAGATGTACCTGAAGATGTACATGAAGATATCCCCCAAGACGTTCAACCACCAACTGAAGAAGAAATATCATTACATTTGGTTAATATTCTACAATTAGCCACTAATTTTCAGAACGACCAAAGGGCTTTTTTTCAACAGATGCATGACCTGCAAAGGGAAAGAATAGAAATTGACCGGCAGAGTTTAGTTGCACGTCTTGAAACTAATCGTTTGCTTGAATCTTTAGTTACTATTTTCCAATCAAGAAATGATAATCATTGATTTTTTTATTTTTTTTGTTTTCTTAAAGTTGATGTTATTTTTATACAGTTAATGATATAAATTTTGGTTATTAGTTATAACATATCATATTTTCAATTAAAAAATATAAATGCCATTTGAATGTATTTATCCGTTCTTAATAGTATCCATTAATTTAAGAATCTTTACATTTTTTAAAAAAATCACAGACACTTACATATATTAAAATATAATAATTTTTATAGAAAAGAAACAAAAAATTAAAGTATAATTCAAACATAGAAACATAATTTTCTTTTGTTATTATTTGTTTAATATATTTGTTCAGTGATTGCTCTTCTAAAATTTTGAATACTCCTTGTAATTATGTGCATCATTACTTCCAATCTATCAAATTCTGCTATAATTATTTCTCTAGAGATCAGTCCCAGCTCTTCTTCAACTACCTCTGTAAAAGTAAAAAAAATATAAAAACTGTAGTTAGTTAGATTTTACATTCATTTTGAACAATTTTTATATAGTTACGTTTATAATAGATATTAATGGGAGACTCAACATTACATGATTCAGAAAGAACTGACAATTTGAAGACACTTTCTAATTTTCTCCAATTATAAGTTTTTCTATTGCTAATATCAGTAAATTAGAATGTTAAATAAGTAGTTATATAGAACATTTTGCAGAAACATCCTAGAATGGAAGACTTTGTAAAAAAAAAAATATATATATATATATATATATATATATATATATATATATATATATATATATATATATATATATATATATATATATATATAAAAGGAAAAAAATCCAAAATCAATAATATGGAATCAAAACAAAAAACAATAATTTGTACTTACGTGTCCCAATATTTCGTGTTGAACGTGAATCTTCCAATTCAACTTCATCTATGAATAAAACAAATTAATGAAACGGATTACCATATTCAAAGAAAGATGCATAATGAACATTACAAGAAAAATATTAAACAACAAAAAAAACAACCTTCAAAAACCCTAGAATTTGATTCAGAAGAATGTTCAACCATAATTTTTGGTCTTTTGATAGGAAGACTAAACTCTGGCTCTTCATTAGCAATTTCTTCATCTGCTTCAAAAAATAAATAAATGCTATAATATAGGCCATGTGTGTTTGTCCGAAGCTGTCATGCGCAGTAGAGACTGCACCAGGACAAACATACCTGGCCTTCAACAGTCTCATACTGACCTGCCATCTGTGCTGGGGCTGACCGGGTGTGAGGGTGGTGTGATGTGGGCAGGGCCGGGCGTTAGAGAGCTCAAAAGACATATGGGGGTATAGAGAGCAAAAGAGAGGTAGAGAGACAGCAAAATAGAGGAGGGAGAAAGGGGAGAGTGAGAGAGCAAAAGAGGGGGAGAGAAAGAGCAAAAGAGAGGGAGAGAGATCAAAATAGAGGGGGGATAAAGGGGAGAGAGAGAGCAAAAGAGATGGAGAGAAAGGGGAAAGAGAGAGAGCAAAAGAGAGGGAGAGAGAGAGCAAAAGAGAGGGGGAGAAAGGGGAAAGAGAGAGAGCAAAAGAGAGGGAGAAAGAGAGCAAAATAGAGGGGGAGAAAGGGGAAAGAGAGAGAGCAAAAGAGAGGGAGAGAGACAGCAAAATAGAGGGGGATAAAGGGGGGAGAGAGAGAGCAAAAGAGAGGGAGAGAGAGATCAAAAGCGAGGGAGAGAGATCAAAAGCGAGGGAGAGAGAGAGAAAGAGAGGGAGAGAGAGAGCAAAAGAGAGGGAGACAGACAATAAAATAGAGGGGGGATAAAGGGGGAAGAGAGAGCAAAAGAGAGGGAGAGAGAGATCAAAAGCGAGGGAGAGAGATAGAGAAAGAGAGGGAGAGAGAGAGCAAAAGAGAGGGAGAGAGACAGCAAAATAGAGGGGGGATAAAGGGGAGAGAGAGCAAAAGAGAGGGAGAGAAACAGCAAAATAGAGGGGGGATAAAGGGGGGAGAGAGAGAGCAAAAGAGAGGGAGAGAGAGATCAAAAGAGAGGGGGAGAAAGGGGAAAGAGAGAGAGCAAAAGAGAGGGAGAGAGTCAGCAAAATAGAGGGGGATAAATGGGGGGGAGAGAGAGCAAAAGAGAGGGAGAAAGAGATCAAAATAGAGGGGGGATAAAGGGGGGAGAGAGAGAGAGCAAAAGAGAGGAAGAGAAAGGGGAAAGAGAGAGAGCAAAAGAGAGGGAGAGAGAGAGCAAAAGACGAGGAGAAAGGGGAAAGAGAGAGAGCAAAAGAGAGGGAGAGAGAGAGCAAAAGAGAGGGGGAAAAAGGGGAAAGAGAGAGAGCAAACGAGAGGGAGAGAGACAGCAAAATAGAGGGGGGATAAGGGGAGAGAGAGAGAGCAAAAGAGAGGGAGAGAGATCAAAAGCGAGGGAGAGAGAGAGCAAAAGAGAAGGAGAGAGAGAGCAAAAGAGAGGGGGGAGAGAGCAAAAGAGAGGGGGATAGAGAGAGCATTGGACATTAACGTGATAACCTATTTTGATGTGTTTAATTTTTACAAAATTTGGGGACGTTATTTCATGTGTATTATAAAAATTTTTTTTGATATCAAACACTGTTGGTTATATATGAGTAATCAATAACAAAGTGGATAAAAATATGTGACAAAATTAACCATACCTTCTGCATTTTCTTCTAAAGGATTTTCTATCTCCAAAATTTTTTTATTTACTAGTTTTACTGATGGCATAGGTGGCGATCCTGATGTTTCGTCACTTTGCACCTCCATATCTTTCAAATATTTTGCATATCTTTTTTGTAATTTTTCTCTCCTGTCTGAGCAAATAAAAAAAAAAAAGTGAAAAAAAATATTAAAATAAGAGTGAATTTTGAAATACAATTATATAGTGCGCAATAGCGTTATTGCCACATGACATTTTTTTTTCTTGTGCCCCAAAAAGGTATCCTGGAACGCCTGTTATTATGCATAATAACAGGCGTTCCAGGATACCTTCTTGGGGTACAAGAAAAAAAAAAAGTCATGTGGCAATAACTCTATTGCGTTATTGCGCACTATATAATTGTAACTTTCCTTTTCAAGAGCAATAATGTTTATCAATATTTTTTAAAAGTGGCCACAGTGTTTTTGGGATCCTTTCTTGGGGCATAATAACAGGCGTTCCAGGATACTTTCTTGGGGCATAAGAAAAAAAAAATGTCATGTGGCAATAACGCTATTGCGTTATTGCGCACTATATAATTATAGTTTAGCTTTTAAGAACAATTATATTTAGCAAAATGTTGGTATTTTCTTTAGTAAGTCGCAACAGTGTTTTTCGGATCCTTTCTTGGGGCATAATAAAAACATTTCTTGTTAGGGCAAACTAAAAATCCAATTTGGATTAAATATAATAGAATGTAACATGTACCTTGCATCATATAAATTTATTTTTAGGTGCACATAAAATAAATAATAGTAAAAAGATACTTGCATTCCCAAAGAAATCTTATTATATATCTTTTTAAATGTTTGTCTCTTCTGCTTAAATCTGAAAATCTTTTCAGGCAGTCACGCTGGCTCCTTCTTCGGACCCTACGTGTCATTTCTGATAATATCATATTTCTTTGGTCTTGCATGACTCCATAGACCCCACCAATTCTTTTTGGGAAATATTTCCTCATGAAAGCTGTAATTATAATCAGCTCTCCCAGAGTGAATTTTGGCTTCCTAGTTAAAGGCATTTTAGATTCTGATCCAAAAATAGGAAAACATGCGCTTTTTTTATTGGCTCATGATTTTTTTTTTCTTTGTTTTTATTGTCAATAATTTTGACATTTAACATACTGTTAAAAAATTGTGGATACTTTAATAAATCTTTTTGCATCATTATTATTACTATTTAAGATGCTTAAGGCTTTTAATAATAATTTTTAATAGGGGGATTATTTTTTTTCAAGAAATCTGTATATAACAAAAAAAACTTTATGTAAGACACAGCACTAAAGAGACAAGGATGCTCTTTTCCTCCATCATAAAAAGATGCTCTTCTCCTCCACTGTATATGATTTTTTTTTTGCATCTATTATTAAAGACATATCATAGTTGATTTTAAAGGGACCGCCAAAACAAGAATGTCTGTTTTTTTAAAAAAGATAGATAATCCCTTTACTACCCCTTCCTCAGTTTTGCAGTTTTGTAGTTTGAACATTTGTATATGATGGTCCTTTAATATAACAGTCTTGGTTACACCGTTATATTAAAGGGACATGATATACAAATGTTGAAACACTTGAATGTGATGTAGCATAGCTGTAAGAAAGGTATTTTATGTGAAGATGTCCGTAAGTATTCCAATCCATTTTAAAATGAGTTTAAGCAGCACATTATTATTATGACCCTTTAATATACAGTACTTTTTACCTATGTGATTACCTTTTTTCCAAGCATCTTCTGACAACCCCCTGATCACATGACATTTTATTTTTTAACTATTGATTATCATTTTGGACAATTAGTGCAGTGTCTGCCACAAGCCACGGGCGTGATCGCAATGTTATCTATATGACTCACATGAACTAGCTCTCCCCTGTTGTGAAAAGCAATTAAAAAAGCATGTGATAAGAGGCGGCCTTCAAGGTCTAATAAATGAGCATAACCTTAGCTTTTACTTTCAACTGAGAATACCAAGAGAACAAAGCTGAATTGTTGATAAAAGTAAATTTGATTTATTTTTAAAATTAAATGCCCTATCTGAATCATGAAAGTTTAATTTGGTTCTGAATGTCCCTTTAATGGCTAATGATTTGCAGACACCAATATACTGCTTCAAATAGTATATAAAGCGATTGTTGAAAATTGGATAGTAAAAGTAAATAGCATTCGTTTTGAAATTAGATTTCATCTAAAAATGATGAATGCTAAAAAGAAGGTTTAAAGGGACCGTATTTTAAAAATTAAACTTTTAAGATCCATATAGGGAATCAAATTTTAATTTAATTTTTTGAAGATTATAGTGGAACACCAATTAACTTACTTAATACTTTTAAAATTTACCCATGATGCTTTTGTCCAAAAAATACCAAGATAACATAAATAAATATGTATTGAACCAATTTTTTAATGAAGTATTAACAAAACAATTAAATCAATATAGCTTAAACTGGATTCCTTCTTATGTATTCTGTTGACACCACATTCGATTCCTTTAAAAAAATAAAAATATATATATTTTAAATTGGGGAAGCACAGACTAATTAAAAAAACATATTCTTTGTAATGATAATAAAATATACTAACATGAGAAATATCTATCAACAAGGTTATTCCGAACTTCAACACCACCAGCAGTGGAATCTCTTGAAGCCTCAAGATCTTCATTATCATCATTATCACTGAGGACAGTGACATCCCCGTCTCCATCTTGCAGCGCTATGTTGTGCAAAATGCAGCACACCAAAATTATATCCGATACCTTGCACGGATCATATTATAGTACTCCACCAGATCTATCTAGACAACGAAATCTAGTTTTTAATAACCCATAGGTCCGTTCAATAGATGAGCGAGTGCTCCGATGAGCATCATTATATTTTTTCTGACCATCAGTTCTTGGATTGGTAAATGGCGTCATGAGCCAGTGCCGACAAGGATATCCACTGTCTCCTAACAAAGAAAAAAATGTAAATAAATTAGAAAACTTTTTAAATAAAAGGAAACAAAGGGGAAAATTAAAGGGACAGTCTAGTCAAAATTAAACTTTCATGATTCAGATAGGGCATGCAATTTTAAACAACTTTCCAATTTACTTCTATTATCTAATTTTCTAAATTCTTTAGATATCCTTTGTTGAAGAAATAGCAATGCACATGTGTGAGCCAATCACACAAGGCCTTTATGGGCAGCAACCAATCAGCAGCTACTGAGCATATCTAGATATGCTTTTTCAGCAAGTGATATCAAGAGAATGAAGCAAATTAGATAATAGAAGTAAATTAGAAAGTTGTTTAAAATGACATGCTTTTTCTAAATCACGAAAGAAAAAAAAAATTGGGTTTCATGTCCCTTTAAATGTGAAATAGATGATCAAAGATAGGAATAATATACATAATTACCTAATAGCCATCCACCAGGCATTTCTGCAGACTCAAACATACGGTAAAGTCCCTTTGTTCACATATCTGAAAAATTGCGAATTTTCTGGCGCATCAACTTTAATAAATATGGAGATATATTTTGTAAATTTATTTTAGGAGAAAATATGAGAATTTTAATATTCGTAGCTTGATAAATCTTGCCCACAGTCTATCTAGAGCGTTGTGGCTCTTTTTTCCCCTTCAGCAGATGACGTCAGGATCTGGATGCTGCGGATTGGCCCCTTTACCGGTCACATGTCAAGGCAGCACACAGGAGCTAAACAGCGTTCTGTGATAGATGTTATCAGAACGCTGTGTCTGGAGCTCTGTAAGTACCCGACAGGATGAAGTTTCAGTTGATCGTTTGCAGTAAAGTGACACTGGGAGTATCGTGAGGGTGAGTGAAATCCTTAGTTCTAGGAAACGTTACAGTTCTGTTCTGGCACATTGTTGTCGGTTATAAGGGATGGAACCTTTGTGTGCCCACTCAGCATACCTTTCTGAACGTTAAGCCATTCAAGTCTCACCCTCGAATTGTTATTTCTCTGGGGTCCCCACTTAGGACTGTCGTTGTGATCTGGTTGCTGTTAACCTTGCTCTAATTCTACATTTTCATCACTTACTTTTGTATGTATTTATGTATGAGTTTGTGTGTGTGTATATATGAGCTTGTGTGTGTATGTATGAGTTTGTGTGTGTGTGTTTGTATGAGTGTGTGTGTGTATGTATATATGTATAAGTTTGTGTGTATGTATGAGTTTGTGTGTGTGTGTATGTATGAGTTTGTGTGTGTGTATGAGTTTAAGTGTGTGTGTGTGTTTGTATGAGTTTATGTGTGTTTGTATGAGCTTGTGTGTGTGTATGTATATATGTATGAGTTTTTGATAACAGCGTCTGCCCTAGAATGTTAATCTATATATCATAAATTGATCTGTCATTTAAAAGCTGCATTAATATATTGTTTGAATCTTTATGACATGGAAGCTATGTTATAACAATATTCTTTTGCGCTCTCTATATGTCTTGTTTGTGAACAGCATTTCAAATGTGGATATCCTAAGACTTTTTTCAGGCTATATGTGTTTCTTTTAGCAAGATAGGAAAGTATTCATGTGTTAATGTATATAGGACATATTCACAGCTAATATATATGCTTTGTAAAATGTTTAGAAATCTGTTTGCTCATCTTGTGGAAATAGGTAACCAATCAGGTATTCTATTATTGTTATGTCATG
Organism: Bombina bombina; assembly: GCF_027579735.1. Taxonomy (NCBI): domain Eukaryota; kingdom Metazoa; phylum Chordata; class Amphibia; order Anura; family Bombinatoridae; genus Bombina; species Bombina bombina. Next base: position 636,192,956 of record NC_069501.1, on the reverse strand, counting down.
ATCTAGCTCAGCCTTTAAAGAGGCGTTTGAGCTGATCCCCAGGTAAGCAGTGATCAAGTGCACCTGGTGCACGAAACATGTCTGCGTGGGGATCTGCTCACTTGCCTGGTTGTTAGAGTTATTTGCTGGCTCTGAACAGGACATCCTGGTTGTGTCCTTTTTATACTTTTTGGAATAAAGTTGTACTTCACTTTTTACTTGCTGCCTGGAACTCGACATTATTTGCTTTACTAAATATAGTGCTCTTCATAGCACTTTCAGCATTACCTTCCTTTCTCCCAGAGCGCCTTCTCTACACTTTGCATTCTATGTATGAGTTTGTGTATATTTATGTAAGTATGTATGAGTTTGTGTATGTGTGTGTGTATGTATGAGTTTGTGTGTGTGTGTGTGTGTGTATGTATGTATGAGTGTGTGTATGTATGAATTTGTGTGTGTGTATGTATGAGTGTGTGTGTGTATGTATGTATGAGTGTGTGTATGTATGTATGAATTTGTGTGTGTATGTATGAGTGTGTGTGTGTGTGTATGTATGTATGAGCGTGTGTGTGTATATGTATGTGTGTGTGTATGCCCCTGTTACAGAAGAAGAAGTTTCTGCCCTTATACTGTCCTCCCACCTCACTACCTGTCCCCTCGACCCCATCCCCTCACAGCTACTACCCTCCCTCTCTTCTATCCTCACCCCTATACTCACACACATTTTCAACCTCTCCCTCAGCACTGGCATATTTCCCTAATCTCTAAAACATGCACTGGTCACACCTATCCTCAAAAAACCTTCCCTCGATCCAACCTTCCCAACCAACTACCGCTTTATTTCCCTACTCCCTCTTGCCTCAAAGCTCCTTGAAAAGCTAGTATATGCACGTCTATCCCACTTGTGTATGTGTATGAGTTTGTGTGTGTTTGTGTGTATGACTTTGTGTGTGTGTGCGTGTGTATGAGTTTGTATGTTTGTATGAGTTTATGTGTGTGTCTGTGTGTATATGAGTTTGTGTGTGTGTGTATGAGTTTGTGTGTGTATGAGTGAGTGTATGAGTGAGTGCGTGTGTGTATATGAGTGTGTGTGTGTATTAGTTTCTTTATGTGTTTGTGTGTGTGGATATGTATGAGTTTGTGTACGAGTTGTGTGTGTGTGTATGAGTTTGTGTGTGTGTATGAGTTTGTGTGTATGTGTGTGTGTATATGAGTGCGTGTATGAGTTTGTGTGTGTATGAGTTTGTGTATTAGTATTTTGTGTGTTTGTGTGTGTGGGTATGTATGAGTTTGTGTGTGTGTATTAGTTTCTTTGTGTGTGTGTGTAAATATGTATGAGTTTGTGTGTGTGTGTGTGTAAGTATGTATGAGTTTGTGTGTGTGTATGTATGGGTGTATGAGTTTATATACGACTTGTGTGTATGTATCTATGTATGAGTTTGTATGTGTGTATGTATGAGTTTGTGTGTATGTATCTATGTATGAGTTTGTGTGTGTGTGTGTGTGTGTGTGTGTGTGTATGTATCTATCTATGAGTTTGTGTGTGTGTATGTATGAGTTTGTATGTGTATGAGTTTGTATGAGTGTGTGTATGTATCTATGTATGAGTTTGTATGTGTATGAGTTTGTATGAGTGTGTGTGTGTATGTATCTATGTATGAGTTTGTGTATGTATGTATGAGTTTGTTTGTGTGCGTGTGTGTTTGTATGTATGAGTGGGTGGTTGTGTACAGTGGATATAAAAAGTCTACACACCCCTATTAAAATGTCATGTTTCTGTGATGTAAAAAAATGAGACAAAGATAAATCATTTCAAACTTTTTCCACCTTTAATGTGACCTATAAACTGTACAACTCAATTGCAAAACAAACTAAAATCTTTTAGGTGGAGGGAAGTAGAAATAAAAAACTAAAATAATATGGTTGCATAAGTGTGCACACCCTTAAACTAATACTTTGTTGAAGCACCCTTTGATTTCTTTTACAAGATATGACAAGTCCACGGATTTCATCCTTACTTATGGGATATTGCCTCCTGGTCAGCAGGAGGAGGCAAAGAGCACCACAGCAGAGCTGTATATATAGCTCCTACCTTCCCTCCCACTCCAGTCATTCTCTTTGCCTGTGTTAGTAATAGGAAGAGGTAAAGTGAGGTCTTAGTTTAGATTCTTAAATCAAGAGTTTATTATTTTTAAGAGTGGTACCGCAGTGTGCTACTCTGTTCTGGGGTGTAGCCTAGACCAAATCAGTCTCTTCAGTTAAAAGAGAAGTATTTGGTGGCTTCAAAGCAATGGGAACTTGTGGGATTTTATTCTCACTGCGCCTCCCATACATGGTTTGCTGCCCTACCTGCAAAAGTCTGACTAAGAGAGGCTCAGTACTTTTTGTTATTTCCACGGGCCAATGTGAGGAGAAATTGAGGGCCTCGCAAGCCGGGTGGACTGCCTTACTGCCGGGCAACAACTTCAGGTAAGTGCTGAATTTTTTTTTCTGGAGTAGATACACAGAAATAATTGGCACTATATATATCTATTTATATTCCTGGGTAACTGTACTAGGAGATGTTATTGGGCAGTCGCTGCTAGAACATGTGGAGTGGCTCTTATAATCTCGCCATGCTTCCTGCTCCCATCGACTTGCATGTTTAACATTGGCCATAGGGGAGGTTTTGATTAAAGGGACATTCAACACTTAGTGTAACAGGTTTTAATATTGTAAATTAAGAAACGGAGGTCCGCCTACACTATACCCCTCCTCCCTTGCCGCCTTGCTTCTGTCCTAATCAGCGGCGCTAACTACTCTAATACCCGGTCAATATGGATGCCGAACTCTCCCCACTATTACGTAGCTGCCTTCTTCTTAAACTGATAAGCAAATCAGAATCCAGTCCTCGGACTGAAATTGCACGCGCGTGGCAATTCCTTTTTCCTATAGAATTACGTGGAAGTGCCCTGTGCTTCTTTTTACTCTCCATTCAGAGTTATGGTGCCATATAGGTTTGTAGGAAGGGAATTATTCACAAACCAAGTCCACTTGGAGACCCAACCAGTCTTGGAACACGGGTAAACAATCCAAGAAATCAGCTGCTACTACCAAGTCTAGTGGGGGGGGGGGGGGGGCAGACTTTCTATCTTTGTCCAGGCTTGAATAAGAGATGTTCAGGATCCCTGGACGCTAGAAATGGTGTCTCAGGGGTATAAGAAGGTTTCTTCTTTCACGATTGTCTGTAGACCAGATAACAAGAGAGGCGTTCTTACATCGTGTAAAAGACCTCTCCACTATGGGAGTAATTTGTCCCGTTCCAGAACAGGGGCAGGGGTTTTACTCAAATCTTTTTGTGGTTCCCAAGAAAGAGGGAACGTTCCGACGCATTTTAGATCTCAAGAGTCTAAGCAAGTTTCTCAGAGTTCCATACTTCAAGATGGAGACTATTCGGACAATCCTTCCATTGATCCAGGAGGGTGAATATATGACTACCGTAGACTTAAAGGGACAGTCTACCATAGAATTGTTATTGTTTTAAAAGATAGATAATCCCTTTATTACCCATTCCCCAGTTTTGCATAACCAACACAGTTATATTAATATACTTTTTACCTCTGTGATTACCTTGTATCTAGGAACCTTCTTCCAGACTGTCCCTTTAAAGGATGCATATCTTCATATCCCTATCCACAGAGATCATCACCAGTTCCTGCAGTTTGCCTTCCTGGACAAATTTTTTCAGTTTGTGGCCCTTCCTTTCGGGCTGGCCACGGCACCCAGGATCTTCACGAAGGTTCTAGGGTCTCTGCTGGCGGGTCTCAGGCTGCGGGGCATTGCATTGGTGCCTTATCTGGACGATATTCTGATCCAGGCGTCGTCTTATCGGCTGACAAAGTCTCATACCGACATGGTTCTATCCTTTCTAAGGTCTCACGGGTGGAAGGTGAATCTAGAAAAGAGTTCACTGATTCCACAGACAAGGGTTCCTTTCCTGGGAACTCAGACTCTCTATCCATGAAAATCTTCTTGACAGTAGTCAGAGAGTTAAAGATTCTGAATACATGCCGATCCCTTCAGTCCAATCCTCGGCCATCAGTGGCTCAGTGCATGGAGGTAATTGGATTGATGGTGGCGGCAATGGACATCATTCCGTTTGCTCGTTTTCATCGCAGGCCTATACAAATGAGCATGCTCAGATGATGGAGAGTATGCAAATTTGGCTGGGCTCCTCAGATAGAGCTAGATCAGGAAACAAGAGACTCTCTTCTTTGGTGGTTGTCGCAGGATCATCTGTCCCAAGGGACGTGCTTCCACAGACCCTCATGGGTGATAGTGACAATGGACGCCAGTCTCCTAGGATGGGGTGCAGTCTGGACTTCCCTGAAGGCTCAGGGTGGGTGGACTCGGTCGGAGTCTCTACTTCCTATAAATACGGTATTCTGGAGTTGAGGGCAATATTCAATGCTCTTCAGGCTTGGCCTCAGTTGGCTTCAGCCAAATTCATCTGATTTCAGTCGGACAACATCACGACTGTGGCTTACATCGATCATCAGGTAGGAACAAGGAGTTCCTTAGCGATGGCAGAAGTATACCAGATAATTCGGTGGGCGGAGGCTCACTCTTGTTATCTGTCAGCAATCTACATCCCAGGAGTGGACAACTGGGAAGCGGACTTTTTAAACAGACAGACGCTTCATCCGGGGAATGGAAACTCCATCCGGAGGTTTTTGCCACCCTGATTCTCAGATGGGGCAGGCCGGAGCTGGATCTCATGGCATTTCATCAGAATGCCAAGCTCCCGAGATACGGATCCATGTCAGGGATCCTCAGGCCGAACTGATAGATGCCTTGGTCGTTCAACCTAGCTTATGTGTTTCCACCGTTTGCTCTCCTTCCCCGGGTGATTGCTCGGATCAAACGGGAGAGGGCTTCAGTGATTCTCCTCGCTCCTGCGTGGTCTCGCAGGACTTGGTATGCCGATCTGGTGGACATGTCCTCTCTGCCACCGTGGAAGCTTCCATTGAGGCAGGACCTTCTCATTCAGGGACCCTTCCATCATCCGAATCTAATTTCTCTACAGCTGACTGCTTGGAGATTGAACTCTTGATTTTATCTAAGCGAGGGCTCTCTGATTCAGTCATTGATACCTTTATTCAGGCACGTAAGCCTGTTACTAGAAAGATTTACCTTAAGATATGGCGTAAATATCTTTATTGGTGCGAATCCAAGGGTTACTCATGGAGTAAGATTAAGATTCCTAGTATTTTGTTCTTTCTCCAAGAAAGATTGGAGAAGGGGTTATCAGCAAGTTCCTTAAAGGGACAGATTTCTGCTTTATCTATTTTGCTGCATAAACGTCTGGCAGATATTCCGGATGTTCAATTCTTTTGTCAGGCTCTGACTAGGATCAGGTCTGTGTTTAGACCTATTGCTCCTCCTTGGAGTTTGAATTTAGTTCTTAAGGTTCTTCAAGGGGTTCAGTTTGAACCCATGCATTCCATAGATATTAAATTACTATCTTGGAAAGTTTTATTTTTGGTTGCTATTTCTTCTGCTCGCAGTTTCTTAGCTTTCGGCTCTACAATGTAATTCTCCTTATCTGGTTTTTCATTCCGATAAGGTAGTGTTACGTACCAAACCTGGTTTTGTTCCTAAGGTTGTTTCCAAAAAGAATATTAATCAGGAACTTATTGTTCCTTCATTATGTCACAATCCTTCTTCTAAGAAGGAGTGTCTGTTACATAACTTGGACGTGGTCCGTACCCTGAAGTTTTACTTGCGGGCGACTAAAGAATTTTGTCAATCATATTCATTATTTGTTGTTTTTTCTGGAAAACGTAGGGGACAGTAAGCTACGACTACCTCCCTTTCTTTTTGGCTGAAGAGTATCATCCATTTTGCATATGAGACTGCTGGACAGCAGCCTCCTGAAAGAATTATGGCTCATTCTACTAGGGCTGTGGCTTCTTCATGGGCATTCAAAATTATGCTTCTGTTGCACAGATTTGCAAGGCTGCGTCTTGGTCGTCTCTTCACACTTTTTCCAAATTTGCCAAATTTGATACCTTTGCCTCGTCCGAGGCTATTTTTGGGAGAAAAGTCCTTCAAGCAGTGGTGCCTTCCGTTTAGGTTCCTGTCTTGTCCCTCCCTTTCATCCGTGTCCTATAGCTTTGGTATTGTATTCCATAAGTAAGGATGAAATCCGTGGACTCATCATATCTTTTACGATATGACAAGTCCACGGCCCACCCTGTTATTTTCTAAGACAGGTCTTTATTTTTGTTAAACTTCAGTCACCTCTGCACCTTGGCTTTTCCTTTCTCTTCCTAACTTCGGTCGAATGACTGGAGTGGGAGGGAAGGGAGGAGCTATATATACAGCTCTGCTGTGGTGCTCTTTGCCTCCTCCTGCTGACCAGGAGGCGATATAACATAAGTAAGGATGAAATCCGTGGACTCGTCATATCATAAAAGAAATACATTTATCAGGTAAGCATACATTTCCTTTTTATTACAGCACTCAGTCTGTTTGGGTATGAGTTTTTCAGAATGGCACATCTTGACTTGGCAAGATTTGCCCACTCTTCTTTGCAAAAACACTCCAAATCTGTCAAATTGTGAGGGCATCTCTTGTGCACAGCCCACTTAAGATCTTTCGATTGGATTCAGGTCTGGGCTCTGACTGGGCCATTCCAAAACTTCTTCTGATGAAGCCATTCCTTTGTTGATTTAGATGTATGCTTTGGGGCGTTGTCATGCTGAAAGATGAAGTTCCTCTTCATGTTCAGCTTTCTAGCAGAAGCCTGAAGGTTTTGTGCCAATATTGTCTGGTATTTGGAACTGTTTATAATTCCCTCTACCTTGACTAAAGCCCAGTTCCAGCTGAAGAAAAACAGACCCAAAGCATGATGCTGCCACCAAAATGCTTCACTGTGGGTATGGTGTTCTTTTGGTTATATGCAGTGTTGTTTTTGAGCCGAACATATCTTTTGAAATTATGGCCAAAAAGTTTAATCTTGGTTTCATCAAACCAGAACACCTTTTGCGACATGCTTTTGGGAGACTTCAGATGTGTTTTTGCAAAATTTAGCTGGGCTTGGATGTTTTTTTTTTCATAAGCAAAGGCTTCCGTCTTGCCACTCTACCCCATAGCCCAGACATATGAAGAATACGGGCGATTGTTGTCACATGCACCACACAGCCAATACTTGCCAGATATTCCTGCAGCTCCTTTAATGGTGCTGTAGGCCTCCCAGACCAGTTTTCTTCTTGTCTTTTCATCAATTTTGAAGGGATGTCCAGTTCTCGGTAATGTTACTGTTGCGCCATATTTTCTCCGCTTGATGATGACTGTCTTCACTGTGTTCCATGGTATATCTAATGCCTTGGAAATTCTTTTGTACCATTCTCCTGACTGATACCTTTTAACAATGAGATCCCACTGATGCTTTAGAAGCTCTCTGCGAACCATGGCTTTTGCTGTAGGTTGCGACTAAGAAAATGTCAGGAAAGACCTACTAGAACAGCTGAACTTTATTTGGGGTTAATCAGAGGTATTTTACATGATGGCAAGTGTGTACTGACTCCTATTTAACATGATTTTGAATGTGATTGCTCAATTCTAAACACAGCTACATCCCCAGTTATAAAAGGCTGTGCACACTTATACAACCATATTATTTTAGATTTTTTATTTTTACTTCCCTCCACCTAGATGTTTCAGCTTGTTTTTTAATCAAGTTGTACAGTTTATAGGTCACATTAAAGGTAGAAAAAGTTCTGAAACGATCACAAAAACCTGACATTTTAACAGGGGTGTGTAGACTTTTTATATCCACTGTATGTGTATATATGAGTGTGTGTGTGATTGTATGTCCCTGTTACAGAGGAAGAAGTTTCTGCCCTTATACTGTCCTCCCACCTCACTACCTGTGCCCTCGACCCCATCCCCTTGCAGCTTCACCCTCCCTCTCTTCTACCCTCACCCCTATACTCACACACATTTTCATCCTCTCCCTCAGCACTGGTATGGTTCCCTCATCTCTAAAACATGCACTGGTCACACCTATCCTCAGAAAACCTTCCCTCGATATAACCACCTCCTTATTTCCCTACTCCCTCTTGCCTCAGAACTCCTTGAAAAGCTAGTGGCCTAGATTTGGAGTTCGGCGGTAGCCGTCAAAACCAGCGTTAGAGGCTCCTAACGCTGGTTTTGGCCGCCCGCTGGTATTTGGAGTCAGTGATTAAAGGGTCTAACGCTCACTTTTCAGCCGCAACTTTTCCATACCGCAGATCCCCCTACGCCATTTGCGTATCCTATCTTTTCAATGGGATCTTTCTAACGCTGGTATTTAGAGTCGTTTCTGAAGTGAGCGTTAGAGCTCTAACGACAAAATTCCAGCCGCCTGAAAATAGCAGGAGTTAAGAGCTTTCTGGCTAACGCCGGTTCATAAAGCTCTTAACTACTGTACCCTAAAGTACATTAACACCCATAAACTACCTATGTACCCCTAAACCGAGCTCCCCCCACATCGCCGCCACTCGATTAAAATTTTTAACCCCTAATCTGCCGACCGCCACCTACGTTATACTTATGTACCCCTAATCTGCTGCCCCTAACCCCGCCGACCCCTGTATTACATTTATTAACCCCTAACCTGCCCCCCACAACATCGCCGCCAGCTACTTAAAATAATTAACCCCTAATCTTCCGACCGCAAAGCGCCGCCACCTACGTTATCCCTATGTACCCCTAATCTGCTACCCCTAACACCGCCGACCCCTATATTATATTTATTAACCCCTAATCTGCCCCCCTCAACGTCGCCGACACCTGCCTACACTTATTAACCCCTAATCTGCCGAGCGGACCTGAGCGCTACTATAATAAAGTTATTAACCCCTAACCCGCCTCACTAACCCTATCATAAATAGTATTAACCCCTAATCTGCCCTCCCTAACATCGCCGACACCTACCTTCAATTATTAACCCCTAATCTGACGACCGGAGCTCACCGCTATTCTAATAAATTGATTAACCCCTAAAGCTAAGTCTAACCCTAATACTAACACCCCCCTAAGTTAAATATAATTTACATCTAACAAAATTAATTAACTCTTATTAAATAACTTATTCCTATTTAAAGCTAAATACTTACCTGTAAAATAAATCCTAATATAGCTACAATATAAATTATAATTATATTATAGCTATTTTAGGATTAATATTTATTTTACAGGCAACTTTTTAATTATTTTAACCAGGTACAATAGCTATTAAATAGTTAAGAACTATTTAATAGTTACCTAGTTAAAATAATAACAAATTTACCTGTAAAATAAATCCTAACCTAAGATATAATTAAACCTAACACTACCCTATCAATAAATTAATTAAATAAACTACCTACAATTACCTACAATTAACCTAACACTACACTATCAATAAATTAATTAAACCCAATTCCTACAAATAAATACAATTAAATAAACTAGCTAAAGTACAAAAAATAAAAAAGAACTAAGTTACAAAAAATAATAAAATATTTACAAACATAAGAAAAATATTACAACAATTTTAAACTAATTACACCTACTCTAAGCCCCCTAATAAAATAACAAAGCCCCCCAAAATAAAAAATTCCCTACCCTATTCTAAATTAAAAAAGTTACAAGCTCTTTTACCTTACCAGCCCTGAACAGGGCCCTTTGCGGGGCATGCCCCAAGGATTTCAGCTCTTTTGCCTGTAAAAAAAAACATACCATACCCCCCCCCAACATTACAACCCACCACCCACATACCCCTAATCTAACCCAAACCCCCCTTAAATAAACCTAACACTAAGCCCCTGAAGATCTTCCTACCTTGTCTTCACCATACCAGGTTCACCGATCCGTCCTGGCTCCAACATCTTCATCCAACCCAAGCGGGGGTTGGCGATCCATCATCCGGTGCTGAAGAGGTCCAGAAGAGGCTCCAAAGTCTTCCTCCTATCCGGCAAGAAGAGGACATCCGGACCGGCAAACATCTTCTCCAAGCGGCATCTTCAATCTTCTTCCATCCGGTGCGGAGCGGGTCCATCTTGAAGCAGGCGACGCGGATCCATCCTCTTCTTCCGTTGTCTCCCGACGAATGACGGTTCCTTTAAGGGACGTCATCCAAGATGGCGTCCCTCGAATTCCGATTGGCTGATAGAATCCTATCAGCCAATCGGAATTAAGGTAGGAATTTTCTGATTGGCTGATGGAATCAGCCAATCAGAATCAAGTTCAATCCGATTGGCTGATCCAATCAGCCAATCAGATTGAGCTCGCATTCTATTGGCTGTTCCGATCAGCCAATAGAATGCGAGCTCAATCTGATTGGCTGATTGGATCAGCCAATCGGATTGAACTTGATTCTGATTGGCTGATTCCATCAGCCAATCAGAAAATTCCTACCTTAATTCCGATTGGCTGATAGAATCCTATCAGCCAATCGGAATTCGAGGGACGCCATCTTGGATGACGTCCCTTAAAGGAACCGTCATTCGTCGGGAGACAACGGAAGAAGAGGATGGATCCGCGTCGCCTGCTTCAAGATGGACCCGCTCCGCACCGGATGGAAGAAGATTGAAGATGCCGCTTGGAGAAGATGTTTGCCGGTCCGGATGTCCTCTTCTTGCCGGATAGGAGGAAGACTTTGGAGCCTCTTCTGGACCTCTTCAGCACCGGATGATGGATCGCCAACCCCCGCTTGGGTTGGATGAAGATGTTGGAGCCAGGACGGATCGGTGAACCTGGTATGGTGAAGACAAGGTAGGAAGATCTTCAGGGGCTTAGTGTTAGGTTTATTTAAGGGGGGTTTGGGTTAGATTAGGGGTATGTGGGTGGTGGGTTGTAATGTTGGGGGGGGTATGGTATGTTTTTTTTTACAGGCAAAAGAGCTGAAATCCTTGGGGCATGCCCCGCAAAGGGCCCTGTTCAGGGCTGGTAAGGTAAAAGAGCTTGTAACTTTTTTAATTTAGAATAGGGTAGGGAATTTTTTATTTTGGGGGGCTTTGTTATTTTATTAGGGGGCTTAGAGTAGGTGTAATTAGTTTAAAATTGTTGTAATATTTTTCTTATGTTTGTAAGTATTTTATTATTTTTTGTAACTTAGTTCTTTTTTATTTTTTGTACTTTAGCTATTTTATTTAATTGTATTTATTTGTAGCAATTGTGTTTAATTAATTTATTAATAGTGTTAGGTTAATTGTAGGTAATTGTAGGTAGTTTATTTAATTAATTTATTGATAGGGTAGTGTTAGGTTTAATTATATCTTAGGTTAGGATTTATTTTACAGGTAAATTTGTTATTATTTTAACTAGGTAACTATTAAATAGTTCTTAACTATTTAATAGCTATTGTACCTGGTTAAAATAATTACAAAGTTGCCTGTAAAATAAATATTAATCCTAAAATAGCTATAATATAATTATAATTTATATTGTAGCTATATTAGGATTTATTTTACAGGTAAGTATTTAGCTTTAAATAGGAATAAGTTATTTAATAAGAGTTAATTTATTTCGTTAGATTAAAATTATATTTAATTTAGGGGGGGTGTTAGTGTTAGGGTTAGACTTAGCTTTAGGGGTTAATACATTTATTATAGTAGCGGTGAGGTCCGCTCGGCAGATTAGGGGTTAATAATTGAAGGTAGGTGTCGGCGATGTTAGGGAGGGCAGATTAGGGGTTAATACTATTTATGATAGGGTTAGTGAGGCGGATTAGGGGTTAATAACTTTATTATAGTAGCGCTCAGGTCCGCTCGGCAGATTAGGAGTTAATAAGTGTAGGTAGCTGGCGGCGACATTGTGGGGGGCAGGTTAGGGGTTAATAAATATAATACAGGGGTCGGCGGTGTTAGGGGCAGCAGATTAGGGGTACATAGGGATAACGTAGGTTGCGGCGGTTTACGGAGCGGCAGATTAGGGGTTAAAAAAAATATGCAGGTGTCAGCGATAGCGGGGGCGGCAGATTAGGGGTTAATAAGTGTAAGGTTAGGGGTGTTTAGACTCGGGGTACATGTTAGAGTGTTAGGTGCAGACGTAGGAAGTGTTTCCCCATAGGAAACAATGGGGCTGCGTTAGGAGCTGAACGCTGCTTTTTTGCAGGTGTTAGGTTTTTTTTCAGCTCAAACAGCCCCATTGTTTCCTATGGGAGAATCGTGCACGAGCACGTTTTTGAGGCCGGCCTCGTCCGTAAGCAACTCTGGTATCGAGAGTTGCATTTGCGGTAAAAATGCTCTACGCTCCTTTTTTGGAGCCTAACGCAGCATTTGTTTAAACTCTCGATACCAGAGTTAAATTTATGGTGCGGCCAGAAATAAGCCAGCGGAGCGTTAACAGCCCTTTTACCGCCGAACTCCAAATCTAGGCCAGTATATGCACGTCTATCCCATTTCCTTACACTAAATTCTCTTCTTGACCCACTGCAATATGGATTTCGTCCCCATCACTCCACAGAGACAGCAATTGTCAAGGTTACCAACTACCTACTTACAGCAAAATCCAAAAAGTCACTTCTCTCTGGTTATCCTCCTTGATCTGTCTGCAGCCTTTGACACTGTCGACCACTCACTTTTACTCCAAACCCTCCAATCATTTGGCATCTGTGACACAGCTCTCTTGTGGTTCTCTTCCTATGTATCTAACCGTACCTTTACTGTAGCCTTCTCTGGAGCATCCTCTGCCCTGTTACCACTTTCTGTTGGGTTACCTCAAGGCTCTGTCCTCGGTCCCCTTCTCTTTTCAATCTACACGTCATAATTAGTTTCCTTAATTAAGTCCCACGGGTTTCAATACCATTTGTATGCCGGTGACACCCAAATCTACCTCTCTGCACCAGACCTACCTCCTTCCTTACTAACCCGTGTCACTTGGATGCCCTCTCACTGCCTTAAGCTAAATCTCTACAAAACTGAATTCCTTATTTTTTTTCCCCCTTCTTCCAAAATCTCCACCTCCCAATTTTCTATAACTGTTGATAATTCTATCATTACCCCTACCCTGCATGCCCAATGTCTTGGGGTCACACTTGACTCAGACCTTTCTTTCACTTTTCACATTAAGTCCTTGGCTAAAGCCTGCTACTACCACCTTAAAAACCATCTCTAAATTTAGACATTTCCTTACACAAGACACAACTTAGAATTTAATCAACTCTATCATCCTTTCCCGCCTCGACTATTGCAACTCCGTCCTCTCTAGTCTACCTAGATTCCGCCTAGCTCCTTTACAATCCATAATGAATGCCTCTGCCAGGCTCATCTTCCTTACACGTCGCTCTTTATCTGCTGCACCTCTCTGCAAATCCCTTCACTGGGTTCCTCTTGCCTCCAAGACTAAACACAAAATCCTCACTCTGACATACAAAGCCTTCAACTGCACTGCTTCCCCCCTACATTTCAGACCTTGGGGCCTAATTATCAAGCCGTCAACCTCAAATACGCTGGAATTCCGCAGCGTATTTGTGGCAAGGCTGATTCGCCTTAGTTATCAAAGGCTCGAGACCGGCAAAAGTAGAATTTTGTGACGTAAGCTTCGATCCGCCGGACTCAGTCCGACACAGATCGATTCTTACGTCACTCCAGATGTTCCGCACACAAGTGCGGCACAATCTGACTACTTTTGCTAGTTATCAAATGACTAGCAGGTACGCTCGGCACTTTTATGGCCCAGCGTACCTGGTTTTCAAACCGCCACCCCTGGAGGCGGCGGATCCCATAGGAATCAATGGGAGTCTGACCATAGCGAAAGTACAAGTTCGCTGCTGACAGACATCCCATTGATTTCTATGGGAGCTGTCTGCACCTAACACCCTAACATGTACCCCGAGTCTAAACACCACTAATCTGCCCCCCCTACACCGCCGCAACTAAATAAAGTTATTACCCCCTAAACCGCCGCTCTCGGAGCCCACCGCAAGCTACTCTATACATATTAACCCCTAAACCGCCGCTCCCGGAGCCCACCGCAACTATAATAAATGTATTAACCCCTAAACCGCCGCTCCCTGAACCCGCTGCAACCTATATTAAACTTATTAACCCCTAATCTGCCCCCCCTACACCGTCGCCACCTATAATAAATTTATTAACCCCTATCCTGCCCCCCACTACGCCGCCGCCACTGTAATAAAATTATTAACCCCTAAACCTACGTCTAACACTAACCCTAACTCCCCCCTAACTTAAATATTAATTAAATAAATCTAAATAATATTTTTATTATTAACTAAATTACTCCTATTTAAAACTAAATACTTACCTTTAAAATAAACCCTAATATAGCTACAATATAAATAATAATTATATTGTAGCTATCTTAGGATTTATTTTTATTTTACAGGCAACTTTCAATTTATTTTAACTAGGTACAATAGCTATTAAATAGTTATTAACTATTTAATAGTTACCTAGCTAAAATAAACTGAAATGTACCTGTAAAATAAATCCTAACCTAAGTTACAATTACACCTAACACTAAACTATACTTTAATAAATTATTCCTATTTAAAACTAAATACTTACCTGTAAAATAAACCCTAATATAGCTACAATATAAATAATAATTATATTGTAGCTATCTTAGGATTTATATTTATTTTACAGGTAACTTTGTATTTATTTTAGCTAGTTAGAATAGTTATTAAATAGTTATTAACTATTTAATAACTACCTAGCTAAAAGAAATACAAAATTACCTGTAAAATAAATCCTAACCTAAGTTACAATTAAACCTAATACTACACTATCATTAAATTAATTAAATAAACTACCTACAAATAACTACAATTAAATACAATTACATAAACTAACTAAAGTACAAAAAATAAAAAAAGCTGTTACAAAAAATAAGTTACAAACATTTTAAAATCTTACAACAATTTTAAGCTACTTACACCTAATCTAAGCCCCCTAATAAAATAACAAACCCCCCCAAAATAAAAAAATGCCCTACCCTATTCTAAATTAAATAAAGTTCAAAGCTCTTTTACCTTACCAGCCCTTAAAAGGGCCATTTGTGGGGGCATGCCCCAAAAAGTTCAGCTCTTTTGCCTGTAAAAGAAAAATACAACCCCCCCCAACATTAAAACCCACCACCCACATACCCCTAATCTAACCCAAACCCTCCTTACAAAAACCTAACACTAATCCCCTGAAGATCATCCTACCTTGAGTCGTCTTCACTCAGCCGAGCAGCGATGGAACCAAAGTGGACATCCGGAGCGGAAGAAGTTAATCCTCCAAGCGGCGCTGAAGAAATCTTCCATCCGATTAAGTCATCATCCAGGCGGCGCTGAAGAAGTCTTCGATCCGGGCGATGTCATCTTCCAAGAGGCGCTGAAGAGGTCTTCTATCCGGGCGATGTCATCTTCCAAGCCGGGTCTTGAATCTTCCTCCCGCCGACGCGGAACATCCTTCTTCACTGACGGACTACGACGAATGAAGGCTCCTTTAAGGGACGTCATCCAAGATGGCGTCCCCTCAATTCCGATTGGCTGATAGTGATTCTATCAGCCAATCGGAATTAAGGTAGGAAAAATCTGATTGGCTGATGGAATCAGCCAATCAGATTGAGCTCGCATTCTATTGGCTGATCGGAACAGCCAATAGAATGCGAGCTCAATCTGATTGGCTGATTCCATCAGCCAATCAGATTTTTCCTACCTTAATTCCGATTGGCTGATAGAATCCTATCAGCCAATCGGAATTGAGGGGACGCCATCTTGGATGACGTCCCTTAAAGAAGCCTTCATTCGTCGTAGTCCGTCGGTGAAGAAGGATGTTCCGCGTCGGCGGGAGGAAGATTCAAGACCCGGCTTGGAAGATGACATCGCCCGGATAGAAGACCTCTTCAGCGCCTCTTGGAAGATGACATCGCCCGGATCGAAGACTTCTTCAGCGCCGCCTGGATGATGACTTCATCGGATGGAAGATTTCTTCAGCGCCGCTTGGAGGATTAACTTCTTCCGCTCCGGATGTCCACTTCGGTTCCATCGCTGCTCGGCTGAGTGAAGACGACTCAAGGTAGGATGATCTTCAGGGGATTAGTGTTAGGATTTTGTAAGGGGGGTTTGGGTTAGATTAGGGGTATGTGGGTGGTGGGTTTTAATGTTTAGGGGGGTTGTATTTTTCTTTTACAGGCAAAAGAGCTGAACTTTTTGGGGCATGCCCCCACAAATGGCCCTTTTAAGGGCTGGTAAGGTAAAAGAGCTTTGAACTTTATTTAATTTAGAATAGGGTAGGGCATTTTTTTATTTTGGGGGGGTTTGTTATTTTATTAGGGGGCTTAGATTAGGTGTAAGTAGCTTAAAATTGTTGTAAGATTTTTAAAATGTTTGTAACTAATTTTTTTATTTTTTGTAACTTAGCTTTTTTATTTTTTGTACTTTAGTTTATGTAATTGTATTTAATTGTAGTTATTTGTAGGTAGTTTATTTAATTAATTTAATGATAGTGTAGTATTAGGTTTAATTGTAACTTAGGTTAGGATTTATTTTACAGGTAATTTTGTATTTCTTTTAGCTAGGTAGTTATTAAATTAATAACTATTTAATAACTATTCTAACTAGCTAAAATAAATACAAAGTTACCTGTAAAATAAATATAAATCCTAAGATAGCTACAATATAATTATTATTTATATTGTAGCTATATTAGGGTTTATTTTACAGGTAAGTATTTAGTTTTAAATAGGAATAATTTATTAAAGTATAGTGTAGTGTTAGGTGTAATTGTAACTTAGGTTAGGATTTATTTTACAGGTAAATTTCAGTTTATTTTAGCTAGGTAACTATTAAATAGTTAATAATAGTTAATAACTATTTAATAGCTATTGTACCTAGTTAAAATAAATTGAAAGTTGCCTGTAAAATAAAAATAAATCCTAAGATAGCTACAATATAATTATTATTTATATTGTAGCTATATTAGGGTTTATTTTAAAGGTAAGTATTTAGTTTTAAATAGGAGTAATTTAGTTAATAATATAAATATTATTTAGATTTATTTAATTAATATTTAAGTTAGGGGGGCGTTAGGGTTAAAGGTTAGACTTAGGTTTAGGGGTTGATAAATTTATTACAGTGGCGGCGGTGTAGTGGGGGGCAGGATAGGGGTTAATAAATTTATTATAGGTGACGACGGTGTAGGGGGGGCAGGATAGGGGTTAATAGGTTTAATATAGGTTGCGGCGGGTTCAGGGAGCGGCGGTTTAGGGGTTAAACTATTTATTTAGTTGCGGCGAGGTGCGGGATCAGCAGGATAGGGGTTAATAATTTTATTATAGAGGGCGACGGTATAGGGGGGGCAGGATAGGGGTTACTAGGTATACTGTAGTTGGCAGCGGTGTCCGGGAGCGGCGGTTTAGGGGTTAATACATTTATCAGAGTTGCGGCAGGGTCTAGGATCGGCGGTTTAGGGGTTAGTAACTTTATTGAGTTGCGGGAGGCTCTGGGGGCGCCGGTATAGGGATAGAACAGTGTAGTTAGTGTGGGTGCTTAGTGACAGGCTAGCAATAAAGCTGGGAAAAAGCCGAAGAGCAGCGAGATCGGATGAGTGATAACTCTCACAGTCCGCTGCTCATCGCCCCGCGGCTTTTTGACAGCTTTATTTGATAACTTAGGCGAACGTATTCAAGGTCCGCGGCGGCGAAGGTAGGCGAGCTTAGGCGGGCGTATTGGGCCGGCGAAGGCAGAAAAGTAGACGGCTTGATAACTACCCCCCATAGTCTCCAGATACTCTACCTCCTGTCCCCTTCTCTCCTACTCTCCTCCTCTCTTGTTACTTCCTCAAATTCCCGTTAACAAGACTTCTCAAGACTGGCTCCTTGGAACTCCCTGACTCGCTCCACAAGACTCTCCCCTAGTTTTACCAGCTTCAAGCGCTCCCTAAAGACTCTACTATTCAGGGATGCATACAAACTACACTAACCTTTCCAAACTCTATTGCTTTCCCCTTAAACCCCTTAGAATTTAAGCTTATGAGCCCAGTTGTTTGTAGATTGCCTTCATAAGAGCAGACTACAACAGTGCAACTCTCAGCAGGGCCCTCTACCCATTTGATCCCTATAAATGTTATCCTGTATACCGCCTATGTTTATAGCACTGTAGAATCTGTTGGCGCTCTACAAATACCTGATAATAATAATATGAGTTTGTGTGTGTATTAGTGTGTATGTATCTTTGTATGAGTTTGTATGTGTTTTTCTTTTTTTTGTCGTAAATTTAATAACATCTATTGAAACGGGGGGGGGGGGGGCTTATCCTGAAAGTTTTGCCAAAGGGGAGGCCCACTGTCTAAGACTTTGAAAACCTATGGTCTAGGCTACTGCGGTACCAGTTAGATCACATGAAAAATTTGCTTAGGTGAAATACAGAACTTTCCAAAACACTAAGATTGCTTACTTATAACTAACAAATCATAGGTGAATGCATATGTTTATCATCATATTATGAGACATTAGTAAATTTAAGAGCTTCTAGTGTGAGGGAAAAAAAGCTATTCTATATAAAACGCATATTAAGTTCAGCAATTTTGTAAAATATTAAAACATGAAAGATTGTATATTTTAACAATTCGAGCATTTTTATATATTGCAAACATTGCTTATGTTCTTAAAATATAAAGATGTTGTATGTGTCACGAAAACCTCAGGATTTAGCTAAGAAGGGGTTAATTCTGTGTAGCTTGAACTGACAACAGTTATTTGTTTTTCAAGAAGAATTGTGACTTGTGTTTTCTTTGAACTGCCAGGAGCCTCCTAAATAGCTCCACCAAATGTTATTGTGTATGCATTGAGTCATAAAGCCACTCAAGCTCTTAGTCCCAGAGATACACAGGATAAAGTTTATGGCTTAGGCTGTCAATAGAATGCATGATGCAAAACAGGCCCTTCATCACAAAAACTGACCAGGTCACTGAAAGGACATTGGTATATTATGTACATATGTGTGTTAAAACTGTTATAACCTTAAATGAAGGTAAATATGACAACCTATGGCATATTTGTAATCAAACCGATTCTCCCAATGAAACCAAGAGGTTCCCGATATGTAAATATAGAAATAGTTACCTAGCAGAAATTATAATGGATTGTATAATTTCAGGCAAGAAATTAGTCTATTGAAGGGCATAAAGACAGGGGGGGTTTCTTAGCCCGCCGAGGAGGGTGTGGTTAGGCAACCTGATCTCTGAAAATAGGTTTAAGAATTTTATTTCTTAACAATAAGATTGTCATTCCTTACAAGGGGAGCTGCTGTACAGAAGTAAGGAGCCATCATTTTCATGCCAGCCCCGGGCACAGAGCTTGAAGCTAGGAAAGTATTCAATTCTGTTTTTTCTCCTTTTTATTTTAAAACACTGTTTGCGTGTGTAATTTTATTTGTAACAACTTTTTATTAATAATGCATTGTGCATAATATTTTTGGCATAATAAATAATTCCTTTATTAAGTTTGGCCTTTGTCTAATAATTGAACCACGTTACTGAAAGAGACGGGATTATTAGAACTGTATAATTTAGGTTAATGTGTAAAGTCTGGGTTTTTTCTTAGGATTTTCCCTTTAATAAATTTTAAGTTGTGGCAGTATTTGAGCTATAGGATTGATAATTTATTGTGGGTGGCATTAAAAGGGAGTTTTGGGCATTTCTCTTACGTCTAGTACAGACTAGGGAGTGTGGTTAACCATTGCACCCACTAAACTGAATCACAAGCTTGCCTGGTGTGGCTAGATTGTGACCTCTTGGTGACAGTAAAAGGGGGCTGAAAACCCTTTCTGTGCCAAATAAGTGACTGGCGCAGGGTTGAATAACCTTGGTTCGTCACAAATTGGTGGGCAGCGGTGTAGATAATTTTTTTATTATTAGATTTTAGTGGTGGGGATTTGCTAGTGTGAAAATCCTGGTACTAAAAGAAATTGTTTCTTACAATTTCCAAAGGCTAAAACTCAGTGCATTATATAGTCACACATTACAAACAGTCCCCTTCCCTATTCTCTGTTTTTCTTTTCTATTTTATTTTCGCTATGCAATGATACGAGCAGCAATCTAAAGAGACACTAATGCTCCTATGCCAGGAGCGTGATATTCCAACACGTTCAAAGAACAAAGATTTACTAATACAAGCTCTTGTTGAATATGATAGCAGCCAAATCACACCAGTTGAAGTCTCAGGAGAGATGTCTGCAGCTGTGGGCAGTGATCAGGATCTGGGGATCCATTGGACTGTTATTTGCAAACTGTTCTTAAACATATGGGCTCAGTGGATGCAAGTTTGCGCATGGAACTGATTACAAAGTTTTATGAAAGACAGGCTGCTGAATGACAGGCTGCTGTGGCGGAGAGACAGGCGTCCCTGGCAGCTGAGAGACAGGCTGCTGAACGACAGGCAGAGAGAGTATCAGCTACAGCTTGCACGGTTGGAGAGAGGGATGGTCTCACCTGTTAGTGAACCTAGAAACCCACCAGCTCCCCAAGTGCGTGCAGAGAATTTTCCCACTCTGGAGAAAGATGGAGATGTGGATGTATTCCTGCGTAGCTTCGAGAAAGTTTGCAGACAGTTCCAGTTGCCGAGGGAGCAGTCGGCCAAGTACCTTACCCCTTGCCTGAAAGGTCCTGCACTGGAGGAGTTTGCTGACCTACCCCCCAGAGTTTGATCAGGACTATGATTCCATTAAAGCTGCACTGCAGAGGAGATATAATCTTACTCCTGAGGTGTACAGGAAGAAATTCCGTTCTCTGCAGAAAGGTTTGTCAGAGAGCTATACTGCAGCTGTTGGGAACTTGATGACAGCCTTTAAACAGTGGGTCAGAGGATTAAAAGTTGCCACTATGGAAGAGCTGGAAGATTTGATTGTGAAGGAGCAATTTATGCAGCTGTGCCCACCCGGAGTTCAAGAATGGGTTTTGGATCGGAAGCCCATAACAGCATTGGAAGCTGGCGAGCTGGCTGATTTTTACACAGCCAACAGGTCACCAGAGAATGGGAGGAAATCCTTTTCTAAGGGAGCTGCTGCATGACCCCCCTTCACAAAACCTGCTGTGCCTTTATCTAGTGTGTCTGCTCCCTCTGGGAAAGGAGAGGCGAGTGCTGCATCTGGGCAGGGGGATACCCGCAGATGTTTTGCTTGCAACAAAGTGGGCCACATCAGCTCCACTTGCCCAGAGAGGATTAACTTGGAGCCATCAGCTGGAGGGGGTAATCCCTCAGAAGTACCAGCATCTGTTTTGTTTGTTACCTGTCCAGAGGAAAACAACCATGAGAACTTGCAACCTGTGACTGTTGGAGACAAGGTAACCTTGGGGTTGAGGGACACGGGTGCAGAAGTGACTATGGTGCGTCCAAAGCTAGTGAACTCTGAGAACATTACCCCTGGAAAGACTCTAGCAGTTAAAGGGATTGGGGGAATGAAACTTGCAGTGCCTACGTATCCTTCAATCAGTTGGGTAGAGCAACTAGTGTGTCAATTTTAAAAGGAGGGCATCCTGCTGCCAAAACTGCTATGTGCAATTTGTCTGGCAATGGTGTTCTCACCGCAAGGGGAAGCTCCCTTTGATACAAATCGGGAGTGGCTTGTAGCCACCCCCTTTTGCGTCTCTTATTGGGGGAGGTGTCACGAAAACCTCAGGATTTAGCTAAGAAGGGGTTAATTCTGTGTAGCTTGAACTCAAAACAGTTATTTGTTTTTCAAGAAGAATTGTGACTTGTGTTTTCTTTGAACTGCCAGGAGCCTCCTAAATAGCTCCACCAAATGTTATTGTGTATGCATTGAGTCATAAAGCCACTCAAGCTCTTAGTCCCAGAGATACACAGGATAAAGTTTATGGCTTAGGCTGTCAATAGAATGCATGATGCAAAACAGGCCCTTCATCACAAAAACTGACCAGGTCACTGAAAGGACATTGGTATATTATGTACATATGTGTGTTAAAACTGTTATAACCTTAAATGAAGGTAAATATGACAACCTATGGCATATTTGATATCAAACCGATTCTCCCAATGAAACTAGGAGATTCCCGATATGTAAATATAGAAATTGAGTTACCTAGCAGGAATCATAATGGATTGTATCATTTCAGGCAAGAAATTAGTCTATTGAAGATCATAAAGACAGGGGGGTTTCTTAGCCCGCCCAGGAGGGTGTGGTTAGGCAACCTGATCTCTGAAAATAGGTTTAAGAATTTTATTTCTTAACAATAAGATTGTCATTCCTTACAAGGGGAGCTGCTGTACAGAAGTAAGGAGCCATCATTTTCATGCCAGCCCCGGGCACAGAGCTTGAAGCTAGGAAAGTATTCAATTCTGTTTTTTTCTCCTTTTTATTTTAAAACACTGTTTGCGTGTGTAATTTTATTTGTAACAACTTTTTATTAATAATGCATTGTGCATAATATTTTTGGCATAATAAATAATTCCTTTATTAAGTTTGGCCTTTGTCTAATAATTGAACCACGTTACTGAAAGAGACTGGAATATTAGAACTGTATAATTTAGGTTATTTTCTGCTAAATTGTATTTCTAGAGTTAATGTGTAAAGTCTGGGTTTTTTCTTAGGATTTTCCCTTTAATAAATTTTAAGTGGTGGCAGTATTGGAGCTATAGGATTTATAGTTTATTGTGGGTGGCATTAAAAGGGAGTTTTGGGCATTTCTCTTACGTCTAGTACAGACTAGGGAGTGTGGTTAACCCTTGCACCCACTTTACTGAATCACAAGCTTGCCTGGTGTGGCTAGATTGTGACCTATTTGTGACAGTAAAAGGGGGCTGAAAACCCTTTCTGTGCCAAATAAGTGACTGGCGCAGGGTTGGATAACCTTGGTTCGTCACAGTATGTAATTAAAAAAAGACAGATGGCTCAGTTTTATATAAAAAAATTATATACTTTATAAACAATCAAATCAAACAAAATTAAGATTATTTTATGAAAATGTGAAAAAGTATAACTTACACTATCAAAGTAACATGTAAAAACCATACAGAATTTATCTACAGAGTTTACAGAAGTAACATGGATATTGTACATAAAAAAACAGCAATTATTTGTTGCTGCGATATGCTTTTCAAATGCCATTTCATCAGATTTTCTCACCTGCTATAAATCAAAAACGACTTTTTAGATTGCTTCTACTTGAAGTTAATCATGCACATGTATTTCATCCATTAAAGGGGCAGTCTTGTGTACATTGACTGTGCTCCCAAAGATCAGTTTACCCTCTGGAATGTATTAAATTGTTCACAAATAACTACTTTGCCTTTATTTTGTCATGGAAATTAGATGAATTTGTCCCTTTAAACCACCACCTATACTGAAAATTTCAGCACAGTAGTATTGGTTATAAAAAATGTAAAAAAGACAGCAGATGAAATCCCACTACAGTTCATTTTCAATAGTTCTCTATAAATACAGGAATTTGTGCATACAGTGAGAAATAAGAAATACAGTGTGTGTTAGGGCTGCACGATTAATCGATTAAAACTGCGATTAATTGCCGCGATTTAAAAAACGCAAGACTTTTTTTTTGCTAAAAAAAAATAAATCCTCAGATGTGGCTGTACTGCATTGATTTGTATGCGATTTCTTGCAAACTATAGAAGTCTAAAAGCAGAGCCCATGCAGGAGAGTGAAGAGGAAAAGCCACTTACTTATATTTTCCCCCAGGGACATCTGCAGTCTGAAACTTAGGGTATGTAATCATTATGGAACCACCCACACAATCTTCTGCTCTCTGAGAAACGGCTCAAATACATAGCAGATACAGTTAACCCCACGGCTGCCAAAAAGGGTAAAACTGCAGTCCCCTCTTCTAGCTAGCTGCTGGGTTAACTGCATCTACAATGTATTTGATATCGGCAAGGCACAGCATTTCTGAAAGGAGCAGCCCCCACCCCTACTGCTATATGCCTGTATTGGATTCCTGCACAGGAGCAGGGTTCATTATCAGTCAAGATAAAATGTTTTAAAAAAATAATAATAAAAAAATATAAATATATATATATACACACACATATATGTGTGTGTGTAAATGTATATGTGATTGTATATATATGTGCGTATGTGTCTGTGTATATATATATGTATATCATATATCATATACCAAAAATACACTTAAAGTGAATGTAAATTTTGATGCTAAAGTGCCCGGTTTATAAAAATTTGAATAAAGACAGGTGCACTTTAATTCATCAAAATTTACATTTGACTCCTGTTGTGAAAAAAACCTCTTCCTGGTTCTAAAATGAGGAATCCGGCTTCCTCCAATCACAGTGTTAAATCAGGCACTGATTCCCCCGGTGGGGAAGCCGTGATTGGAGGATGACCTATCCATCATTTCTGACATCAGACATGGCTTGCGATGACTGGAGGAAGCTGGAGCTGCTGTCAAGAATTTTTTTTCACAACAGGAGTGAAATGCAAATTTTGATGAATTTTACTGATTATCCAAAATAAACTGACTGTAATGCTGTATGCAGTCTTTATCTTACTGCATTCTATTGTATATAAAAGCTTTACAATTTAAACGTTGATCTACAACATTGTATGTGCTATGCAAGCTGCCATCTTGTAACGTGCGTTCCACAACACTGTGTCACGTGATGCACACTGCACCATCTATTAGTAAATCATGGTGATCCCTGCAGTGTCTAACAAGAAGGGCTTCAGGCACCGTTATGCTTATAAATAGCACAAGCAGGAAAGGAAGTGTAAGGGGGGAGGAGAGGTGGAGAGAGGGAGGCACAGGGGGAAGGAAAAGAAAGCAAACTCACGCTGCATAAAAAATTGTAACAAGTGACATTCATCTACCTTACATATAATCTCCGGAGCCTTTCTTCCCCCTGTGCCTCCCTCTCCACCCCCTCCCTCTTCCTTCCCTGCTCGTTCTATTTATAAACATAACCGTGCCTGAAGCCGTTCTTGTCAGACACTGCAGGGCTCACTACGATTTAGTAATAGCTGGTGCTGTGTGCATCACCTGACACAGTGTTGTGGAACGTACTTTAACAAATGGCAGCTTGCATAGCACATCCAATGCTGCAGATCAATGTTTAAATTATAAAGCTTTTATCAAAAAAAGAATGCAGTAAGATGAAGACTGCATACAGCATTGCTAGTTAGTTTATTTTGCACAATTAGAAAAAGTTAGTTTAGAATATGTCAATCAGGTGTTGAGGTTCCCTTTAAAGTGCCCCTGTTTTTAATCGAATTTTTAAAAACCGGGCACTTTAGCATCAAAATTTACATTTACTTTAAAGGAGCAATGCCCCATATATTTTAAACTCTGCAGCTGGTATAATAAGTCCCTGGATAAACACTAGAAGGAAACCAATTTCACAGTACACTGTCCCTTTAACCTTTACAAACTCTGGTATGCGGGAGCCTACTCAAAATGTAGAATTAGCCAGTATTTCTATAATTGTTTTGGTGACCACATAGCTTTAAATAAGAAAAAAGACTCTGTACATGAGGAATGCAATCACTTCTAGTTTTTATATTTAGACATGCACTGCTAGGTTGGATGCCAACTATATGAATATTTGCAACAAAACAACATTTTAAATAAGATGCATAACAATAGTTTACAAGGCCAAATTGTAATAAATGTATATACTACATACACAAAAATAATGTGTCCAATTACCTCAAATAACATCCCATCTGAAGCATTTTAAGAAAAACATAATGTATGCTTACCAGATAAATTCCTTTCCTTCCTGGCAGGGAGAGTCCACGACTTCATTCCTTACTGTTGGGAAATACAACACCTGGCCACAAGGAGGAAGCAAAGACACCCCAGTCAAAGGTTTAAATATCCCTCCCCCTAGTCATTCTGCTGAGGGAACAAGGAAAAGTAGGAGAAACATCAGGGTATAAAAGGTGCCAGAAGACAAAAATATAAAAAGGGAGCGCATCTCAAACAATTTAATTACGGGCGGGGTCGTGGACTCTCCCTGCCAGGAAGGAAAGGAATTTATCTGGTAAGCATAAATTATGTTTTCCTTCCATAAGGCAGGGAGAGTCCATGACTTCATTCCTTACTGTTAAAAAAATTATAGCCAAGCTTCAGAGTACACTGAATGAATAACAGGAGGGAACAGAAAAAAAAGGCAGACCCTATTCTGAGGGCACCACAGCCTGCTTCAGCCGAAGCAAACACATCAAACTTGTAAAATTTAGAAAAAAGTGTGTAAGCAAGACCAGGTTGCCACCTTACAAATCTGATCCATTGAGGCTTCATTCTTAAAAGCCCAAGAGGAAGCCACTGCTCTAGTGGAATGAGCCTTTATCCTCTCAGGAGGCTGTCGTCCCGCTGTCTCATAAGCTAAGCGGAGAACATTCCTTAAACAGAAGGATAAAGAAATCGTAGTAGCCTTCTGCCCCTTACGCTTCCCCGAATTGATAAGAAAGAGGAAGTTTGTCTGAATTCTTTAGTAGCCTGAAGATAGAACTTCAAGGCACGAACCACATCTAGATTGTGAAGCAAACGTTCCTTCGCTGAAGAAGGATTAAGACACAAGGAAGGAACAACAATTTCTTGATTAATATTACGATTCGACAAAACCTTAGGGAGGAACCCTAGTTTAGTGCGTAAAAGCGCCTTATCAGCATGAAAAAACAGATAAGGGGGATCACATTGCAAAGCAGAAATCTCAGAAATTATGTGTGCAGAGGCAATAGCCAACAAAAAAAGAACCTACCAAGATAACAATTTAATGTCAACACTAGGCATAGGCTCAAATGGAGCCTGCTCCAAAACCCCCCACTAAGAACAAGATTGAGGCTCCAAGGCGGAGCCCCAGATCTAAACACAGGTCTGATCCTAGCCAGAGCCTTAACAAAGGACTGCACATCCGAAAGCTCAGCCAATCTTTTGTGCAGTAACACCGACAGGGCCGATATCTGTCCCTTCAGGGAACTAGCAGATAGGCCCTTCTCCAGTCCATCCTGGAGAAAAGATAAAATTCTGGCAACTTTAACTTCATGACAGGAAAAGCCACGCTCTTCACACCAGTACAAGTCCTCCCCACTTTATGGTAGATACCACGAATAACTAGCTTACGAAGATGATGACATCCCCACCAGATCCGCAAACCATGTCCTTCGCGGCCACGACGGAGAAATCAGAATCCCAGATGCTCGCTCCTGCTTGATGCAAGCCACCACACAAGGGAGAAGCGGTAATGGAGGGAAAAGGTATGAGTCTGAATCTTCATGGTACTGATAGGGCATCTATCAATTCAGCCTGAGGATCCCGTAGCTGGGTAGCTTGGTATTGATGTGGGATGCCATGAGATCTATCTCCGGCGTCCACCACTCGCTGCATATCTCTGCAAACACCTTGGGGTGAAGAGACCACTCCCCTGGGTGAAAGGATTGCCTACTGAGGAAGTCCGCTTCCCAGTTGTCCACACCTGGAATGTGGATCGCTGACAGCGTGAGTCTCCACCCAGTCTAGTATCTGAGATACTTCTCTCATAGCCAAGGAGCTTCTTGTTCCCCCTTGATGGTTGATATACGCAACTGAGGTTATAGTGTCTGATTGTAATCTGATAAACTGGGAGGTACCCAGAAGGGGTCAAGCCTTCAAGGCATATTGATCAGAAGGGAGGACTCCTGCTGAGTCCATAGACCTTGTGCCTTCTTGGCACCCCCCAAACGGCTCCCAGCCGGAAAGGCTTGAGTCCTTAGTCGCAATCTCCCAGGAAGGTCTCAAAAAGCATGTGCCTTGGGACAGATGATCTGGACAGAGCCACCAGGAGAGCAAGTCTCTCGACAGGCTGTCCAGTAAAATCTGTTGAGACAGATCTGAATGGTCGCCATTCCATTGTTTCAGCATGCATAGTTGTAAGGGTCTGAGATGGAATCTGGCAAAAGGAATGATGTCCATGCAGGACACCATGAGTCCGATTACCTCCATGCACTGAGCCACTGAGGGTCTCGAGGAGGCCTGGAGGGCAAGACATGCAGTTAGTTAGCTTGCAACGTCTCTGATCTGTAAAGAATATTCTCATGGATATGGATTCTATTATTATTATTCCCAGGAAATTCACCCTTGCACTTGGAGTAAGAGAACTCCATCCATGTGATTGAAGAAGACTGAGAAGGGACTCAATGTTCTTCCAGTAGACGAAAAGATGGTGCCTGTACCAAGATATCATCCAGGTAAAGTGCTACTGCAATACCTTGTGTTCTGGCAATGGCTAGAAGAGCCCCCAGAACCTTTGTAAATATCCTTGGAGCAGTAGCTAGGCCAAACAGAAGAGCAATGAACTGGAAGTGCTGGTCCAGAAAAGCAAACCTCAGGAACTGAAAATGTTCCCTGTGAATCGCAACGTGAAGGTATGCATCCTTCAGGTCTATTGTGGTCATAAACTGTCCTGAACCAGAGGAAGGATTGACCGTATTGTCTCCATCTTGAAAGAAGGAACGCTCAGAAACTTGTTTAGGCACTTTAGGTCCAGAATTGGACGAAAAGTTCCCTCCTTCTTTGGAACCACAAAAAGGTTTGAATAAAACCCCAAACCTCTTTCTGCTGTAGGTACCGGGACAATTACTCCTAGAGAGGAGAAATCCCATACGCAACCTAAAAAGGCAGCCCTCTTTTCTGGTGTTGTCAAAAGACTGGAGAGTAGGAACCTGCCCTTGGGCGAATGAGACTTGAATTCTATCCTGTATCCTTGAGATACAACCTCCAGGACCCAAGGATCCTGTACATCCTGGGACCAAGCGTATGAAAAAAGACAGTCTGCCCCCTACTCAATCCAATTCCAGATCGGGGGCTGCCCCCCTTTATGCCGATTTGTTCTCGGCTGGCTTCTTAGTCTGTTTGGACTTATTCCAGGAGTGAGCTCTTGGGTTGCTCGGACTTGGAAGAGGACTGCTGTCGTTGCGACTTGTCAGCACGAAAGGAACTAAAATTAGACAGTTGCCATCCCTTAGGCCTATTCTTCTTATCTTGCGGTAAGAAGGCACCTTTCCCTCCGGTAACCACAGAGATAATGGAGTCCAGTTCTGGACCAAATAAAATCTTCCCCTTGAAGGGAAGAGAAAGGAGTCTGGATTTAGAAGTCATATCCGCAGACCAAGGCTTCAACCAGAGTGCCCGGCGGGCTAGAACCACAAAGCCAGGAGCCTTTGCATTTATGCGAATAATCTGCATATTCGCGTCACAGATGAAGGCGTTGGCAATTCTCAGTGCCTTAATTCTCTCCTGAATATCCTCCAGGGGAGTCTCCACCTCGATGAGCTCCGACAGAGTCGCACCAGTAGGTAACTGCTCCAGCAACCGCGGCTACAGCTGCCGTCGGTTGAAATAAAAACCTTGTATGTTAAAACATCTTCCTCAGAAAAGTTTCCATTTTTTATCCATAGGCTCTCTAAAAGAAGAACTATATGCCAAAGGGATAGTAGCATGTTTAGCCAGCGTGGAGATAGCGCAATCGACCTTCGGGATGGAGCCCCACAAATCTAATTGAGAGTCAGGGACCAGGAATCATTTTTTAAAAGTAAACGAGGGGGAAAAAGAAGTTCCTACTCTTTCCCATTAGTTACTAATAATGTTTGCCATCTTAAATGGCACAGGAAAAGTCAGAGGGACCTTCCTATCTTTTTAAACCCTGTCTAATTTAGGGATCTTAGGCTCCTCAGGGAGTGTAGCCTCTAAAACCTCTAGAGTAGACAGAACCTCCTTTATTAAAAAAAGCAGATGCTCAATTTTAAAATCTAAAAGGAGGGTTCCTCCGCTGAAGGAGCTTTAATAACTGAAGTTCACCTTCTGAAGCTACAGAGGTTAACTCATCCTCGGATAGCTGGGATATAGTAGCTAAATCCGACAAATATTTAGATGACTCTAGGTCAGGAGAACTATGTTTAACCTTTCTCTTGCATTTATTAGAGCAAGGTAAGGCACTCATAGCCGCAGACACTGCCAATTGTAACTGCGCGGTAAAGTCAGCTGGAGAAAAGCCCCCTCCAGATGGAGGATTAGTTGCCACGGGGAACTGCATGTGGAGCGGGTAATGTAGAAAGGGTACTAATTTCTCTGGACCCAGATTCGTCTGGGAGACGGCTCAGAAGGGCTAATAGCGCTATGAGTATTAGCAGGCTTGTCTCCCCTTCTTAGGCTTTAGAACAGTGTTTAGGCAAATGGAACATAATTGAGCAGGCGGGCAAACCACAGCCTTCTCACAATATAAACAGGAATTATTAATTAGTACAGAAGGAGAGGAACCTTCTAATGTAGTATCAGAGTCCTCCATAGCTTTGTATATACCCACAGAAGGACAATCAAAAAGAAACGCTTTTATTTAAAAAACAGGCACCTTAATACTCCCAATGGCTGGGGAACTCACCACCTCCTAGACCCAGACATCTAACAGTGAAAACGCTCTCCTCAGGAGTGATATCTGCAGCAGGATCTTAGGAAATGAAAAAGACCGTACCCGGTCACGTGGTACGTAAGACAGGCCCTGCTATGAAAAAGGGTGCCAAGCTATTATGAGCTGTGCAACACTTCAAAAACGAAAGTGAAACCTGTTTGTTTCAAGTCAAAAATACTCAGCCTATGAGCCTAAAAAAACTCTTCACATTAAGCAGATATAAATCCCCAAACTGTTCAAATAATCTCCCTGAATGAGATATTAACCCTTGATCCTATTGAGCTATAAAGGAGCCACACTGTGACCCTGTATAGCGTTTTAAAATGTATATATAAAAAACAGTCTTACCCTCCAGGATCCGTGCTGTGGAACAGGCACAGCCTCTCAAATGTAACAGTCTTGCAGCAGCGCTTCTGACATGGACTTGAGTGTGTAGCAGCAAGCAGTGAAACTCGTCAACACCGATTGCTCAGGAGATGTTAGCGACAGTCTGGATGGGTTTGCAGAAAAACTTTCCCTCATCTCCAGACTCTAACTTTCATCAATATTCTCACTGAGAGGTTGACATGATTACTTAAAACTTCAGTCCTTTTTTGAAAGGAACATACTCATACAGGACTATCCAAATCTTCTGGCATTTCTCTGCCACCTCCTATAGTGATGAAAGGCAAAGAATGACTGGGGAATAGGGGAAGTGGGAGGGATATTTAAGCCTTTGGCTGGGGTGTCTTTGCCTCCTCCTGGTGGCCAGGTGTTGTATTTTCCAACAGTAAGGAATGAAGTTGTGGACTCTCCCTGCCTTATGGAAGGAAAAAAACTCTCTTTACATGATGACAAAAAATGTGATGAAAGTATTAGGAGAATTATAAAAGTTTGATTTGTATAAGCAGTTGAACAGCATACACACTTTCATAACCCAAGGCAAAGCTTATAAGATCTGCCATCACTGGTGATACTGCTATGTTACATGCAAAACCATTGATTCTCCAGCAATTATTTTACCCCTATATCCTCCCCGGTCACACTTCTACATAATAGCAAATGCTTGAAAGTGAAGAGGTCTATTGGATAGTCCTAGATGTCAAATATGTCACAATGCCCCTTTGTGGTAGGCCATATATATTTTACTATAAAGATTCTTAAAAGAAAAGGAAAGTAAATTCACTCATTTAAGTGAAGATTATTACATGTAACCTCCTGTGTGGGCGGTTGAATGTTTTATTTTAGGTAATTATCCCCAATTTACAAAAAGGAAGTTATTTAAGCCTTCTTTCCTTTGTTGTTTTAAACTGTATAAAACTGGTTATCTCCCTGTGAATGTTAAGTTTGATGAATCAGTGCCCGTTTTTAAAAAAACCTATTAAAAACAGGGGCACTTTCATTCATCAAACTTTACATTTCACTCGTTTTGTTAAAATACTTACCTTTTAATCTTGAAAGCCGCTCCAGCGCCCGTTGCAAGCCTCTTCATATGTCAAAAATTACAAATCCGGCTTCCTGCAATCACGGCGTTGCCTCAGGCAATGATTACCCTAGGGGGGAAGCCGTAATTGGAGGATGCCATATTAGTCATTGCTGACGTATGAAGTGATGAGCGGCAGGAAGGGTAATCACTGGAGCGGCTTTCAAAATTAAAAGGTACGTTTTTTAACAAAATGAGTGAAATGTAAAGTTTGATGAATGAAAGTGCCCCCTTTTTTAATAGGATTTTTAAAAACCGGGCACCGATTCATCAAAATTGACATTCACTTTAATGTCTATGGTGAAGTTTTTATGTTACTACCCATTTACAACAGCAATTGAAACAATGCCTTTATATTCCAATAAGGCAAATTAATTTATATGTTAAAAATAAATATATTTTTCATGGCCAGATAACAAAAATTGTAAGTACACTTTAACTTTTTTTATACACAGAACTAATATTTAAACAAACACTTTCTTAAAGTGATGGTAAATATTAGTGATATTTTAGATGGCGTTTAATTCATCAGATGTAATGAAGATTCACTATAAGTTACTTTTTATTATAGATATGAAATTCAAATACCCATGCTCTTTAAATCTGAACTTTTACGCTAATGGTTACCAAACATTTTTGCTTTGTCAATTCTTGCCATTCCTGAACTTCATACGACAACCCTAATTTAAATGTATAGGTGTGTCTCCTATTTGGAATAATTGGATTGAGAGCTGCAATTATTACAGAAATTTCTGCTGAATGAAGTGTGCAAGTCTTTTGTTGGAAAGTAGTATCAAGGTTACATGTTCAAATACAGAATAACTGTTAAACAATGCAGTAAACATTACAGTTCCGTATTATTTACTATTCAAGTACTCTTTGTTTGATCATCTAATTAAATTTGTAATACATAAAAAAAAAAATCTCTGAAAAATACATAGTAATTTATTTAAAAATATTCTCCAACGAGTTTAGTCAATAATATCCCTATATGACATCATTCCTTTAAAGGTTTTCCAGTTGTGCTAGAGTATCCTAATAAAACAAAGGCCATTTTCAATTCCCACTTTCTATTCATAAACAAGATAATTTACAACAAAATCCATAAGGACATCAAGTTTTCAGCTACTTGCTTCTTAACCACAGCATTTCTAATGCTTATTTGGATATCATACAGGACAACAAGAATTAGAAAATTGCTATACTCCTGTAACACTCATGTTAATGATTTCAATTATTGTATTTTCAACACGCTGGCATAAGTGCACATCTGGGTCCAAGCTTTCTGTGTCCTTCACTACACTTGACAATGGTGAAAGGCTGAATCCACTAGACCATTCCTTTGGCTTTTCTTTCAGTTGCTGCAGACCTGTTGATTTGAGAACACCACATGGCCTAAGTTATACATAAAGTTTGGTTATAAAACATTGGAACATACATAGTAGATGAGGTAAGGACAAAAAAAAAACAACTCATCTTCAACGTTCACAGATATCCTGTAATCACTGTCTTAAAATAGAGCAAAGGGCCGGTGTTCTGTTGTGTTTGCCTACCGCATTACGTTTGCCTACCTACATAACGCTTACGTCCACAATAAACTTGCTAATACCCTTTCAACGCATGCGCTCACTGCCGCAGTCAAATATTAGAGCACAACGCCTATAATAAACTTGCAAATACCCCTTGCACGTATGCACTCAATGGCAAATATTATAGTACACCGTCCACAATTTTGGCACTAGCTGGGGACATCAAAATACTGTATCGGTGCAAAAAACAAAATTTATGCTTACCTGATAAATTTATTTCTCTTGTGGTGTATCCAGTCCACGGATTCATCCATTACTTGTGGGATATTCTCCTTCCCAACAGGAAGCTGCAAGAGGATCACCCACAGCAGAGCTGTCTATATAGCTCCTCCCCTAACTGCCACTCCCAGTCATTCGACCGAAGACAAGCAAGAGAAAGGAGAAACTATAGGGTGCAGTGGTGACTGTAGTTTAAAAATAAAAAACACCTGCCTTAAAATGACAGTGCGGGCCGTGGACTGGATACACCACAAGAGAAATAAATTTATCAGGTAAGCATAAATTTTGTTTTCTCTTGTAAGGTGTATCCAGTCCACGGATTCATCCATTACTTGTGGGATACCAATACCAAAGCTATAGGACACGGATGAAGGGAGGGACAAGGCAGGCGCTTAAACGGAAGGCACCACTGCCTGTAAGACCTTTCTCCCAAAAATAGCCTCCGAAGAAGCAAAAGTATCAAATTTGTAGAATTTAGAAAAAGTATGAAGCGAAGACCAAGTCGCCGCCTTACATATCTGTTCAACAGAAGCCTCATTTTTAAAAGCCCATGTGGAAGCCACCGCTCTAGTGGAATGAGCTGTAATTCTTTCAGGAGGCTGCTGGCCAGCAGTCTCATAAGCTAAGCGGATTATACTTCTTAACCAAAAGGAAATAGAAGTTGCTGAAGCCTTTTGGCCTTTCCTCTGTCCAGAGTAGACAACAAACAATGCAGATGTTTGACGAAAATCTTTAGTAGCTTGTAAATAAAACTTTAAAGCACGAACCACGTCAAGATTGTGTAATAGACGTTCCTTTTTTGAAGAAGGATTAGGACACAGTGACGGAACAACAATCTCCTGATTGATATTCTTATTAGATACCACCTTAGGTAAAAACCCAGGTTTGGTACGCAAAACTACCTTATCTGCATTGAAGATCAGATAAGGGGAATCACACTGCAAGGCAGATAACTCTGAAACTCTTCGAGCCGAAGAGATAGCTACCAAAAACAGAACTTTCCAAGATAAAAGCTTGATATCTATGGAATGCAGAGGTTCAAACGGAACCCCTTGAAGAACTTTAAGAACTAAATTTAAACTCAATGGCGGAGCAACAGGTTTAAACACAGGCTTGATTCTAACTAACGCCTGACAAAACGCCTGAACGTCTGGAACATCCGCCAGACGCTTGTGCAAAAGAATAGACAGAGCAGAAATCTGTCCCTTTAAGGAACTAGCTGACAATCCCTTCTCCAATCCTTGGAGAAAAGATAATATCCTGGGAATCCTGACTTTACTCCATGAGTAACCCTTGGATTTACACCAATGAAGATATTTACACCATATCTTATGATAGATTTTCCTGGTGACAGGCTTTCGAGCCTGAATTAAGGTATCTATGACCGATTCTGAGAAACCACGTTTTGATAAAATCAAGCGTTCAATCTCCAAGCAGTCAGACGCAGAGAAATTAGATTTGGATGGTTGAAAGGACCCTGAAGTAGAAGGTCCTGCCTCAGCGGTAGAGTCCATGGTGGAAGGGATGACATGTCCACCAGATCTGCATACCAAGTCCTGCATGGCCACGCAGGTGCTATCAAAATCACTGAAGCTCTCTCCTGCTTGATCTTGGCAATCAGACAAGGGAGCAGAGGAAACAGTGGAAACACATAAGCCAGGTTGAAAGACCAAGGCGCTGCTAGAGCATCTATCAGCGCTGACTTGGGATCCCTGGACCTGGATCCGTAACAAGGAAGTTCTGACGAGACGCCATGAGATCCAGTTCTGGTTTGCCCCAAAGTTGAATCAACTGTGCAAACACCTCCGGATGGAGTTCCCACTCCCCCGGATGAAAAGTCTGTCGACTTAGAAAATCCGCCTCCCAGTTCTCTACTCCTGGGATATGGATAGCTGATAGATGGCAAGAGTGAACCTCTGCCCATAGAATTATTTTTGAAACCTCCAACATTGCTAGGGAACTCCTTGTTCCCCCTTGATGGTTGATGTAGGCTACAGTCGTGATGTTGTCCGACTGAAATCTGATGAACCTGACCGCAGCTAGCTGAGGCCAAGCCTGAAGAGAATTGAATATCGCTCTTAGTTCCAGAATGTTTATCGGAAGGAGTGTCTCCTCCTGAGTCCACAAGCCCTGAGCCTTCAGGGAGTTCCAGACTGCACCCCAGCCCAGAAGGCTGGCATCTGTCGTTACTATTGTCCAATCTGGCCTGCGGAAGGTCATACCCTTGGACAGATGGACCCGAGATAACCACCAGAGAAGAGAACCCCTGGTCTCTTGATCTAGATTTAGTAGAGGGGACAAATCTGTGTAATCCCCATTCCACTGACTGAGCATGCAGAGTTGCAGAGGTCTGAGATGTAGGCGGGCAAACGGCACTATGTCCATTGACGCTACCATTAAGCCGATTACTTCCATACACTGAGCCACTGAAGGGCGAGAAGTAGAATAAAGAACACGGCAGGAATTTAGAAGTTTTGACAACCTGGCCTCTGTCAGGTAAATCTTCATTTCTACAGAATCTATCAGAGTTCCTAGGAAGGAAACTCTTGTGAGAGGGGATAGAGAACTTTTTTCTTCGTTCACTTTCCCCCCATGTGACCTCAGAAATGCCAGAACAATGTCTGTATGGGACCTGGCGATTTGAAAATTCGACACCTGCATTAGAATGTCATCTAGGTAAGGGGCTACTGCTATACCCCGCGGCCTTAGGACCGCTAGGAGTGACCCCAGAACCTTCGTAAAGATTCTTGGTGCCGTAGCTAACCCAAAGGGAAGAGCCACAAACTGGTAATACCTGTCTAGGAAGGCGAACCTGAGAAACCGATGATGATCTCTGTTTATCGGAATGTGCAGATAAGCATCCTTTAAGTCCACAGTAGTCATATATTGACCCTCCTGGATCATAGGTAGGATGGTTCGAATAGTCTCCATCTTGAAGAATGGGACCCTGAGAAATTTGTTTAGGATCTTGAGATCTAAGATTGGTCTGAAGGTTCCCTCTTTCTTGGGAACCACAAACAGATTTGAATAGAAGCCTTGCCCCTATTCTTCCTTTGGAACTGGGTGGATCACTCCCATAACTAGGAGGTCTTGAACACAATGTAAGAATGCCTCTCTCTTTATCTGGTTTGCAGATAATTGTGAGAGATGAAATCTTCCTTTTGGGGAAGAAGCTTTGAAGTCCCGAAGATATCCCTGGGACACAATTTCCAATGCCCAGGGATCCTGGACATCTCTTGCCCAAGCCTGGGCGAAGAGAGAAAGTCTGTCCCCTACTAGATCTGTTACCGGATCGGGGGCTTATCTTTCATGCTGTCTTAGAGGCAGCAGCAGGTTTTTTGGCCTGCTTTCCTTTGTTTCAAGTCTGGTTAGGTCTCCAGACCGGTTTGGACTGGGCAAAATTTCCCTCTTGTTTTGTATTAGAGGAAGTTGAAGCTGCGCCACTCTTGAAGTTTCGAAAGACACGAAAAACAGAATTTATGTTTACCTGATAAATTTCTTTCTCCTACGGTGTGTCCGGTCCACGGCTTCATCCTTACTTGTGGGATATTCTCATTCCCTACAGGAAATGGCAAAGAGAGCACACAGCAAAAGCTGTCCATATAGCCCCCCCTCTGGCTCCGCCCCCCAGTCATTCGACCGACGGTTAGGAGAAAAAGGAGAAACTATAAGGTGCCGTGGTGACTGTAGTGTACAAAAAATAAAAATTTTAAACCTGACTAAAAGCCAGGGCGGGCCGTGGACCGGACACACCGTAGGAGAAAGAAATTTATCAGGTAAACATAAATTCTGTTTTCTCCTACATTGGTGTGTCCGGTCCACGGCTTCATCCTTACTTGTGGGAACCAATACCTAAGCTTTAGGACACGGATGAAGGGAGGGAACAAGTCAGGTAACCTAAACGGAAGGCACCACAGCTTGCAAAACCTTTCTCCCAAAAACAGCCTCCGAAGAAGCATAAGTATCGAATTTGTAAAATTTGGCAAAAGTATGCAGAGAAGACCAAGTCGCTGCCTTACAGATCTGTTCAACAGAAGCCTCATTCTTGAAGGCCCATGTGGAAGCCACAGCTCTAGTAGAGTGAGCTGTAATTCGTTCAGGAGGCTGCCGTCCGGCAGTCTCATAAGCCAATCGGATGATGCTT
Organism: Bombina bombina; assembly: GCF_027579735.1. Classification (NCBI taxonomy): domain Eukaryota; kingdom Metazoa; phylum Chordata; class Amphibia; order Anura; family Bombinatoridae; genus Bombina; species Bombina bombina. The sequence continues at coordinate 636,155,173 of NC_069501.1, read as the reverse complement.
TTCAGCCAAAAGGAAAGAGAAGTAGCAGTAGCTTTCTGCCCTCTCCTCTTACCAGAATAGACGACAAACAAGGATGATGTCTGTCTGAAATCCTTTGTTGCTTCTAAATAGAATTTTAAAGCACGAACCATATCTAGGTTATGTAACAAACGTTCCTTCTTCGAAACTGGATTCGGACACAGAGAAGGAACAACTATTTCCTGGTTAATATTCCTGTTGGAAACCACTTTTGGAAGAAAACCAGGCTTGGTACTTAAAACTACCTTATCTGTATGGAATACCAGATAGGGTGAAGTACACTGCAAAGCAGATAATTCAGAAACTCGTCTAGCAGAAGAAATAGCAACCAAAAACAGAACTTTCCCAGATAGTAACTTAATATCTATGGAATGTAAAGGTTCAAACGGAACCCCTTGAAGAACTGAAAGAACTAAGTTTAGACTCCATGGAGGAGTCATAGGTCTGTAGACAGGCTTGATTCTGACTAACGCCTGTACAAATGCCTGTACATCTGGCACTGCTGCCAGACGTTTGTGCAACAAAACAGACAGAGCAGATATCTGTCCTTTTAGAGAACTAGCTGACAAACCTTTATCCAAACCCTCTTGGAGAAAGGAAAGTATCCTAGGAATTTTAAGTTTACTCCAAGAGTATCCCTTGGATTCGCACCAACAGATATATTTTTGCCATATCTTATGGTAAATTTTCCTAGTCACAGGTTTTCTGGCTTGAACCAGAGTATCTATAACCGAATCTGAAAACCCACGCTTAGATAAAATCAAGCGTTCAATTTCCAAGCAGTCAGTTGCAGAGAGACTAGATTTGGATGTTCGAATGGACCTTGTACTAGAAGATCCTGCCTCAAAAGGTAGCTTCCATGGTGGAGCCGATGACATATTCACCAGGTCTGCATACCAAGTCCTGCGTGGCCATGCAGGAGCTATTAGAATCACGAGGCCTTCTCCTGTTTGATCCTGGCTACAATCCTGGGAAGGAGAGGGAACGGTGGAAACACATAAGCTAGATTGAACGACCAAGGCGCCACCAATGCATCCACTAGTGTCGCCTTGGGATCCCTAGATCTGGACCCGTAGCGAGGAACCTTGGAGTTCTGACGAGACGCCATCAGATCCATATCTGGAATGCCTAAAAGTTAACTGGGCAAAGATCTCCGGGTGAAGTTCCCACTCCCCCGGATGGAAAGTCTGACGACTCAAATAATCCTCCTCCCAGTTGTTTACTCCTGGGATGTGAATTGCAGATAGATGGCAGGAGTGATCCTCCGCCCATTTGATGATCTTGGATACCTCTCTCATCGCCAAGGAACTCTTTGTCTCCCCTGATGATTGATGTACGCTACAGTCGTCATGTTGTCCGACTGAAATCTTATGAATCTGGCCTTCGTTAGTTGAGGCCAAGCCAGGAGCGCATTGAATATCGCTCTCAGTTCCAAAATGTTTATCGGGAGAAGAGACTCTTCCCGAGACCATAGACCCTGAGCTTTCAGGGAGTCCCAGACCGCGCCCCAGCCTAAGAGACTGGCGTCGGACGTGACAATGACCCACTCTGGTCTGCGGAAACTCATTCCCTGAGACAGGTGATCCTGAGTCAACCACCAGAGGAGTGAGTCTCTGGTTACCTGGTCTACTTGAATCTGGGGAGACAAGTCTGCATAATCCCCATTCCACTGTTTGAGCATGCACAGTTGCAATGGTCTTAAATGAATTCGAGCAAAGGGAACCACGTCCATTGCTGCAACCATTAATTCTTTTACCTCCATGCACTGAGCTATGGAAGGCTGAGGAATAGATTGAAGAACTCGACAAGTGTTTAGAAGCTTTAACTTCCTGACCTCTGTCAGAAAAATCTTCATTTCCACAGAATCTATTATTGTTCCCAGAAAGGGAACCCTTGTGGATGGAGACAGGGAACTCTTTTCTATGTACACCTTCCACCCGTGAGACCTGAGAAAGGCTAAAACAATGTCTGTATGAGCCCTTGCTTTGGAAAGGGACGACGCTTGGATTAGAATGTCGTCTAGGTAAGGTGCTACAGCAATGCCCCTCGGCCTTAGGACCGCTAGAAGGGACCCTAGCACCTTTGTGAAAATTCTGGGAGCAGTGGCTAAACCGAATGGAAGAGCCACGAACTGGTAATGTTTGTCCAGAAAGGCGAACCTCAGGAACTGATGATGATCTTTGTGGATAGGAATATGCAGGTACGCATCCTTTAAGTCCACGGTAGTCATATATTGACCCTCCTGGATCGTTGGTAAAATCGTCCGAATGGTTTCCATTTTGAATGACGGAACTCTGAGGAATTTGTTTAGAATTTTTAAATCCAGAATTGGCCTGAAAGTTCCTTCTTTTTTGGGAACTACAAACAGGTTTGAGTAAAAACCCAGACCTTGTTCCGCTGTTGGAACTGGGTGTATCACTCCCATCTTTAATAGGTCTCCTACGCAATGTAAGAATGCCTGTCTCTTTATCTGGTCTGAAGATAAGCGAGTCATGTGGAACCGTCCCCTTGGAGGAAGTTCCTTGAACTCTAGAAGATACCCCTGAGAGACTATTTCTAGTGCCCAGGGATCCGGAACATCACTTGCCCAAGGCTACCCCTTCATGCTGTCTTGGTAGCAGCAGCAGGCTTCTTGGCCTGTTGGCCTGTTTACCCTTGTTCCAGCGTTGCAATGGTTTCCATGCTGGTTTAGGCTGGGAAGCGTTACCCTTTTGTCTAGAGGCTGCAGAGTTAGGAGCAGGTCCGTTCCTGAAATTACGAAAGGAACGAAAATTTGATTTGTTCTTAGCCTTGAAAGGCCTATCCTGTGGGAGGGCATGGCTGAAATAATCTCCTTCAATTCTGGCCCGAAAAGCGTCTTACCTTTGAAAGGAATATTAAGCAATTTTGTTTTGGACGACACATCCGCCGACCAAGATTTTAGCCAAAGCGCCCTGCGCGCCACTATTGCAAAACCAGAATTTTTCCAATTGAAAAGCGGCATCCAAAATAAAGGAATTAGCCAACTTTAGTGCGTGAATTCTGTCCATGACTTTATCATATGGAGTCTCCTTTTGGAGCAAATTTTCTAGTTCCTCGAACCAAAAAGATGCCGCCGTGGTGACAGGAATAATGCACGAAATTGGTTGAAGAAGGAAAGCTTGCTGAACAAAAATCTTTTTAAGCAATCCTTCCAATTTTTTATCCATAGGATCTTTGAAAGCGCAACTGTCCTCTATAGGAATAGTTGTGCGCTTAGCTAACGTTGAAACTACCCCCTCTACCTTAGGGACCGTATGCCATGCGTCCCTTCTGGGGTCGACAATGGGGAACATTTTCTTGAATATAGGAGGTGGAACAAAAGGTACACCTGGCTTCTCCCACTCCTTAGTCACTATGTCCGCCACCCTCTTGGGTATCGGAAAAGCATCAGCGTGCACTGGGACCTCTAGGAATTTGTCCATTTTGCACAACTTTTCTGGAATCACCAAAGAATCACAATCATCAAGTGTAGATAGCACCTCGTTAAGCAGGGCGCGGAGATGTTCTAGCTTAAATTTAAATGCAACGATATCAGGTTCTGCCTGCTGAGAAATTTTTCCTGAATCAGAAATTTCTCCCTCAGACAGACCCTCCCTCACTGCCAACTCAGATTGATGTGAGGGTATAACAGATAAATTATCGTCAGCGCCAACTTGCTCATCCTCTGTATTTAAAACTGAGCAATCACGCTTTCTGGGAAATGCTGGCAGTTTGGATAAAAGAGCTGCTATAGAATTATCCATTACTGCTGTTAATTGCTGCATAGTAACAAGCATTGGCGCGCTAGATGTACTAGGTATCGCCTGCGCAGGCAAAACTGGTGTTGACACAGAAGGAGAGGATGATGAACTATCCCCACTACCTTCATTTGAAGAATCATCTTGGGCAACCTTATTGAATGTGACAGTACTGTCCTTACTTTGTTTGGACGCCATGGCACAATTTGCACATACATTTAATGGGGGAACCACTTTGGCTTCCATACACACAGAACATATGCTATCTGAAGGTATAGACATGTTAGACAGACTTAGGCAGGTTTTTAATGCAATAAAAACAATTTTAAACAAAACTGTTACTGTCTCTTTAAATAATAAAAAGAGCACACTTTTATTTCTGAATGATCGAAAAACTATCAAAGAAATATCCGATCTTTATGAAATTTATACCCCAGTGTCTTAATGCTTTGAAAGTATTGCACACCAAATTTCAAGTCACTAAACCCTTAAATGAGCAAACCGGAGCTAATATCCCAATTTACCGGTTAAAACACCCTACAGTCCCTGCCACAGACTTTGCTGCGGATTTTACCTTCCTTAGGGGTTATTCACCACTGAAATAAGCCTTTCTGAGTCCTTTACTAAGCCACAGGACCCTCACATGTGAAGCTGCATGCACTGCCTATAGAAGTAACTGCGCAACTGAGGCGCGAAAATGAGGCCTCCTCCCTCTGCATACCAGAGTGAAGGGGCCTTTCTGACTAGATTAGGCGTCTAAACAACTGCCAGGCGCAAATAAACGTTCCCAAAAGTGTTTTAAAGTTTGCAAAACACTCCAAATGTCATATAAAGATGATAAAAATAAATCGATTTAGCCCACAAATGTGTCAACCAGCATAGAGCCCAATTTATAAGCCTTAATTCTGTTACTGAGTCTAAGAAAATGGCTTACCGATCCCATAAGGGAAAACTGACAGTCTTCTAGCATTACTAGGTCTTGTAAGAAAAGAGACTGGTCATACCTGAAGCAGATAAGTCTGCAAACTGTTCCCCCCAACTGAAATTCTCTGGTTTCAACAGTCCTGCGTGGGAACAGCAATGGATTTTAGTTACTGGTGCTAAAATCATACTCCTCTTTTAACAGAAATCTTCATCACTTTCTGTTGTAGAGTAAATAGTACAAACCGGCACTATTTTAAAATAACAAACTCTTGATAGAAGAAATAAAACTACAACTAACACCACATACTCTTTACCATCCCCGTGGAGATGCTACTTGTTCAGAGCGGCAAAGAGAATGACTGGGGGGCGGAGCCAGAGGGGGGGCTATATGGACAGCTTTTGCTATGTGCTCTCTTTGCCATTTCCTGTAGGAAATGAGAATATCCCACAAGTAAGGATGAAGCCGTGGACCGGACACACCAATGTAGGAGAAATTAGACTGTTTGGTCCTTAAATTGTTGGACCTATCCTGAGGAAGGGTGTGACCTTTTCCTCCAGTAATATCAGAAATTATCTCCTTCAGTCCAGGCCCGAATAGGGTCTGCCCTTTGAAGGGAATGATGAGAAGCTTAGACTTTGAAGTAACGCCAGCTGACCAGGATTTAAGCCATAGTGCCCTACGTGCCTGAATAGCAAAACCTTAGCCGTTAGTTTGGTTAAATGAACAACGGCATCAGAAACAAATGAATTGGCTAGCTTAAGGGCTTTAAGCTTGTCAAGGATATCATCCAATGGGGTTTCTACCTGTAGAGCCTCTTCTAAAGACTCAAACCAGAAGGCCACAGCAGCAGTGACAGGGGCAATGCATGCAAGGGGCTGGAGAATTAAATCTTGTTGAATAAAAATTTTCTTAAGGTAACCCTCTAATTTTTTGTCCATTGGGTCTAGAAAAGCACAACTGTCCTCGACAGGGATAGTTGTACGCTTCGCTAGAGTAGAGACTGCTCCCTCCACCTTAGGGACCGTTTGCCACAAGTCCCGTGTAACGGCATCTATGGGAAACATCTTTTTAAAAACAGGAGGGGGAGAGAACGGTACACCTGGTCTATCCCATTCCTTAGTAATAATTTCTGAAAACCACTTAGGTATTGGAAAAACATCAGTGTAAACAGGCACTGCGTAGTATTTATCCAATTTACACAATTTCTCTGGGACTACAATGGCGTCACAGTCATCCAGAGTTGCTGAAACCTCCCTGAGCAACAAGCAGAGGTGTTCAAGCTTAAATTTAAATGTAGACATATCAGAATCAGGTTGAAGTGTCTTCCCCGAGTCAGAAAAATCACCCACAGATAGAAGTTCTCCTTCTTCGGCTTCTGCACATTGTGAGGGTATATCGGACATAGCTACTAAAGCGTCAGAGAGCTCTGTATTTTTTCTAGTCCCAGAGCTGTCTCGCTTTCCTTGTAACCTTGACAGTTTGGACAATACTTCTGTAAGAGTATGATTCATAACTACCGCCATGTCTTGTAAAGTATACGCAATGGGCGCGCTAGATGTACTTGGCGCCTCTTGAGCGGGAGTTAAAGGCTCTGACACGTGGGGAGAGTTAGTCGGCATAACTTCCCCCTTGTCAATTTCTTCTGGTGATAAATCTTTTAAAGCCAGAATATGGTCTTTATAACTTATAGTGAGATCAGTGCATTTGGTACACATTCTAAGAGGGGGTTCCACAATGGCTTCTAAACATAATGAACAAGGAGTTTCCTCTATGTCAGACATGTTTAACAGACTAGTAATGAGACCAGCAAGCTTTGAAAACACTTTAATTAATGTGAAAAAGCAAAATATAAAAAACGGTACTGTGCCTTTAAGGGAAAAAAACAAACACAAAAACTGCAAAACAGTGAAAAAAGCAGTTAACTCTATGAAATTTTTACAGTGTATATAATAGACTAAAATAGCATTGCACCCACTTGCAAATGGATGATTAACCCCTCAGGTTCAAAAACGAAGCAAAAAAAACGGTAAAAACCGTTATAACAGTGACAAGTAAACTGCCACAGCTCTACTGTGGCTCCTACCTTCCCATAAAACGACTTTTTTAGGCACAAAAACCCTTTACAGAGGTCCAATATATCAGGGGACTCCTTCAGGGAAGCTGGATGTCTCAGGATGTAATAAACAACTGCGCAATTAGAGTGCGAAATAGGCCCCTCCCAGCATACACTCAAAGTCAGAGGGCCTTAAAAGACTATTCCTAGGAGTAAAATAACAGCCATGTGGAAAACTAGGCCCCAAATAAAGATTTATCACCTCAGTAAAAACGTTTCTTATATATATAACGTTTAACATACTAAGCCATAATAGAAAGTAATATGAAAATTACCCTTTACTGCAAGCATGATGCCAGTTGTTATTAAATCACTGCAATCAGGCTTACCTTAACTATATCAGGCACTGTCAGCATTTTCTAGTTCTTATTATCCTCTAGAAAAAAATATACTGAACATACCTCAGGGCAGTTAATTCCGCAGGCCGTTCTCCCAGCTGAAGTCTCCCATACTCTTCAGTTATGTGTGAGAACAGCAATGGACCTTAGTTACAACCTGCTAAGATCATCAAAAACCTCAGGCAAATTCTTCTTCTAATTTCTGCCTGAGGTAAAAAAAACAGTACAATGCCGGCACCGTTTAAAAATAACAACCTTTTGATTGAAGATAAACTACATTAATTCACCACATCTCTCTAGCTACTTCCCTTGTCGAGAGCTGCAAGAGAATGACTGGGAGTGGCAGTTAGGGGAGGAGCTATATAGACAGCTCTGCTGTGGGTGATCCTCTTGCAGCTTCCTGTTGGGAAGGAGAATATCCCACAAGTAATAGATGAATCCGTGGACTGGATACACGTTACAAGAGAAAAAACATAATTTATGCTTACCTGATAAATTTATTTCTCTTGTAGTATATCCAGTCCACGGATCATCCATTACTTGTGGGATATTCTCCTTCCCAACAGGAAGTTGCAAGAGGATCACCCACAGCAGAGCTGCTATATAGCTCCTCCCCTCACTGCCATATCCAGTCATTCGACCGAAACAAGCCGAGAAAGGAGAAACCATAGGGTGCAGTGGTGACTGAAGTTTAATTAAATTTAGACCTGCCTTAAAAGGACAGGGCGGGCCGTGGACTGGATACACTACAAGAGAAATAAATTTATCAGGTAAGCATTAATTATGTTTTCTCTTGTTAAGTGTATCCAGTCCACGGATCATCCATTACTTGTGGGATACCAATACCAAAGCTAAAGTACACGGATGATGGGAGGGACAAGGCAGGAACTTAAACGGAAGGAACCACTGCCTGTAGAACCTTTCTCCCAAAAACAGCCTCCGAAGAAGCAAAAGTGTCAAATTTGGAAAATTTGGAAAAAGTATGAAGCGAAGACCAAGTCGCAGCCTTGCAAATCTGTTCAACAGAGGCCTCATTTTTAAAGGCCCAGGTAGAAGCCACAGCTCTGGTGGAATGAGCTGTAATCCTTTCAGGAGGCTGCTGTCCAGCAGTCTCATAAGCTAAACGGATTATACTCCGAAGCCAAAAAGAAAGAGAGGTTGCCGAGGCCTTTAGACCTCTCCTTTGTCCAGAGTAAACGACAAACAGGTTAGATGTTTCGCGAAAATCTTTAGTAGCCTGTAAGTAAAACTTCAAGGCACGGACTACATCTAGATTATGCAAAAGACGTTCCTTCTTTGAAGAAGGATTAGGACATAATGATGGAACAACAATCTCTTGATTGATATTCTTGTTAGAAACCACCTTAGGTAAAAACCCAGGTTTTGTACGCAGAACAACTTTATCTGAATGAAAAATCAGATAAGGAGAATCACAATGTAAGGCAGATAACTCTGAGACTCTTCGAGCCGAGGAAATAGCCATCAGAAAAAGAACTTTCCATGATAGAAGTTTGATATCAATAGAATGAAGGAGTTCAAACGGAACCGCTTGAAAAACTTTAAGAACCAAGTTTAAGCTCCATGGAGGAGCAACAGGTTTAAACACAGGCTTAATTCTAACTAAAGCCTGACAAAATGCCTGAACGTCTGGAACTTCTGCCAGACGTTTGTGTAAAAGAATAGACAGAGCAGAAATCTGTCCCTTTAAAGAACTAGCTGATAATCCTTTGTCCAAACCCTCTTGGAGGAAGGACAATATCCTAGGAATCCTAACCCTACTCCATGAGTAATTCTTGGATTCACACCAATGAAGATATTTACGCCATATCTTGTGGTAAATTTTCCTGGTGACAGGCTTTCGTGCCTGTATTAAGGTATCAATTACTGACTCGGAGAAGCCACGCTTTGATAGGATCAAGCGTTCAATCTCCATGCAGTCAGTCTCAGAGAAAGTAGATTCGGATGATTGAAAGGACCTTGTATTAGAAGGTCTTGTCTCAGAGGCAGAGTCCATGGTGGAAAGGATGACATGTCCACTAGGTCTGCATACCAGGTCCTGCGTGGCCAAGCAGGCGCTATCAATATCACAGATGCTCTCTCCTGTTTGATTTTGGCAATCAGACGAGGGAGCAGAGGAAACGGTGGAAACACATAAGCCAGGTTGAAGAACCAAGGCGCTGCTAGAGCATCTATCAGTGCCGCTTCTGGGTCCCTGGACCTGGATCCGTAACAAGGAAGCTTGGCGTTCTGGCGAGACGCCATGAGATCCAATTCTGGTTTGCCCCAACGGAGAACCAATTGAGCAAACACCTCCGGATGGAGTTCCCACTCCCCCGGATGAAAAGTCTGACGACTTAGAAAATCCGCCTCCCAGTTCTCTACACCTGGGATATGGATCGCTGACAGGTGGCAAGAGTGAGTCTCTGCCCAGTGATTTATCTTGGAGACTTCTGACATCGCTAGGGAACTCCTGGTTCCCCATTGATGGTTGATGTAAGCCACAGTCGTGATGTTGTCCGGCTGAAATCTGATGAACCGCAGTGTTGCTAACTGAGGCCAAGCTAGAAGAGCATTGAATATTGCTCTTAACTCCAGAATATTTATTGGGGGGAGTTTCTCCTCCTGAGTCCATGAACCCTGAGCCTTCAGGGAGTTCCAGACTGCACCCCAGCCTAGAAGGCTGGCATCTGTTGTTACAATTGTCCAATCTGGTCTGCGAAAGGTCATACCCTTGGACAGATGGGCCCGAGATAACCACCAGAGAAGAGAATCTCTGGTTTCCTGATCCAGATTTAGTAGAGGGGACACATCTGTGTAATCCCCATTCCACTGACTGAGCATGCATAATTGCAGCGGTCTGAGATGCAGGCGCACAAATGGCACTGTGTCCATCGCCGCTACCATCAAGCCGATTACTTCCATGCACTGAGCCACCGTGGGGCGCGGAATGGAGTGAAGAACACGGCAAGCATTTAGAAGTTTTGATAACCTGGACTCCGTCAGGTAAATTTTCATTTCTATAGAATCTATTAGAGTCCCTAGGAAGGAAACCCTTGTGAGAGGAGATGGAGAACTCTTTTCTTCGTTCACTTTCCACCCATGCGACCTCAGGAATGCCAGAACTATCTCTGTATGAGATTTGGCAATTTGAAAGCTTGATGCCTGTATCAGGATGTCGTCTAGGTAAGGAGCCACTGCTATGCCTCGCGGCCTTAGGACCGCCAGGAGTGAGCCCAGAACCTTTGTAAAAATTCTTGGGGCTGTAGCCAACCCGAATGGAATTAGTAATGCCTGTCTAGAAAGGCAAACCTCAGGAACCAATGATGATTCTTGTGGATCGGAATGTGAAGGTAGGCATCCTTTAAGTCCACTGTGGTCATGTACTGACCCTCTTGGATCATGGGTAAAATGGTTCGAATAGTTTCCATCTTGAATGACGGAACTCTGAGGAATTTGTTTAGGATCTTGAGATCCAAAATTGGACTGAAGGTTCCCTCTTTTTTGGGAACCACAAACAGATTTGAATAAAACCCCTGTCCTTGTTCCGTCCGCGGAACTGGATGGATCACTCCCATTACAAGGAGGTCTTGTACACAGCTTAGGAATGCCTCTTTCTTTATCTGATTTGCAGATAATCTTGAAAGGTGAAATCTCCCTTGTGGAGGAGAAGCTTTGAAGTCCAGAAGATATCCCTGAGATATGATCTCCAACGCCCAGGGATCCTGAACATCTCTTGCCCACGCCTGGGCGAAGAGAGAGAGTCTGCCCCAACTAGATCTGTTGTCGGATAGGGGGCCGCTCCTTCATGCTGTCTTAGAGGCAGCAGCAGGCTTTCTGGCCTGCTTGCCCTTGTTCCAGGACTGGTTAGGTTTCCAGGCCTGCTTGGATTGAGCAAAAGTTCCCTCTTGTTTTGAAGCAGAGGAAGTTGATGCTGCACCTGCCTTGAAATTTCGAAAGGCACGAAAATTAGACTGTTTGGCCCTTGATATGGCCCTGTCCTGAGGAAGGGTATGACTCTTACCTCCAGTAATGTCAGCAATAATTTCTTTCAAACCAGGCCCGAATAAGGTCTGCCCCTTGAAAGGAATGTTGAGTAATTTAGACTTTGAAGTCACATCAGCTGACCAGGATTTGAGCCATAGCGCCCTACGCGCCTGGATGGCGAATCCGGAATTCTTAGCCGTTAGTTTAGTCAAATGAACAATGGCATCAGAAACAAATGAGTTAGCTAGCTTAAGAGTTCTAAGCTTGTCAATAATTTCAGTCAATGGAGCTGTATGGATGGCCTCTTCCAGGGCCTCAAACCAGAACGCCGCCGCAGCAGTGACAGACGCAATGCATGCAAGGGGCTGTAAAATAAAACCTTGTTGAATAAACATTTTCTTAAGGTAACCCTCTAATTTTTTATCCATTGGATCTGAAAAAGCACAACTGTCCTCAATCGGGATAGTGGTACGCTTTGCTAAAGTAGAAACTGCTCCCTCCACCTTAGGGACTGTCTGCCATAAGTCCCGTGTAGTGGCATCTATTGGAAACATTTTTCTAAATATAGGAGGTGGGGAAAAGGGCACACCGGGTTAATCCCACTCCTTACTAATAATTTCTGTAAGCCTTTTAGGTATTGGAAAAACATCAGTACTCACTGGCACTGCATAGTATTTATCCAGCCTACACAATTTCTCTGGCACTGCAATTGTGTCACAGTCATTCACAGCAGCTAATACCTCCCCAAGCAATACACAGAGGTTCTCAAGCTTAAATTTAAAATTAGAAATTTCTGAATCAGGTCTCCCTGATTCAGAGACGTCACCCACAGACTGAAGCTCTCCGTCCTCAGGTTCTGCATATTGTGACGCAGTATCAGACATGGCTCTTACAGCATCTACGCGCTCTGTATCTCGTCTAACCCCAGAGCTATCACGCTTGCCTCTCAATTCAGGCAATCTGGATAATACCTCTGACAGGGTATTATTCATGATTGCAGCCATGTCCTGCAAAGTAATCGCTATGGTGGTCCCTGATGTACTTGGCGCCATATTAGTGAGCGTCCCTTGAGCGGGAGGCGAAGGTTCCGACACGTGGGTTGAGTTAGTCGGCATAACTTCCCCCTCGACAGACCCCTCTGGTGACAATTCTTTTATAGATAAAGACTGATCTTTCCTGTTTAAGGTGAAATCAATACATTTAGTACACATTCTCCTATGGGGCTCCACCATGGCTTTTAAACATAATGAACAAGTAGTTTCCTCTGTGTCAGACATGTTTATACAGACTAGCAATGAGACTAGTAAACTTGGAAAACACTTTAAACCAAGTTCACAAACAATATAAAAAATGTTACTGTGCCTTTAAGAGAAACAAATTTTGACAAAATTTGAAATAACAGTGAAAAAAGGCAGTTAAACTAACGAAATTTTTACAGTGTATGTAACAAGTTAGCAGAGCATTGCACCCACTTGCAAATGGATGATTAACCCCTTAATACCAAAAACGGAATAATAAATGACAAAAACGTTTTTAACACAGTCACAACAACTGCCACAGGTCTACTGTGGTTGTTACCCTCCTCAAACACGACTTTTGAAGCCTTTTGAGCCCTTCAGAGATGTCCTGTATCATGCAGAAGGAAGCTGAATGTCTCTGTCTGTAATTTTAGCTGTGCAGAAAAACGCTAAAAAACATAATTTATGCTTACCTGATAAATTCCTTTCTTCTGTAGTGTGATCAGTCCACGGGTCATCATTACTTCTGGGATATTACTCCTCCCCAACAGGAAGTGCAAGAGGATTCACCCAGCAGAGCTGCATATAGCTCCTCCCCTCTACGTCACTCCCAGTCATTCGACCAAGGACCAACGAGAAAGGAAAAGCCAAGGGTGAAGTGGTGACTGGAGTATAAATTAAAAAATATTTACCTGCCTTAAAAACAGGGCGGGCCGTGGACTGATCACACTACAGAAGAAAGGAATTTATCAGGTAAGCATAAATTATGTTTTCTTCTGTTAAGTGTGATCAGTCCACGGGTCATCATTACTTCTGGGATACCAATACCAAAGCAAAAGTACACGGATGACGGGAGGGATAGGCAGGCTCTTTATACAGAAGGAACCACTGCCTGAAGAACCTTTCTCCCAAAAAACAGAATTTATGTTTACCTGATAAATTACTTTCTCCAACGGTGTGTCCGGTCCACGGCGTCATCCTTACTTGTGGGATATTCTCTTCCCCAACAGGAAATGGCAAAGAGCCCAGCAAAGCTGGTCACATGATCCCTCCTAGGCTCCGCCTACCCCAGTCATTCGACCGACGTTAAGGAGGAATATTTGCATAGGAGAAACCATATGGTACCGTGGTGACTGTAGTTAAAGAAAATAAATTATCAGACCTGATTAAAAAAACCAGGGCGGGCCGTGGACCGGACACACCGTTGGAGAAAGTAATTTATCAGGTAAACATAAATTCTGTTTTCTCCAACATAGGTGTGTCCGGTCCACGGCGTCATCCTTACTTGTGGGAACCAATACCAAAGCTTTAGGACACGGATGAAGGGAGGGAGCAAATCAGGTCACCTAAATGGAAGGCACCACGGCTTGCAAAACCTTTCTCCCAAAAATAGCCTCAGAAGAAGCAAAAGTATCAAACTTGTAAAATTTGGTAAAAGTGTGCAGTGAAGACCAAGTCGCTGCCCTACATATCTGATCAACAGAAGCCTCGTTCTTGAAGGCCCATGTGGAAGCCACAGCCCTAGTGGAATGAGCTGTGATTCTTTCGGGAGGCTGCCGTCCGGCAGTCTCGTAAGCCAATCTGATGATGCTTTTAATCCAAAAAGAGAGAGAGGTAGAAGTTGCTTTTTGACCTCTCCGTTTACCGGAATAAACAACAAACAAGGAAGATGTTTGTCTAAAATCCTTTGTAGCATCTAAATAGAATTTTAGAGCGCGAACAACATCCAAATTGTGCAACAAACGTTCCTTCTTTGAAACTGGTTTCGGACATAGAGAAGGTACGATAATCTCCTGGTTAATGTTTTTGTTAGAAACAACTTTTGGAAGAAAACCAGGTTTAGTACGTAAAACCACCTTATCTGCATGGAACACCAGATAAGGAGGAGAACACTGCAGAGCAGATAATTCTGAAACTCTTCTAGCAGAAGAAATTGCAACTAAAAACAAAACTTTCCAAGATAATAACTTAATATCAACGGAATGCAAGGGTTCAAACGGAACCCCCTGAAGAACTGAAAGAACTAAATTGAGACTCCAAGGAGGAGTCAAAGGTTTGTAAACAGGCTTAATTCTAACCAGAGCCTGAACAAAGGCTTGAACATCTGGCACAGCGGCCAGCTTTTTGTGAAGTAACACAGACAAGGCAGAAATCTGTCCCTTCAGGGAACTTGCAGATAATCCTTTTTCCAATCCTTCTTGAAGGAAGGATAGAATCCTAGGAATCTTAACCTTGTCCCAAGGGAATCCTTTAGATTCACACCAACAGATATATTTTTTCCAAATTTTGTGGTAAATCTTTCTAGTTACAGGCTTTCTGGCCTGAACAAGAGTATCGATAACAGAATCTGAGAACCCTCGCTTCGATAAGATCAAGCGTTCAATCTCCAAGCAGTCAGCTGGAGTGAAACCAGATTCGGATGTTCGAACGGACCCTGAACAAGAAGGTCTCGTCTCAAAGGTAGCTTCCAAGGAGGAGCCGATGACATATTCACCAGATCTGCATACCAAGTCCTGCGTGGCCACGCAGGAGCTATCAAGATCACCGACGCCCTCTCCTGATTGATCCTGGCTACCAGCCTGGGGATGAGAGGAAACGGCGGGAACACATAAGCTAGTTTGAAGGTCCAAGGTGCTACTAGTGCATCCACTAGAGCCGCCTTGGGATCCCTGGATCTGGACCCGTAGCAAGGAACTTTGAAGTTCTGACGAGAGGCCATCAGATCCATGTCTGGAATGCCCCACAGCTGAGTGACTTGGGCAAAGATTTCCGGATGGAGTTCCCACTCCCCCGGATGCAATGTCTGACGACTCAGAAAATCCGCTTCCCAATTTTCCACTCCTGGGATGTGGATAGCAGACAGGTGGCAGGAGTGAGACTCCGCCCATAGAATGATTTTGGTCACTTCTTCCATCGCCAGGGAACTCCTTGTTCCCCCCTGATGGTTGATGTACGCAACAGTTGTCATGTTGTCTGATTGAAACCGTATGAACTTGGCCCTCGCTAGCTGAGGCCAAGCCTTGAGAGCATTGAATATCGCTCTCAGTTCCAGAATATTTATCGGTAGAAGAGATTCTTCCCGAGACCAAAGACCCTGAGCTTTCAGGGATCCCCAGACCGCGCCCCAGCCCATCAGACTGGCGTCGGTCGTGACAATGACCCACTCTGGTCTGCGGAATGTCATCCCTCGTGACAGGTTGTCCAGGGACAGCCACCAACGGAGTGAGTCTCTGGTCTTCTGATTTACTTGTATCTTCGGAGACAAGTCTGTATAGTCCCCATTCCACTGACTGAGCATGCACAGTTGTAATGGTCTTAGATGAATGCGTGCAAAAGGAACTATGTCCATTGCCGCTACCATCAACCCGATCACTTCCATGCACTGAGCTATGGAAGGAAGAGGAACGGAATGAAGTATCCGACAAGAGTCTAGAAGTTTTGTTTTTCTGGCCTCTGTCAGAAAAATCCTCATTTCTAAGGAGTCTATTATTGTTCCCAAGAAGGGAACCCTTGTTGACGGAGATAGAGAACTCTTTTCCACGTTCACTTTCCATCCGTGAGATCTGAGAAAGGCCAGGACAATGTCCGTGTGAGCCTTTGCTTGAGGAAGGGACGACGCTTGAATCAGAATGTCGTCCAAGTAAGGTACTACAGCAATGCCCCTTGGTCTTAGCACAGCTAGAAGGGACCCTAGTACCTTTGTGAAAATCCTTGGAGCAGTGGCTAATCCGAAAGGAAGCGCCACGAACTGGTAATGTTTGTCCAGGAATGCGAACCTCAGGAACCGATGATGTTCCTTGTGGATAGGAATATGTAGATACGCATCCTTTAAATCCACCGTGGTCAAGAATTGACCTTCCTGGATGGAAGGAAGAATAGTTCGAATGGTTTCCATCTTGAACGATGGAACCTTGAGAAACTTGTTTAAGATCTTGAGATCTAAGATTGGTCTGAACGTTCCCTCTTTTTTGGGAACTATAAACAGATTGGAGTAGAACCCCATCCCTTGTTCTCTTAATGGAACGGGATGAATCACTCCCATTTTTAACAGGTCTTCTACACAATGTAAGAATGCCTGTCTTTTTATGTGGTCTGAAGACAACTGAGACCTGTGGAACCTCCCCCTTGGGGGAAGTCCCTTGAATTCCAGAAGATAACCTTGGGAGACTATTTCTAGCGCCCAAGGATCCAGAACATCTCTTGCCCAAGCCTGAGCGAAGAGAGAGAGTCTGCCCCCCACCAGATCCGGTCCCGGATCGGGGGCCAACATTTCATGCTGTCTTGGTAGCAGTGGCAGGTTTCTTGGCCTGCTTTCCCTTGTTCCAGCCTTGCATTGGTCTCCAAGCTGGCTTGGCTTGAGAAGTATTACCCTCTTGCTTAGAGGACGTAGCACTTTGGGCTGGTCCGTTTCTACGAAAGGGACGAAAATTAGGTTTATTTTTTGCCTTGAAAGGCCGATCCTGAGGAAGGGCGTGGCCCTTACCCCCAGTGATATCCGAGATAATCTCTTTCAAGTCAGGGCCAAACAGCGTTTTCCCCTTGAAAGGAATGTTAAGTAGCTTGTTCTTGGAAGACGCATCAGCCGACCAAGATTTCAACCAAAGCGCTCTGCGCGCCACAATAGCAAACCCAGAATTCTTAGCCGCTAACCTAGCCAATTGCAAAGTGGCGTCTAGGGTGAAAGAATTAGCCAATTTGAGAGCATTGATTCTGTCCATAATCTCCTCATAAGGAGGAGAATCACTGTCGACCGCCTTTATCAGCTCATCGAACCAGAAACATGCGGCTGTAGCGACAGGGACAATGCATGAAATTGGTTGTAGAAGGTAACCCTGCTGAACAAACATCTTTTTAAGCAAACCTTCTAATTTTTTATCCATAGGATCTTTGAAAGCACAACTATCCTCTATGGGTATAGTGGTGCGTTTGTTTAAAGTGGAAACCGCTCCCTCGACCTTAGGGACTGTCTGCCATAAGTCCTTTCTGGGGTCGACCATAGGAAACAATTTTTTAAATATGGGGGGAGGGACGAAAGGAATACCGGGCCTTTCCCATTCTTTATTAACAATGTCCGCCACCCGCTTGGGTATAGGAAAAGCTTCTGGGAGCCCCGGCACCTCTAGGAACTTGTCCATTTTACATAGTTTCTCTGGGATGACCAACTTGTCACAATCATCCAGAGTGGATAATACCTCCTTAAGCAGAATGCGGAGATGTTCCAACTTAAATTTAAAAGCAATCACATCAGGTTCAGCTTGTTGAGAAATGTGCCCTGAATCAGTAATTTCTCCCTCAGACAAAACCTCCCTGGCCCCATCAGACTGAGTTAGAGGCCCTTCAGAAATATTAATATCAGCGTCGTCATGCTCTTCAGTATCTAAAACAGAGCAGTCGCGCTTACGCTGATAAGTGTTCATTTTGGCTAAAATGTTTTTGACAGAATTATCCATTACAGCCGTTAATTGTTGCATAGTAAGGAGTATTGGCGCGCTAGATGTACTAGGGGCCTCCTGAGTGGGCAAGACTCGTGTAGACGAAGGAGGGAATGATGCAGTACCATGCTTACTCCCCTCACTTGAGGAATCATCTTGGGCATCATTGTCATTGTCACATAAATCACATTTATTTAAATGAATAGGAATTCTGGCTTCCCCACATTCAGAACACAGTCTATCTGGTAGTTCAGACATGTTAAACAGGCATAAACTTGATAACAAAGTACAAAAAACGTTTTAAAATAAAACCGTTACTGTCACTTTAAATTTTAAACTGAACACACTTTTTTACTGCAAATGCGAAAAAACATGAAGGAATTGTTCAAAATTCACCAAATTTTCACCACAGTGTCTTAAAGCCTTAAAAGTATTGCACACCAAATTTGGAAGCTTTAACCCTTAAAATAACGGAACCGGAGCCGTTTTGAACTTTAACCCCTTTACAGTCCCTGGTATCTGCTTTGCTGAGACCCAACCAAGCCCCAAGGGGAATACGATACCAAATGACGCCTTCAGAAAGTCTTTTCTAAGTATCCGAGCTCCTCTCACATGCGACTGCATGCCATGCCTCTCAAAAACAAGTGCGCAACACCGGCGCGAAAATGAGGCTCTGCCTATGCTTTGGGAAAGCCCCTAAAGAATAAGGTGTCTAAAACAGTGCCTGCCGATATTATTATATCAAAATACCCAGATAAAATGATTCCTCAAGGCTAAATATGTGTTAATAATCAATCGATTTAGCCCAAAAAAAGTCTACAGTCTTAATAAGCCCTTTTTGAAGCCCTTATTTACAATCGTAATAAACATGGCTTACCGGATCCCATAGGGAAAATGACAGCTTCCAGCATTACATCGTCTTGTTAGAATGTGTCATACCTCAAGCAGCAAGAGACTGCTCACTGTTCCCCCAACTGAAGTTAATTGCTCTCAACAGTCCTGTGTGGAACAGCCATGGATTTTAGTGACGGTTGCTAAAATCATTTTCCTCATACAAACAGAAATCTTCATCTCTTTTCTGTTTCTGAGTAAATAGTACATACCAGCACTATTTCAAAATAACAAACTCTTGATTGAATAATAAAAACTACAGTTAAACACTAAAAAACTCTAAGCCATCTCCGTGGAGATGTTGCCTGTACAACGGCAAAGAGAATGACTGGGGTAGGCGGAGCCTAGGAGGGATCATGTGACCAGCTTTGCTGGGCTCTTTGCCATTTCCTGTTGGGGAAGAGAATATCCCACAAGTAAGGATGACGCCGTGGACCGGACACACCTATGTTGGAGAAATAGCCTCCGATGAAGCAAAAGTGTCAAATTTGTAAAATTTGGAAAAAGTATGAAGCGAAGACCAAGTTGCAGCCTTGCAAATCTGTTCAACAGAGGCCTCATTCTTGAAGGCCCAAGTGGAAGCCACAGCTCTAGTAGAATGAGCTGTAATTCTTTCAGGAGGCTGCTGTCCAGCAGTCTCATAAGCTAAACGAATTATGCTACGAAGCCAAAAAGAAAGAGAGGTAGCGGAAGCTTTTTGACCTCTCCTCTGCCCAGAGTAAATGACAAACAGAGAAGACGTTTGTCGAAATTCCTTAGTTGCCTGTAAGTAAAATTTTAGAGCACGGACTACATCCAGGTTGTGCAGTAGACGTTCCTTCTTTGAAGAAGGATTTGGGCATAAAGAAGGAACAACAATCTCTTGATTGATATTCCTGTTAGTAACTACCTTAGGTAAGAACCCAGGTTTAGTACGCAGGACTACCTTATCCGAATGAAAAATCAAATAAGGAGAATCACAATGTAAGGCTGATAATTCAGAGACTCTTCGAGCCGAGGAAATAGCCATTAAAAATAGAACTTTCCAAGATAACAACTTTATATCAATGGAATGAAGGGGTTCAAACGGAACGCCCTGTAAAACATTAAGAACAAGGTTTAAA
Source organism: Bombina bombina (assembly GCF_027579735.1). Lineage (NCBI taxonomy): Eukaryota > Metazoa > Chordata > Amphibia > Anura > Bombinatoridae > Bombina > Bombina bombina. Next base: position 636,135,373 of record NC_069501.1, on the reverse strand, counting down.
CTCCATGGTGGAGCAACAGTTTTAAACACAGGCTTAATCCTGGCCAAAGCCTGACAAAGNNNNTATAACAAATTCTGAAAGCAGGAAACAAATTACAGAATAAACGTTTTTTATCTCAGTCAAACTATAATTCTCACAGCTCTGCTGAGAGAAATTACCTCCCTCAAAATAAGTTTTGAAGACCCCTGAGCTCTGTAGAGATGAACCGGATCATGCAGGGAATACAATGAGTTGCTGACTGAAATATTTGATGCGTAGTAAAAGCGCCAAAAAACGGCCCCTCCCCCTCACACACAGCAGTGAGGGAGAACAGAAACTGTCAGAAAACAGATTAAGCAACTGCCAAGTGGAAAAATAGTGCCCAAACATTTATTCACTCAGTACCTCAGCAAATGAAAACGATTTTACATTCCAGCAAAAACGTTAAACATAATCTCTAGTTATTAAACAGCTTTATGTATTTCTTACAGTGTAATTCTAGTAAAGTACCATTCCCCAGAATACTGAAGTGTAAAGTATACATACATGACATTATATCGGTATGGCAGGATTTTCTCATCAATTCCATTGTCAGAAAATAAAAACTGCTACATACCTCTATGCAGATTCATCTGCCCGCTGTCCCCTGATCTGAAGTTTACCTCTCCTCAGATGGCCGAGAAACAGCAATATGATCTTAACTACTCCGGCTAAAATCATAACAAAAACTCTGGTAGATTCTTCTTCAAACTCTGCCAGAGAGATAATAACACACTCCGGTGCTATTTTAAAATAACAAACTTTTGATTGAAGATATAAAACTAAGTATAATCACCATAGTCCTCTCACACATCCTATCTAGTCGTTGGGTGCAAGAGAATGACTGGGAGTGACGTAGAGGGGAGGAGCTATATGCAGCTCTGCTGGGTGAATCCTCTTGCACTTCCTGTTGGGGAGGAGTAATATCCCAGAAGTAATGATGACCCGTGGACTGATCACACTTAACAGAAGAAACATAATTTATGCTTACCTGATAAATTCCTTTCTCCTGTAGTGTAGTCAGTCCACGGGTCATCCATTACTTATGGGATTATATCTCCTCCCTAACAGGAAGTGCAAGAGGATCACCCAAGCAGAGCTGCTATATAGCTCCTCCCCTCTACGTCATACCCAGTCATTCGACCAAAACCAAACGAGAAAGGAGAAACTATAGGGTGCAGTGGTGACTGGAGTTTAATTTAAAATTTAGACCTGCCGTAAAAACAGGGCGGGCCGTGGACTGACTACACTACAGGAGAAAGGAATTTATCAGGTAAGCATAAATTATGTTTTCTCCTGTTAAGTGTAGTCAGTCCACGGGTCATCCATTACTTATGGGATACCAATACCAAAGCTAAAAGTACACGGATGACGGGAGGGACAGGCAGGACCTTTACACGGAAGGAACCACTGCCTGAAGAACCTTTCTCCCAAAAACAGCCTCCGAAGAAGCAAAAGTGTCAAATTTGTAAAATTTTGAAAAGGTGTGAAGTGAAGACCAAGTCGCAGCCTTGCAAATCTGTTCAACAGAGGCCTCATTCTTAAAGGCCCAGGTGGAAGCCACAGCTCTAGTGGAATGAGCTGTAATTCTTTCAGGAAGCTGCTGTCCAGCAGTCTCATAGTCTAAACGTATTATGCTACGAAGCCAAAAAGAGAGAGAGGTAGCCGAAGCCTTTTGACCTCTCCTTTGTCCAGAATAAACGACAAACAGGGAAGAAGTTTGTCGAAAATCTTTAGTTGCCTGCAAATAAAATTTCAGGGCACGGACGACGTCCAGATTGTGCAGAAGTCGTTCCTTCTTTGAGGAAGGGTTAGGGCACAATGAAGGAACAACAATCTCTTGATAGATATTCCTGTTGGTGACTACCTTAGGTAAGAACCCAGGTTTAGTACGCAGAACTACCTTGTCTGAATGAAAAATCAGATAAGGGGAATCATAATGTAAGGCTGATAACTCAGAGACTCTTCGAGCCGAGGAAATAGCCATTAGGAATAGAACTTTCCAAGATAACAGCTTGATATCAATGGAATGAAGGGGTTCAAACGGAACACCCTGTAAAACATTAAGAACTAAGTTTAAGCTCCATGGCGGAGCAACAGTTTTAAACACAGGCTTAATCCTGGCCAAAGCCTGACAAAAAGCCTGGACGTCAGGAACTTCTGACAGACGTTTGTGTAACAGAATGGACAGAGCTGAGATCTGGCGACTTAGGAAATCCGCCTCCCAGTTCTCCACGCCTGGGATGTGGATCGCTGACAGGTGGCAAGAGTGAAACTCTGCCCAGCGAATTATCTTTGAGACTTCCATCATCGCTAGGGAACTCCTTGTCCCTCCCTGATGGTTGATGTAAGCCACAGTCGTGATGTTGTCCGACTGGAACCTGATGAACCTCAGAGTTGCTAGCTGAGGCCAAGCCAGAAGAGCATTGAGAACTGCTCTCAATTCCAGAATGTTTATTGGAAGGAGACTCTCCTCCTGAGTCCATGATCCCTGAGCCTTCAGGGAATTCCAGACAGCGCCCCAACCTAGTAGGCTGGCGTCTGTTGTTACAATTGTCCAGTCTGGCCTGCTGAAGGGCATTCCCCTGGACAGATGTGGCAGAGAAAGCCACCATAGAAGAGAATCTCTGGTCTCTTGATCCAGATTCAGCATAGGGGACAAATCTGAGTAATCCCCATTCCACTGACTTAGCATGCACAATTGTAGTGGTCTGAGATGCAGGCGTGCAAAAGGTACTATGTCCATTGCCGCTACCATTAAGCTGATTACCTCCATGCATTGAGCCACTGACGGGTGTTGAATGGAATGAAGGACACGGCAAGCATTTAGAAGTTTTGTTAACCTGTCTTCTGTCAGGTAAATTTTCATTTCTACAGAATCTATAAGAGTCCCCAAGAAAGGAACTCTTGTGAGTGGCCTTAGAGAACTCTTTTCTACGTTCACCTTCCACCCATGCGACCTTAGAAATGCCAGAACCAACTCTGTATGAGACTTGGCAGTCTGAAAACTTGACGCTTGTATCAGAATGTCGTCTAGGTACGGAGCTACCGAAATTCCTCGCGGTCTTAGTACCGCCATAAGAGAGCCCAGAACCTTTGTAAAGATTCTTGGAGCCGTGGCTAACCCGAAGGGAAGAGCTACAAACTGGTAATGCCCGTCTAGGAAGGCAAACCTTAGGTACCGATAATGATCCTTGTGAATCGGTATGTGGAGGTAGGCATCCTTTAAATCCACTGTGGTCATGTATTGACCCCTTTGGATCATAGGCAAGATTGTCCGAATAGTCTCCATTTTGAACGATGGAACTCTTAGGAATTTGTTTAGGATCTTTAAGTCCAAAATTGGTCTGAAGGTTCCCTCTTTCTTGGGAACCACAAACAGATTTGAGTAAAACCCTTGTCCGTGTTCCGACCGCGGAACTGGATGGATCACTCCCATTAGTAAAAGGTCTTGTACACAGCGTTTTCTCTTTAGCTGGTTTGTTGACAGCCTTGAAAGATGAAATCTCCCTTTTGGAGGAGAAGCTTTGAAGTCCAGAAGATATCCCTGAGATATGATCTCTAAAGCCCAGGGATCCTGGACATCTCTTGCCCAAGCCTGGGCGAAGAGACAAAGTCTGCCCCCCACTAGATCCGTTTCCGGATCGGGGGCCCTCACTTCATGCTGTCTTAGGGGCAGCAGCAGGCTTTCTGGCCTGCTTGCCCTTGTTCCAGGACTGGTTAGGTTTCCAGCCCTGTCTGTAGCGAGCAACAGTTCCTTCCTGCTTTGGGGCTGAGGAAGTTGATGCTGTTCCTGCCTTGAAGTTACGAAAGGCACGAAAATTAGACTGTCTAGCCCTTGGTTTGGCTCTGTCTTGAGGCAGGGCATGACCCTTACCCCCAGTAATGTCAGCGATAATTTCTTTCAAACCGGACCCGAATAATGTCTGCCCTTTGAAAGGTATGTTAAGCAATTTAGATTTAGAGGTTACATCGGCTGACCAAGATTTAAGCCACAGTGCTCTGCGCGCTTGAATGGCGAATCCTGAATTCTTAGCCGTAAGTTTAATTAAGTGTACTACGGCATCAGAAATAAATGAATTGGCTAGCTTAAGTACTCTAAGCTTGTCTGTAATTTCATCCAATGTAACTGAGTTAATGTTCTCTTCCAGAGACTCAAACCAGAATGCCGCCGCAGCCGTGACAGGCGCAATGCATGCAAGGGGTTGTAATATAAAACCTTGTTGAACAAACATTTTCTTAAGGTAACCCTCTAACTTTTTATCCATTGGATCTGAAAAAGCACAGCTATCCTCCACCGGGATAGTGGTACGCTTAGCCAGAGTAGAAACTGCTCCCTCCACCTTAGGGACCGTCTGCCATAAGTCCCGCGTGGTGGCGTCTATTGGAAACATTTTTCTAAATATAGGAGGGGGTGAAAAAGGCACACCAGGTCTATCCCACTCCTTGTTAATAATTTCTGTAAGCCTCTTAGGTATAGGAAAAACATCAGTACACACCGGTACCGCATAGTATCTATCCAGCCTACACATTTTCTCTGGAATTGCAACCGTGTTACAATCATTCAGAGCCGCTAATACCTCCCCTAGCAATACACGGAGGTTTTCAAGCTTAAATTTAAAATTTGAAATGTCTGAGTCCAGTTTACTTGGATCAGATCCGTCACCCACAGAATGAAGCTCTCCGTCCTCATGTTCTGCATATTGTGACGCAGTATCAGACATGGCTCTTATATTATCAGCGCACTCTGTTCTCACCCCAGAGTGGTCGCGTTTACCCCTAATTTATGGCAATTTAGATAATACTTCAGTCATAACATTAGCCATGTCTTGCAAAGTGATTTGTATGGGCCGCCCTGATGTACTTGGCGCCACAATATCACGCACCTCCCGAGCGGGAGACGCAGGTACTGACACGTGAGGAGAGTTAGTCGGCATAACTTCCCCCTCGTTGTCTGGTGAAATTTTCTTTACATGTACACTTTTATTTAAAGTAGCATCAATGCAATTAGTACACAAATTTCTATTGGGCTCCACATTGGCCTTTAAACATATTGCACAAAGAGTTTCCTCTGTGTCAGACATGTTTAACAGACTAGCAATGAAACTAGCAAGCTTGGAAAAAAACTTTTGAAATAAATTTTCAAGCAATATAAAAAACGTTACTGTGCCTTTAAGAAACACTAATAAACTGTCACAGTAGAATTACAATGAACCAAATTTGTTATAGCAACCAAATTTTTACAATAAATGCAATAAGTTAGCAAAGGATTGCACCCACCAGCAAATGGATGATTAACCCCTTAATACCCAAAAACGGATAACAGATATAAAAAACGTTTTATCACAGTCAAAAAGCACAGTCTAACAGGTCTGCTGTGAGTGATTACCTCCCTCAAAACTAGTTTTGGAGACCCCTGGGCTCTGTAGAGACGTCCTGGATCATGGAGGAAGGAATAGGAAGACTGTGAGTGAATTCTTACTGCGCAAGAAAGCGCCAAAATAGGCCCCTCCCACTCATATTATAGCAGTGGGGAAGCTCAGCAAACTGAAAGTATTCATAAATAACGACAGCCATGTGGAAAATAATGCCCAAATTTTTTTATCACCAAGTACCTCAGATAAAAACAATTAACATGCCAGTAAAAACGTTTTAAAATAAAATTATGAAATGATACTAATAAGCCTGCTGCTAGTCGCTTACACTGCAGTGGGGGCTAAAGTATAAGTTAAATGTACACAGTATTTTCTTAGTGAAGTTCCATTCCCCAGAAATACCTCAGTGTAACATACATACATATCAGCCTGATACCAGTCGCTATTACTGCATTTAAGGCTGCACTTACATTATATGGGTATTAGCAGTATTTTCTCAGTCAATTCCATTCCTTAGAAAATAATATACTGCAACATACCTCCTTGCAGGTGAACCCTGCCCGCTGTCCCCTGATCTGAAGTTACCTCTCTCCTCAGAATGGCCGAGAACAGCAAATAGATCTTAGTTACGACCGCTAAGATCATACATAAACTCAGGTAGATTCTTCTTCAAATGCTGCCTGAGAAAAAACAACACACTCCGGTGCTGTTTAAAATAACAAACTTTTGATTGAAGATATAAAAACTAATTTTATTAACCACAGTCCTCTCACACGTCCTATCTATTAGTTAGGTGCAAGAGAATGACTGGGTATGACGTAGAGGGGAGGAGCTATATAGCAGCTCTGCTTGGGTGATCCTCTTGCACTTCCTGTTAGGGTGGAGATATAATCCCATAAGTAATGGATGACCCGTGGACTGACTACACTTAACAGGAGAAATAGGCCCCTCCCACTCATATTACAACAGTGGAAAGCCTCAGGAAACTGTTTCTAGGCAAAAAATCAAGCCAGCCATGTGGAAAAAAACTAGGCCCCAATAAGTTTTGTCACCAAACATATATAATAACGATTAACATGCCAGCAAACGTTTTATATTACACTTTTATAAGAGTATGTATCTCTGTTAATAAGCCTGATACCAGTCGCTATTAAATCACTGCATTTAGGCTTAACTTACATTAATCCGGTATCAGCAGCATTTTTCTAGCAAATTCCATCCCTAGAAATATGTTAACTGCACATACCTTATTGCAGGAAAACCTGCACGCCATTCCCCCTCTGAAGTTACCTCACTCCTCAGAATATGTAAGAACGGCAGTGGATCTTAGTTACTTCTGCTAAGATCATAGAAATCACAGGCAGATTCTTCTTCTAATGCTGTCTGTGATAAAACAGTACACTCCGGTACCATTTAAAAATAACAAACTTTTGATTGAAGTTAAAAAACTAACTATAATACACCACTCTCCTCTTACTACCTCCGTCTTTGTTGAGAGTTGCAAGAGAATGACTGGGTATGGCAGTGAGGGGAGGAGCTATATAGCAGCTCTGCTGTGGGTGATCCTCTTGCAACTTCCTGTTGGGAAGGAGAATATCCCACAAGTAATGGATGATCCATGGACTGGATACACTTAACAAGAGAAAAGGCTTCCTACAACTGTGTTCTTTTATTCTATATATTGAATATTATTATACTGATGTATTTGATTAAAAGAGTGAACGTATTTAAATAAAGCAGACATAATATAAATAGTTAAAAAACAGCATGTATTAGCGTTTCATCATGAAAGGGAATGTTTGTAACTATTTATATTATGTCTGCTTTATTTAAATACGTTCACTCCTTTAATCAAAAACATCAGTATAATAATATTTATACTGAATAAAAGAACATATTGACTTTTTTTTAGCACTGATATTTTCATGTCCCCAGCTAGTGCCAAAATTGTGGACAGTGTTCTGTAATATTTGCCGACTGCGGCAGTGAGCGCATGCGTGCACGGAGTATTTGCAAGTTTACTGTAGGCGTGACAGTAGGTAGGCAAACGTAACGCGGTAGACAAACGTAACAGAACAGTCCGGAAGCATTTTATATTCTTTTCTTATAGCGTTCAGGGGTAAACTCTCAAGTTATTTTTCCTGGTATGCACAGGCATTTTGCCAAATTTCTATATGGCTCCTAAATATAAATAAGATAATCATACAACATGTTAAGCCTTCTCACCCATATCCTTAGTACTGCACCTGTATATATATATATTTTTAATCTCTATACCTATATCATAAACTAAAGCATTTTTTTAGAGTCAGGACATGTTTTCTGCATTAAAGATTCCCTTATCAAACAATAGAAGTTTGCCATTTTTTATATACAAGTTTTGTCCCTTTAAAGGGACAGTCTAGGCCAAAATAAACTTTCATGATTCAGATAGAGCATGTAATTTTAAACAATTTTCAAATTTACTTTTATCACCAATTTTGCTTTGTTCTCTTGGTATTCTTAGTTGAAAGCTTAATCTAGGAGGTTCATATGCTAATTTCTTAGACCTTGAAGGCCACCTATTTTCAGAATGCATTTGAACAGTTTTTCACCACTAGAGGGTGTTAGTTCACGTATTTCATATAGATAACACTGTGCTCGTGCACGTGAGGTTATCTGGGAGCAGGTAGTGATTGACTAAACTGCAAGTCTGTCAAATGAACTGAAGTAAAGGGGCAGTTTCCAGAGGCTTAGATACAAGATAATCACAGAGGTAAAAAGTATATTAATATAACTGTGCTGGTTATGCAAAACTGGGGAATGGGTAATAAAGGGATTATCTATCTTTTAAAACAATAAAAATTCTGGTGTAGACTGTCCCTTTAAAATTGCTTTTGGAAAATAATTTTAACTATTAACTAAATTATCTTTTACCTCTATATTTAATATTAGTTAAGACTTCTCTGAAGCCTCAAATAATTGAGACATATCTATAATTAAAATCACTTAAAACCAGTGTTGTCACCCTTACTGTAGATTTTGTCAGGTTAAAAGTACAGTACATAAAAAATGCATTGACCATCCTATTAGTACTATTCTTATAAAATAAAGTATAATTATTAATGTTAATCACCCAGACACAAGGTTTCAGTTTACATTTCTAATTAGTTATTTAGTATAGTCTTGTTTTCACATTTTACCTGCCATGCTTTGAGAATACCTTAAGGTTTTCTAGGTTTTTATTACTACTATGTGTTATGATAGCCAAAGTGTAAGAAAACTTAATTTCCCAAACTGACATTTTCCTCTTCCATACACTCAGTAATGTAACCCTTTCACAGACAGTGTTGTCTGACCCATATTGTGTAACGTGTCCCTTCAGCTTTTTCCTCTATCTTGCTACCTTCTTCTCACTCAACACTGTGTCTTTTCTTCATTTGAGTTTGCAATGTGTGGTAAATAAATGAGTAAAACATTTTGAATGAAACCCACTTGTCTAAAGCTATTAATCTAACTAAATGCACTTTTCTGGTTTTGCAAATGGCTCTGAAACGTTCCCGTCTGCAATATCTCTATGCAAATATGTAGCAATATATGAGGTGTATATGTTGGAGGTGAGGCATTGTGAAGAGTTCTGGGGTTGTCCCTACTAATTCCAAAAAGTAACAAAGGCAGTTTACCCTGTTAACACCTGAATACTACGTCACCGTGAGAGTGCAAAATAAATATACATTTTGAGTTCCTTTGGTAACATATAGCTTCTATGAAATGCTAATACCCGTTGTATGAATATTATTACGTACAAAATATCTATCAAATGAAATGCTTTAAATTTATAATACTTACGTGAAATTATTGGATCAACATCTCTTGTCTGAGTAGCCACGTTTGATGCACAAACCTGTCCAATCTGTATAAGTAGGGACATAATATCCTCATACAATGGAGGGAAAGCTTGGCAGAAGGATACCAAACATGGTAGTGTTGGCATGAAAAATACAAATCGCTTTGCTTGAGTTAAGACTGTGAATAAAAGGGAGAAAATCAATATAAAACCAAAACAACTTAAGTTGGCATATTGGATATATGGGTTACAAATTCATATTTCAAATAATATACCATTTAAAGGGACAGTCTACTTGAAAATTAAAAAAGATAGATAATCCCTTTATTACCCATTCCCGTTTTGCATAACCAACACGGTTATATTAATATACTTTTTACCTTTGTATCTAAGCCTCTGCAGACTGTCCACTTATCTCAGTACAATTTACAGACTTGCATTTTAGCCAATTAGTGCTGACTCATGAATAACTCCACGGGAGTGAGCACAGTGTTATCCATATGGCCCCCATGAAATAGCATTGTCTTGCTGTGAAAAGCTATAAAAATGCACTGGGATAGGAGGCAGTCTGTAGCCTCTTAGAGACAGGCAGAAATGTAGAGGTTTAAAGGTAATAAAGTATATTAAAGTATAACAATGTTGGTTGTGCAACGCTGGGGAGTGGGTACTAAAGGGGTTATCTATTTTTTTGTAGACTGTCCCTTTAAGTACAAATTTGACCACAGCTTGAAACCTGTTGGATTATTTTACTTAGCTGTAAACAAACATCTTCTAATGGCTTCTAATAATGTGTCTGACTGTAAAGTTTGAAAACATGAAGGGGCCGATTATCTAAAATTTGCTGGTTCTCACATGGTCTTTCACACCGAACCTGCCCTGTCGGAATTATTTTTAAAAAAACATAATTTATGCTTACCTGATAAATTCCTTTCTTCTGTAGTGTGATCAGTCCACGGGTCATCATTACTTCTGGGATATTACTCCTCCCCAACAGGAAGTGCAAGAGGATTCACCCAGCAGAGCTGCATATAGCTCCTCCCCTCTACGTCACTCCCAGTCATTCGACCAAGGACCAACGAGAAAGGAAAAGCCAAGGGTGAAGTGGTGACTGGAGTATAAATTAAAAAATATTTACCTGCCTTAAAAACAGGGCGGGCCGTGGACTGATCACACTACAGAAGAAAGGAATTTATCAGGTAAGCATAAATTATGTTTTCTTCTGTTAAGTGTGATCAGTCCACGGGTCATCATTACTTCTGGGATACCAATACCAAAGCAAAAGTACACGGATGACGGGAGGGATAGGCAGGCTCTTTATACAGAAGGAACCACTGCCTGAAGAACCTTTCTCCCAAAAATAGCCTCCGATGAAGCAAAAGTGTCAAATTTGTAAAATTTGGAAAAAGTATGAAGCGAAGACCAAGTTGCAGCCTTGCAAATCTGTTCAACAGAGGCCTCATTCTTGAAGGCCCAAGTGGAAGCCACAGCTCTAGTAGAATGAGCTGTAATTCTTTCAGGAGGCTGCTGTCCAGCAGTCTCATAAGCTAAACGAATTATGCTACGAAGCCAAAAAGAAAGAGAGGTAGCGGAAGCTTTTTGACCTCTCCTCTGCCCAGAGTAAATGACAAACAGAGAAGACGTTTGTCGAAATTCCTTAGTTGCCTGTAAGTAAAATTTTAGAGCACGGACTACATCCAGGTTGTGCAGTAGACGTTCCTTCTTTGAAGAAGGATTTGGGCATAAAGAAGGAACAACAATCTCTTGATTGATATTCCTGTTAGTAACTACCTTAGGTAAGAACCCAGGTTTAGTACGCAGGACTACCTTATCCGAATGAAAAATCAAATAAGGAGAATCACAATGTAAGGCTGATAATTCAGAGACTCTTCGAGCCGAGGAAATAGCCATTAAAAATAGAACTTTCCAAGATAACAACTTTATATCAATGGAATGAAGGGGTTCAAACGGAACGCCCTGTAAAACATTAAGAACAAGGTTTAAACTCCATGGTGGAGCAACAGTCTTAAACACAGGCTTAATTCTGGCCAAAGCCTGACAAAAAGCCTGGACGTCAGGAACTTCTGACAGACGTTTGTGTAACAGAATGGACAGAGCTGAGATCTGTCCCTTTAATGAACTAGCAGATAAACCCTTTTCTAAACCTTCTTGTAGAAAAGACAATATCCTAGGAATCCTAACCTTACTCCAAGAGTAACCTTTGGATTCACACAAATATAGGTATTTACGCCATATCTTATGGTAAATCTTTCTGGTAACAGGTTTCCTAGCCTGTATTAAGGTATCAATAACTGACTCAGAAAATCCACGTCTTGATAAAATCAAGCGTTCAATTTCCAAGCAGTCAGCTTCAGAGAAGTTAGATTTTGATGTTTGAAGGGACCCTGTATCAGAAGGTCCTGTTTCAGAGGTAGAGACCAAGGTGGACAGGATGACATGTCCACCAGGTCTGCATACCAAGTCCTGCGTGGCCACGCAGGTGCTATTAGAATCACTGATGCTCTCTCTTGTTTGATTCTGGCAATCAATCGAGGAAGCAACGGGAAGGGTGGAAACACGTAAGCCATCCTGAAGTCCCAAGGTGCTGTCAGAGCATCTATCAGGACTGCTCCTGGATCCCTGGATCTGGACCCGTAACGAGGAAGCTTGGCGTTCTGTCGAGACGTCATGAGATCTATCTCTGGTTTGCCCCAACGTCGAAGTATTTGGGCAAAGACCTCCGGATGAAGTTCCCACTCCCCCGGATGAAAAGTCTGACGACTTAAGAAATCCGCCTCCCAGTTCTCCACTCCCGGGATGTGGATTGCTGACAGGTGGCAAGAGTGAGACTCTGCCCAGCAAATTATCTTTGATACTTCCATCATAGCTAGGGAGCTTCTTGTCCCTCCCTGATGGTTGATGTAAGCTACAGTCGTGATGTTGTCCGACTGAAACCTGATGAACCCCCGAGTTGTCAACTGGGGCCAAGCCAGGAGGGCATTGAGAACTGCTCTCAATTCCAGAATGTTTATTGGCAGGAGACTCTCCTCCTGACTCCATTGTCCCTGAGCCTTCAGAGAATTCCAGACGGCACCCCAACCTAGAAGGCTGGCGTCTGTTGTTACAATTGTCCAGTCTGGTCTGCTGAATGGCATCCCCCTGGACAGATGTGGCCGAGAAAGCCACCATAGAAGAGAATTTCTGGTCTCTTGATCCAGATTCAGAGAAGGGGATAAGTCTGAGTAATCCCCATTCCACTGACTTAGCATGCACAGTTGCAGTGGTCTGAGGTGTAAGCGTGCAAAGGGTACTATGTCCATTGCCGCTACCATTAAGCCGATTACCTCCATGCATTGAGCCACTGACGGGTGTTGAATGGAATGAAGGGTGCGGCAAGCACTTTGAAGTCTTGTTAGCCTGTCCTCTGTCAGGTAAATCTTCATTTCTACAGAATCTATAAGAGTCCCCAGGAAGGGAACTCTTGTGAGTGGAACGAGTGAACTTTTCTTTTCGTTCACCTTCCATCCATGTGACCTTAGAAATGCCAGCACTAACTCTGTATGAGACTTGGCAGTTTGAAAGCTTGAAGCTTGTATCAGAATGTCGTCTAGGTATGGAGCTACCGAGATTCCCCGCGGTCTTAGTACCGCCAGAAGAGCACCCAGAACCTTTGTGAAGATTCTTGGAGCTGTAGCCAATCCGAATGGAAGAGCCACAAACTGGTAATGCCTGTCTAGGAAGGCAAACCTTAGGTACCGATAATGATCTTTGTGAATCGGTATGTGAAGGTAAGCATCTTTTAAATCTACAGTGGTCATGTATTGACCCTCTTGGATCATAGGTAAAATTGTCCGAATAGTCTCCATCTTGAACGATGGAACTCTTAGGAATTTGTTTAGGATCTTTAAGTCCAGGATTGGTCTGAAAGTTCCCTCTTTTTTGGGAACCACAAACAGATTTGAGTAAAACCCCTGTCCCTGTTCCGATCGTGGAACTGGATGGATTACTCCCATTAACAAGAGCTCTTGTACGCAGCGTAGAAACGCCTCTTTCTTTGTCTGGATTGTTGACAATCTTGACAGATGAAATCTCTCTCTTGGAGGAGAGTATTTGAAGTCCAGAAGGTATCCCTGAGATATTATCTCTAGCGCCCAGGGATCCTGAACATCTCTTGCCCAAGCCTGGGCGAAGAGAGAAAGTCTGCCCCCCACTAGATCCGATCCCGGATCGGGGGCCCTCAATTCATGCTGTTTTAGGGGCAGCAGCAGGTTTCCTAGTCTGCTTGCCCTTGTTCCAGGACTGGTTAGGTTTCCAGCCTTGTCTGTAGCGAGCAACAGCTCCTTCCTGTTTTGGTGCAGAGGAAGTTGATGCTGCTCCTGCTTTGAAATTACGAAAGGAACGAAAATTAGACTGTCTAGTCTTGGCTTTGGCTTTGTCCTGAGGCAGGGCATGGCCTTTACCTCCTGTAATGTCAGCGATAATCTCTTTCAACCCGGGCCCGAATAAGGTCTGCCCTTTGAAAGGTATATTAAGCAATTTAGACTTAGAAGTAACATCAGCTGACCAGGATTTTAGCCACAGCGCCCTGCGTGCCTGAATGGCGAATCCTGAATTCTTCGCCGTAAGTTTAGTAAGATGTACTACGGCCTCCGAAATGAATGAATTAGCTAGTTTAAGGACTCTAAGCCTGTCCGTAATGTCGTCCAGAGTAGCTGAACCAATGTTCTCTTCCAGAGACTCAATCCAGAATGCCGCTGCAGCCGTGATCGGCGCAATGCATGCAAGGGGTTGCAATATAAAACCTTGTTGAACAAACATTTTCTTAAGGTAACCCTCTAACTTTTTATCCATTGGATCTGAAAAAGCACAGCTATCCTCCACCGGGATAGTGGAACGCTTAGCTAAGGTAGAAACTGCTCCCTCCACCTTAGGGACCGTTTGCCATAAGTCCCTTGTGGTGGCGTCTATTGGAAACATTTTTCTAAATATCGGAGGGGGTGAGAACGGCACACCGGATCTATCCCACTCCTTAGTAACAATTTCAGTAAGTCTCTTAGGTATAGGAAAAACCTCAGTACTCGTCGGTACCGCAAAATATTTATCCAACCTACACATTTTCTCTGGTATTGCAACTGTGTTACAATCATTCAGAGCCGCTAACACCTCCCCTAGTAATACACGGAGGTTTTCCAGTTTAAATTTAAAATTTGAAATATCTGAATCCAGTCTGTTTGGATCAGAACCGTCACCCACAGAATGAAGTTCTCCGTCCTCATGTTCTGCCACCTGTGACGCAGTGTCTGACATGGCCCTAATATTATCAGCGCACTCTGTTCTCACCCCAGAGTGATCACGCTTACCTCTTAGTTCTGGTAATTTAGCCAAAACCTCAGTCATAACAGTAGCCATATCCTGTAATGTGATTTGTAATGGCCGCCCAGATGTACTCGGCGCTACAATATCACGCACCTCCCTCTGAGCGGGAGATGTAGGTACTGACACGTGAGGCGAGTTAGTCGGCATAACTCTCCCCTCGTTGTTTGGTGAAATTTGTTCAATTTGTACAGATTGACTTTTATTTAAAGTAGCATCAATACAGTTAGTACATAAATTTCTATTGGGCTCCACTTTGGCATTGCAACAAATGACACAGGTATCATCCTCTGAATCAGACATGTTTAACACACTAGCAAATAAACTTGCAACTTGGAAATACAATTCAATTAGAATAATATTAAAATGTACTGTGCCTTTAAGAAGCACAGAAGATCTATGACAGTTGAAAATTAATAAATTGAAACAGTTATAGCCTCAATCCTTGTAAACAACACAACTTTAGCAAAGGTTTAATCCCATTAGCAAAGATAACAAATTCTGAAAGCAGGAAACAAATTACAGAATAAACGTTTTTTATCTCAGTCAAACTATAATTCTCACAGCTCTGCTGAGAGAAATTACCTCCCTCAAAATAAGTTTTGAAGACCCCTGAGCTCTGTAGAGATGAACCGGATCATGCAGGGAATACAATGAGTTGCTGACTGAAATATTTGATGCATAGAAAAAGCGCCAAAAAACGGCCCCTCCCCCTCACACACAGCAGTGAGGGAGAACAGAAACTGTCAGAAAAACAGATTAAGCAACTGCCAAGTGGAAAAATAGTGCCCAAACATTTATTCACACAGTACCTCAGCAAATGAAAACGATTTTACATTCCAGCAAAAACGTTAAACATAATCTCTAGTTATTAAACAGCTTTATGTATTTCTTACAGTGTAATTCTAGTGAAGTACCATTCCCCAGAATACTGAAGTGTAAAGTATACATACATGACATTATATCGGTATGGCAGGATTTTCTCATCAATTCCATTGTCAGAAAATAAAAACTGCTACATACCTCTATGCAGATTCATCTGCCCGCTGTCCCCTGATCTGAAGTTTACCTCACTCCTCAGATGGCCGAGAACAGCAATATGATCTTAACTACTCCGGCTAAAATCATAGCAAAACTCTGGTAGATTCTTCTTCAAACTCTGCCAGAGAGGTAATAACACACTCCGGTGCTATTTTAAAATAACAAACTTTTGATTGAAGATATAAAACTAAGTATAATCACCATAGTCCTCTCACACATCCTATCTAGTCGTTGGGTGCAAGAGAATGACTGGGAGTGACGTAG
Organism: Bombina bombina; assembly: GCF_027579735.1. Classification (NCBI taxonomy): domain Eukaryota; kingdom Metazoa; phylum Chordata; class Amphibia; order Anura; family Bombinatoridae; genus Bombina; species Bombina bombina. The sequence continues at coordinate 636,119,479 of NC_069501.1, read as the reverse complement.
AGGGGAGGAGCTATATGCAGCTCTGCTGGGTGAATCCTCTTGCACTTCCTGTTGGGGAGGAGTAATATCCCAGAAGTAATGATGACCCGTGGACTGATCACACTTAACAGAAGAAAGGGCAGTTGCTGCAAATGGCCAGATGTCTCCAATAGAAAGTAATGGAACTCGCTGGAAAGGGAAACTTTGCTGTGTAGGGTGAAGTTAGCAGTGAGCGCACTTGAAAAATTAAATCCTGCGTAAAAAAAATATGCACATTACGCTGTTTCTGGTATAGCATCTTACAATCGCCTCTATTTTCATATGCATGTGTTTTCTATTAGGGTATTAAGTATTTTTCATATTTTGTCACAACCTCGCCTCCTTATGTTTGCAAGAAAAAAACTGTCAAATCTGTAGGGCAGAAATGTTTAGATAATTAAGCTTGGATTGATAGAAAATTTCATACACGCCCATGGAACGCCCTTGTACAGCCCATTTTATGATAAAACAACAATTATGCTTTGTATTTTATACTTGAAAATACAAATTTCAATGTGTTTTTTGCACCTCTAGTGTACTTAAATTGCGATTTACCCTGTGCATATTTAATATGATTTATTCATGTGTAATTTACATACAAATTTTACTGATAAAATAGAAGTTTTGGTGAACAAATTTGTTTTTATTTTTGATGCACCTTAACAATACAATTTTTTCCTGCGTATTTATGTGTGACTGGTTCAATTATTCATTTTGTATGATTTTTAATTTACTATTTTCATTGTGCACTTTTGTAATGTATGCATCTCCTTCCCATACAAAAATGCAGTATACGCTCCTTAGCGAGACACCCTGTTTTCAGGGTAAAAACTAGCTTTAGATAATTACACCAGGAAAAAAGAAGTACTGGCGAGCATTCTTAAACAATCTTGCCAGGGCAAAGACCTTTAGATAATCGGCCCCTAAAATACTGAGCAGCACATTAATCTGAGCATAAAAGGGTAAACGCGTAAGGCTTTCCCGATAGAGTTATCTTTTGACCCACTGAGAACAACCTTTTAGTTAATTACCATTGTATATAAATTGAGGCATTGATACAAATTGAAAGGTGCCTTAAAAATACTTTCTCTTTGCTGTATTCAATGGATTACTAAATGGTCTCGCAATAAAACTTAACCCTTTATCTGCTGAGCCCTTTACAATCATGTGCCAAAGCTGTATTTAGCCCTTTGCAATGATTGCATTTAAATTTCAGTGTGTTTTTTTTGTTACCCACACAAACTTTGTGGTCGATCACAGTGCTTTAGCAACGGTTAATGATTTTTCTACAATATTCACCATTTATATATCTCTAAAGATTTTTGTAGCTAAACCATTTGATCAGCTTTTTTAAAGAATTACGATCAATCCATTTCTGTTGATTTTATTTTCAGCAGACAAAGCAGATTCAGAAAATAACCCTAACTGATAGAATTGAAAAGGCAAAACTTAAGAAATTAGAAAAAAATGCTGTGTCATTATGTATAGTATACATGGTTAAGAATAGCATAATGGGATTTATAATTTCCAAAATATTTAAAAACACACACATTTGAGGTTTCACATTTAGCATCAGCTTTAGATAATGTAAATATCACTACATTTTTAATAATAATAATAATAATAATAATAATAATCTATACTATAATCGTGTTTGTAACACGTCCGTCACCGTCATAAGTTGCACACGCATCCTCAAAAGGATTCCGAAAATGGCAGGGTGGTGAAAGAGTCCACCCAAGACAAATGAAGCATTAAGAAAAAAAAACACGCAAGAAATATTAACAAACACCAAAACCGCTAACCCCCAAATTGCAAAACAAGTAATTAACCCCTAATCTACAAATTAACCAACACAATCAACATAATTAAAATATTAACCCCTAAACTGCCAACCCCCACATCGCAATAAATCTAAACCCCTAAATCGCCAACCCCCCACATCACAATAAACCTAATTAACCTATTAACCCCTAATTAACCTATTAACCCCTAATCCGCCAACCCCCCACATCGCAATAAACCCAATTAACCTATTAACTCCTAAACCGCCAACCCCCCACACAGCAATAAACCTAATTAACCTATAACTCCTAAACCGCCAACCCCCCACAACGCAAGTAACTAATTTAATTACTAAGCCCCCTAACCCAACAACCCCCTTTAAAATCCCAACATTAATTTAAAAATAAAACCTAATATTAAAACTACAAAAAAAAAAGTCTAAAATTACAGAAAAAAATAAACAAAATTATCAAAAAAAAAATTAAACCTAATCTAATACCCCTATGAAAATAAAAAAGCCCCCCCAAATAAAAAATGGTCTTTTGTAGGACATTGTCCTAAAAAATACTAAAATACTAAGTGCCCCCCAACAGTAAAACACCCCCACCCACCAACCCCCCAAAATAAAAAAACCTAACACTAAAAAAAACCTTAACTACCCATTTCCCCTAAAGGGGCATTTGTATGGGCATTCAGCTCTTTTACTGCCTTTAAAAGGGCAATCGGCTCTTTTACAGCCCAAAAAACCCTTATAAAAAACACCCCCCCCCCCAAAAAAAAAAAAAAAAAAAAAAGCCTAAGACGAGGCCCCAAAAAATAGGTACTCACCGTCCCTGAAGTCTGGCGGAGGAGGTCTTCTTCCAGGTGGCTCCATCATCTTCTATCTTTATCCGGAGTGAAGGCGGCGCAGAGCTGGCTTCCCCAATGCGCGGATCCGGAGCAGTGGTCCTCAGCAGCGTGGAGGCTCCACTTCATGTGACCGTCTGCCGCACACAGAGCTATTGAAATCTTATTGGCTGATTTGAACAGCCAATAGGATTTCAGTAGCTTCAATCCTATTGGCTGATTTCAAAATTTAAGCCAACAGGAATGCAAGGTACCCCAAATTGAATGCGGTACCTTCCATCCAATTTTTAGTGTACGACGGAGATTGGATGAAGAGGAGCCTCCATGCCGATGAGGATCGCCGCCGCTGAAGACCGCCGCTCCAGATCTGTGCATCAGGGAAGACCACTCCGCACCGCGGCACCTTCACTCCGGATGAAGATAGAAGATGATGGAGCCGTCTGGAAGAAGACCTTCACCGCCGCACTTCAGGAACGGTGAGTACCTATTTGGGGCTTAGGCTTTTTTTTATTTTTTGGGGTGGCTTTTTTTTAGATTAGGGTTTTTTGGGCTGTAAAAGAGCCGATTGCCCTTTTAAGGGCAGTAAAAGAGTTGAATGCCCTTTTAAGGGCAATGCCCATACAAATGCCCCTTTATGGGCAATGGGTAGCTTAGTTTTTTTAGACTCAGTTTTTTTTTATTTTGGGGGGTTGGTTGAGTGGGGGGTTTTACTGTGAGGGGGTGCTTTGTAATTTTTGTATGTAAAAGAGCCGATTTCTTTACCCTTTTAAGTGCTATTGGTAGTTTATTGATAGATTAGGGTGTGTTTTTATTTTGGGGGGGATTTTTTATTTTTATAGAGGTATTAGTTCAGGCTTAACATTTTTATTTTGGATAGCTTTGTTTATTTTTTTCTCTAATTTTAAATTTTTTATTTTTTGTAATATTAGCTTTGGGGTTTGAAGTTTTTAAAAAATAGACTGCCCTCTGGGCAGGCTTATCGCCTACTAGTAATAAGAATAATAGTAATTAAAAAATAGAACATAAAATGTATTTTGTCATGTTGCACTTTATACAATATATATATATATATATATATATATATATATATATATATATATATATATATATATATATATATATATATATATATATATATATAAAATGGTTTTAAATACAATGATAATAACAATGATAATCCCTTTATTAACTATTCTCCAGTTTTGCATAACCAACACTGTTATAGTAATATACTTTTTACCTTTGGCAAAGACAACCCAGCCAAAGGCTTAAATACTTCTCCCACTCCCCTCATCCCCCAGTCATTCTGCAGAGGAACAAGGAACAGTAGAAGAAATATCAGGATGAAAGGTGCCAGAAGAATATAAGGATGCCCCACATAAAATTACTGGTGGGGAGCTGTGGACTCTTTCCATCAGAAGAAAAGGATATTATCAGGTAAGCATAATTTATGTTTTTCTTCTTTAATGGAAAGAGTCCACAGCTGCATTCATTACTTTTGGGAAAACAATACCCAAGCTATAGAGGACACTGAATGCCAAGACGGGAGGGTACAATAGGCGGCCCATACTGAGGGCACCAGGCCTGAACCTCTACCCATTAAAAAAAAAAACTGCTTCGTCCGAAGCCGATAAAAGTTTAAGAGGAAAAGCCCCAGTGACACTGACTCGCAGCTAGTCCAGAAGCCAAACTAGAGACCGCAAATGAACGCGACTGAGCTAACAGTCCTCCAGGAGACACTGTCGCCCAACAAACGGTCCCCCACTGCTCATCTCCACAAATGAAGGAGACACCAGCCGAAACCCCCAAGGGGACAAGGCAAAGGAGAATCAAGGAAACCGAAAGGTCCCCTAATACAAAAAGGAACACCTCCATGAGTGAGCCCAGCTCACAGAGACCCAAAGGGGCCCGAACAGGAAAAGGAGGCCTCGCCTATACCAAGCGAAACCCGGGATAAGACCGGGCACAGAGACAGAACAGAAGTCTCCCCAATATCCTGCAAGCATGGATGCAACAGAAGAGGTAAAGTCCTCCCAGTGTCTGGCCATAGAATACCAAGGTATGCGACCATAAAGAAAAGGGATGATGCCGGAAGGGCAACAACTGTCCTCAAGGCCCAAATGCCCCGGCTAAGGGGAAGTCAAATTCCAAACACAGATGTCCTAGAAAAGGACCCCCCGACAAGTAGCTTGCCAAGCAGAGGCACAGCCAACCCAAGGAATCCACGGAAACACTGGCAAGCTGACCAGGGGAATGCAACCCTAAGGTGCACCAGAAATTGGACATCCAGCACCAGCAGATGGGTATGAACCAACCAACCTTGAGGCACAAGCCACACACTAACCAACAGATGACATTAGCCACTCTGTGGCAAAGAGTAAAAAATACTCCAGAAAACCTGGCCAACCCTGACCAGGTGAGGTAGATGGAGCAAAGACAAAGCCCAAGTTCCCACTACTGTGGAACACCCCGACCAGCCCTGAGATCCAAGCTTCCAAAACCACCCAGACTGGGTCAGTAAAAAGGCCAAGCAGAGCATCGGCTACCGGAATTCTCAAGTAGAAAAAACAGGTCCGGGCACCTAATAGTTCAGGCAAACCTTACCCTAGAACTAAACACCACAAACAGCCAAAAAGACAGACACGAGGGTATGGGGATGCATATCCAGACAGCGAGAACTTGAAAGCTCAGACCAAAGGGAGGAACCACCCGTAGCTAAAGTCCAACGCTCCAAGAAGCAAAACTAGAAGTCGTATAAAGATACTTCTCAGAGCCTCAGGACAACCAAGGGATACCTCGAGGTCCAAAAAATCCTACTAGCAGGACTACTCTCCCTAACACCTCTGCACAAGCAGAGGACACAAGGAAGAGAAGGCACTAAGCCTACCCAGCTCCGTAAAACCCTGAGCTAAACAAAAGTCCCCGCAGGGAAGAACCATCACCTGGAAACACAGATCCCTAAAAGGAGATCCACTCAACCGGAGGCAATGAAAGAAGACCCAAAGGCCTCTTATAACTCAGTCAAGAGTAAGAGCTGCAACTAGATATACTAGAAACAGCTACGCGTACACCTGCAAGGTGTCAAGAACGGCAACCTTCCACATGCTAGACAGCTATGCTGTACAAGCTGTTGGATCAAGCCCAAAAGGACACATCCAGAGGCCTAAAAAAGAAGGCCAAATCACTCAATAGCGGTAAGGGGCATTAAGCCCTCCCACCTTCCACCACATGGGGGAGGAAACTCTAAGTTCTGATGAAATCAGATGTCAGATAGAGTGACGCAGCGGAAAAACTCCTCTGCCCGGTCATCTATGACTGAAGGCTATAAGGACTGAAATAATCCTTCCCACCTCACGGACCCACAGGTCCTTTCGAATGCTTAGTTGAACATGAAAAACAATGATAGCCTGAGCACTCGGCGCTTCTACCGAACCAGCCGAGCAGAACAGCGCCACGTGTCTGAACAGCCACAAGACCGAACGAACCCGACAGGACCAGCCTGCACCTAGGATCCCAACCGGCAAGCTGTGTAAATTCTCCCTTGTAGGGGAAAAAACAGAAAACAGACATTTTTAACAGAGGACTAACATGTCCAACAACTTCTGAAGAAGCAATAAAGAGTATCAATCCCAGAAGGTTCCCGAAGGAAACAAAAACAAATAAAAGACATCCCATTGGATATAAAAAAATATATAAGGCAACCCGAAGGTTAATGCCCAAAAGACACAGGCCTACCCGCAGGACCAGCCAAACGGAGCCCTATCTCATAAAACTGGGAAAGATCTCAACAAATGACAATCAGGAGTTTACTTCAACCCCACATGTCTAATGAGGTGCACCATTTGAATTATCAGACTGAAATTCCCTGTATCTGGTAACGATAGGGTCATTCAATAACTGAAAAACGTGTCTGAGCAACACGCGAAGGCGTGCAATTCTGTAACGGAAGGCACAACACTCAGGGACAGATACCCCAGCGTGGAACTGTAGAGGCCCTCCCCAAGGCGGAAGGCCCAGGACAATAGGGCACGAGCACATTCTCAAAGAAACGTCTGGACTCTGCCGACGAACAATCGCCAACATTATGTGGAAGCGAAAACGTGCTGCAACCTCCGGGGGAAACACGCCACCCCGCATGGAGGAACCATAAACTGGGTTACCCACATGTGCAGAAGTATGATTTAGTAGGGAACTCGCTTCTCGGAGGACAGGACCCCCAGAGGCGGATGGCTCAGCAGTCCCTTGATTCCCCGAGCCCGAGGAACCAGGCGCTCTGAAGTGGCATACGGAACAAAACTGGTTGACATCAAAATAGTCTCAGTATCAGAATCCTCTGTAACTGAATCTGAAATTAACACAGTCTCAGCATCAGAATCCTCCATAGCTGGATAGAGGATATTTAAATATAGACTAAAGTAGTGAAAACTAAAACGGCACCTGGCACCCTCAATGGCTGTGGTACTCACCATCTCCTATGACCAGACCCCTGCGGACTAGAAAATTTCCTTCACCTCGCGGTCAGGAATGCGGAAATGGAACAACGAAACGTAGCCACGCCCGAACACAAGGTGAACCGTACAGTCCAAACAAGCGCGCCCAACCAAAAGCCTGCGTCACTTCCAAAGGCCTCAATCTTCCAACCACAAGCCCAGTAAACATTGCACATAAGCAGGTTGAATCACATAACAAACATGATTATAACCCCCCCCCCCTGTTCAATAACCCCCCTCAGGAGATATTAACCTTTGATTCCAAGATACTTAAAGAGACTCATTGAGAACCTTATGTATAGTTAGACCCGCAAGGTGGTAACCTCTCAGGAAACATTCACATTACAGTACATTGCAAATTAAGTAAAATTAAGCAATCTTACCGGAATCTACGCCATGGAACAGGAACACGGCCCTTCAAGTGTGACGGATAGTAGCATCGCCTCCACCATGGACTTGAGAGAAAAAAGCAGGCAGCGAAGCGAAGTTCGACAACGCCGATTGCTTGAGGAGCTGTTAATATGAGTCGGGATGGTTTCACAGAAAGAAACTCCCTGCATCTCCGGACTCTAACTTTCATCCAAGCCCTCACTGAGAGACTGACAGGACTACTTAAAACTTAAAAAAATACTTAAAACTCCTGTCCCATGCCGAAGAGTACTACCCTCTATAAGAGACAAAAACAAAAATTAAAAATTCTGACACTTCTCTGCCATCCTCCTGGGACGAAAGGCAAAGAATGACTGGAGGATGAGGGGAGTGGGAGGAGTATTTAAGCCTTTGGCTGGAGTGTCTTTGCCTCCTCCTGGTGGCCAGGTTCTTATTTCCCAAAAGTAATGAATGCAGCTTCGGCCAGTAGGGGCTTAGAAACAGGGAAACATAGAGGTTTTAAAGTATATTAATATAACAGTGTTCGTTATGCAATGTTGGAGAATAGGTAGTAAAGGCGTTATCTATCTTTTTAAACAATAAAAAAAAATCAAGTAGACTGTCCCTTTAAAACTGAAATGCACCCATGTACATTTCAATGTTGACTTTTATATTTCTTTAATAAAACTCCAAACATAAAATTAAAAATATTCATATACAGATTTTCAAGCTTCATGCCCCTGTATTTATTGTGTATAACAAGAGGGGGTACTCCACCCTCTCATTTGGTTCCATATTATCCTATTAGGTAATCATTGCCTCCATGGTGATCACCTGATAAGGCTTCAACTTCTTAGGGTCACTTGCCTTATTCCATAGCTAAGAGAGAGGCACCAAAGTCCCCTTTCGAACCCAAAACATCCTAAAATTCCTATATAATTTACCTTCTACCTAAAGGAGCACAAGAAGAGTTGTATAAGTATTAGTATGCAGGGGCTCTTGGGGATCTACTGTGTATGAATACAGTAAATACATTAGATAGTATTTTATCACAATCACCTTCCACTGACTGGGTGTACAAGAATCTATATTGAAAAGAGGGGGCTCCCTTCTTTCCAAATTCGGGGCTTTGAGCTCCTCTGTGTTCTCTGGGAAGTTATAGGGACTCAAAAAATCCCTTTAATCAAAAGAACCAGATTAGCTATTCCAAATGAGGTGACTCGTTCCCCTCTAAATAAATTTAGAGGGATAGGGGTTCCATAAAATTCTCCCTGGTGTATAGTAAAATAAAGTTAAATTATAATTAGTGCCTCTTATGTGTTTAGGAGTATGACACGAAAGACAAGAAAATAAACTGTAAACTTTTAACTCTCAATGATGGGCACTAAATCATTTGTTCTGTGGTGTTGTCCCAAAACAACATTATAACAATATTAATATATTCTTCTAATGTATTCAAGTTATTACAATAAAGAAAACTTAACATTGATAAAAAAATTACACCCCATGCATACCTGTAAGCAGTGTTCCCATAACGTTGATGGCTAAGCGAGCCATACTGAGAGACTTAGGCAACGCATACTGAATACACAAGTATGAAAGCAGCTGGATAGCAAAAATCTACAAAGAAAAAAAAATGTCTTAACATCAGTTTCTAAATAAGAAGTAATTAAATATAAACAAATATTATATGTATACATAATAGAATATATTTTGAAAAAGTAGAGGCATTGCATATGAAGGATATACAGATTATGAGTGTAATTTTCAAGGGTTCCGCTGCTCTAGGGGACCGTGAATGACACAACAAAAATAGGGACAGATTACAAGTGGCACACTATTTAGCACTTTTGCTCGCACGCAGATACAGCTGGAAGTAAACTTTTTACGTCCATGGGTTAGGTTAGCATGCGTATTACAAGTTGAAAGTAAAATGTTTGCGTGCAAGAGAAATCTGATGCACGCTAACTTCAGGACATTGGCTATCGCGACCAGACTAACTTCTCCCCATAGACTTTAATGGAGACTGGTTTTAAAAAAAAATTGCTAGTACCGGGTTGGACCCCCATTTGCCTTCATAACTACCTTAATTATTCGTGGCATAGATTCAACAAGGTGTTGGAAACATTCCTCAGATATTTTTGTCCATATTGACATGATAGCATCACGCAGTTGCTGCAGATTTGTCGGCTGCACATCCATGATGCAAATCTCCCATTCCACCACATCCCAAAGGTGCTCTATTGGATTGAGATCTGATGACTGTGGAGGCCATTAGAGTACAGTGAGCTCATTGTCATGTTCAAGAAACCAGTTTGAAATGATCTGAACTTTGTGACATGGTGCATTATCCTGCTGGAAGTAGCCATCAGAAGATGAGTACACTGTAGTCATAAAGGGATGGACATGGTCAGCAACAATACTCAGGTAGGCCGTGGCATTTAAACAATGCTCAATTGGAACTAATGGGCCCAAAGTGTGCAAAGAAAATATCCTCCACACCATTACACCACCACCTCCAGCCTGAACCGTTGATACAAGGCGGGATGGATCCATGCTTTCATTTTGTTTACGCCAAATTCTGACCCTACCATCTGAATGTCTCAGCTGAAATTGAGAATCATCAGACCAGGCAAAGTTTTTCCAATCCTCTATTGTCCAATTTTGGTGAGCCTGTGCGAATTGTAGCCTCAGTTTCCTGTTCTTAGCTGACAGGAGTGGCACCCAGTGTGGTCTTCTAATGCTGTAGCCCATCTGCTTCAAGGTTCAATGTGTTGTGCGTTCAGAGATGGTATTCTGCATACCTATGTTGTAACGAGTGGTTATTTGAGTTACTGTTGCCTTTCTATCATCTCGAACCAGTCTGCCCATTCTGCTCTGACCTCTGACATCAACAAGGCATTGTCGTCTACACAACTGACGCTTACTGGATATTTTCTTGTTTTCGGACCATTTTCTGTAAACCCTAAAGATGGTTGTGCGTGAAAATCCCAGTAGATCAGCAGTTTTTGAAAACCAGCCCGTCTGGCACCAACAATCATGCCACATTCAATGTCACTTAAATCCCCTTTCTTCCCCATTCTGATGCTCGGTTTGAACTTTAGCAAGTTGTCTTCACCACGTCTCGATACCTAAATGCATTGAGTTGCTGCCATGTGATTGGCTGATTAGCAATTTGTGTTACCAAGCAATTGAACAGGTGTACCTAATAAAGTTGCTGATGAGTATATGTATATATATATATATATATATATATATATATGACACTCGAGAAAACATAATTTATGCTTACCTGATAAATTCCTTTCTTCTGTTGTGTGATCAGTCCACGGGTCATCATTACTTCTGGGATATAACTCCTCCCCAACAGGAAATGCAAGAGGATTCACCCAGCAGAGCTGTATATAGCTCCTCCCCTCTACGTCAGTCCCAGTCATTCGACCAAGAATCAACGAGAAAGGAGTAACCAAGGGTGAAGTGGTGACTGGAGTATAATTTAAAAAATATTTACCTGCCTTAAAACAGGGCGGGCCGTGGACTGATCACACAACAGAAGAAAGGAATTTATCAGGTAAGCATAAATTATGTTTTCTTCTGTTATGTGTGATCAGTCCACGGGTCATCATTACTTCTGGGATACCAATACCAAAGCAAAAGTACACGGATGACGGGAGGGATAGGCAGGCTCATTATACAGAAGGAACCACTGCCTGAAGAACCTTTCTCCCAAAAATAGCCTCCGAAGAAGCAAAAGTGTCAAATTTGTAAAATTTGGAAAAAGTATGAAGCGAAGACCAAGTTGCAGCCTTGCAAATCTGTTCAACAGAGGCCTCATTCTTAAAGGCCCAAGTGGAAGCCACAGCTCTAGTGGAGTGGGCTGTAATTCTTTCAGGAGGCTGCTGTCCAGCAGTCTCATAGGCTAAACGTATTATGCTACGAAGCCAAAAAGAGAGAGAGGTAGCAGAAGCTTTTTGACCTCTCCTCTGTCCAGAATAAACGACAAACAGGGAAGAAGTTTGGCGAAAATCTTTAGTTGCCTGCAAGTAGAACTTGAGGGCACGAACTACATCCAGATTGTGTAGAAGACGTTCCTTCTTTGAAGAAGGATTTGGACACAAGGATGGAACAACAATCTCTTGATTGATATTCCTGTTAGTGACTACCTTAGGTAAGAACCCAGGTTTAGTACGCAGAACTACCTTGTCTGAGTGAAAAATCAGATAAGGAGAATCACAATGTAAGGCTGATAACTCAGAGACTCTTCGAGCTGAGGAAATAGCCATTAAAAACAGAACTTTCCAAGATAACAATTTTATATCAATGGAATGAAGGGGTTCAAACGGAACACCTTGTAAAACGTTAAGAACTAAGTTTAAACTCCATGGCGGAGCAACAGCTTTAAACACAGGCTTGATCCTAGCTAAAGCCTGACAAAAAGTCTGGACGTCTGGATTTTCTGACAGACGCCTGTGTAACAAGATGGACAGAGCTGAAATCTGTCCCTTTAATGAACTAGCTGATAAACCCTTTTCTAAACCTTCTTGTAGAAAAGACAATATCCTAGCGATCCTAACCTTACTCCAGGAGTAACCTTTGGATTCGCACCAGTATAGGTATTTACGCCATATTTTATGGTAAATCCTTCTGGTAACAGGCTTCCTAGCCTGTATCAGGGTATCAATAACCGACTCAGAAAAACCACGTTTTGATAAAATCAAGCGTTCAATTTCCAAGCAGTCAGCTTCAGAGAATTTAGATTTTGATGTTTGAATGGACCCTGTATCAGAAGGTCCTGTCTTAGAGGTAGAGACCAAGGCGGACAGGATGACATGTCCACTAGATCTGCATACCAAGTCCTGCGTGGCCATGCAGGCGCTATTAGAATCACTGATGCTCTCTCCTGTTTGATTCTGGCAATCAATCGAGGAAGCATCGGGAAGGGTGGAAACACATAAGCCATCCCGAAGGTCCAAGGTGCTGTCAAAGCATCTATCAAAACCGCTCCCGGATCCCTGGATCTGGACCCGTAGCGAGGAAGCTTGGCGTTCTGACGAGACGCCATGAGATCTATCTCTGGTTTGCCCCAATGTCGAAGTATCTGGGCAAAGACCTCCGGATGAAGTTCCCACTCCCCCGGATGAAAAGTCTGGCGACTCAAGAAATCCGCCTCCCAGTTCTCCACTCCCGGGATGTGGATTGCTGACAGGTGGCAAGAGTGAGACTCTGCCCAGCGAATTATCTTTGATACTTCCATCATTGCTAGGGAGCTTCTTGTCCCTCCCTGATGGTTGATGTAAGCTACAGTCGTGATGTTGTCCGACTGAAACCTGATGAACCCCCGAGTTGTTAATTGGGGCCAAGCCAGAAGGGCATTGAGAACTGCTCTCAATTCCAGAATGTTTATTGGAAGGAGACTCTCCTCCTGATTCCATAGTCCCTGAGCCTTCAGAGAATTCCAGACAGCGCCCCAACCTAGTAGGCTGGCGTCTGTTGTTACAATTGTCCAGTCTGGCCTGCTGAATGGCATCCCCCTGGACAGGTGTGGCCGATAAAGCCACCATAGAAGAGAATTTCTGGTCTCTTGATTCAGATTCAGGGTGGGGGACAAATCTGAGTAATCCCCATTCCACTGACTTAGCATGCACAATTGCAGCGGTCTGAGGTGTAGGCGTGCAAAAGGTACTATGTCCATTGCCGCTACCATTAAGCCGATCACCTCCATGCATTGAGCTACTGACGGGTGTTGAATGGAATGAAGGACACGGCATGCATTTTGAAGCTTTGTTAACCTGTCTTCTGTCAGGTAAATCTTCATTTCTACAGAATCTATCAGAGTCCCCAAGAATGGAACTCTTGTGAGAGGAAAAAGAGAACTCTTCTTTTCGTTCACTTTCCATCCATGCGACCTTAGAAATGCCAGAACTAACTCTGTATGAGACTTGGCAGTCTGAAAGCTTGAAGCTTGTATTAGAATGTCGTCTAGGTACGGAGCTACCGAAATCCCTCGCGGTCTTAGTACCGCCAGAAGGGCACCCAGAACCTTTGTGAAGATTCTTGGAGCCGTAGCTAATCCGAATGGAAGAGCTACAAACTGGTAGTGCCTGTCTAAGAAGGCAAACCTTAGATACCGGTGATGATCTTTGTGGATCGGTATGTGAAGGTAAGCATCTTTTAAATCCACTGTGGTCATGTACTGACCCTTTTGGATCATGGGTAAGATTGTCCGAATAGTTTCCATTTTGAAGGATGGAACTCTTAGGAATTTGTTTAGAATCTTTAAATCTAAGATTGGCCTGAAAGTTCCCTCTTTTTTGGGAACCACAAACAGGTTTGAGTAGAACCCTTGTCCTTGTTCCGACCGTGGAACCGGATGGATCACTCCCATTAATAACAGATCTTGTACACAGCGTAGAAACGCCTCTTTCTTTATCTGGTTTGTTGACAACCTTGACAGATGAAATCTCCCTCTTGGGGGAGATAATTTGAAGTCTAGAAGGTATCCCTGAGATATGATCTCTAGTGCCCAGGGATCCTGAACATCTCTTGCCCAGGCCTGGGCGAAGAGAGAAAGTCTGCCCCCCACTAGATCCGGTCCCGGATCGGGGGCTCTCGATTCATGCTGTCTTTGGGGCAGCAGCAGGTTTCCTGGCCTGCTTGCTCTTGTTCCAGGACTGGTTAGGCTTCCAGCCTTGCCTGTAACGAGCAGCAGCTCCCTCCTGTTTTGGTGCAGTGGAGGTTGATGCCGCTCCTGTTTTGAAATTCCGAAAGGGACGAAAATTAGACTGTCTAGCCTTAGCTTTGGCTTTGTCTTGAGGTAGGGCGTGGCCCTTACCTCCTGTAATGTCAGCGATAATTTCTTTCAAACCGGGCCCAAATAAAGACTGCCCCTTGAAAGGTATATTAAGTAATTTGGACTTAGAAGTAACATCGGCTGACCAGGATTTTAGCCACAGCGCCCTACGTGCCTGTATGGCGAATCCTGAGTTCTTAGCCGTAAGTTTGGTTAAATGTACTACGGCCTCCGAAATGAAAGAATTAGCTAGTTTAAGGACTCTAAGCCTGTCCGTAATGTCGTCTAGCGTAGATGAACTAAGGTTCTCTTCCAGAGACTCAATCCAAAATGCTGCCGCAGCCGTAATCGGCGCGATACATGCAAGGGGTTGCAATATAAAACCTTGTTGAACAAACATTTTCTTAAGGTAACCCTCTAATTTTTTATCCATTGGATCTGAAAAAGCACAGCTATCCTCCACCGGGATAGTGGTACGCTTAGCTAAAGTAGAAACTGCTCCCTCCACCTTAGGGACCGTTTGCCATAAGTCCCGAGTGGTGGCGTCTATTGGAAACATCTTTCTAAATATTGGAGGGGGTGAGAACGGCACACCGGGTCTATCCCACTCCTTAGTAACAATTTCAGTTAATCTCTTAGGTATAGGAAAAACGTCAGTACTCGCCGGTACCGCAAAGTATTTATCCAACCTACACAGTTTCTCTGGTATTGCAACGGTGTTACAATCATTAAGAGCTGCTAAGACCTCCCCTAGTAATACACGGAGGTTTTCCAATTTAAATTTAAAATTTGAAATATCTGAATCCAATCTGTTTGGATCAGAACCGTCACCCACAGAATGAAGCTCTCCGTCCTCATGCTCTGCGAGCTGTGACGCAGTATCAGACATGGCCCTAGTATTGTCAGCGCACTCTGTTCTCACCCCAGAGTGATCACGCTTGCCTCTTAGTTCTGGTAATTTAGACAAAACTTCAGTCATAACAGTAGCCATATCTTGTAATGTTATCTGTAATGGCCGCCCAGATGTACTAGGCGCCATAATATCACGCACCTCCCGGGCGGGAGATGCAGGTACTGCCGCGTGAGGCGAGTTAGTCGGCATAACTCTCCCCTCGCTGTTTGGTGAAATTTGTTCACATTGTACAGATTGACTTTTATTTAAGGTAGCATCAATACAGTTAGTACATAAATTTCTATTGGGCTCCACCTTGGCATTGGAACAAATGACACAGATATCCTCCTCTGAGTCAGACATGTTTAACACACTAGCAAAAAAACTTACAACTTGGTTATAATCTTTTTTAGCAAAAACGTACTGTGCCTCAAAGAGGTACTAAACGATTAAATGACAGTTGAAATAAAGAACTGAAAAAACAGTTATAGCATCAAACTGTAAAACAACACAACTTTTAGCAAAGGTTTGTTCCCATTAGTAAAATAACACTAATTAAATTTGACATAAAAAATACAAAGCAACGTTTTTATTCACAGTCACTATAAGAATTCTCACAGCTCTGCTGAGAGAATTTACCTCCCTTCAAAGAAGTTTGAAGACCCCTGAGATCTGTTAGAGATGAACCGGATCATGCAGGAAATATAAAAGTAACTGACTGGAATTTTTTGATGCGTAGCAAAGAGCGCCAAAAACGGCCCCTCCCTCTCCCACACAGCAGTGAAGAGAAACGAAACTGTCACAAATAAAAGCAAAAAAGGCTGCCAAGTGGAAAATAATGCCCAAATATTTATTCACACAGTACCTCAGCAATGTAAACGATTCTACATTCCAGCAAAAACGTTTAACATGATAAATAGTTATTAAAAGGATTAGTGACCTTTAACAGAGTAGTTCCGGTGAAATACCATCCCCAGAATACTGAAGTGTATACATACATGTCATTTTAACGGTATGGCAGGATTTTCTCATCAATTCCATTCAGAAAATAAAAACTGCTACATACCTCAATGCAGATTCATCTGCCCGCTGTCCCCTGATCTGAAGCCTTTACCTCCCTCAGATGGCCGAGAACAGCAATATGATCTTAACAACTCCGGTTAAAATCATAGTAAAAAACTCTGGCAGATTCTTCCTCAAACTCTGCCAGAGAAGTAATAACACGCTCCGGTGCTATTGTAAAATAACAAACTTTTGATTGAAGTCATAAAAACTAAGTATAATCACCATAGTCCTCTCACACATCCTATCTAGTCGTTGGGTGCAAGAGAATGACTGGGACTGACGTAGAGGGGAGGAGCTATATACAGCTCTGCTGGGTGAATCCTCTTGCATTTCCTGTTGGGGAGGAGTTATATCCCAGAAGTAATGATGACCCGTGGACTGATCACACATAACAGAAGAAAGCCCTATTCAATTTCATTACGGGTGAAACGCGCGTAGCGTGAAGGTGATGTTCCTGGAAAGGTAGAGGACGTCAACCGCTTTTCATCTGGGAGGTGTGTGACCGCTTCAATTTCATGCAAGACGGAGCAGCGTGTGTATCTGACTGAAGGCAAGCGGAGACGGAGGGGCAGCTCGATACCGCCTGAAAGAATACTAGCCTGGTCTGGTGAGCAAGAGGCGTGAAGCCTGTGTTGGCGAGCTGTAGGCATTTGAGTCTTTCAATACCCGGTCTCATATGGTGTCTCTATATACAGGACGCTTTGCAGATTTGCCGAATATGGCCAGAGCTTGCTGCGTGCTGTCTAATGCATGTGCTTTATGCTTAACCCTATAATAACAAGTATACTTTAAGGATACGCTTTTGCTGCATTTAATCAAATTTGGAAGTTGTGCATGATCTATGTTATAACAAGCTGACTTTTGTGCATGTGACTAACTCTTGTCTATGCTACTTTATTACGCTTTGGACATCATCAGTCTTTGATCAATACCCAAGCTTGGCAGTAACATGGGATGTCTGTCATTTACCTATGGACTGTTTATACGTATCTAATTTTTGATCTATACAGCTGTCTTAGAGGATATATGTGCTTATATTTTATATGTATTAGCATGATGCTTCTTTAGGGCTATGCATTATTAGTTGTTTATTAGTATCATTTATACTGTTGATACTCAGCTTTGCCGTTTATGTTATTCTGCTGTTAACACTGTTTTCCTTCTATAAGAAGATGTATCTGATGTTGTTCAATTAGTCAGCAGTTCATACACGGCAATTCAGATTTCTAACTTTGGTCACATATCCCCCGGGGGTTTCTAGGATCGCTTTATTTTGTTATATGCTATATATGTGTGTTATATATTGCTACTCTTATTAAAGAATTTTTTGATTTAAATAAATTGCCTTCTTTGACTTTAAGCAGCAGTTGCTTTGTGATCATTTACAGACCTTTTTCAATTTATAATTTGGTTTATATATTAGTAGTGCTGGATTAACTCATCTTTTTTCACTCTTATTTAGGATATATATATATATATATATATCTGTAAGAATATATACAGGTATATAGGAGCATATATAGGGTGAATATGAATATGAGAGGCAATGGGTAGTCAGAGTATTAACCCCTTAATGACAGAGGTCTTACCAGGTACGTCATAGAAAAATACTCCCTTAATGACAATTGACGTACCTGGTACGTCCTCTGTTCTCTGAAGTGCTGGAAGCGATCATGATCGCTTCCAGCTGCTTCCAAGGGATTGTAGTGATGCCTCAATATTGAGGCATCACTGCAATCCACTATTTTACTTACCGATGCAGAAAGGGCCACTCTGTGGCCCTCTCTGCATCGGCCAATGATGCTAACAAATTCGTTGGTGGGTGGGAGCATCTTTTGGCTATATGACCCCCAGTTAGCCAAACCGATCTGACACTGTCGGTTGTTGTGACCAGAGGGGTGGTTGCGGCGGGGGGGGGGGCGGGCGCGTGCGCGCGCACGCAAATTATGCATCAATATGAAAGTAAAAAAAAAACGATATAGATGCAGGGGGATCTTAGTTCTTTAGTAAGGGATCTGGGAGGGGGAGGGATATAGATCATTTAGGGGGGCCAGCTACACTACAGAAAACAAGTATTTCAGTATAAAAAAAAAAACTATTTTGGGGGGCAAATTGGGTACTGGCAGACAGCTGCCAGTACCCAAGATGGCGGCAAATAGGTAGAGGGGGAGGGTTAGAGATATGTATTGGGGGGGATCAGGGAGGTTGTGGGGTAAGGGGGGATCCATCACTGCAGACTGTATGAAAAAAATAAAAAAATAATAATAAATTATTTTTATTTCAGTACTGGCAGACTTTCTGCCAGTACTTAAGATGGCGGTGACAATTGTGAGGTGGGGGAGGGAAGAGAGCTGTTTGAGGGGGTCAGGGGGGGATCAGGGGGTGGGATGTGTCAGGTGCGAGGCTGATCTCTACGCTAAGGCTAAAAATTAACCCTACAAGCTACCTAATTAACCCCTTAACTGCTGGGCATATTACAAGTGTGGTGCGTAGCAGTATTTAACGGCCTTATTATTACCAAAAAGCAACGCCAAAGCCATATATGTCTGCTATTTCTGAACAAAGGGGATCCCAGAGAAGCATTTACAACCATTTGTGCCATAATTGCACAAGCTGTTTGTAAATAATTTCAGTGAGAAACCTAAAATTGTGAAAAATTTAAGTTTTTTTTTTTATTTGATCGTATTTGGCGGTGAAATGGTGGCATGAAATATAAAAAAATGGGCCTAGATCAATGCTTTAGGATGTCTTCTAAATATAAATATATACATGTCAAGGGATATTCAGGGATTCCTGAAAGATATCAGTGTTCCAATGTAACTAGCGCTAATTTTGAAAAAAAGTGGTTTGGAAATAGCAAAGTGCTACTTGTATTTATGGCCCTATAACTTGCAAAAAAAGCAAAGAACATGTAAAAATTGGGTATTTCTAAACTCAGGACAAAATTTAGAAACTATTTAGCATGGGTGTTTTTTGGTGGTTGTAGATGTGTAACAGATTTTGGGGGTCAAAGTTAGAAAAAGTGTGTTTTTTTCATTTTTTTCCTCATATTTTAAAATTTTTTTTATAGTAAATTATAAGATATGATGAAAATAATGGTATCTTTAGAAAGTCCATTTAATGGCGAGAAAAATGGTATATAATATGTGTGGGTACAGTAAATGAGTAAGAGGAAAATTACAGCTAAACACAAACACTGCAGAAATGTAAAAATAGCCATTGTCATTAAGGGTAAGAAAATTGAAAAATGGTCCGGTCATTAAGGGGTTAAAAGGGACAGGAAACACAATTTTTCTCTTTCGTGAGTCAGATAAAACATGCAATTTTAAACAACTTTCCAATTTATTTCTATCATCTAATTTGTTTCATTCTCTTGATATGCTTTTTAAAAAAAGCATATCTAGGTAGGCTCAGGAACTGCTGATTGGTGGCTGCACATGTATGCATCATGTTATTAGCTCACCCATGTGCATTGGTGTTTCTTCAACAAAAGATACTAAGAGAAGGAAGCAAAATAGATAATAGAAATAAATTTGATTTTTTTCCCCCAAATTGTATTCTCTATCTAAATCATGAAAAAAAAAAAAAAAGGGTTTCATGTCCCTTTAATCATACGAGTCTCTGCCATACACAAACTCAAAGATTATAATAGTTTGACATTTTATGCAAACACTGTGCTGTGCACAAGTGTGCTCAAACATTGCCATATGCTAAAACCCAGGCTATTATAGACTCCAGGTATTAAACAATTTCTTCTTTAAAGGTATAGAAATTAAAAAGGGACAATCTACTCCAGAATTGTTATTGTTTAAAAAGATAATCATTTTATTACCCATTCACCAGTTTTGCATAACCAACACAGTTATATTAATATACTTTTTCCTCTGTGATTACCTTGTATCTAAGCCTCTGAAGACTGCCCCCTTATTTCAGTTCAGTTTTGACAGACTTGCATTTTAGCCAATCAGTTGTTACTCATAAATAACTCCACGGGAGTGAGCACAATGGTATGTATATGGCACACATGAACTAGCACTGTCTACCTGTGAAAAACTGTCAAAATGCACTGAGATAAGAGACGGCCTTCAAGGGCTTAGAAATTAGCATATGAACCTACCTAGGTTTAGCTTCCAACAAATATGCCAAGAGAACAAAGCAAATTTAATGATAAAAGTAAATTGAAAAGTTGTTAAAAATTGCATGTCATATCTGAATCATGAAAGTTTAATTTTGACTAGACTGTTCCTTTAACCCCTTAATGACAGAGGACGTACCAGGTACATCATAGAAAAAACTCCCCTTAACGACAATTGACGTACCTGGCACGTCCTCTGTTGTTTGAAGAGCTGGTAGCGATCATGATCGCTTCCAGCTGCTTACAAGGGATTGTAGTGATGCCTCAATATTGAGGCATCACTGCAATCCCCTATTTTACCTACCCATGCAGAAAGGGCCACTCTGTGGCCCTCTCTGCATCGGCCATTGATGGTAAACCATTAGTTCACGTAGGTGGGTGGGAGCAGCTTCCGGGAGGAGGATAAGTTGTTTCTTGCTTTATTTCCCTTGACGATCCGATATGACAGTGTTGGCGGTTGCGGCCGGGGGGGGGGCAGTGGTGGTGTGTGTGTGCGCGCGCGCGCAAAATATGCATTCAAGTCAGTGAAAAAAAGACTGATGCAGATGAAGGGGGATCTCCGTTGTTTAGTAAGGGATCTGGGAGGGGGAGGGATGTAGATTGTTGAGGGGGGCCAGCTACATTACAGAAAACAAATGCTTCATATAAAAAAGTAAAAAATATAACATTTTTGGTGGCAGATTGGATACTGGAGGCAAATAGGTAGAGGGGGAGGGTTAGAGAGTATGGAGGGGATCCATCACTGTAGACTGTATGAAAAAAAAAAAAAATTATAATAATAAATGCTTTTTATTTCAGTACTGGCAGACTTTCTGCCAGTACTTAAGATGGCGGTGACAATTGTGAGGTGGGGGAGGGAAGAGAGCTGTTTGAGGTGGGTCAGGGGGGAGGCTGATCTCTACACTAAAGCTAAAAATTAACCCTACAAGCTACCCAATTAACCCCTTAACTGCAGGGCATATTACAAGTGTAGTGCGCAGCAGCATTTAACGGCCTTATTATTACCAAAAAGCAACGCCAAAGCCATATATGTCTGCTATTTCTGAACAAAGGGGATCCTAGAGAAGCATTTACAACCATTTGTGCCATAATTGCACAAGCGGTTTGTAAATAATTTCAGTGAGAAACCTAAAATTGTGAAAAATTTAACAGTTTTTTTTATTTGATCGTATTTGGCGGTAAAATGGTGGCATGAAATATACCAAAATGGGCCTAGATCAATAATTTGGGTTGTCTACTACACTACACCTTCACTGCTGGGCATAATACACGTGTGGTGTGCAGCGGCATTTTGCGGCCTTCTAATTACCAAAAAGCAACGCCAAAGCCATATATGTCTGCTATTTCTGAACAAAGGGGATCCCAGAGAAGTATTTACAACCATTTATGCCATAATTGCATACGTGTTTTGTAAATAAATTCAGCGAGAAACCTAAAGTTTGGGAAAAAATTTGTGATAAAGTCAACAATTTCTTTTATTTGATTGCATTTGGCGGTGAAATGGTGGCATGAAATACACCAAAATGGGCCTAGATCAATACTTTGGGATGTCTTCTAAATAAAAATATATACGTCAAGGGATATTCAGGGATTCCTGAAAGATATCAATGTTCCAATGTAACTAGCGCTAATTTTGAAAAAAAGTGGTTTGCAAATAGCAAAGTGCTACTTGTATTTTTTGCCCTATAACTTGCAAAAAAAGCAAAGAACATGTAAACATTGGGCATTTCTAAAGTCGGGACAAAATTTAGAAACTATTTAGAATGGGTGTTTTTTGGTGGTTGTAGATGTGTAGCAGATTTTGGGGGTCAAAGTTAGAAAAAGTGTGTTTATTTCAATTTTTTCCTCATATTTTATATATTTTTTTATAGTAAATTATAAGATACTAGTACTAAAGCCCGTGTACACGGGCCATTTTTTGCAGTACAGCGGTCCCACCCCTTGCTCTCTCCCCCCTCTCTTTTGCTTTCTCTCCCCCTCTCCTTTGCTCTCTCTCTCCCCTCTTTTGCTCTCTCTCTCCCCTCTTTTCTTTTGCTCTCTCCCCCCTCTTTGGCTCTCCTCCCCCCTCTTTGCCCCCCTCCTCTTTGGCTCTCCCCCCCCCTCTTTGCTCTCTCTCCTCTTTGGCTCTCTCTCTCCCCCCCCTTTGGCTCTCTCCCCCCCTCTTTGGCTCTCCCCCCCCCCCTTTGGCTCTCTCCCCCTCTTTGGCTCTCTCTCCCCCCTCTTTGGCTCTCTCTCCCCCCTCTTTGGCTCTCTCTCCCCCCTCTTTGGCTCTCTCTCCCCCCCTCTTTGGCTCTCTCTCTCCCCCCTCATTGGCTCTCCCCCCCCTTTGGCTCTCTCCCCCTGCTTTGGCTCTCTCCCCCCCCCTCTTTGGCTCTCTTTCCTCTTTGGCTCTCTCTCTCCCCCCCCCCTCTTTGGCTCTCCCCTCCCCTTTGGCTCCCCCCCCTCTTTGGCTGTCCCCCCCCCTCTTTTGCTCTCTCTCTCTCCCCTCTTTTGTTCTCTCCCCCCCCTCTTTGGCTCTCTCTCCCCCCCTCTTTGGCTCCCCCCCCCCTCTTTGGCTCTGCTCCCCCCTCTTTGGCTCTCTCCCCTCTTTTGCTCTCTCTCTCCCCCCTTTGGTTCTCTCCCCCCCTCTTTGGCTCCCCCCCCCCCCCTCTTTGGCTCTCCCCCCCTCTTTGGCTCTCTCCCCCCCCTCTTTGGCTCTCCCCCCCCCCCTCTTTGGCTCTCTCCCCCCCCCCCCTCTTTGGCTCTCTCTCCCCCCTCTTTGGCTCTCTCTCCCCCCTCTTTGGCTCTCTCTCCTTTTTGGCTCTTTTTCCTCTTTGGCTCTCTCTCTCCCCCCTCTTTGGCTCTCCCCCCCCTTCTCTTTGGCTCCCCCCCTTCTCTTTGGCTCCCCCCCCCCCCTTCTCTTTGGCTCTCCTCCCCATTCTCTTTGTCTCTACCCCCCCCTTCTCAGATATCAATGTTCCAATGTAACTAGCGCTAATTTTGAAAAAAAGTGGTTTGCAAATAGCAAAGTGCTACTTGTATTTTTTGCCCTATAACTTGCAAAAAAAGCAAAGAACATGTAAACATTGGGCATTTCTAAAGTCGGGACAAAATTTAGAAACTATTTAGAATGGGTGTTTTTTGGTGGTTGTAGATGTGTAGCAGATTTTGGGGGTCAAAGTTAGAAAAAGTGTGTTTATTTCAATTTTTTCCTCATATTTTATATATTTTTTTATAGTAAATTATAAGATACTAGTACTAAAGCCCGTGTACACGGGCCATTTTTTGCAGTACAGCGGTCCCACCCCTTGCTCTCTCCCCCCTCTCTTTTGCTCTCTCTTCCCCCCTCTCTTTTGCTTTCTCTCCCCCTCTCCTTTGCTCTCTCTCTCCCCTCTTCTCTTTGGCTCTCCCCCCTCCTTTTTGGCTCTTTTTCCTCTTTGGCTCTCTCTCTCTCCCCCCTCTTTGGCTCTCCCCCCCCCTTCTCTTTGGCTCCCCCCCTTCTCTTTGGCTCTCCCCCCCTTCTCTTTGTCTCTCCCCCCCCTTCTCTTTGGCTCTCCCCCCCCCTTCTCTTTGGCTCTCCCCCCCTTCTCTTTGGCTCTCCCCCCCTTCTCTTTGGCTCTCTGCCCCCCCCTTCTCTTTGGCTCTCTCTCCTTTTTGGCTCTTTTTCCTCTTTGGCTCTCTCTCTCCCCCCTCTTTGGCTCTCCCCCCCTTCTCTTTGGCTCTCACCCCCCTTCTCTTTGGCTCTCACCCCCCTTCTCTTTGGCTCCCCCCCCTTCTCTTTGGCTCTCCTCCCCATTCTCTTTGGCTCTCCTCCCCATTCTCTTTGGCTCTCCTCCCCATTCTCTTTGTCTCTCCTCCCCATTCTCTTTGTCTCTCCCCCCCTTCTCTTTGGCTCTCCCCCCCCCTTCACTTTGGCTCTCCCCCCCCTTCTCTTTGGCTCTCCCCCCCCCCTTCTCTTTGGCTCTCCCCCCCCCCCTTCTCTTGTGCTCTCCCCCCCCCTTTGGCTCTCCCCCCCCCCTCTCCTGCTCCCTCTCTGGCTCTTCACATTGCGGGGCCACGCCCCATCGCGGCAACACCCGCCCGGCCACGCCCCTCGCGACGCCCGGCCACGCCCCCATCTCAACGCTCCCGTCGGCCACAAACAGCTGTGAGGTCTGGGGAGCGCGTGGCCGCTTCTCACGCAGCAGACCTCACAGCTGTTGAATAGCTTACCTCGCGCTCCCCAGACCTCACAGCTGTTTGTGTACCTCGCGCTCCCTATCTCAAGGCCAAGTGTTTGTCTCTACTGCGTCTGCGCATAACGGCTTCAGACAAACACTTGGCCTTTTATAATATAGGATGATGAAAATAATGGTATCTTTAGAAAGTCCATTTAATGGCGAGAAAAACGGTATATAATATGTGTGGGTACAGTAAATGAGTAAGAGGAAAATTACAGCTAAACACAAACACTGCAGAAATGTAAAAATAGCCATTGTCATTAAGGGTAAGAAAATTGAAAAATGGTCCGGTCATAAAGGGGTTAACTAACTTAAAGGGACAGCAAACATTCAGATGCTCGACAGAATGATGTACTCAAAGCAAAGGTTAGCCTGATAATAATATGCATATGTTTTAAAAATTATATTGCTTGTTTAAATATTGACATTTTTAATGTCCATTAAGCAATGAGTGACACCATGTTGTAACTTAGGTTTCATTCTCTGCTTTGGCCAATTAAGCTATTATTTAGTCATAAGAGTTTGCAACCAATGTGAAAATAAGGAATATATAGTGAAAGGAAGTTTAACTAAATAAAATATTACACATTTTATTTTACATCAATGTGTTTCATCTCCCAATAGGCAAATCTCAAGAATTAGTTAAATAAAAAACAGAGACCTCAAATAGATATATTTTTAAGATTCAGATTTCAAAATTAACATATCACCTGCCTGGTTTCATTTATAAGAAGCTTTAGAAATTAACATTTCATGGAGTGGTGTTTTCAAGTCAGAGAGAAAAAGACAACATTATTCTGGAATGTTTTCATTATCAAAATATGCATAGACTAATCCTAAAGCCCGTGTACACGGGCCATTTTTTGCAGTACAGCGGTCCCACCCCTTGCTCTCTCTCTATCCCCCCCTCTCTTTTGCTCTCTCTTTCTCTCCTCTCTTTCTCCCCTCTCATTTACTCTCTCTCTCCCCCCTCTCTTTTACTCTCCCCCCTCTCTTTTGCTCTCTCTCTCCCCCCTCTCTTTTGTGCACTCTCCCCCCTCTCTTTTGTGCACTCTCCCCCCTCTCTTTTGTGCACTCTCCCCCCTCTCTTTTGTGCACTCTCCCCCCTCTCTTTTGTGCACTCTCCCCCCCTCCCCTCTCTCTTTTGCTCTCTCTCTCCCCCCTCTCTTTTGCGCTCTCTCTCTCTCCCCCCTCTCTTTTGCTCTCTCTCTCCCCTCTCTTTTGCTCTCTCTCTCTCCCCTCTCTTTTGCTCTCTCTCTCCCCCCTCTCTTTTGCTCTCTCTCTCCCCCCTCTCTTTTGCTCTCTCTCTCCCCCCTCTCTTTTGCTGTCTCTCTCCCCCTCTCTCCCCCCTCTCTTTTGCTGTCTCTCTCCCCCCTCTCTTTTGCTGTCTCCCCCCCCTCTCTTTTGCTGTCTCTCTCCCACCTCTTTTGTTGTCTCTCTCCCCCTCTCTCTTTTGCTGTCTCTCTCTCCCTCTCTCTATCCCCCCTCTTCTACTCTCTCTATCCCCCTTCTTTAGAGCTCTCTGTCTCTTAGCAGCCGGCCCGGTATCTGGCCCCGTCCACGTCACGCCTGGCCACGCCCGTGTCACACCCGGCCCCGCCCACATCACGCCTTGTCACACCCATGTTGCACCCGCCCGGTCACGCCCACGTTGCACCCACCCGGCTACGCCCACTCCACCACACATCGCCAGGTTAGTTGGAAGGCCAGGTGTGTTTGTTCTCGCACGCAGTCTCTACTGCGCATGACAGCTTCGGACAAACACACTTGGCCTTTTATTATATAGGATTGGTACAATAATTGTACATATTTTCTTTAATTTTAAAAAATACAAATATCTAGAATATCTGAAAACATCAAATATGATGTTTATTATAAGTATGTGTTATATTAGCAATTTATTATTTTATTTTTTACTATATCATGACTTAAATCCAAATGGAAGAAAATAGTGTTAACACATACATCCAACAGTATTTACTATTTTAAGGGGACAGTAAAGTCAAAATTAAGCTTTCACGATTGAGAAGGACTTTTAAACAACTTTCTAATTTACTTCTATTATCTAATTTGCTTCATTCACTTGGTATCTATGGTAAAAAGCATATCTTGGTATGCTCATGGCAGCAATGCACTACTGGGAGCTAGCTCGATATTGGTGGCTGTAAATATGTCTTTTGTCATTGGCTCACCAAATGTGTTATAGTACATTTGAAGGTTGAAGTTTTATTAAAGAAGTTGATGTTTATTTCAGAAAGCACATTATCTATATACTATGACGTGTTACTTCAGTATAGATTTCACTCTTATTTTTGTCTCTCAACACATAAAATCTAATGGATTTTTTTAAATAAATAGGTTAAAGAAATCCAGGAGGAGAGACTTTTATTAATTACTTAACTTGCACACTAAAGGCATCATTTTATCACAAACTAAATATTTTTATGCTTAAATTCAAAACATGGCTAACTCCATGGCCAAATCTGTATGAACTATACCCTATCTAGCATTTGCTATGTAGGTATTGTACCCAGCTATATACTGTTCTACTGATCAAATAAAGTTAGCCATAACACTTAGATACATACATTCTCCTCAGTATAAATAATATACATATACAGAGAATAAAATGTCATGGTAAAGTTCTTCATCTTTTAACATGCACATGTAACATTTTGTGAAAGCATAAAGTGATGATAAAAAAGAAAAAAACACATTAGTTTAGTATTTTGAACGAATGATTTCTAAAAGTTAGAAGATAAATGTTTGGATGATATACAATATTAGATAACAACCTGCTTCTCCAGTTCAGGTTGAGCTATAAGCTCCGGGATGAAATCCAGACAAATGTGCATTGATGGAATTCCAGCAACAGTCAGGGGGAGTAGTTGGTATGGATAGCCCTGTATCAATAAACATTAAATATTAAAACACATTTACTTATATCAGCACAGGACATATCGGACAACCTTAAGACTAATAAAAGGACACATTTGGTATAAAATATATAAAGAATACCACGAGATGGTTTTAATATGTAGGTATATATATACTATTATTATTATTGGTTATTTGTACAGCGCCAACAGATTCCGCAGCGCTAAAGTCATATGTACTATGCAGTGGTTAAAGTCATATGTACTACGCAGCGCTAAAGTCATATGTACTACGCAGTGGTTAAAGTCATATGTACTACGCAGTGGTTAAAGTCATATGTACTATGACTTTAACCACACTGATCAGCTTACTGAAACAATAATCTGGTTTGCAAAGTACATTCCATATAGTAAAGCTTATTAAACCACAATAAATTGCCTAACTTACAACATTACTTGGTTATCCAGTCCTATCAGAATCCACTGTAAAACTACATAATACTATCACTGTCTCTTGCTGTTTCCTATTTTGATCCTTGTTCCCACAAAGATCATTACTCTTCAACTTATCTAATGAAAAGTTGTCCTCAAAAGGAACCCTTTAAATGGCCTTAAAATAAAGTAAAAATCATTTTGCAAAAAAACAAAAGTGATGTACAGGGGAAGGCCCTTAACCCCTTTCCGCCCTTAGGACGTTCTATGCCGTCCTAAACACACTGGGCTTTAACGCCCTTAGGGCGGCATAGAACGTCCTAGCCTTTTGGCTGTACTGAAGCCAAAGGTGCTTCCTGAATGGGATGGCGGGCTGGAGGGCGTGCCTAGCGTCATAGGCACTCCCCCCCCCCCCCCCCCAGAAACGATACCATCATTGAAATTACACTATTGCATGTACGATCACGTAATTTCACTTTTGTCCGGCAGGGAAGGGGTTAAAAGAAAGTAAAACAATCCTTTCGCAAGAAAACAAAAGTGATGGACAGGGATACATTTAATGGCTAATTAAGGCCCTTAAAGGGATAGTGTACTGTAAGATTTTCCTCTCTTAAATGTGTTGCCAATGAACAGTTTTGCCTACTGAAGTGTATTAAATTGCTTACAAAAAAGAATTTACCTTTATTTTGTCACGTGAAATAGTTGTTTTTGCTATTGAAACCTCCAGCTACGCTAAAAGTTTCAGTACAGAAGTACTGACTAAAAACACCTACATAAACAAGTGACATCAAAATAAATAAGCCTCTTAGAGGAGGGTAAGAGAGAGAAGCCCTTTTTAAAGAGTGTTCCTGAATCAGCTTTAAATACAATGAACTCTTATCTGCTGCTTGTCTGAATACACTGACCTTTTAGCCTATTGCAATTAGTTAAAAAAAATCTAAAAAAAGATTCCCTAAACAAATCCTTCTGGAAGTAAAGCATCCAACAATTCTAGCTGCTATGTGGCTGGGAGTATGCTTTATTCATACATATTGGTTACTAAGTCTTCCTATTTGTTGTCACAAGAACAAGAGACACATTTTTGTGACATAAAACCATACAGTAGATTACTAAAAATGAATCAGCCAGTCTACAAAAACAATTAGAACTGTATTGTAGATTTGTTCAAGTTTTTATTTGTCAAGAAAAACTTTCACTGCTTGTACAGAATTAATATTAGCAGTTGCATTCACCTGAAAATGCACCAGTTTGGCAATATTGGGGTCTGCTATGAACATCTGATGTAGTGAACAGCAGATGAGGCATTGAACCTCTCTGAGGTTACACAGTAGACTCTCTTCATCTTCCACTGCTTGAGATGAAGAGGGTTCTTGGTTTTTCTCCTCTTCTGTGGGCAGGCATATCTCTAACAAGATCTGCACAGCAGCACTATCCTAGAGTTAAAGACAAATATGATTATTTATGAGCAAAGGATTAGCCGATAGCTTTTATAGTCTATTCTATGCTTTTTGTATGTTTGTTGAAAGAAACGCAAGGTGATTGCTGAGATATAAAGATTTAAAATCCCTTATTTTTAGATTTATTCTGCAGATGCAAAAAAAAACCAAACAAAATATGTGAAGACAGGCTCATTAGCAGCGGTATGTGGGAGTTATATTTCTAAATTTTCTTTGTAAATACTACATTAACATTTTATACAATAAAAATTCAATGGCAAACATTTTACATTGACGAAATTTAAGTTCACAACCAAAGGTAAAAAAATAAGTGCTTAAATGAAACTCTCCCATCAAAGAAAATATTGTATTATATTATTAAAGTTAGTAGGGTGGGGAAGTTTGAGCATTTCCAAATTTTTTGATAAGTCATTAACATAAGTTTTCTTCAATTAATTTTAATTTTTTTTTAATTGGAAAACTAATTTAATACATGAGCAGTATCTGTGTTTCAGCTTTGTACACAAGCCTTCTTCAAGACGGCCAAATCGACTACCAATCATGTTAAAATATATACACCGTTACATATATATATATATATACTGTATATGTGTGTGTGTGTGAAATTCCTCAGAAAGGGACTTGCATACGAGAGAGAGAGAGAGAGAGAGAGAGAAAGACAGCGAGAAAGAAAGACAGCGTGCGAGAAAGAGAGAAAACGTGTTGTAATTCTCTACTTTTTATTTTTAAAAGAGACAGAAACCCCATATTTGAAATGCACTGCATCAGATTTCAAATAACGGCCATATTTGTGCACCCTGGGGGGTAAGAGTGGGAGATAAACACAAGTGCTTGCGAGGGAGGTATGGTCAGATATACAAGAGTAATAACTTTTAGCAGACATATTTATGAAAATGCAAGTGCACTGCAAAAAAATATGTCTAACAGTATTTACAAAGCAACAGTGTGCATTTCAAATATGGATTTTACTTGCATTTAAAGGGACAGTAAAGGCAACATTTACCTTTCATGATTCAGATAGAATATGCAATTTTAAACAACTTTCCAATTTACTTCTGTTATCAAAATTTGCTTTGTTCTCTTGGTATCTTTTATTGAAGAGTAAAACTAGGTATGCTCATATGAGCTCAGGAGTGTACACGTGTCTTTAGTACTCTTTAGCAGCAGTGTTTTGCAACATTGTATAATAAAGCTACAAATAATGTTGCAACACACTGCTGCCATAGAGTACCAAAGACACGTGCACACTCCTGAGCTCTTATGACCCTACCTAGTTTTACTCTTGAATAAAAGATACCAAAAGAACGAAGCAAATTTGATAACAGAGGTAAATTGGAAAGTTGTTTAAAATTGCATATTCTATCTGAATCATTAAAGTTTAATTTTGACTTTTCTGTCCCTTTAATGTTTCCTGCTAGATCGATCTGAAGGAGTAACAAGCTGAACATACCAGAAGGTAAATGATTATGTCTAGACATACAAGAGTAAAAGTATTTAAGCATTAGCTGTTTCTCTGCTACGACAATTTGTAAATATGCTATAAATCTGACTGAATGAATACATAAACTCTTGTATGGTTTACCTGAGCTGACAGAAGTGCATTTTTTAGTTCGTCTCTAGTGACCTCCATATTTTCTGCTTGGCCTGCTAAACTCAAAGTATTATTCGATGATGGTTTAATATCTTGATCTGCGGTTTCTTTGAGATAAGAGTTCAGATAAGCCTTGGAAGCCAAAAGGTAGCCGTTTAGCATGTGCAGAGTAATATCTATCATAGGGGGGCATCTGGCACAAAATGGAAAAGATTACAAATGTAATTCTGCACAAAACACTTTAGAATATAGAACACAATATGTTAAAAAAAAAAACACAATAGAAATACTGACCTCTGAATTCTTGCATCACATCTTAGTACAATCAAAGGGTCAATCATCAGATCGTTTTGTGTGTACTTGTGTCGTCGAACCAGTTTTAATGGTGGTTGTAGTGCATTTACAGTCATCACCCACAACCTGGTAAATGCAGAAAGAATAGGAGACTAAGCGCATTTCTATAGTTATTTACATCACTGGATTGTTTGAATATTAGAATTTACTAATAAAAATACAATGAAAAAGGCATTATTACACCCACACTGTCCCATATTTATTAAGTTAAAGGGTCGGTAAAGTTGATATATTTATATATTTTTTTAATAACATTATTATTACTGTATGTATCCATCAATTGCCCACCGCTTAAGACGCACCTTTCCAGGGGGTATTTACATAGCGTGTGTTGCCCCTTAGTAGCGCATGCCCCTGTTAGGCCAAAATGCTAGATTTGGAGAGGACGTCCCTTTAGTATGGTGCGTGAGACTGAAAAAATAGCACATGCGCAGAATGTCAGCGCCACCAAGCCGATCAGTAAACTTTATATTGATTGGACTTAAAAACAGAAATTTATATGGAAAAAAAGCACCAGGGCTGTGGTGACATTTTTTCAACACTAAATTAAATATTTAAGACAAAAGAATTAATAAAGCACATACGAAAAATAAAAAGTCCTACATTCATTGTCTCTTTAAGCTGTACCCTTCAGTCCTTGCTATGTTTAAAAGATACCTATAGAAGGACTGCACTAGAATGAAGGATATCATGTTTGTGCTTCAGATATGCATATGAAAAAGGTGGGGCATCTTGGAGCTCATTTGCATATTTGTGCCCTGAATTCTTTTGTCCAGGGGGGAACACTTATAGTTCTGATTTTGTGAGAAGGTTTGTGCAGATGGACAATACAATGCTCTATTGCAATAAATATTGATTTTTACCTTCGCGGCATGACAGTATTTAATGTCATCCAAAGTCTGTTTATTGTCTGTAGAATCCTGCGCGGCACTCCGATGTTCAGCAGTTGACTCATGTTGGCAGTGAGCACATCGGCATAAGGTATGAGGTCACTGGCACTGAGCAATGTCAAATGCTCTAAAATTTGCATAAGTTGTGTATGGTTGCTTTGGAGCAATGAAAATGCTAAAAGAGAAATAGGCGCATAAGTAAATCTACTAAATATATATGAAATAAAATATATTATTGTGTTTGGTCTATGATAAGCTATTAAACTATAGTAAAATAAAGCAGTGAAAGAAAATCATGTTGGCTCAGTTTGTAGTTATCAATTTGAAAATAATGTTAGTATGAAAATAAATCTATTGGTTTACTAATTTACCTTAGCAAATATTCTAATTTGAAATGTAGATAAAATAGTTTTATTTGCAAATGAAAAATAGTAGGTGCTTAAGAGTAATACATTTTATCTCTATTCTAGTGGGAAAGCCAGCCCAGAGGGCAGTCTATTGTGGTGACGGAACCACCCTGCCATTTTTGGAATCCACCTGGATGCAGCTTATGCTGCATCCAGGTGGATTCCGAATAAAGCAGGGTGGTGAAAGAATCCATACAGGTGGGTTATTTCACCCCCCAAAATAAAAACACCCTCTAATCTAATGCTAAACTACCAATAGCCCTTAAAAGGGCTTTTTGTAGGGCATTGCCCTAAGTTAAACAGCTCTTTTGCAGTTACCAAAAATTCTAAGTCCCCCCCTAACAGTAAAACCCACCCCCCAAAAAATAAATAAACCTAACACTATCCATTGCTCTGAAAAGGGCATTTGTATGGGCATTGTCCTTAAAAGGGCATTCAGCTCTTTTTCTGCTCATCCCTAAACTAAAAAAGATCTAAAAAAATAAAACACCTCTAATTCCTAAAACTTAAACCTAAATTTAAATTAACCTAAATTAAATAGAATTAAAAAAATCTAATATTACAGAAACTAAAAAAACAAATTATCAAAGTTTACAAAATTAAACCTAATCCCTGTGAAAATAAAAAAGGCCCCCCCCAAATAAAAACACCCCCTAATCTAAGAATAAACTGCCAGTAGCCCTTAAAAGGGCTTTTTGCAGGGCATTGCCGCAAGATAAACAGCTCTTTTACAGAAAAAAAGTGTAAGTCCCCCTAACAGTAATGCCCCCCCCACCCACCAAACCCCCCAAAATAAAAGAACCTAACTAAAAAACTAAACCACCCATTCCTAGTGACGTATTGGATATACAATCCTACCAGGATGGGCAACGTTTCCCAAACCTCAAAATGCCTATAAATACACCCCTTACCAAACCCACAATTCAGTTTTACAAACTTTGCCTCCTATGGAGGTGGTGAAGTTTGTGCTCGATTTCTATGATTTTTTCTATGATAAGCGCTTCTAAGCATTTTGAAGCCCAATTCCTCTCAGACTACAGTGTTTGTCAGAGGGATGTGAAGGCAGTATCTCCTATTGATTTGGTGGTTTTCCTCGCAGGAAATCTTTTCAAAGGTTCTCTGTTATCGGCCGTAGGGATTCATCTCCTAACTCCCTTTTCAGATTGACGATATACTCCTATATACCATTACCTCTGCTGATACTTTTTCAGTACTGGTTTGGCTATCTGCTATATGTAGATGGGTGTCTTTCGGTATGTTTTTCTTATTTAAGACACTCTCAGCTATGGTTTGGCACTTTATGTATTAATATAAAGTTTTAAATATATGTATTTTACTTATAATTTGCCATGAGTCATGTCTATGTATGTTTCCTTTTGCAGACTGTCAGTTTCAGTTTGGGAAGCATGTTTAGGAAGTTATTTGTCTTACCAGGGGAATAGTCCTTTTTTCAAATTGACTGTTTTTTCTTTTATGCAAACAGACAGCTCGGGCTGTGCAATTCAATGCAAGGATCAAAAGCAAAAAATAATGTTAAATGAGCAGCACATTATATTCGTGTGTGCTAGCTGAGACAATGTATCGCTTTGTCCAATTATGAAACAATTGTAGTAAACCTGTGTTGATTGTTGCAATTGATTACCAAGACCGTTAACCCCTTACATTCGCAAGACTCATCGTTATAAATAAAACATAAGCTAGACAGTTCTAGCAATAACAAACTCACTTGATTCTGAGAATGAAATCCAATGTCAGATGAGATCCAATGTCAGATGAGATCCAGGAAAACGGAACTGTTATATTCACTGTTAGTAGCGCAATTTGTAGCAACAGTCACAGATACTGCCTGTGTTCATAGCAGCATCACGGCTTGTTACACAGGTGTTGAGAAGGGCTCCCCTGCTAAGCCCTCGTTTGTAATGATAAGTAAACAGAAATTAGTTCAACACCTCTGATTGTAACAAAAATAGAACCCAATAATCGAAAAAACAGAAAGGCTGATGAAATAAGTGTTAAAACTTCACCTTTAATTGAAATTCCGTGAGTAAAAATTTCGCGAGCAAAATTAGGCTTGCGAGGGCGCAAAATGCCATTATTTATTGCGTCATTCTTGGTGCAAGAAGTTTAGTGGCGCAAAGGTACTTCTTTGATGACGCAAGTTCGTAATTTCCGGCGTCGTAGTTGACGCCAGGTTTCCTTGCACAAAGTTGCTCCAAGGATCTTTTCGAAGGTTCTTGGTGCCCTTCTATCTGTAATCAGAGGACAGGGAA
Source organism: Bombina bombina (assembly GCF_027579735.1). Classification (NCBI taxonomy): domain Eukaryota; kingdom Metazoa; phylum Chordata; class Amphibia; order Anura; family Bombinatoridae; genus Bombina; species Bombina bombina. The sequence continues at coordinate 636,084,613 of NC_069501.1, read as the reverse complement.
TTGCAGTGTTTTGTTTCCTTATTTGGATGATATCTTTGTTCTAGCTCAGTCTTTACATTTAGCCGAATCTCACACAAATCAACTAGTGTTGTTTCTTCAAAGACATGGTTGGAGGATCAATTTACCAAAGAAAGAGTTTCTTCATTTCTCAGACAAGGGTCACCTTTTTAGGTTTCCAGGTAGATTCAGTGTCCATGACTCTGTCCTTAACAGACAAGAGATGAATGAAATTGGTTTCAGCTTGTCAAAACCTTCAGTCTCAATCATTCCCTTCAGTGGCTATGTGCATGGAAGATTTAGGTCTCATGACTACAGCATCGGACGCAATCCCCTTTGCTCGTTTTCACATGAGACCTCTCCAGCTTTGTATGCTGAATCAATGGTGCAGTGATTATTCTCGAATATCACAATTGTGTGTCTCTATGTGTGCATGCAAGAGTGTGTGTTTATATCTTTGTGTTTGCCAGTGTATTTCTGTGTGTGTGAGAGAGAGTGTGTGTGTGTGTGTTAGTATGTAAGAGAATGTGTGTGAGTGAGAGAGAGAGAATATATCTATGAGTGAGTTTGTGTTTGAGCTATTATACATAGTTTGTACTCCGTAAAAAAAAAAATGTTGCTGTGCTGGGCACAGCACAAGAGTGTTTGGGTTTGACCTGAACTAAAGGTGGCAAACCTAATAAGGACAAGCCAATGCCATAACAATCAGTCTGAATTTCAACTGAGAAGTAGATTTTCTTTTTTTTTGCTATTTTTAAAACATCCCTTCCTTTTCCCTACCCATTGTAATCATGTGACAGCCATAAGTGAATTACAGACTCATATACATACACACTGTGAGTCCTTTTGAATGCAAATAACTGAATGGATCACTTCCATTACCTCTAGTATAGTCACATTACTTTGGAGAGATATAAAAGTGCAAAAAGAAAATGAAAAATACTTTAATCTGTTATAGCATTTTATTAGTGCACTGTTGCTTGCATCTCTTTCTCTTGTTATCCTTTGTTATAAACTATACCTAGTAAGGTTTATAAGTAGCAATGCACTACAGAGAGCTAGCTGCTAATTGGTGGCTGCACAAATATGCCTCCTGTCATTGGCTCACACTATGTGTTCAGCTAGCTCCCAGTAGTGCATTACTGCTCCTTTAAAAAAGTATACCAAGAGAACAAATTGAATGCTTTATCTTCATCATAAAATAAATATTTTGGGTTTCATGTCCCTTTAACAGTCATAAAAATATGAAGTTAATTTAAGCTAATTAATAGTATGTTAGTAAACGAGGCAAGCAAGTTTCAAACTATTGATACAGGAAAAGAAAGCCCCAAAAATAAAACTCAAACGAGAGCATAGTAAATACAGAAAAGTATAAATAAAAACGGACCTAAAAACTAATGTTATATACTTTTTTGGGAGTTAATATTTGCTCTGATCACTAAACTCTACTGATGTACGAAGTGTAACTAAAACAAAGTAAATATTTCAAAATGGTTTTGTCTTATTAAGAATAAAAACTTAGTTACAGTACCCTCCTGAAGTTGTTTAGAGGAATGACTTTTAGCAGAACTAGTAAGCAACATCCTCCGTAAAAGCGCATCAGTTCCAGTAATCTCCTCTTCACAAATCCAGTCATCCACAATGCAAAGATGAGGGTAATTTGTTGCAAGTAAACGCAGCAGGGCTGAGTGTAAACCTAGAGAACACAAAGGCAAGTTTCATGTATTTAAGAAGTGAACATACATATTAAAAACAGCTTTAAGTAAACTATTAAAAAGGAAAAAAAGAAATGACAGACCTGGAATTCCAAAATCCAAACTTTTTAACCAATATTTAAAAAAAAAATAAAAAAAAAATACTTTCCCTCCCTGCAAATCACAAATTTTAAAACACTATATAAAACTACCTTTAGTTACATGTATAAACTATATTATGACATGTAAACATTGCCTACATGACATAAGATATTGTTATTTTCAATTGGCCCCATACCCTCTCTTAATGGTCTTATTTTAAAGATGCAAATTTTCCAAAATCCAAAAAAAACTATTTCGAAAGCCAAACCTTTTCCGGTCCCAAGCAGTCTGGATAAACGGTTTTCTACCTCATATATATTTATTTTTACAATCATACCTCCAAGCTCCTGCTGTAGTCCCTGTGCCTGGCGAATAAGATACTTTATAGGGATCTGATCCATCAACGCTGAAGAATAAGATTTGGGTTTTTTCTGCATTGCAGCTGAAATGTGAAGAAAAGTACATTTTTGCCTTTCTGTGATAATTATTCATTGATGCATTTAGAGGTAAAGACCATTGTTCTATTACTAAAGTCAACAAATATATCATGTAAAAACAAGTAATGCCTTACTCTTTTTAGTGCAGACTATTAATCAGTTTACATATGTATTTAGCTTTCTCTAGTTTTGACATTAAGAAAATAATACAGGTATAGTTAGTTAGGAAATATAAGTATGTTAAACATGCTGTTTGGACAAAAGTTAAAGGACCAGTCAATACAATAGATTTGCATAAACAGCAAATACACGATAAAAAGACAATGCAATATCACTTAGTCTGAAGTTCAAAAAAGAAAAGATAGGGGCCGCCCTTATGGGGTTGTGTGTGAGATAATATGTATGATAATCAGGGGAGTAAGATACTCATATAAATAATACCAATTGTATATGTGCAGAGATTTTACACACACCTATATATACTATGATAGATTGTATATATCTATTTTCCTCTATATCTCAGACATATATTAACACCAATATAGAATTGAAATGTAAAATTAAATCAATAACAGCAGTGGTATATCTATATAGATTTAGAGTACTAAGTGTGTCACAATTAGTAGACAAACCTTATCAAGAAATCTATTTACTAACATTCATAAAGTGGTAAAAAATAAAAAAGATATAGATTTGTATCCTTTGTTGATATTGTGCAACATCTAACACAAATAATGCCAAATCGCATATATAACAAAGTCCACTTAAAGTAAGTAGTGATGCAGGTCTAGGCAGCTATCCGTGGGGGATCAAGGCCACAATTCAATGATCTGCAAACAATACAAAAACACAGAAGCGCCACATGGCCCAATATTGTTTGATTCAAAGTGAAAATACTATGTGATGGATACACTCACATTTACTGTGGCACCCCTAGTAGTGCAGAAGAAGCGATCTGGGATCAATTGGCAGTCACCCAGAAGACTGACCTCCCGTGGATATTCAGTGATCTGCAGGAGATGGTATAAAACACAGATGTGCCTATATGGCCTAGTATTGCTTGTCTAGGTAGATAAATATCTAACAGTGATATATATTGCACTCACATTTGGAAGAGCACCTTCAATGGTGCACTCAGGGCAGACTGGGCTCAATACAGTAACCCAGCAGACTTATATCAGGCAATCTGAGGGTAACGAATATAGTCAGGTAATAGTTGAGAAAAAAAATAATTGTGGAAACAATCCGGCAGCAAGTGGTAAGTATTAATAAAACTTACTTTATTTAAAATATTATTAAAAGCAACGCGTTTCTCAACCATCCAGTGGTTGTTTCATCAGGCTTAGTCAGGTTAGGTGCTCTTCCAAATGTGAGTGCAATATATATCACTGTTAGATATTTATCTACCTACACAAGCAATACTAGGCCATATAGGCACATCTGTGTTTTATACCATCTCCTGCAGATCATTGAATATCCACCGGAGGTCAGTCTTCTGGGTGACTGCCAATTGATCCCAGATCGCTTTTTCTGCACCACTAGGGGTGCCACAGTAAATGTGAGTGTATCCATCACATATTATTTCTACTTTGAATCAAACAATATTGGGCCATGTGGCGCTTCAGTGTTTTTGTATAGTCTGAAATTCAATTGAGTAGTAGATTTTTTTTCTGACAACTTTTAAAATGATGTCCATTTCCACTCCCCCTGTATCATGTGACAGCCATCAGCAAATCACAAATGCATATATACGTATATTCTGTGAATTCTTGCACATTCTCAATAAACTACAAGTAGCAAAAACAACAATAGAATAAGTGGTGCTTAGGTGAAAGAATTAAAAGTTTTATTAATCCATTAAAACAAAACAAAAAACTTCATACAGAAATAAGTTGTTTAAAAGGGCATAATAGTTGAAAAAACATAATTTATGCTTACCTGATAAATTCCTTTCTTCTGTAGTGTGATCAGTCCACGGGTCATCATTACTTCTGGGATATTACTCCTCCCCAACAGGAAGTGCAAGAGGATTCACCCAGCAGAGCTGCATATAGCTCCTCCCCTCTACGTCACTCCCAGTCATTCGACCAAGGACCAACGAGAAAGGAAAAGCCAAGGGTGAAGTGGTGACTGGAGTATAAATTAAAAAATATTTACCTGCCTTAAAAAACAGGGCGGGCCGTGGACTGATCACACTACAGAAGAAAGGAATTTATCAGGTAAGCATAAATTATGTTTTCTTCTGTTAAGTGTGATCAGTCCACGGGTCATCATTACTTCTGGGATACCAATACCAAAGCAAAAGTACACGGATGACGGGAGGGATAGGCAGGCTCTTTATACAGAAGGAACCACTGCCTGAAGAACCTTTCTCCCAAAAATAGCCTCCGATGAAGCAAAAGTGTCAAATTTGTAAAATTTGGAAAAAGTATGAAGCGAAGACCAAGTTGCAGCCTTGCAAATCTGTTCAACAGAGGCCTCATTCTTGAAGGCCCAAGTGGAAGCCACAGCTCTAGTAGAATGAGCTGTAATTCTTTCAGGAGGCTGCTGTCCAGCAGTCTCATAAGCTAAACGAATTATGCTACGAAGCCAAAAAGAAAGAGAGGTAGCGGAAGCTTTTTGACCTCTCCTCTGCCCAGAGTAAATGACAAACAGAGAAGACGTTTGTCGAAATTCCTTAGTTGCCTGTAAGTAAAATTTTAGAGCACGGACTACATCCAGGTTGTGCAGTAGACGTTCCTTCTTTGAAGAAGGATTTGGGCATAAAGAAGGAACAACAATCTCTTGATTGATATTCCTGTTAGTAACTACCTTAGGTAAGAACCCAGGTTTAGTACGCAGGACTACCTTATCCGAATGAAAAAACAGAATTTATGTTTACCTGATAAATTACTTTCTCCAACGGTGTGTCCGGTCCACGGCGTCATCCTTACTTGTGGGATATTCTCTTCCCCAACAGGAAATGGCAAAGAGCCCAGCAAAGCTGGTCACATGATCCCTCCTAGGCTCCGCCTACCCCAGTCATTCGACCGACGTTAAGGAGGAATATTTGCATAGGAGAAACCATATGATACCGTGGTGACTGTAGTTAAAGAAAATAAATTATCAGACCTGATTAAAAAACCAGGGCGGGCCGTGGACCGGACACACCGTTGGAGAAAGTAATTTATCAGGTAAACATAAATTCTGTTTTCTCCAACATTGGTGTGTCCGGTCCACGGCGTCATCCTTACTTGTGGGAACCAATACCAAAGCTTTAGGACACGGATGAAGGGAGGGAGCAAATCAGGTCACCTAAATGGAAGGCACCACGGCTTGCAAAACCTTTCTCCCAAAAATAGCCTCAGAAGAAGCAAAAGTATCAAACTTGTAAAATTTGGTAAAAGTGTGCAGTGAAGACCAAGTCGCTGCCCTACATATCTGATCAACAGAAGCCTCGTTCTTGAAGGCCCATGTGGAAGCCACAGCCCTAGTGGAATGAGCTGTGATTCTTTCAGGAGGCTGCCGTCCGGCAGTCTCGTAAGCCAATCTGATGATGCTTTTAATCCAAAAAGAGAGAGAGGTAGAAGTTGCTTTTTGACCTCTCCTTTTACCAGAATAAACAACAAACAAGGAAGATGTTTGTCTAAAATCCTTTGTAGCATCTAAATAGAATTTTAGAGCGCGAACAACATCCAAATTGTGCAACAAACGTTCCTTCTTCGAAACTGGCTTCGGACACAAAGAAGGCACGACTATCTCCTGGTTAATGTTTTTGTTAGAAACAACTTTTGGAAGAAAACCAGGTTTAGTACGTAAAACCACCTTATCTGCATGGAACACCAGATAAGGAGGAGAACACTGCAGAGCAGATAATTCTGAAACTCTTCTAGCAGAAGAAATTGCAACCAAAAACAAAACTTTCCAAGATAATAACTTAATATCAACGGAATGTAAGGGTTCAAACGGAACCCCCTGAAGAACTGAAAGAACTAAGTTGAGACTCCAAGGAGGAGTCAAAGGTTTGTAAACAGGCTTGATTCTAACCAGAGCCTAAACAAAGGCTTGAACATCTGGCACAGCTGCCAGCTTTTTGTGAAGTAACACAGACAAGGCAGAAATCTGTCCCTTCAAGGAACTTGCAGATAATCCTTTCTCCAATCCTTCTTGAAGAAAGGATAGAATCTTAGGAATCTTAACCTTGTCCCAAGGGAATCCTTTAGATTCACACCAACAGATATATTTTTTCCATATTTTGTGGTAAATTTTTCTAGTTACAGGCTTTCTGGCCTGAACAAGAGTATCAATAACAGAATCTGAGAACCCTCGTTTTGATAAGATCAAGCGTTCAATCTCCAAGCAGTCAGCTGGAGTGAAACCAGATTCGGATGTTCGAACGGACCTTGAACAAGAAGGTCTCATCTCAAAGGTAGCTTCCATGGTGGAGCCGATGACATATTCACCAGATCTGCATACCAAGTCCTGCGTGGCCACGCAGGATCTATCAAGATCACCAACGCCCTCTCCTGATTGATCCTGGCTACCAGCCTGGGGATGAGAGGAAACGGCGGGAATACATAAGCTAGATTGAAGGTCCAAGGTGCTACTAGTGCATCTACTAGAGTCGCCTTGGGATCCCTGGATCTGGACCCGTAGCAAGGAACCTTGAAGTTCTGACGAGAGGCCATGAGATCCATGTCTGGAATGCCCCACAGTTGAGTAATTTGGGCAAAGACTTCCGGATGGAGTTCCCACTCCCCCGGATGCAATGTCTGACGACTCAGAAAATCCGCTTCCCAATTTTCCACTCCTGGAATGTGGATTGCAGACAGGTGGCAGGAGTGAGACTCCGCCCATTGAATGATTTTGGTCACTTCTTCCATCGTCAGGGAACTCCTTGTTCCCCCCTGATGGTTGATGTACGCAACAGTCGTCATGTTGTCTGATTGAAACCGTATGAACTTGGCCTTTGCTAGCTGAGGCCAAGCCTTGAGAGCATGGAATATCGCTCTCAGTTCCAGAATATTTATCGGTAGAAGAGATTCTTCCCGAGACCAAAGACCCTGAGCTTTCAGGGATCCCCAGACCGCGCCCCAGCCCATCAGACTGGCGTCGGTCGTGACAATGACCCACTCTGGTCTGCGGAAGGTCATCCCTTGTGACAGGTTGTCCAGGGACAGCCACCAACGGAGTGAGTCTCTGGTCCTCTGATTTACTTGTATCTTCGGAGACAAGTCTGTATAGTCCCCATTCCACTGACTGAGCATGCACAGTTGTAATGGTCTTAGATGAATGCGCGCAAAAGGAACTATGTCCATTGCCGCTACCATCAAACCTATTACTTCCATGCACTGCGCTATGGAAGGAAGAGGAACGGAATGAAGTGTTTGACAAGAGTTTAGAAGTTTTGTTTTTCTGGCCTCTGTCAGAAAAATCCTCATTTCTAAGGAGTCTATTATTGTTCCCAAGAAGGGAACCCTTGTCGACGGAGATAGAGAACTCTTTTCCACGTTCACTTTCCATCCGTGAGATCTGAGAAAGGCCAGGACTATGTCCGTGTGAGCCTTTGCTTGAGGAAGGGACGACGCTTGAATCAGAATGTCGTCCAAGTAAGGTACTACTGCAATGCCCCTTGGTCTTAGCACCGCTAAAAGGGACCCTAGTACCTTTGTGAAAATCCTTGGAGCAGTGGCTAATCCGAAAGGAAGCGCCACGAACTGGTAATGCTTGTCCAGGAATGCGAACCTTAGGAACCGATGATGTTCCTTGTGGATAGGAATATGTAGATACGCATCCTTTAAATCCACCGTGGTCATGAATTGACCTTCCTGGATGGAAGGAAGAATTGTTCGAATGGTTTCCATTTTGAACGATGGAACCTTGAGAAACTTGTTTAAGATCTTGAGATCTAAGATTGGTCTGAACGTTCCCTCTTTTTTGGGAACTATGAACAGATTGGAGTAGAACCCCATCCCTTGTTCTCCTAATGGAACAGGATGAATCACTCCCATTTTTAACAGGTCTTCTACACAATGTAAGAATGCCTGTCTCTTTATGTGGTCTGAAGACAATTGAGACCTGTGGAACCTCCCCCTTGGGGGGAGCCCCTTGAATTCCAGAAGATAACCTTGGGAGACTATTTCTAGTGCCCAAGGATCCAGAACATCTCTTGCCCAAGCCTGAGCGAAGAGAGAGAGTCTGCCCCCCACCAGATCCGGTCCCGGATCGGGGGCCAACATTTCATGCTGTCTTGGTAGCAGTGGCAGGTTTCTTGGCCTGCTTTCCCTTGTTCCAGCCTTGCATTGGTCTCCAGGCTGGCTTGGCTTGAGAAGTATTACCCTCTTGCTTAGAGGACGTAGCACTTGGGGCTGGTCCGTTTCTACGAAAGGGACGAAAATTAGGTTTATTTTTGGCCTTGAAAGACCTATCCTGAGGAAGGGCGTGGCCCTTACCCCCAGTGATATCAGAGATAATCTCTTTCAAGTCAGGGCCAAACAGCGTTTTCCCCTTGAAAGGAATGTTAAGGAGTTTGTTCTTGGAAGACGCATCCGCTGACCAAGATTTCAACCAAAGCGCTCTGCGCGCCACAATAGCAAACCCAGAATTCTTCGCCGCTAACCTAGCCAATTGCAAAGTGGCGTCTAGGGTGAAAGAATTAGCCAATTTGAGAGCACGGATTTTGTCCATAATCTCCTCATAAGGAGGAGAATCACTATCGATCGCCTTTACTAGCTCATCGAACCAGAAACACGCGGCTGTAGTGACAGGGACAATGCATGAAATTGGTTGTAGAAGGTAACCTTGCTGAACAAACATCTTTTTAAGCAAACCTTCTAATTTTTTATCCATAGGATCTTTGAAAGCACAACTATCTTCTATGGGTATAGTGGTGCGTTTGTTTAAAGTAGAAACCGCTTCCTCGACCTTGGGGACTGTCTGCCATAAGTCCTTTCTGGGGTCAACCATAGGAAACAATTTTTTAAATATGGGGGGAGGGACGAAAGGTATACCGGGCCTTTCCCATTCTTTATTTACAATGTCCGCCACCCGCTTGGGTATAGGAAAAGCTTCTGGGAGCCCCGGGACCTCTAGGAACTTGTCCATTTTACATAGTTTCTCTGGGATGATCAAATTCTCACAATCATCCAGAGTGGATAATACCTCCTTAAGCAGAGCGCGGAGATGTTCCAACTTAAATTTAAATGTAATCACATCGGGTTCAGCTTGTTGAGAAATTTTCCCTGAATCTGAAATTTCTCCCTCAGACAAAACCTCCCTGGCCCCCTCAGACTGGTGTAGGGGCATTTCAGAACCATTATCATCAGCGTCCTCATGCTCTTCAGTATCTAAAACAGAGCAGTCGCGCTTACGCTGATAAGTGGGCATTTTGGCTAAAATGTTTTTGATAGAATTATCCATTACAGCCGTTAATTGTTGCATAGTAAGGAGTATTGGCGCGCTAGATGTACTAGGGGCCTCCTGAGTGGGCAAGACTCGTTTAGACGAAGGAGGGAATGATGCAGTACCATGCTTACTCCCCTCACTTGAGGAATCATCTTGGGCATCATTTTCATTGTCACATAAATCACATTTATTTAAATGAGAAGGAACCTTGGCTTCCCCACATTCAGAACACAGTCTATCTGGTAGTTCAGACATGTTAAACAGGCATAAACTTGATAACAAAGTACAAAAAACGTTTTAAAATAAAACCGTTACTGTCACTTTAAATTTTAAACTGAACACACTTTATTACTGCAATTGCGAAAAAGTATGAAGGAATTGTTCAAAATTCACCAAAATTTCACCACAGTGTCTTAAAGCCTTAAAAGTATTGCACACCAAATTTGGAAGCTTTAACCCTTAAAATAACGGAACCGGAGCCGTTTTTAACTTTAACCCCTTTACAGTCCCTGGTATCTGCTTTGCTGAGACCCAACCAAGCCCAAAGGGGAATACGATACCAAATGACGCCTTCAGAAAGTCTTTTCTATGTATCAGAGCTCCTCACACATGCGACTGCATGTCATGCTTCTCAAAAACAAGTGCGCAATACCGGCGCGAAAATGAGGCTCTGCCTATGATTAGGGAAAGCCCCTAGAGAATAAGGTGTCTAAAACAGAGCCTGCCGATATTATTTTACAAAAAAACCCAGATTAAATGATTCCTCAAGGCTAAATATGTGTTATATATGAATCGATTTAGCCCAGAAAATGTCTACAGTCTTAATAAGCCCTTGTGAAGCCCTTATTTACTGTCTGAATAAAAATGGCTTACCGGATCCCATAGGGAAAATGACAGCTTCCAGCATTACATCGTCTTGTTAGAATGTGTCATACCTCAAGCAGCAAAAGACTGCTCACTGTTCCCCCAACTGAAGTTAATTCCTCTCAACAGTCCTGTGTGGAACAGCCATGGATTTTAGTAACGGTTGCTAAAATCATTTTCCTCTTACAAACAGAAATCTTCATCTCTTTTCTGTTTCAGAGTAAATAGAACATACCAGCACTATTTTAAAATAACAAACTCTTGATTGAATAATAAAAACTACAGTTAAACACTAAAAAACTCTAAGCCATCTCCGTGGAGATGTTGCCTGTACAACGGCAAAGAGAATGACTGGGGTAGGCGGAGCCTAGGAGGGATCATGTGACCAGCTTTGCTGGGCTCTTTGCCATTTCCTGTTGGGGAAGAGAATATCCCACAAGTAAGGATGACGCCGTGGACCGGACACACCTATGTTGGAGAAATCAAATAAGGAGAATCACAATGTAAGGCTGATAATTCAGAGACTCTTCGAGCCGAGGAAATAGCCATTAAAAATAGAACTTTCCAAGATAACAACTTTATATCAATGGAATGAAGGGGTTCAAACGGAACGCCCTGTAAAACATTAAGAACAAGGTTTAAACTCCATGGTGGAGCAACAGTTTTAAACACAGGCTTAATTCTGGCCAAAGCCTGACAAAAAGCCTGGACGTCAGGAACTTCTGACAGACGTTTGTGTAACAGAATGGACAGAGCTGAGATCTGTCCCTTTAATGAACTAGCAGATAAACCCTTTTCTAAACCTTCTTGTAGAAAAGACAATATCCTAGGAATCCTAACCTTACTCCAAGAGTAACCTTTGGATTCACACCAATATAGGTATTTACGCCATATCTTATGGTAAATCTTTCTGGTAACAGGTTTCCTAGCCTGTATTAAGGTATCAATAACTGACTCAGAAAATCCACGTCTTGATAAAATCAAGCGTTCAATTTCCAAGCAGTCAGCTTCAGAGAAGTTAGATTTTGATGTTTGAAGGGACCCTGTATCAGAAGGTCCTGTTTCAGAGGTAGAGACCAAGGTGGACAGGATGACATGTCCACCAGGTCTGCATACCAAGTCCTGCGTGGCCACGCAGGTGCTATTAGAATCACTGATGCTCTCTCTTGTTTGATTCTGGCAATCAATCGAGGAAGCAACGGGAAGGGTGGAAACACGTAAGCCATCCTGAAGTCCCAAGGTGCTGTCAGAGCATCTATCAGGACTGCTCCTGGATCCCTGGATCTGGACCCGTAACGAGGAAGCTTGGCGTTCTGTCGAGACGCCATGAGATCTATCTCTGGTTTGCCCTAACGTCGAAGTATTTGGGCAAAGACCTCCGGATGAAGTTCCCACTCCCCCGGATGAAAAGTCTGACGACTTAAGAAATCCGCCTCCCAGTTCTCCACTCCCGGGATGTGGATTGCTGACAGGTGGCAAGAGTGAGACTCTGCCCAGCAAATTATCTTTGATACTTCCATCATAGCTAGGGAGCTTCTTGTCCCTCCCTGATGGTTGATGTAAGCTACAGTCGTGATGTTGTCCGACTGAAACCTGATGAACCCCCGAGTTGTCAACTGGGGCCAAGCCAGGAGGGCATTGAGAACTGCTCTCAATTCCAGAATGTTTATTGGCAGGAGACTCTCCTCCTGACTCCATTGTCCCTGAGCCTTCAGAGAATTCCAGACGGCACCCCAACCTAGAAGGCTGGCGTCTGTTGTTACAATTGTCCAGTCTGGTCTGCTGAATGGCATCCCCCTGGACAGATGTGGCCGAGAAAGCCACCATAGAAGAGAATTTCTGGTCTCTTGATCCAGATTCAGAGAAGGGGATAAGTCTGAGTAATCCCCATTCCACTGACTTAGCATGCACAGTTGCAGTGGTCTGAGGTGTAAGCGTGCAAAGGGTACTATGTCCATTGCCGCTACCATTAAGCCGATTACCTCCATGCATTGAGCCACTGACGGGTGTTGAATGGAATGAAGGGTGCGGCAAGCACTTTGAAGTCTTGTTAGCCTGTCCTCTGTCAGGTAAATCTTCATTTCTACAGAATCTATAAGAGTCCCCAGGAAGGGAACTCTTGTGAGTGGAACGAGTGAACTTTTCTTTTCGTTCACCTTCCATCCATGTGACCTTAGAAATGCCAGCACTAACTCTGTATGAGACTTGGCAGTTTGAAAGCTTGAAGCTTGTATCAGAATGTCGTCTAGGTATGGAGCTACCGAGATTCCCCGCGGTCTTAGTACCGCCAGAAGAGCACCCAGAACCTTTGTGAAGATTCTTGGAGCTGTAGCCAATCCGAATGGAAGAGCCACAAACTGGTAATGCCTGTCTAGGAAGGCAAACCTTAGGTACCGATAATGATCTTTGTGAATCGGTATGTGAAGGTAAGCATCTTTTAAATCTACAGTGGTCATGTACTGACCCTCTTGGATCATAGGTAAAATTGTCCGAATAGTCTCCATCTTGAACGATGGAACTCTTAGGAATTTGTTTAGGATCTTTAAGTCCAGGATTGGTCTGAAAGTTCCCTCTTTTTTGGGAACCACAAACAGATTTGAGTAAAACCCCTGTCCCTGTTCCGATCGTGGAACTGGATGGATTACTCCCATTAACAAGAGCTCTTGTACGCAGCGTAGAAACGCCTCTTTCTTTGTCTGGATTGTTGACAATCTTGACAGATGAAATCTCTCTCTTGGAGGAGAGTATTTGAAGTCCAGAAGGTATCCCTGAGATATTATCTCTAGCGCCCAGGGATCCTGAACATCTCTTGCCCAAGCCTGGGCGAAGAGAGAAAGTCTGCCCCCCACTAGATCCGATCCCGGATCGGGGGCCCTCAATTCATGCTGTTTTAGGGGCAGCAGCAGGTTTCCTAGTCTGCTTGCCCTTGTTCCAGGACTGGTTAGGTTTCCAGCCTTGTCTGTAGCGAGCAACAGCTCCTTCCTGTTTTGGTGCAGAGGAAGTTGATGCTGCTCCTGCTTTGAAATTACGAAAGGAACGAAAATTAGACTGTCTAGTCTTGGCTTTGGCTTTGTCCTGAGGCAGGGCATGGCCTTTACCTCCTGTAATGTCAGCGATAATCTCTTTCAACCCGGGCCCGAATAAGGTCTGCCCTTTGAAAGGTATATTAAGCAATTTAGACTTAGAAGTAACATCAGCTGACCAGGATTTTAGCCACAGCGCCCTGCGTGCCTGAATGGCGAATCCTGAATTCTTCGCCGTAAGTTTAGTAAGATGTACTACGGCCTCCGAAATGAATGAATTAGCTAGTTTAAGGACTCTAAGCCTGTCCGTAATGTCGTCCAGAGTAGCTGAACCAATGTTCTCTTCCAGAGACTCAATCCAGAATGCCGCTGCAGCCGTGATCGGCGCAATGCATGCAAGGGGTTGCAATATAAAACCTTGTTGAACAAACATTTTCTTAAGGTAACCCTCTAACTTTTTATCCATTGGATCTGAAAAAGCACAGCTATCCTCCACCGGGATAGTGGTACGCTTAGCTAAGGTAGAAACTGCTCCCTCCACCTTAGGGACCGTTTGCCATAAGTCCCTTGTGGTGGCGTCTATTGGAAACATTTTTCTAAATATCGGAGGGGGTGAGAACGGCACACCGGGTCTATCCCACTCCTTAGTAACAATTTCAGTAAGTCTCTTAGGTATAGGAAAAACCTCAGTACTCGTCGGTACCGCAAAATATTTATCCAACCTACACATTTTCTCTGGTATTGCAACTGTGTTACAATCATTCAGAGCCGCTAACACCTCCCCTAGTAATACACGGAGGTTTTCCAGTTTAAATTTAAAATTTGAAATATCTGAATCCAGTCTGTTTGGATCAGAACCGTCACCCACAGAATGAAGTTCTCCGTCCTCATGTTCTGCCACCTGTGACGCAGTGTCTGACATGGCCCTAATATTATCAGCGCACTCTGTTCTCACCCCAGAGTGATCACGCTTACCTCTTAGTTCTGGTAATTTAGCCAAAACCTCAGTCATAACAGTAGCCATATCCTGTAATGTGATTTGTAATGGCCGCCCAGATGTACTCGGCGCTACAATATCACGCACCTCCCTCTGAGCGGGAGATGTAGGTACTGACACGTGAGGCGAGTTAGTCGGCATAACTCTCCCCTCGTTGTTTGGTGAAATTTGTTCAATTTGTACAGATTGACTTTTATTTAAAGTAGCATCAATACAGTTAGTACATAAATTTCTATTGGGCTCCACTTTGGCATTGCAACAAATGACACAGGTATCATCCTCTGAATCAGACATGTTTAACACACTAGCAAATAAACTTGCAACTTGGAAATACAATTCAATTAGAATAATATTAAAACGTACTGTGCCTTTAAGAAGCACAGAAGATCTATGACAGTTGAAAATTAATAAATTGAAACAGTTATAGCCTCAATCCTTGTAAACAACACAACTTTAGCAAAGGTTTAATCCCATTAGCAAAGATAACAAATTCTGAAAGCAGGAAACAAATTACAGAATAAACGTTTTTTATCTCAGTCAAACTATAATTCTCACAGCTCTGCTGAGAGAAATTACCTCCCTCAAAATAAGTTTTGAAGACCCTTGAGCTCTGTAGAGATGAACCGGATCATGCAGGGAATACAATGAGTTGCTGACTGAAATATTTGATGCATAGTAAAAGCGCCAAAAAACGGCCCCTCCCCCTCACACACAGCAGTGAGGGAGAACAGAAACTGTCAGAAAAACAGATTAAGCAACTGCCAAGTGGAAAAATAGTGCCCAAACATTTATTCACACAGTACCTCAGCAAATGAAAACGATTTTACATTCCAGCAAAAACGTTAAACATAATCTCTAGTTATTAAACAGCTTTATGTATTTCTTACAGTGTAATTCTAGTGAAGTACCATTCCCCAGAATACTGAAGTGTAAAGTATACATACATGACATTATATCGGTATGGCAGGATTTTCTCATCAATTCCATTGTCAGAAAATAAAAACTGCTACATACCTCTATGCAGATTCATCTGCCCGCTGTCCCCTGATCTGAAGTTTACCTCACTCCTCAGATGGCCGAGAACAGCAATATGATCTTAACTACTCCGGCTAAAATCATAGCAAAACTCTGGTAGATTCTTCTTCAAACTCTGCCAGAGAGGTAATAACACACTCCGGTGCTATTTTAAAATAACAAACTTTTGATTGAAGATATAAAACTAAGTATAATCACCATAGTCCTCTCACACATCCTATCTAGTCGTTGGGTGCAAGAGAATGACTGGGAGTGACGTAGAGGGGAGGAGCTATATGCAGCTCTGCTGGGTGAATCCTCTTGCACTTCCTGTTGGGGAGGAGTAATATCCCAGAAGTAATGATGACCCGTGGACTGATCACACTTAACAGAAGAAATGACATGCTGTAATTCATAAAAACATATCATTTTAAGACTATAAACCCTACACTGCTGTGTGTTCAACCCCCGCAAATGGGTTAAATACACAGTAGAAGTGCTACTCAGTACCTGTGGAGCACTACTGGTCCAACGCTCAGCATAATAAAACAAAAACAAAACCTCCTGCAATTTATAGGCATATCAATTTATACAACAATCATGCACCTGCTCTATGGGTTGTTTTTACCTCATTATGATGTGATTGGTCACTACCCAGGCTCCCAAAGAAACACTGACAGACTGACAATGTGTACTGATAGGCTGAACAGATTCTCACCATGCCGGTCAGCCAGATACCTTCAATACTAAAAAAACAACATCACACCAGGTGCACTGGTTGGCTTCACTGCTGTCCACATGACAGACAAGACAAGCTCCAGCAAACATCTCTTAGCTCCCACAGGTGGATGCAGATCAGCCAGTGTCAGTGCTGCCCTGTAGCACCTCCCCTTTTGTGGCTGGTTGGCCCCAGCTGCTGCAGCCCACCAGATAATGTTATTGTAATGTTTTATTACCTACACTATTAGGCCATATTGTAAGGTATTTTTAAACAGGAACATTTTTACAACACTATTAAAATAAACTTTCATAGTATGATTTTTGAGTCTACTAACCCAGTGCCTTTGAATTAGCCAAAAGGGCTTCTTCATATGACAGGACATAGTAAAGCATCAGGAGCTGAGCTGTGATTTTATGGTGATTATTTGAACGTAAATTTTCTCCAGCAAGACCTTGGAAAACCTTAAGTATTTCCTGCTCTGTGATTGGTTTGTTGGTAGCTTCTGGGCTTGACTTAGATGCAGGGGTGATGATAGAATTGATGTACACATCAATAAGAGGCAACAGTTGCTGATGTAAAGGAGTTATTGTTTCACAAAGTTGTGTGTAGATCCAGTCCTGTAATTATTGATGGGCGAAAAAAAAGGAAACCAGAAATTACAGCTCATAGAAGATACAGTAAAACCTATTTTGATTTAAAAGGATATGAAAGGAAGATCAAATGGTTGTCTTATACAAAAGGTAAGGTACTAACAGTGACAAAGCAATGGATAGAGATAATAAAAAAAACTGGAACTTGGACAAATAAATGGGATCTAAAATGTAATACCACGAAGTACAAAATCATGCATTTAAGATTTAAAAACCCTTTACTGACAGTAACAAAAGAGGCATAGGACTTGATGAGGGAGAGATAGGAGAGGGATTAGCAGCAGGAAAAAGGGAGGGTCTTATACTTTTTTAGATCTCTAGTTAGACCTCATCTTAAAGATTGTGTATCTCAAGAAGAATAGAATAAATAGAATATTTTTAAAAGGGGCTAAAATGTTACAGTGTCTTTATAAAACTTACAAGGAAAGGCTCAATGAGGATATTGGGTATTGCACGAAATAGAGAAGGAAAATAAGACTGAAGATGAAAGCGTTATTTATAAAATGAGCAATACCAGAATAAGGACATCTTTACAGAAAGGGTGGTTGATTCATGAACAAATACTTAGAATGTTTTGTCCACATATTTTATTTAACAAATTATGCATGAGTTTAGTTCTTGTGTACAATCAGGACCCATGTTTCACTTGAAGCCACACATGAAACAGAACAAACTTGTACAAAAGATAACTACATAAAATCATATTATTCCCACTCACTGCAGATAATCAAGGCATTTCCATATCTTGAGTTTATGCAGCACTCCCTAATGAGAAAATCCCTTTAACAAGGAACCTTCAATTTCCAGAGGCTACAAGACTATTACTTCCTATCCCCTTACAGCAAACAGAGCTATCCAGTTAAATGGACATTACACCATTAAAGGAACATGAAGCCTTTTATTTCATAATTTAGATAGAGAACACCATTTTAAACATCTTTACTTATATATTTTGCTTCCTTCTCTTAGTATCTTTTGTTGTAGAAACAGCAATGCAAATGGGTACATATGCAGCCACCAATCAGCAGCTCCTGAGCCTATCTAGATATGCTTTTCAACAAAGAATAACAAGAGAATGAAACAAATAAGATGATAGAAATAAATCGGAAAGTTGTTTAAAATTGAGTGCTTTCTCTGAATCACAAAATAATTTTTTGGGGGGTTTCATGTCCTTTTAATATAAACAACAATATCAAGGTTATCCTGATACTTCTATTCTTTAATATGTAGATTTAGTTCCAAAATCCAATAATTTTTCTTTTCTTTGTTTTTTAAAAGGTCTAACACATGCATAACTGCTTGACACATTAGAGCTTGTTTATATTTGGAAAAAAGAAAAAACAATACGAAGTTCCAGCACTGTATCTACATAAAAAATAGCAAGGAAAAAACAAGAATTTATGCTTACCTGATAAATGTATTTATTTCCAGATATGGTGAGTCCACGGCTTGAGTAATTACTGTTGGGAATATCACTCCTGGCCAGCAAGAGGAGGCAAAGAGCAACACCATTAAACTGCTAAGTATCACTCCCTTACCCACAACCCCCAGTCATTCGACCGAAGGGAAATGGAGAAAAAAACATAATTTATGCTTACCTGATAAATTTATTTCTCTTGTAGTGTGTTCAGTCCACGGGTCATCCATTACTTATGGGATATATTCTCCTTCCCAACAGGAAGTTGCAAGAGGATCACCCAAGCAGAGCTGCTATATAGCTCCTCCCCTCACATGTCATATCCAGTCATTCGACCGAAACAAGACGAGAAAGGAGAAACTATAAGGTGCAGTGGTGACTGGAGTTATAATTTTAAAATTTAGAACCTGCCTGAAAAAGACAGGGCGGGCCGTGGACTGAACACACTACAAGAGAAATAAATTTATCAGGTAAGCATAAATTATGTTTTCTCTTGTTAAGTGTGTTCAGTCCACGGGTCATCCATTACTTATGGGATACCAATACCAAAGCTAAGTACACGGATGATGGGAGGGACAAGGCAGGAACATTAAACAGAAGGAACCACTGCCTGTAGAACCTTTCTCCCAAAACCAGCCTCCAAAGAAGCGAAAGTGTCAAATTTGTAAAATTTGGAAAAAGTATGAAGTGAAGACCAAGTTGCAGCCTTGCAAATCTGTTCAACAGAGGCCTCATTCTTAAAGGCCCAGGTGGAAGCCACAGCTCTGGTGGAATGAGCTGTAATTCTTTCAGGAGGCTGCTGTCCAGCAGTCTCATAGGCTAAACATATTATGCTACGAAGCCAAAAAGAGAGAGAGGTAGCCGAAGCCTTTTGACCTCTCCTCTGTCCAGAGTAAACGACAAACAGAGAAGAAGTTTGTCTAAAATCTTTAGTTGCCTTTAAGTAGAACTTCAGAGCACGGACCACGTCTAGATTATGCAAAAGACGTTCCTTCTTTGAAGAAGGATTAGGACATAATGATGGAACAACAATCTCTTGATTGATATTCCTGTTAGAAACAACCTTAGGTAAAAACCCAGGTTTAGTACGCAGAACTACCTTGTCTGAATGAAAGATCAGATAAGGAGAATCACAATGTAAGGCAGATAACTCAGAGACTCTTCGAGCCGAGGAAATAGCCATCAAAAACAAAACTTTCCAAGATAAAAGCTTAATATCAACGGAATGAAGGGGTTCAAACGGAACACCCTGAAGAACTTTAAGAACCAAGTTTAAGCTCCACGGAGGAGCAACAGCTTTAAACACAGGCTTAATTCTAGCCAAAGCCTGACAAAAGGCCTGGACGTCTGGATGCTCTGCCAGACGTTTGTGTAAAAGAATAGACAGAGCTGAAATCTGTCCCTTTAGCGAACTAGCGGATAAACCCTTTTCTAAACCCTCTTGTAGAAAAGCTAATATCCTAGGAATCCTAACCTTACTCCATGAGTAACTCTTGGATTCGCACCAATATAAATATTTACGCCATATCTTATGGTAAATTTTTCTTGTCACAGGTTTCCGAGCCTGTATTAATGTATCAATAACCGAATCCGAAAACCCACGCTTTGATAGAATCAAGCGTTCAATTTCCAGGCAGTCAGCCTCAGAGAAATTAGGTTTGGATGGTTGAAAGGACCCTGAATTAGAAGGTCCTGCCTCAGAGGAAGAGACCATGGTGGACAGGACGACATGTCCACTAGGTCTGCATACCAGGTCCTGCGTGGCCACGCAGGCGCTATTAGAATTACCGATGCCCTCTCCTGTTTGATCCTGGCAATCAGCCGAGGTAGCAACGGAAATGGTGGAAACACATAAGCTATGTTGAAAACCCAAGGGGCTGCTAATGCATCTACCAGCACCGCTCCCGGGTCCCTGGACCTGGATCCGTAACAAGGAAGCTTCGCGTTCCGGCGAGATGCCATGAGATCCAGATCCGATTTGCCCCAACACCGAATCAGTTGAGCAAATACCTCCGGGTGAAGTTCCCACTCTCCCGGATGAAAGGTCTGGCGACTTAGGAAATCCGCCTCCCAGTTCTCTACGCCTGGGATGTGAATCGCTGACAGGTGGCAAGAGTGAGACTCTGCCCAGCGAATTATCTTCGAGACTTCCAACATCGCTAGGGAACTCCTGGTTCCCCCTTGATGATTGATGTAAGCCACAGTCGTGATATTGTCCGACTGAAATCTGATGAACCTCAGCTTTGCTAACTGAGGCCAAGCTAGAAGAGCATTGAATATTGCTCTTAATTCTAGAATGTTTATTGGGAGGAGTTTCTCCTCCTGAGTCCACGATCCCTGAGCCTTCAGGGAATTCCAGACTGCTCCCCAGCCTAGAAGGCTGGCATCCGTTGTTACAATCGTCCAATCTGGCCTGCGAAAGGTCATTCCTTTGGACAGATGAAATGGTGACAACCACCAGAGAAGCGAATCTCTGGTCTCCTGGTCCAGATTTAGCAAAGGGGACAGATCTGAGTAATCCCCGTTCCATTGACTGATCATGCATAGTTGCAGCGGTCTGAGATGCAGGCGCGCAAATGGCACTATGTCCATTGCCGCAACCATTAAGCCGATTACCTCCATGCACTGAGCTACTGATGGGCTTGGAATGGAATGAAGGACACCGTCAGGTAAATCTTCATCTCTACAGAATCTATAAGAGTCCCTAGAAAAGGAACCCTTGTGAGTGGTAACAGAGAACTCTTTTCCACGTTCACTTTCCACCCATGCGACCTCAGAAATGCTAGAACTATCTCTGTATGAGACTTTGCATTCTGAAAACTTGACGCTTGTATCAGAATGTCGTCTAGGTACGGAGCCACCGCTATGCCTCGTGGTCTTCGTACCGCCAGAAGTGAGCCCAGAACCTTCGTAAAAATTCTCGGGGCCGTGGCTAACCCGAAGGGAAGAGCCACAAACTGGTAATACCTGTCTAGAAAGGCAAACCTCAGGTACAGATAATGATCTTTGTGAATCGGTATATGAAGGTAAGCATCCTTTAAGTCCACCGTGGTCATATATTGACCCTCTTGGATCATGGGTAGGATGGTTCGAATGGTTTCCATCTTGAACGATGGTACCCTTAGGAATTTGTTTAAGATCTTTAAGTCCAAGATTGGTCTGAAGGTTCCCTCTTTTTTGGGAACCACAAATAGATTTGAGTAAAATCCTTGTCCCTGTTCCGATCGCGGAACTGAGTGGATCACCCCCATGATTAAGAGGTCTTGTACACATTGTAGAAATGCCTCTCTCTTTACTAGGTTTGTCGATAACCTCGAAAGATGGAACCTCCCTTGTGGAGGAGAGGATTTGAAATCCAGAAGGTATCCCTGAGATATAATCTTTAACGTCCAGGGATCCTGCACATCTCTTGCCCAAGCCTGGGCAAAGAGAGAAAGTCTGCCCCCACTAAATCCGTCTCTGGATAGGGGGCCCTGACTTCATGCTGTCTTAGGGGCGGGAGTAGGCTTTCTGGCCTGCTTGCCCTTGTTCCATGACTGGTTGCCTTTCCAACCTTGTCTGTAACGAGCAGTAGTTCCTTCCTGTTTTGGAGCGGAGGAAGTCGATGCTGCTCCTGCCTTGAAGGGAGGAAATTTCGTGCCTTGAAGGGCACGAAAATTAGACTGTTTGGCCTTTGGTTTGGCCCTGTCCTGAGGAAGGGCGTGGCCCTTACCTCCCGTAATGTCAGCAATAATTTCCTTCAAGCCAGGCCCGAATAAGGTCTGCCCTTTGAAAGGAATGTTAAGTAGTTTAGACTTGGAAATTACATCCGCTGACCAGGATTTAAGCCAGAGCGCTCTGCGCGCCTGTATGGCGAATCCAGAATTTTTAGCCGTAAGTTTGGTTAGATGTACTACGGCATCTGAAACAAACGCATTAGCTTGCTTAAGGGTTCTAACTTTGCTCAAGGCCTCATCCAACGGCTCTGTGCGAATCGCCTCTTCCAGAGACTCAAACCAGAATGCCGCTGCAGCCGTGACAGGCGCAATGCATGCAAGAGGCTGCAATATAAAACCCTGTTGAACAAACATTTTCTTAAGATAACCCTCTAATTTTTTATCCATTGGATCTGAGAAAGCACAGCTATCCTCCACCGGGATAGTGGTACGCTTGGCTAACGTAGAAACTGCTCCCTCCACCTTAGGGACCGTCTGCCATAAGTCTCGTGTGGTGGCGTCTATAGGGAACATTTTTCTAAATATCGGGGGAGGGGAAAAAGGCACACCGGGTCTATCCCACTCCTTACTTATAATTTCTGTAAGTCTTTTTGGTATAGGAAAAACTTCAGTACACACCGGTACCGCATAGTATCTATCCAACCTACACAATTTCTCTGGAATTGCCACCGTGTCGCAATCATTCAGATCCGCTAATACCTCCCCTAGTAACACACGGAGGTTCTCAAGCTTAAATTTAAAATTTGAAATTTCTGAATCCGGTCTCCCCGGATCAGAACCGTCACCGACAGAATGAAGCTCACCGTCCTCATGTTCTGCAAATTGTGACGCAGTATCAGACATGGCTCTCGTGTCATCAGCGCGCTCTGTCCTTAACCCAGAGCTATCGCGTTTGCCCCTTAATTCGGGCATATTATATAATACTTCTTTCATAACATTAGCCATATCATGTAAAGTGATTTGTAAGGGCCTAGATGTACTAGGTGTCTCAATCCTACGCATCTCCCGAGCGGGAGACGCAGGTACTGACACGTGAGGAGAGTTAGGCGGCATAACTTCCCCCTCGTTGTCTGGTGATAGCTTCTTTATCGGTACAGATTGACTTTTATTCAAAGCAATATCAATACAATTGGTACACATCGTTCTATTGGGCTCCACATTGGCTTTTGAACATGATGAACAAACAGTTTCCTCTGAATCAGACATGTTTAAAACAGACTTAGCAATGAAAACTAACAAGCTTGGAAATCACTTTCAATAAGTTTTACAAGCAATATAAAAAACGCTGCAGCGCTTCAAAAATACAGATATAATTAAACAATTCTTAACAAGAAGTGTATTATTAGCAGAGGATTGCACCCATTAGCAAAAGGATGATTAACCCCTCAATACCCAAAACGGATAAAACAGATATCAATTAAGATTTAACGCTTTTAATCACAGTCAGCACACTGTCACAGATCTGCTGTGACTGATTACCTTCCTCACAAATGAAATTTGCAGACCCCTGAGCTCTCTAGAGACGTCCTGGATCAAGGAGGAAGAAGCAGAAAGACTGTGCAATAATTTTAACTGCGCAACAAGGCGCTAAAACAAGGGCCCTCCCACTCCAATCACAACAGTGGGAGCCCTGATATAACTGTTTCCATGCAGAAAAATATGTTAGCCATGTGGAAAAAATCATGCCCAAAGCACCTCACAAAAACGAATAACATGCCAGTAAACGTTTTATTAAAAAACAACATTTTTCAATGTCATGCAAAGCTATCACTAAGCCTGCTACCAGTCGCTACCACTGCAGATAAGGCTTAAGTATTATTTCAGTTTTAACAGTATTTTCTCAGTCAAATTCTAGTCCCTAGAATATAACTCGACTGCGCATACATTTATCAGCCTGATACCAGTTGCTACTACTGCATTTAAGGCTGTACTTACATCATACGGTAACAGCAGTATTTTCTTAGTCAATTCCATTCCCAGAAAATAAAGTACTGCACATACCTCATTTGCGGAGGACCCCGCATGCTATTCCCAGTTTCTGAAGTTACCCCACTCCTCAGAATGTTGAGAACAGCCAGTGGATCTTAGTTACGCCTGCTAAGATCATAGATAAAAAACGCAGGCAGTTTCTTCTTCCAAATACTGCCTGAGATAGAAAAACAGCACACTCCGGTGCCATTTAAAATAACAAATTTTTGATTGAAGAATAGTTAAGTAAAAACTCCAGCTCCTCTCGCGACCTCCTTCTTAGTTGAGGGTTGCAAGAGAATGACTGGGTATGACATGTGAGGGGAGGAGCTATATAGCAGCTCTGCTTGGGTGATCCTCTTGCAACTTCCTGTTGGGAAGGAGAATATATCCCATAAGTAATGGATGACCCGTGGACTGAACACACTTAACAAGAGAAAAGAGTAACACAAGGTATAGAGGTGCCTGAGGTTATAGTCAAAAGAACAACTGTCTTAAAATAAAGGGTGGGGCCGTGGACTCACCATATCCGAAAAGAAATACATTTATCAGGTAAGCATACATTTTGCTTTTCGGAAAGAAATACATTTATCAGGTAAGCATAAATTTTGCTTTTCTTTCCTAAGATATGGTGAGTCAACGGCTTGAGTAATTACTGTTGGGAACCAATACACAAGCTAGAGGACATGGATAAATAGGGAGAGACAAGATAGGCAGTCCTAAACAGAAGGCACCACGGCTTGAAGAACCTTTCTCCCAAAAGAAGCCTCAGCCTAGGCAAAAAGTCACATTTGTAAAATTTGGAAAAAGTATGTAGAGAAAACAAAGTTGCAGCCTTGCAAATTTGTTCCACAGAAGCTTAATTTTTGAAAGCCCAAGAAGAGGAAACAGCCTAATTCTTGTGGAATGAAAAGTAATTCTCTCAGGAGGCTGCTGTCCAGCAGTCTCATAAGCCAAACGAATTATACTTCGTAACCAAAAATAGTAGTAGCAGTAGCTTTCTGACCTTTACGTTTCCAAGAGAAACAGATAAAGAGGGCAGAGGACTGGCGAAAATCCTTTGTCGCCTGTAAGTAGAATTTAAGAGCACGTACAACATCCAAATTGTGTAACAAACATTCTTTACGGTAACAGCAGTATTTTCTTAGTCAATTCCATTCCCAGAAAATAAAGTACTGCACATACCTCATTTGCGGAGGACCCCGCATGCTATTCCCAGTTTCTGAAGTTACCCCACTCCTCAGAATGTTGAGAACAGCCAGTGGATCTTAGTTACGCCTGCTAAGATCATAGATAAAAAACGCAGGCAGTTTCTTCTTCCAAATACTGCCTGAGATAGAAAAACAGCACACTCCGGTGCCATTTAAAATAACAAATTTTTGATTGAAGAATAGTTAAGTAAAAACTCCAGCTCCTCTCGCGACCTCCTTCTTAGTTGAGGGTTGCAAGAGAATGACTGGGTATGACATGTGAGGGGAGGAGCTATATAGCAGCTCTGCTTGGGTGATCCTCTTGCAACTTCCTGTTGGGAAGGAGAATATATCCCATAAGTAATGGATGACCCGTGGACTGAACACACTTAACAAGAGAAAAGAGTAACACAAGGTATAGAGGTGCCTGAGGTTATAGTCAAAAGAACAACTGTCTTAAAATAAAGGGTGGGGCCGTGGACTCACCATATCCGAAAAGAAATACATTTATCAGGTAAGCATACATTTTGCTTTTCGGAAAGAAATACATTTATCAGGTAAGCATAAATTTTGCTTTTCTTTCCTAAGATATGGTGAGTCAACGGCTTGAGTAATTACTGTTGGGAACCAATACACAAGCTAGAGGACATGGATAAATAGGGAGAGACAAGATAGGCAGTCCTAAACAGAAGGCACCACGGCTTGAAGAACCTTTCTCCCAAAAGAAGCCTCAGCCTAGGCAAAAAGTCACATTTGTAAAATTTGGAAAAAGTATGTAGAGAAAACAAAGTTGCAGCCTTGCAAATTTGTTCCACAGAAGCTTAATTTTTGAAAGCCCAAGAAGAGGAAACAGCCTAATTCTTGTGGAATGAAAAGTAATTCTCTCAGGAGGCTGCTGTCCAGCAGTCTCATAAGCCAAACGAATTATACTTCGTAACCAAAAATAGTAGTAGCAGTAGCTTTCTGACCTTTACGTTTCCAAGAGAAACAGATAAAGAGGGCAGAGGACTGGCGAAAATCCTTTGTCGCCTGTAAGTAGAATTTAAGAGCACGTACAACATCCAAATTGTGTAACAAACATTCTTTAGAAGAAGGATTAGGACACAGAGAGGGAACAACAATTTCCTGATTGATACTTCTATTAGAAACAACCTTAGGAAGGAAACGTAACTTAGTACGAAGAACCACCTTATCGGCATGAAAAATAAGAGAAGGGAAATCACACTGCAGAGCTGAGCGTTACGAGACTCTTCGAGCAGAAGAGATAGCAACAAGAAACACAACCTTCCAAGATAACAACTTAATGTCTATGGAATGCAACAGCTCAAACGGAGCCAGCTGTAAAACTTTAAGAACAAGGTTAAGGCTCCAAGGAGGAGCAACAGACTTAAAGACAGGCCAGACAAAAAGATTGCACATCTGGCAAATCCGCCAAATGTTTATGTAATAAAACTGATAAAGCAGAAATCTGACCCTTCAGGGTACCGACTGACAATCCCTTCTCCAGGCCTTCCTGAAGAAAAGATAAAATTCTAGGAATTCTAATTCTACTCCAAGAGGAGCCCTTGAATTCACACCAATAAAGATATTTACGCCATATCTTATGGTAAATCTTTCTAGTAACAGGCTTGCAAGCCTGAATCATGGTCTCAATGACCAATTAAGAAAAACCATGCTTAGACAGAATTAAGCGTTCAATCTCCAAGCAGTCAGCTTCAGAGAAACGAGATTTGGATGAAGGAAGGGACCCTGAATCAGGAGGTCCTTCCTCAGAGGTAGTCTCCAAGGTGGGAGAGATAACATCTCCACTAGGTCTGCAAACCAGATCCTGCGAGGACATGCAGGGGCTATTAGAATCACCAACACCCTCTACTGTTTGATTACGAGCAATGACTCGTGGAATGAGAGCAAACGGAGGAAACAGGTATGCCAACCTGAAAACCCAAGGAACTGCCAGAGCATCTATCAGAAAAGCCTGCCTGCGGATGGCTTGCCCTTGAACCGTACCTTGGAAGCTTGGCGTTCTGACAGGACACCATCAGATCTAACTCCGGCACCCCCCATTTGAGGACTAAGCTGGAAAACGCCTCCAGATGGAGTTCCCATTCCCTGGGATGAACAAAGTCTGTCTGCTCAGAAAATCCACTTCCCAGTTGTCTACTCCTGGAATGTGGATGGCAGATAGACAGCAATGGTGGGTCTCTGCCCACTGAAGAATCCCAGTAACCTCCTTCATGGCTAATGAACTCCGAGATTTATGTAAGCCACAGAGGTTATGTTGTCTGACTGGAACCTGATAAACTGGGCTGAGGACAACTGAGCCAAGCCAATAGAGCATTGTAAATCGCCCTCAAGATGTTGATGGGAAGAGCAGACTCCTCCCGAGTCCAAAGGCCCTGAGCTTTTAACGAGTTCCAGACTGCTCCCCAGCCCGGCAGGCTGGCGTCCCTGGTCACGATCACCCAGGAAGGTCTCCGAAAGCATGTGCTTTGAGACAGATGTTCCTAAGAAATCCACCATGGAAGAGAGTCCCTTGACGACTGATCTAACTCTATTCTTAGAGATAGATCCGCATGGTCGCCATTCCATTGTCTGAGCATGCACAACTGGAGAGCTCTCAAATGGAATCGAGCAAAAGGAATGATGTCCATGGAAGCCACCATCAGACAGATTACCTCCATATATTGAGCCACTGAAGGATGAGCAGTAGCCTGAAGAGAGACAAATCTTCATCAATGGAGAATCTATTATGGTCCCTAAGAACGCTACTCTTGTAGCAGGGGAAAGGGAGCTTTTTTCCAAATTTACATTCCATCCGTGGGAACGAAGAAACGACAACAATATCTCTGTGTGAAATTTTGCTTGTTGAAAAGAAGGCACCTGAACCAATATGTCGTCCATGTAGGATGCCACAGAAATTCCACGAGAATGGATCACTGCCAAAAGAGCCCCCAGAACCTTTGAAAAAATTCTGGGAGCCGTGGCTAGACCAAATAGAAGGGCCACGAACTGGAAATGTTTGTCCAGAAAGGCACATCTCAAGAATCTGTGATGGTTCCTGTGAATAGGAACATGAAGATACGCATCCTTTAGGTCTATGGTTGTCATGAACTGACCCTCTTGTACTACAGGAAGAATGAAGCGTATAGTCTTCATCTTGAAGGATGGAACTTTGAGAAACTTGTTTAGACACTTCAAGTCTAGAATGGGACGGAAAGTTTCCTCTTTTTTGGGAACCACAAATAGGTTGGAGTAGAACCCAAGACCCTGTTCCTGCACTGGAACTATCACTCCCAGGGAGGAAATATGTTTTATACATTTCAAGAACGCCTCTCTCTTTATCTGGTCTGCAGATAATCTTGAGAGAAGGAATCTGCCTCTGGGAGGAAAAGTCTTGAATTCCAATTTGTAACCCTGGGATACTATGTCCACATTCCAGGGATCTGGGACATCTCGTATCCAGGCTTGAGAGAACTGAGAAAGTCTGCCCCCACCTGATCCGATCCCGGAACGAGGGCAAACCCTTCATGCTGATTTGTTTGTTAATTGTTTCCCCTTGTTCCAAGACTGATTGGGTTTCCAAGAAGACCTGGATTGTTCCTGCTTGCCAGAATATGGGAAAGGCTTTCTTCTGAAGTTATGAAAGGAACGAAAATTACTCTGACGTTCTTTAGGCCTATTCTTCTTATCTTGAGGTAGAAAAGACCCTTTTCCACCCGTAATATCCGAGATAATTTCTGCCAAACCGGGTCCAAACAAGGTTTTGCCCTTATAAGGAATCGGCAGAAGCTTGACTTTAGAGAAAACGTCCGCAGACCAGGATTTCAACCATAACGCCCTGCGGGCTAGGACAGCGAAACTAGAAGTTTTAGCTCCTAGTCTAACAACCTGTAAAATGGCAATTGCAATAAAGGAATTGGCCAACTTAAGAGCTTTAATCCTATCCTGAATTTCATCCAAGGATGTCTCTACTTGAAGAGAATCAGACAAGGCGTCGAACCAATAAGATGCAGCACTAGTCACAGTGGCAATACACACCACCGCAGGTTGCCTTTGGAGACCTTGATGAACATAAATCTTTTTCAAATAAGCCTCCAGCTTCTTGTCCATCGGATCCCTAAAAGAGCAGCTATCCTCAATAGGAATAGTGGCTCTCTTAGCCGGAGTGGAAATGGCCCCTTCAACTTTGGGTACAGTATACCAAGGGTCTTTTAATGGAGTCCTCGACAGGAAACATTTTCTTAAAAATGGGAAACGGGAAAAAGATACCCCTGGTTTTTCCCATTCCTGTGAGATAATCTCCCTAGCACGGTCCGGCACAGGAAAAACCTCCAAAGTGGAAGGTTCATCAAAGAAACTATTAAGTTAACTAGATTTCTTAGGAGTGACGACGACAGGAGTATCGGAGTCATCTAAAGTAGCTAAAACCTCCTGTAACAATACACAAATTTGTTCAAGCTTAAATCTGAAGCATACCACCCCAGTCTCAAAAGAAGGAATTATACTGTCCGAATCTCAGATTTCACCCTCAGAAAGTCCCGATGTATCTTCCTCATCAGACTTATGAGAAAGGGCAACTTGGGAAGCAGAACTGAGGACAGGCACCTTACAGTCTGAATTTCTAGATTTCCTCTTGCATTTTCCCTGTAATCTGGGAATGGCAGCTAATGCCACAGATACCGCTGAAGATACATGGGCAGCATGTTCTGCTTTTAAATAAACTCCACTAGGAGTTATAGAGGAACCGCAGGGCACTGCATGTGACACCACTGAGGCTTGGGACGTAGCAGGAGAAAGCTGAGGTATTATTTTAACAGCATCATCCAGAGAGACATTAGGCTAAAAAATGTTACCTTTATTTTGCAAGGTTTTCTTGACACATGAAGAACAAAAATGCATAGGAGCTGCAATTTGTACATCTAAACATAATAAGCATGAATTCATGAGAGCAGGCTCTTGCTCCATATCAGACATGTTGTCACAGTAAATAAACCTGTACAGATAAGTTTCAAAGATTTAAATATTCAATTAAAATAAGATAAGGAAAAAATACACTTTAAATCCCAAATTAGGAACGATCCCCAGCTAAAATTATGTGAGAAAAGTTAAGAAAAAACATTCAATAAACATCAAATAAACTTCTAAAATACCCCTCAGGCAACTCCACACCTCAATTACTGAGGTGCCTTACCGCTACCAATTAAGACCGGATCAGCCAGAAATGGAGAAAAACAACTTTTTCCTCAGAAACGTTATGAAGTAAAGCTGGTCATGTGACCGCAACTGCTGAGCTCAAATTACTGCTGCGACACAGAGAGGCACTGAAAATAGTTTTGTGGTATACAGAGTACCAGAAATAACCGTTTTTTCAAACCGGACAGTTTAAATGTTGCATTGTATTATTTTAAAGCAAAGTGGAAATGAATAAGCTGCTGAGATAGAAAATTCAGCCTTACTTTCAGTTTAAACTTGTATTGTTTTATCAAGTAAATATGTGTGAAAATAAAACCTAATAAAAATATTTTACCCTTTCTTTTTAAAAGAGTTTAAATGTTAGTCTCCCATGCTACATCCCTGCTTCATGCCCCAGTGTAACCCATACAACAGGATTATCTATGTCTCAATAAAAAAGCAGTGTCTGTTAATTTGTTAAGTGCATGGTCTCCCCAACTGGAAGAAAAAGCACTTGCCTGCTCCGCTGTCCGGAATGTAGTCAGTTACAAGGTATTAAAAGACACAGTTCTTCACAGAGACCTTTGAAAAAGAAAGAACAGAGTAGCCAACTCTGGCTTTCTAAACTGGGGCAGTAATTGTTAGGAAAACGCAGTAAGTACCTCTTTACAAGTTCCTAACTGCTTTAAAGCCACCATTACCCGACTGCAAGGAATGACATGGAATACGACTATACCCCAAAACTTGCTTGTAGATGAAATCAAAATTTTTCTTCAGTCACCTAAACTTCACCTCCTCCATGCACCGAAGGCAAAGAGAATGACTGGGGGCTGTGGGTAAGGGAGTGATACTTAGCAGTTTAACTGTGGTGCTCTTTGCCTCCTCCTGCTGGCCAGGAGTGATATTCCCAACAGTAATTACTCAAGCCGTGGACTCACCATATCTTATGAAAGAAATATGTATGTTCTATTGTTTTGTATGTTTAAATTTCATTAAAATTGCAATATGTTCAAATATTTTTGTTGTTTTTCATCAACAAGTAACTTTTTTTACAAATAAAATTCATGCCTTTTTAAACAGGTATTAAAGTGCGACAAATCTGTATACATATATTTAAAACTTTGATGCATATGTGTTTGCACATTCAGCAAAATAAAGCACAGGTATGCTACACCAGCATTTGAGATCAAATTAATATACCCTAACAATACCAAATAATGAAATTTACCAAAGAAACCCTACCTTTATGGACACCTTGTGCTTTGTAAATGCTCGGCTTCTTAGCAGTTGGTAAATACAGTGAATTGGCAGAAATCCTGAAATATTGGCACTCAGGTTGCTTGTCACTGGGACACGGACTGCATGGGCTGTAACAACCTTAAAGAAACATTAAACATAGTAAAACTGCATAATCAATACATGCACAATAAAAAGACTATGCAATAGAACTTAGTCTGAACAGTAAAAAAAATTCTGAATAATTTTATTTTTCTGTTTGATTTTCCTTCCCCCTTTATCATGTGACAGCCACCAAACAATAATAAAATGAATACATGTATATACTGTGAACTCTTGCACATGCTCAGTAGGTTGCCTAAGAAAGTGTGCATATAAAAAGATTCACTTCCATTATTAAATTTTGATAATGGAAGTGAAGTGGGATTTTTATTTTTTCATTCCGTGCTCCATTTGAATCATGAAAGTTTAATCTTGACTTTAGCGTTCCTTTAAGATAAGAAGGTACTTAATTTAATTAGTGTAACAGCAATCCTTATAACCAATAAAGAAACAGTTTTCAAAATTGTGCAGATAAAATAGAGCCGTCACAAGAGTTCATTACAAATTGTATATTCCACAAAATACATAAACAGCTACATAGTACCATGGGTTCTGGGGCATGTATGACCCTTTCAACAGGTCTAAAAATTATTGTACCGTGCTGTAGCCCAATTTAAATTGGTATCCTCTTTTATTGTGATGTTGCATCGCTTTTATATTTGTTTACTACACATAATTTTTCATATTCAAACATTTTCTCTGTTCCATGTAAAAGAGGATATGTTAAATTATATACAGAGCTTTGATATTTTTGATTTATTTTATATGGTTGTTTTTTTATAGCAATGCACTAATGGGGGCTGGCCGCACACTTTGTGTGAGACAATTAAAAGAGGCATACCTGTGCAGCCAGCAATCAGTGGCAAGCTCCCGGTAATTAATTGCTGCTTCAATGCCTACCTAGGTAGGGTACAAAGAACAACAAGAGAACAGAGCCAGTAATATAATAGAAGTAAATTGGAACATTGTTTAAAATTGCTTGCTCTATCTAAATTCTGAAAGAAACTTTTTGGGTTTAATGCCACTTTAATCTTTTCATTATTTTCAGATAGAGTATGTGATTTTTAACAACTTTCTAATTTACATCTTTTATCTAATTTGCTTTGTTCTCTTGGTATCCTTATAACATTATCAACACACCATGGTATGTATGCGGTTAATAAACTAAATAAGAAAATCTAATACAGTTGTCATTACTGATATTATTCAAGCAGACAAGATGATACTACACAGCTTTAGTTTGTTTACACAACATAGTGTTCATAGACACAACATTTTTTAAAAACTAGATCACCTTAAAAAAATGGGGCAAAAATGAAAAACGTACGTATGTAATCATATGATTACTGCTGTTTCAACACATACCTGTTCAGTAAAAATTTCCTGTGTGAAAATAGTCTTCATTCGACTCAGAGAGCTTGGCTTAATGACAATCTAAAAAATACAGAATTAAAATAAAATGACATTATAGATGAGCTGTGCATTTAAACAAGTTAATAAAATTAAATGGACTATTTTGCATAGTTTACATGTCTGGGTGTTTGTTTTATATGTACAAACTTTCGACGTTGTATCAAAACAAAAAAAGGTAAAAAACTGTTCTCACTCATTCTTTAGAAAGGTCTCTCGTCATAAAACAGAATTTATGCTTACCTGATAAATTACTTTCTCCAACGGTGTGTCCGGTCCACGGCGTCATCCTTACTTGTGGGAATATCTCTTCCCCAACAGGAAATGGCAAAGAGTCCCAGCAAAGCTGGCCATATAGTCCCTCCTAGGCTCCGCCCACCCCAGTCATTCGACCGACGGACAGGAGAAAAATTATAGGAGAAACCATATGGTACCGTGGTGACTGTAGTTAGAGAAAATAATTCATCAGACCTGATTAAAAAAACAGGGCGGGCCGTGGACCGGACACACCGTTGGAGAAAGTAATTTATCAGGTAAGCATAAATTCTGTTTTCTCCAACATTGGTGTGTCCGGTCCACGGCGTCATCCTTACTTGTGGGAACCAATACCAAAGCTTTAGGACACGGATGAAGTGAGGGAGCAAATCAGGTTACCTAAACGGAAGGCACCAAAGCTTGCAAAACCTTTCTCCCAAAAATAGCCTCCGAAGAAGCAAAAGTATCAAATTTGTAAAATTTGGCAAAGGTGTGCAGTGAAGACCAAGTCGCTGCCTTACATATCTGATCAACAGAAGCCTCGTTCTTTAAGGCCCATGTGGAAGCCACAGCCCTAGTGGAGTGAGCTGTGATTCTTTCAGGAGGCTGCCGTCCGGCAGTCTCGTAAGCCAATCGGATGATGCTTTTAAGCCAAAAGGAAAGAGAGGTAGAAGTCGCTTTTTGACCTCTCCTTTTACCAGAATAAACGACAAACAGAGAAGATGTTTGTCTGAAATCTTTTGTAGCTTCTAAGTAGAACTTTAGAGCACGGACTACATCTAAGTTGTGTAGCAAACGTTCCTTCTTTGAAACTGGTTTCGGACACAAAGAAGGTACAACTATCTCCTGGTTAATATTCTTGTTTGGAAGAAAACCAGGCTTAGTACGCAAAACAACCTTATCTGAATGGAACACCAGATAGGGCGGAGTACACTGCAGAGCAGATAACTCTGAAACTCTTCTAGCAGAAGAAATAGCAACCAAAAACAAAACTTTCCAAGATAATAACTTAATATCTATGGAATGTAGAGGTTCAAACGGAACCCCTTGAAGAACTGAAAGAACTAGATTTAGACTCCAGGGAGGAGTCAAAGGTCTGTAAACAGGCTTGATCCTGACCAGAGCCTGAACAAATGCTTGAACATCTGGCACAGCTGCCAGTCGTTTGTGTAGTAAGACAGATAAAGCAGAAATCTGTCCCTTTAGAGAACTCACAGATAATCCTTTATCCAAACCTTCCTGTAGAAAGGAAAGAATCTTAGGAATTTTTATCTTATTCCATGGGAATCCCTTGGATTCACACCAACAGATATATCTTTTCCATATTTTATGGTAAATCTTTCTAGTTACCGGTTTTCTGGCCTGAACCAGAGTATCTATCACAGAATCTGAAAACCCACGCTTTGATAGAATCAAGCGTTCAATCTCCAAGCCGTCAGCTGGAGGGAGACCAGATTTGGATGTTCGAATGGACCCTGAACAAGAAGGTCTCAAAGGTAGCTTCCATGGTGGAACCGATGACATATTCACCAGGTCTGCATACCAAGTCCTGCGTGGCCACGCAGGAGCTATCAAGATCACCGAGGCCCTCTCCTGATTGATCCTGGCTACCAGCCTGGGAATGAGAGGAAACGGTGGGAATACGTAAGCTAGGTTGAAAGTCCAAGGTGCTACTAGTGCATCTACTAGAGTCGCCTTGGGATCCCTGGATCTGGACCCGTAGCAAGGAACCTTGAAGTTCTGACGAGACGCCATCAGATCCATGTCTGGAATGCCCCATAATTGAGTCAACTGGGCAAAGATCTCCGGGTGGAGTTCCCACTCCCCCGATGGAAAGTCTGACGACTAAGATAATCCGCTTCCCAGTTTTCCACACCTGGGATGTGGATCGCAGATAGATGGCAGGAGTGATCCTCTGCCCATTGTATTATTTTGGTCACTTCTTTCATCGCTAGGGAACTCCTTGTTCCCCCCTGATGATTGATATACGCAACAGTCGTTATGTTGTCTGATTGGAATCTTATGAATCTGGCCTTTGCAAGCTGAGGCCAAGCCCTGAGAGCATTGAATATCGCTCTTAGTTCCAGAATGTTTATCGGGAGAAGAGACTCTTCCCGAGACCATAGTCCCTGAGCTTTCAGGGATTCCCAGACCGCGCCCCAGCCCACTAGACTGGCGTCGGTCGTGACAATGACCCACTCTGGTCTGCGGAAGCTCATTCCCTGGGATAGATGGTCCAGGGTCAGCCACCAACAGAGTGACTCTCTGGTCTTCTGATCTACTTGAATCACTGGAGACAAGTCTGTATAGTCCCCATTCCACTGTTTGAGCATGCACAGTTGTAATGGTCTTAGATGAATTCGTGCAAAAGGAACTATGTCCATTGCTGCAACCATCAACCCTACCACTTCCATGAACTGAGCTATGGAAGGACGTGGAACAGAGTGAAGAACTTGACAAGCGCTTAGAAGTTTTGACTTTCTGACATCTGTCAGAAAAATCCTCATTTCTAAGGAATCTATTATTGTTCCCAAGAAGGGAACTCTTGTTGACGGAGACAGAGAACTCTTTTCTATGTTCACCTTCCATCCGTGAGATCTGAGAAAGGCCAGAACAATGTCTGTATGAGACTTTGCTTTTGAAAGGGACGACGCTTGTATTAGAATGTCGTCCAAGTACTGTACTACTGCAATGCCCCTTGGTCTTAGAACCGCTAGAAAGGACCCGAGTACCTTTGTGAAAATCCTTGGAGCAGTGGCTAACCCGAATGGGAGGGCCACAAACTGGTAATGTTTGTCCAGAAAGGCGAACCTTAGGAACTGATGATGTTCTTTGTGGATAGGAATATGTAGGTACGCATCCTTTAGATCCACGGTAGTCATAAATTGACCTTCCTGGATAGTGGGTAGAATCGTTCGAATGGTTTCCATTTTGAACGATGGTACCCTGAGAAATTTGTTTAGGATCTTTAAATCCAGAATTGGTCTGAAGGTTCCCTCTTTTTTGGGAACTACGAACAGATTTGAGTAAAATCCCATTCCTTGTTCCGTCATTGGAACAGGGTGTATCACTCCCATCTTTAACAGGTCTTCTACACAATGTAAGAACGCCTGTCTCTTTATTTGGTTTAAGGATAAGTGAGACATGTAGAACCTTCCCCTTGGGGGTAGTTCCTTGAATTCCAGAAGATAACCCTGAGAAACTATTTCTAGTGCCCAGGGATCCTGAACATCTCTTGCCCAAGCTTGAGCAAAGAGAGAGAGTCTGCCCCCTACTAGATCTGGTCCCGGATCGGGGGCTACTCCTTCATGCTGTTTTGTTAGCAGCAGCAGGCTTCTTGGCCTGCTTACCCTTGTTCCAGCCTTGCATGGGTTTCCAGGCTGGTTTGGGCTGTGAGGCATTACCCTCTTGCTTAGAGGATGCAGAATTAGAGGTCGGTCCATTCCTGAAATTGCGAAAGGAACGAAAATTAGACTTATTCTTGGCCTTGAAAGGCCTATCTTGTGGAAGGGCGTGGCCCTTTCCCCCAGTAATGTCTGAGATAATCTCTTTCAATTCTGGCCCAAAGAGAGTTTTACCTTTGAAAGGGATGTTAAGCAATTTTGTCTTGGATGATACATCCGCTGACCAAGACTTTAGCCAAAGCGCTCTGCGCGCCACAATTGCAAACCCTGAATTTTTCGCCGCTAATCTAGCTAATTGCAAAGCGGCATCTAAAATAAAAGAGTTAGCCAACTTAAGTGCGTGAACTCTGTCCAAAACCTCCTCATACGGAGTCTCTCTATTGAGCGACTTTTCTAGTTCCTCGAACCAGAACCACGCTGCTGTAGTGACAGGAACAATGCACGAAATGGGTTGTAGAAGGTAACCCTGCTGTACAAAAATCTTCTTAAGCAAACCATCCAATTTTTTATCCATAGGATCTTTGAAAGCACAACTATCCTCAATAGGGATAGTAGTGCGCTTGTTTAGAGTAGAAACTGCCCCCTCGACCTTAGGGACTGTCTGCCATAAGTCCTTTCTGGGGTCGACCATAGGAAATAATTTCTTAAATATAGGTGGGGGAACAAAAGGTATGCCGGGCTTCTCCCACTCCTTATTCACTATGTCCGCCACCCGCTTGGGTATAGGAAAAGCGTCGGGGTGCACCGGAACCTATAGAAACTTGTCCATCTTGCATCATTTCTCTGGGATGACCAAGTTGTCACAATCATCCAGAGTAGATAACACCTCCTTAAGCAGCGCGCGGAGATGTTCTAATTTAAATTTAGTTGAAATAATTTTTATTGAGAGCATTACAACATAAGATAAAGAAAAACAGATATTACAATTGTACAAGCCACTACCGGCTCACCCGTCAGTGGGTGTTACAAATCAGTGAATCTTGTTGGTATATACAAAAATCCCCTCTTTCAGGCAGACCAACAGTGGCCAGACCTAATGCACCCTTTCTTTATTTTTGAAGAAAAATAAAACCCAAAAAGAAATATATAAAACAAAAAAAAAGGAAACAGTAGTGGATAACAACAATAACAAAACAGATCACTGTGTACTCAGCTCCCCCCTCCTCTCCTGTGGCCCCCAAACCATGTCATAAGCTAGTCGTAAGCTTAAATATGTAATTATCTCCAAATCCATCCCTTTCCTGAAATTCAATGAGGATCACCACTAGATCCCCTCATAATCCAGTAGAACCAAAGCTTACTGAAAGTTTCTATCTTGTTTTGTAGGTGGGCTGCCGTCTCGTGCATGGCATACACATTTGAGATTTTGTTAATGATCTCTGACCAATCTGGGACCCCCACCTTCCAGTGTTTGGCGATTGAGGTCCTGACTATTGTGAGGATAATTCTAAAAAAGGTATTGATGTGAGAGTTATAGTTCTTGTTTCTAATATTTAGTAGTGCCTGCGGGGCAGTGACTTCAATGTGGTCACCTAGCAAGTTGGATAAGAGATCTGAAGTCTGCCTCCAGATAACTTGAACTTTGTGGCACTCCCACCACATGTGTATGTAGGTTCCCTTAATTTTACACCCTCTAAAACAGAAGTTGGAGCCCCCCTTGGTAGAGTGCGCTAGTCTCTCAGGTGTCAGGTACCATCGGAACACCGACTTAAGGCTATTCTCCCTAAGGTCTGCACTCAACAAACCTTTATTTACTTCATATGTTATACTATACCAATCTTCTCCTGTAAGCTCAATACCCAAGTCTCTTTCCCATCTGCTAACTATGGGTGGCATACTCTTAATGTTAGCTGATTGAATAGCTTGATACATATGTGAGATGGCTTGTTTGGGCCTAGTAGTTGCGCTACATTGCCTCCCAAGTGTAGTTGGCTGGTTTTCCCTTCCCTTAAGGGTATACGAACGGAT
This sequence comes from Bombina bombina, assembly GCF_027579735.1. Taxonomy (NCBI): domain Eukaryota; kingdom Metazoa; phylum Chordata; class Amphibia; order Anura; family Bombinatoridae; genus Bombina; species Bombina bombina. The sequence goes on along the minus strand of NC_069501.1, from coordinate 636,045,893 downwards.
AGCAGCGGAGATCTGCAAGTATATGAACCAGTGTAGGGGGTAGGGATTAATCTTTTCTTGTAATTGTATGAATGTGAGTATAGAGCCCCTCTGCAAAAAATCTGCTACCCTGTATAGGCCTTTGTTCTCCCATTTGTCTATGTGAATGTGGCAATCTCCTGAAAGTAAATATTTTAGTGGTCTTATGAGAGTATGTTCTGGAATTAATTTATGTGTATACATTGATTTGTTCCACTGTTTACGAGAGATCAAAAGTGCTTGTGGTTTAAAGCCCCCTGGGGCCTTCCATATCTCCCTCTTCCAAAGTGTATCATCTGGGGAGCTCAGTCCCCCCATGGATGTTTCCAAGGTTGGCCAAACAATATCGCAACCTCGTCTCCCTAATGTAGAGGTCTGAGTTAACCTAGCTGCCTGATAGTAATCCCATAGGTTTGGTAGGCCTATTCCCCCCAGTTGCCTATGTCTTGTGAGTAGAAGACCAGATATTCTCGCATGTTTTCCTCCCCTCAGATAAGTAATTAGTTTAGACTGAATAGTATCTAAGTCAGCTCTAGGGACCTCGATCGGCAATGTTCTAAAAAGATATAGGAGTCTAGGTAGAATATTCATTTTAATCGAGGAAAGTCTCCCATACCATGAGAAGCCATATTGTTGCCATTTCGCAATGTCATGTTTTATGATTTTGTATAACTGAAGATAGTTAGCCTGGTAAAGCTTACTAAAGTCTGGTGTCAATTTAACTCCTAAATACTTCACGTGGTCATATACCCACGCAAAGTCGAAGTTGATCTCAATTAGTTTGATAGTGGGCTTAGGTATTTCAATGGGAAGGGCTTCGCATTTTTCAATGTTAATTTTATAACCTGAAATGGTTGAAAATTTGTCCAGGATGTTGTAGACAATGGGCAGGGAAGTCAGTGGCCTAGTCAGTGTCAGAAGGACATCATCCGCGAATAGTGTTATTTTATAGGACTTACCCCCTATCTCTAGACCTTTAATCTCTTCCTCTCCTCGAATATACTCCGCTAGGGGTTCTATGCAAATTGCAAAGAGCAGGGGGGATAACGGACACCCCTGTCGAGTGCCGTTAAGGATATTAAAAGTGCGAGATTGATGACCAATTGCTCTAACAAATGCAGTGGGGGTGGAATATAATGTGGTGATTGCCGAAAGAAAAGGTCCCCTAAAACCCATCTCCTCCATAACCTCTAACATATACCTCCAGTCCACCCTGTCGAATGCCTTCTCTGCGTCTAGGGAAAGAAGCAGAGAAGGCACCCCATGACTTTTAAGGTAGTCTATCACCGACACCATCCTTCTTATGTTGTCCGGGGCTTCCCTGTCTTTAATAAAGCCGACCTGATCTGGGTGGATTATACTGGGGAGAATGTGTTTTAGTCTGTTAGCCATGATTTTGGTAACAATTTTGATATCCTGGTTTATGAGGGAAATTGGTCTATAGCTGGCGCATTGCTTTGGCTCTTTTCCTGGCTTTGGGATGACCACTATTTTGGCTTGAAGTAGGTCTTTAGATAATACCTCGCCTTCTAGAACATGATTTGCAAATTGTGTAAGATGTGGGGTTAGCATGCCTGCAAACATCTTGTAATATTCGCCCGGAAGACCATCAGGTCCGGGAGCCTTTCCTGACTTAAGGTCCTTAATGGCCTGTGCTACCTCCATCGTGGTAATTTTGGAGTTTAGTAAGTCTCTATCCGAGTCTGTAATTTTCCTCAGATTTGCCTTAGAGAGAAAATCCCCAAGCAAACCTTTGGTGGAGGCGTTGTGAGACACTTTGTTCCCATCATATAGTTCTTGATAAAAGGAAGCAAAGGCATCTACAATTTCTTGAGGATGACTTGTCTCATCACCATCTCTTTTACATATCGAGGGGATTGACATGGCCGAATAATTGTCTCTAATCTTTTTGGCTAAATATTTATCTGGCTTGTTGGCATATAAGAAATATTGAGTTTTCATTCTATGGGCATATTTTATCGATTGATTATTGAGAATCTCATTAAGCTGCTGTCTTTTTTGGTCTAATTGTCTTAAGATGGGGGTGCTCAGGGTTTGTTTATGTTTCTTCTCCAACATCTCAATATCTCTAGTCAATCCCTCCGCTACCTTCTGTGTTCTCTTTTTGAGCATCGCTTTCTCTTTTATTAATAAGCCCCTAACTACTGTTTTGTGAACTGCCCATACCGAGACCGGACTATATGTGGTGCCCTGATTGAAAGTCCAATACTCTTCCATAGCCCGCGTCAGTTTATTCTTAGTCTGTGTATTTTGAAGGCAAGATGGGTCAAATGTCCAGGTCTGGATTCTGCTAGAGTTGTGTATACCTTGGAGCGTTATCTGTGTGATAGAGTGATCTGACCATGTACACGGGTGTATTTTGGCTGATAGTAAAAGTGGATATAGAATTTGACTTATCATAATATAATCTAGTTTAGAGTAGCTAGTGTGTGCAGCTGAGAAATATGTCGTATCTGCTGTAACCCTGTATAGAGATTTCCACGTGTCAACCAGAGTATGTGGGGACAATGAGTTTGAGACAGCTTTAGCCACTGCTCGCATGCGGGCCAGTTTTTTGGAGGGGCGTGGTTGGTGCGTGTAAATGAGTGCCTGAAGGTCAACGTTAAAGTCCCCCGCTAAAATTATCCTAATTTGTGACCAGCCTGTTAGTAAACGCGTGATCTCCTTAAAGAACACGTCCTGCTTTTCGTTTGGGGCATAGATGTTGCAGAACAGGATCTCTATTCCCTGTAATTGGCCCAGTACTAATAAATATCTACCATCTTTGTCTGCTATTGTGTTAGTATGTGTAAAGTGTAGTGAGGAGTGCAGCAGTATTGATACTCCTCTTTTTTTCTCCCCAGCAGTGGAGTGAAAGCTTTGTTGGAAACCTCTAGATCAGTATTTGGGGATTTGTGGTTTGGTGAGGTGGGTTTCCTGTAAAAAAATGACATTTGCCTGGAGGTTCCTATAGTGGTTAAAAGCTGTGCGCCTTTTAATATCCGTGTTTAGCCCTCTCACATTGTGCGAGACTAAATTAATTGTCGGGAGAGCCATAAATATGTGTGTGGGATTTTCGTGTAATGATCCCTAAGAAACCCCATAAACTATATATAGCTAGGGAGGATTGTTGGTGAGACATGGAGAGGGGCCCGTAGGCAGCCCAGGATCTGGATGTACTTTGGTATAGAAATATCACAGTAGAGATATCATTTCCACAGCATCTATTATTTACAAGAAAACAATTTGGCAGCAAACATAATAAAAACCTGTATTGAACAATAAGAACAGTTTGATTACCTGAGTGTCTTGGCACATTCATATGTCTAACATAAAAAAGGTAGGAATGTGCAGTGTTTCTAAAATTAGCATGTTTAGAACAATTAGTAAATGAGCTAAATTAGTATAAGCATTTCTGAAATGGTCATATAATCAAATCCCATCCCACACTAGGAGAACATACAGCAACTCAAAACATTACCAGTATTACCTAGTGGATCAGTTCATGTTTTAACTTTTTTCTTTTTTGCCACTTTGGTCCATCTAGCTTTTCTCACCGGATTCTGCTGCTCTTTACTCGTAGAGTGCTGTGGAATGACAGAGTCCTCCGGCAAAACTGGCAAGTCAATGTTGAGATATTGGCATAGCTCCGGGATGTCTTGCGCAGATCTAATAGTGAACAACTTGTGGTTGTGGGAAATATGTAGGGCAAAAGGATATCCCCATCTATATGGGATATTTTGCTTCCTCAGCATGGATGTAAGAGGGCGTAAAGCAAATCTTCTCTGAAGAGTGCGGATACATAAGTCCTGAAAAAACTGAATAACCTGTCCCTGGTATTTAAAAGGTTGATGTCTTCTAGACGCTGACATGATAGTTTCTCTGTCCGGGAAACGGAGCATTTTAACGATGACATCGCGGGGTGGAAGGCCCTCTTTTGGTTTTGGTTTCAGGGCCCTGTGGGCTCTTTCCATGGCAAAGTCTGAATCTCCTTCTTCACCTGTAATAGCTTTAAAGAGGCGTGTCAGATATGAGTGTAAATCTGAGGTTTCCACACTCTCCGGTATCCCCTTGAGTCTAATGTTGTTCCTCCTATTTCTGTTTTCTAGATCCTCCATCTTGTCTTGGAGGTCCAGAATTTGTTGCTGGTGAGAAGCAATTGACTCGGAGTTAGTTGCCATGCCTTCAGCTATAGACTCTTGATCATTCTCTACCGCCTCCACTCTATCCCCTAGCTCAGACAGATCTTGTTTTATCTCAGCTAGACTGCCTGTAACAGAGGAGTGCAGATTGTCAATTTTATTCATTAGTTTTTCTAGGCCTGAGGCCATATCTTCTTTAGAGACCAATGTGTGAAACTAATTTAAATTTAAATGTCACAACATCAGGTTCAGCTTGTTGAGAAATTTTTCCTGAATCTGAAATTTCCCCATCTGACAGAACCTCCCTCATGGCCACTTCAGATTGGTGTGAGGGTATGACAGAACAATTATCATCAGCACCCTCCTGCTCTTCAGTGTTTAAAACAGAGCAATTGCGCTTTCTCTGATATGCAGGCATTTTGGATAAAATATTTGCTATGGAGTTATCCATTACAGCCGTCAATTGTTGCATGGTAATAAGCATTGGCGCGCTAGATGTACTAGGGGCCTCCTGCGTGGGCAAAACTGGTGTAGACACAGTAGGGGATGATGTAGTATCATGTCTACTCCCCTCATCTGAGGAATCATCTTGGGCAATTTCATTATCTGTGGCAGTACTGTCCTTACTTTGTTTGGACGCTATGGCACAATTATCACACAATTTTGAGTGGGGAGACACATTGGCTTTCACACATATAGAACATAGCTTATCCGAAGGCACAGACATGTTAAACAGACTTAAACTTGTCAATAAAGCACAAAAAACGTTTTAAAACAAAACCGTTACTGTCTCTTTAAATTTTAAACAGAAAACACTTTATTACTGAATATGTGAAAAAGTATGAAGGAATTGTTCAAAATTTACCAAAATTTCACCACAGTGTCTTAAAGCCTTAATAGTATTGCATACCAATTTGCAGAGCTTTAACCCTTAAAATAACGGAACCGGAGCCGTTTACAAATTTAACCCCTATACAGTCCCAGCTACAGCCTTTGCTGTGACTTTACCAAGCCCAGAGGGGAATACGATACCAATTGACGCCTTCCAGACACTTTTCCAACAACTTTCTGGTCCTCACACATGCATCTGCATGACTTGCTCTCAAAAACAACTGCGCAGTAAAGGTGCGAAAATGAGGCTCAGCCTACAACTGGGAAAGCCCTCCCTGACTGGAAAAGGTGTCTAACACAGTGCCTGCCGTTAAAAAACATTCCCCAAGTTTATAAGTGTGAATTATCAGCATAAACATGAATAAAATGTCCAAATAAAGCAATCGATTTAGCCCATAAAAGTGTCTACCAGTTTTATAGCCCATATTAAGCCTGTTATTCTGTTTGAAACTAAGAAAAATGGCTTACCGGTCCCCATGAGGGGAAATGACAGCCTTCCAGCATTACACAGTCTTGTTAGAAATATGGCTAGTCATACCTTAAGCAGAAAAGTCTGCTAACTGTTTCCCCCAACTGAAGTTACTTAATCTCAACAGTCCTATGTGGAAACAGCAATCGATTTTAGTAACTGTCTGCTAAAATCATCTTCCTCTCACAAACAGAAATCTTCATCCTTTTCTGTTTCAGAGTAAATAGTACATACCAGCACTATTTTAAAATAACAAACTCTTGATAGTAGAATAAAAAACTACAATTAAACACCACATACTCTTAACCATCTCCGTGGAGATGTTGCCTGTGCAACGGCAAAGAGAATGACTGGGGTGGGCGGAGCCTAGGAGGGACTATATGGCCAGCTTTGCTGGGACTCTTTGCCATTTCCTGTTGGGGAAGAGATATTCCCACAAGTAAGGATGACGCCGTGGACCGGACACACCAATGTTGGAGAAACGAATGCCATTTTAGTAAGAACAATTAGTGTAACCAGATACACAATATTCCTCACACCAAAGTAGCAAGCTTTTGCATCAGTAAAGAGGGTCATGAAGAAAATACACAAGCCACCCGCCTCTGCAGTATCCCTAGGTTTTCAATCACCTTCATTCCCAAAGTAGAGCAAACCAGGTCAATGATGGCACTGAGCTGGTTGCTATGGAAGTACATGGCAACCAACAGCAACATCTCTCCAAAAGAGGCAGACACACCTGCAGTACTGATAAAAACAAAACAGGGACAATAAGCAGCTTAGCAGAAATACAACATCAAAAGTAATAGGACAATATGACATTCAGTACAATAAACAAGTGTTTCACCTTTCAAAATAGGCCTCCTCCTTGATCATCCAGCTTAACCACATCAACATAAGCTGCTCCTGCTCTGGGGTGCTTTATTTAATAAAAATAAAGAACAAAAGAAAACAAAATTCAAATAAAGTGCAAAACAAAGTACTGTTCTTTTGAAATATCTTCTGGTAAAAGGTTTTTCTGCATGTAAGGTGTGTTACATTCTAAAATGTTCTTATATCTATATTGCTATCTATTTATATATGCACAAAAATACATGTTTTTGTCACTTAAATGTTACTAGTCCACTCAATTTTGATAGAATATTTTTTTGATTTTGCATTTTTACTTTTGACAGCATATGCACAAATACTGGTGCTGGGCATATGGTGTAAAAGAAAATATATAACCGCCTTCTTTCAACACTGCTTAGAAGCTGTTTAGTGATATGTCCCATTGACATGAAGGACAGAATATGCATTTACGATCCTACTTAAATATTGATAATAATGGTAAAAAAAACAACAAAAAAAACATTCAAATGCATTAGGCAGTTTCAAAACTGAATCAACATGTCATTATGCCTGAGCTTGCATACAATGTTTTAATACGTGTTCTAATCCACGCAATTGTCACTGCGGATTTGCCCACAAGCCACTTCCATAGAGGACCAACAGTTCACTGCAGCTCCCAAGCACATAGACTTGCATGGTCAGAAGTGCTCAAATACCTGCTCCAATGGATTAGTGCATGTGATTTTCGCACATCAATGACCATGTGGTTTGATACTCTGTGTGATGTAAAACTGCCACACTAACAGCAGCTATGTAAACACTGGTAAGTTTAAAAGATAGATCGCCAACCAATTATTATTAGTTTGATTTATTAGTCAATTTAATAAACTATATTTTATTATATTTCATAAATAATACAAAACTGTAGCATTCCCTAAAGGTACACTGCATTATCCATTTAATATAAATTCATAATATAATTAGCATTACTAAATAGGAAAACAACTCTCAATTCATATGCACACTTAGCCTTGTATTCAAAATATTAAAACATTTCTAATTTGCATATTTTAAAATGTTTCCGTACCAATACTTTTAGGATACAGTGAAACTATACCAGCTGTACCATGTCACAAACTATCTTGTAAAAAGAGATTGCTACTGTACCAGAAATATGCTATAAATGATGCTATTTGGTTATAATTCACCTGACAAGTGTGGAGAAAGCCAGTAGCATGCAGAAAGAGAGCGACACAAAACGCACACCTGCAGGAGTTGCAGGTGGACGGCTTGTCATGAGCTGTAGGACTTGCTCTGCCTCTTCATCAGTCGGTCTGAAAGAAAGAAATATGCAGAAATAAATCTACCCCAGAAACCTGTTGTTTATTTGAGAATAATGAATAAATGCTTTAACACTAAACTGCTTAAATTGAGTATCCTTGTACGCCAATAGAATCACATAATTCCAATTATTATTAACAGTGCAAGAGAACACCAAATATATTCAAATTAGTACCTTTCAAATGCAGTCTCTATTATCCATTAAAAATAAATAACCATGTAAAACAGAAGATCTTAAGAAATCTCCTGACTTCATATAAAATGCCCCTGCAAACTTGCCTTTATCTCACTGCTTTTTACAATCATTTTAGCCAATCAGTGCTGGTTCTTGTATAACCATTGAAAGAAAAGGATGGCACTACTAGTATGGGGGGGGGGGGAGAATTTTACCACTGGAATAATAGAATGGCCTAATATGCAATGATATAGTGGCTGAATAGTGCTATGTATCAATTGAACTAGAATACAGGTTCAGTTAAAGACTGAAAAAAGCGATACTATATAAGCACTCGTGATCTCCCCTAGTTAAAATATTGAGTGGCGTGTATGTCATGGAGATAATAAAAACATAAACTTTATTAATTACACTTAAAATGCATGGAAAAAGAATTAAAAATAAAATGCTGGCGAAAAGTGAGTAACAAACACATTCACAGTTGCCAAATCATATGTAATAAGTACAACAGCAGCAGTTTAAAGGTAGATATATTTGTGCAATGGTGTTATAGCAAGTTGTGCACCAACAGACAATTGGAATACTGTCTCTCATATAGATATGCTATGAAATTACTCCTTATAATCTATCAGAGGTAACTAACTCCAGACACTTAGTCTGATATTACAGTTTAACCAAGCATACAAAGTATCATTTTAAACTCTGCTGCTGGTATGATGTATTAGAAACACATTAGGGAGAAACAAGTGCACTGTCCCTTTAAAGAGAGATACAGCTGAAATAAGAAATGTGGCAAGTGATTACTAGCTATGCAAATATGACACCTTCGATTGGCTCAGGTGCCCTTTTCACTTTTGGACCAATAGTACATTGCTGGCCCGCAAGTGCCACAACAGAGATTAACTATGTGTTTAACCCCTTTGCAGGAGTCAAAACATGTAGGTCTAGGCAATGAACAGTGCAATAAGAACATGTTCCAGCTCTTTTTAGCATTTTATTATTGTTTTTTAATCTCCCTTTAAATAGTATCAATTGTGCACTTTATTGGATATGTAAATTGTCCAAAGATCTGGTGCTGGAGTTACACCTAATAACCGGAGCTAATATCAATTTTAAACCATTCACGAGAATTCTACAGTAAGTTACAATAAATTGTATCAATATGCACATGTGCTGCTAGTACACAAATAGATTATGTAAATACCACACAAGATATTTTATCCTATCAAGAAGCAATATGATGTGAAAGTGTTAAGAGTTTGACTGAACCATCATACTCCCCCATTCACTAACTGATCCGGTAATATAGTGAGCTTGTGTGAGCAAAGGAATCAGTATAAACTGCTGTTGTAAAGTATTTTAAATATAAAGCAACTACGTTATCAAAGACTCGCGCTCACATTCGCTGTAAGTATTAAAAAAAATAGAGCTCCCATAACATGTTTCGCCGGCTTTTCACACAAGCTCTTTATATTACCGGAGCAGCACTACAAATTTCAAGTGCTAACAGTTCCTGCATACGTCCTGTTATTTCTGCAGACATGCTGCATTTTCTGCGATGACCTCTCAGATCACTGTATGTTCTGCCTTGGGGGGGGTGGCCAGCTGGGGCTTAGATACAGGTAAACTTAGAGGTTATAAAGTATATTAATATAACAATGTTGGTTATGCAAAGCTGGAGAAAGGAACGGAGTTATCCGTCTTTTTAAACCTTAAAAAAATCCAGAAGACTATCCCTTTAATTGCATGTATGCTTTTTATGCTGGAGATATATTCAATTGCAGTCCTCTCAGAAAAAGTTCTTGCAGAAACCAATGTGTCTAGGGTAGATGAGTCAACTGAAGTAATGAGGACCAAGGGGACAGTGGACTGTATTTTGTTTTCTTCTTTAATTTGTGCTTAATGATCTATTTTATCTAATAGAACATGTTCAATTGTTTACAAACAGCTAATTTACTTTTATTTTGTCATTTGAAATAGCTGATTGGAAAAACAAAAAGGTTTAGATGATATCATGCTCCTAGTAAGGAGGAGGGGGGGGTATGACAGATATGAATATGTTCATTTTCCATTGTTCTCTATATGCATTGGTGTTTGAGCAAATATTAAGAAATAAGATGAGGAACAATTAGAGTAAATAATTAGGTAAGCTAACTAGGTCTGCTCTCCCTACAAGCTCAGGCCATTTAATTGGCCTGTGGTTTCAATTAGACAGAAACAGCTATTTCATATACAAAAATATATTTAAAGGAGCCATTTCACATACATTTTAAACTCTGCTGCTGGTATGATGTATTAGAAACACATTAGGGAGAAACAAGTGCGCTGTCCCTTTAAAGAGAGATACAGCTGAAATGAGAAATGTGGCAAGTGATTACTAGCTATGCAAATATGACACCTTCGATTGGCTCAGGTGCCCTTTTCACTTTTGGACCAATAGTACATTGCTGGCCCGCAAGTGCCACAACAGAGATTAACTATGTGTTTAACCCCTTTGCAGGAGTCAAAACATGTAGGTCTAGGCAATGAACAGTGCAATAAGAACATGTTCCAGCTCTTTTTAGCATTTTATTATTGTTTTTTAATCTCCCTTTAAATGTATACAGGAGTATTATGATCTGAAAATAAGTAATACAAAACAAGTAGGCTGAAAGAGACTACCCTAAGGTTCCACAGTTGAGGCTAATAGTCTCTTGAGCTGTTTAAAAGTAACATTATCTCATTGCAGTGTAATGTTTAGAATTGTGTTGCTGCTCTAAAAATATGCAGACAATATATCTATGTGCCCTCTGTCAAGTGTATTGCTCAAAACTTTATAAATATCAAAGTTCTCTGGTAATAGATTGCTTTAAAAATATCATCATCCAGTATTGACTGCAAACTTCTTGCTTGGAGGACCTATTAATAGCTCCAATTGGAGTTAATAATAACAGAACCGAAAATATTTTAATTGAATTTTGGAAAATGTATTGGCTATTAATATTTAGTCTTGCAGCTACATCAAATTAAGTAATTTGTTTCCAATTTAAAACAAATATTTTACCAACAATTTAGCCAGGGATAAAAAAACAAAACAAAAACACAAAAATTCTCTACAATATAAAAACAATTCTATTTTAAGCAAACACAGGAGGCAAATATGTGCACATGGCAATATCATTACTTTTATCAGTGATAACAAAAGCAATTTTGTTGCCTGTGCATTGGGGAAAAAAAGTAGTGTCCTTTTAAAGAATGTACATAAATTAACAGTAAAGCAAATCAAATGATTTAATAAATACTTTACTTCAGGCCAGCGATTCCCATCAAGGCACAGTAGAGTCGTAAAAGTGCACTGGCTTTCACTACATGTTCTTCTTTCAGAACAGTGTATGTTGACACAACAGGATTTCCGTCTGTGTCCGTTTCCTCTGCCAGATGCATGCTCCTTGTAGCTGGTAGAATACCCATCAGTTCCATGAGGAGCTGCCTTCTCATTTGCCACAGCACAGAACTGCTATTCTCTCTTCTTCTCTAAAAAGGAAAAAACACAAAACAGGTGTATACAGCAACTTGTAATATTTCAATAGTTTGATAAAAGCTGCAGAGTTTCTATTGATATTATAAATGGTAATTAAATAAAAAATATTTAAGTTAGGATAATTATTTTTAATACAATTAATAATCCTGACTGAGTTATTAAGACTAGAAAACATTAAAACACTTCCTCCCACAATAGGTAGAACATGCAAATAAAAAGGAATATGCTAATGCCTATCAATAAAACATGAGGGTAGGGGGGCGGAGCTTGCTGCCGTGCAGAGAAGTCACACTTTGAAAGAGTTCTGTACGAAAGTGCCCTAAAAGTTAATAATACATCATAATTCTCGCAGTTAATGCCCTAAAATTGCAGGATAACTTATTAACCCAACATACAACCTACGGCCCGGACCCGGGAGCTTTTACAACTAGCTACCGGTGAGCTGGGAGCCAGATCGAGAGCAGAGTATCCAAAACCACCATTAGGCATATTTATTAAGCACTGGAACCTAGGTACCTCCTTTGAGCTCCAGAGGGTCAGGGCTCCGCTCCGGGGCTCGTATACCTACAGTGGCACTGGGACTGGACTGTGCTGACTAGTGGTGTGAGCGCTACCACATTTTCCTGCAACTCAGAGATACGGCCGTCCAGGGAAGCAACTATACTTGATCACCCGGACCTGAGACCCCATCTGGCCCTTAAAGGCCTCTCGGAACACGGTGTGAAGCCTAATAGGGAGCCACAGTTACTTAGGTGCAGACCGCTACACTGCCTCACTAAATACGTGGTGGCGCGAACAGCGGCCATCTTTTTCTTCCCATCTCCCTGTTCTTCTGTGAGGCCTTGACTCCCGCGGACGCAGCAGTAAAACACTGGTCGCCCAGGAGGGGCTGGGATATTTGTATAAACTAGGTGAGACAGTTGTATTACCCAGTTCTGTGCACATACACCCTATCCACCAAGTGCCTGTAGGGGAAGCAACACACATGGGAGACAGATCCCACTCAGACTTCTAGAGGGACTGATTGACTCATAGGCTTTGACGTTGTGAAAGCCCATATTAGACTGCAGGGACTCCTGAACACTGCAGATTCACAGCGTCATCCCATATGTGGCCCAAATCAGACCTATAACCAAGCTCCCCAAGTCTGACACTCTAGGCCCTACTCGACAGGTGATACTCTTCATTGGGCTCCTACACAGCTAATACCGAGCTCCATACTAGCCCCACTCTCCTTTATTTCCCACCTCGCAGCTGGGACATATCCCAAGGTCCTTTTCCCCACTTGGTCGACAGGAGACTATCCTGCCTGAATATTGGTCTACTCACCCTGTGACAGTTCCTTTGGACATTAAATCTATGACACACTAAACAAAAAGGGTCATCCATGGGAGGGCCTACATGAAGAGCCTGACATCTCAGGGCTCCCTGAACAAGATCAGGATGCAAACCTAATCTCACTCTATCTATAACTGACAAATCATTCCACACAAACGGCTGAGGGACTAGCAACGGCTAGTAAAAATAACACCCAGCTCCGCAATCACACAGAGGCTGATACCTACCTCAAACCTATCTGCTTCAACTAGAGATACCATCTGATAAACTAAAGTACACCATGTCTCAGAATCAAAAGGAGAAAATCCAAATCATCTTGCCTCATCAGCCCACCATGAGGCTTCAGATGATAAGAAATCGGAAACTAACGTCCCGATTAAAACTTCTTTGATATCTGCCCTGACCTCTACCCTTAATTGACACCATCAAATCCCTCTTAGCAGGACACCATGAATCTATGTCAAAAAAGTTTGATATGTCTTGTGCTGACCTCAAGAGAGATACAGCATCAATAGGGGAAAGGACGGACACTCTAGAGAGGAAACAGGAAGATCTCATCATAGACCATACTAACCTCCTGTCTTATTCAGAGAATCTGGCTGCCCAAATCTCCTCACTAGAAGCCAAACTTGCTGACCTTGAAGACAGATCTAGGAGGAATAACCTAAGGATTAGAGGTGTTCCAAAGTCAGTTTCTCCTCAAGATCTAGAAAGCTACTTAAAGAAACTTTTTAAGGGGCTAGTCCCAAAAGCCAAGGATTCCGACCTCATGATGGACAGAGCACATAGGATTGCATGACCACGCTCTCTCTCAACTGACAAACCTAAAGATATGGTGACTAAACTTCACTACTTCTCCTTCAAAAACAAGCTTATTAATGTGGACAGAATATCCAAAGTCCTACCCAAGAAATTTGAGCAGATTCAAATCTTCCCAGACCTGTCGGCTTACACTTTATTCCTGAGGAGGACCTTTGCTGACTATACCAGAGTCCATAGAGCACAGGGTATCAGATACAAATGGGGCTTCCCTGTGAAGCTCCTCATAACTAAAGATAGCCACCTACACACGGTTTCCACCCCACATGAGGCTCGGGTACTGTTACAAAGATGGGAACTCCTCTCAGAAGATCCAGAAGAGCTAGACACACCATCCTCTAGACTACTACCACTAAGAGCCAGCGCACCTGGAAACCACCATAAGAAACCCTACCAGCTGGGTCCTAACTAGATCCGGATTTATGTTCTACTGAGACGGAGGTAGTCATATGACTTTCTTCTGCAGTATCCTTTTTTCGTTTACTCACATCAGAGACCAGAGAGGTTTCGGGGCCTCTGCCCCCCACCCTCAAATAAGCCGGCTTAAGCTGTTACCCCAGAGACTCTGATGTCTATAGAACACTGGCCCCTTACTGTTGCAGACACTTGTCTGCTTACTATGTTATATACACAGCAGTTTTTTGTCAGCTTATCCTTTTTATGTTCCTTCTAAGTTAAACTTGTTACCATTACCTACAGGTTTACATCCCCTAAACTTATATTTACCTAGTGCCCTTCGCACCCCTTACCATCCCTACTCTAAATTTTGATACCGCGTCACTTATGCTACCTGGCGCAAAAATAAGGTGTCAACAATAGCTGCAATTCCACGCAATAGCTGTAGGTCCTCCCTACCCTCCCCCCCATCTTAAGTATATGTATACTTGTATTTGTGCTACCCTGAGATTCCAGAATTGGATTCCCCAGACTATGGGCAGTGTTTCTTTGCGCTGACCACACCACAACCTGTTACAATATATGTGAAATGTAACCATTTATTGTTGTCTCTCTCTTTCTTGCTTTCTTCACCCCCTTCTCTCCCTACTCTCTCCCCGTCCCTCCCTCACTCCTTTCCTTAAGGTGGTAACTCCTTCTCAGAGCATATCACCACTCAGGTAAGCCAATGACTCAATTAACACTGTCTACCCTTAATGTTAAGGGACTCAACACCCCCACAAAACGAAGTTTATTGTTGAGATATTTTTAAAAAATACAGGGCAGTTGTAGCATACATACAAGAGACCCATTGGACCGAACCTTCTACTCATGTAATTAAATCATCTCTGTACCCGATATATGAGACAGCCTCATACATTAAAAAAAAAGAGAGGACTAGCAATTCTCATCCGAAACAATATCAAGTATACCCCTATTACTGTTGATAGAGACACAGAAGGCAGATGTCTGATTTTTGTTTGTTACCTTAACGACAGCCTATATACCCTAGTCAATATATATGCCCTTAACGAACACCAGGTCACCTTCTTGAGACAACTATTATTAAGAGTAGAACAAATTAAGAGAGGATCTATACTTATTGGGGGGGATTTTAACTCTACCTGGGACCCTGCACTAGATAAGAGAACCTATAAAGCAATAGATTCTATCCCAAAAGCCTGCCTACTGTAAAAAAAAAATCCGAAATATGATTAGACATAATCTATTTGATATATGGCGTTGCCTGCACACGACCGAACGAGACTATACTTTCTATTCTACTGCGCATCACCCCTATTCCCGTATAGACTATATTTTCACTGACCCCTGGACCCTAGATAAAGCGCATACTGCTAGACTTGAGACCTGCCCCTGGTCCGAACATGATATGGTGATTGTCACCATTAACCCCTACCCTCCAGAAAGCCCCAAACGCTCGTGGCTCTTAGCGGACCACTTGATTAAGAACCCCTGGACCCTGCAGACAGCCACCGACATACAGGAATTTTTCCAATTTAATGACAACAGACAAATTTCAGACACCACACTATGGGCTACTATGAAAGCATATATCCGAGGGACTTTTCTTAAAAGAGCAGTGGAATTGCGACTGGAAAATGGAGCCACTCTTGTGAAACTATTCGGGGAACTTAGAACAGAAAAATAATCTTAGACCAAACTCAACTCTAGCATATAGGATAGGATAGATTCGTACAGAAATTACAGCTAAAGAGACACTGAGAGTGCAAGATTTTTTACTAAGACTCCGAAAACTATTCTATTATCAGGGTAATAGAGCAGACAGACTATTGGCCAATAAGCTTAGAGCCAGAGTTAAATCCTCGCAAATTCAGAAGATACAATGCCCCGATAAGGTAGTACACTCCCCTAAAGATATTGGAGAGGCTGACCTACTATAGTACGCTATATAACCTAAGTTCCAGCCCAGACACTACCACAGCAGCCAAACACACTATTTCACACTTTTTGACCTCCCTTAATTTGCCGAAAGAAGGTAAGGATCCCTCCCTATTTCAGAGTTATCGCCCTATCTCCCTAATAAACATTGACATAAAGATCTATGCTAAAATCCTAGCTACCAGGCTCAGTCCTCTCCTACCTGATGTGATACATAGGGACCAAGTAGGCTTTGTCAATAAACGCCAAGGCACTGACAGCATACGCCGACTCCTGAATATCTTTTCAGAGGCAGACAGATCTAAGAGACCCCTCCTCACACTGTCATTTGATGCCGAAAAGGCGTTTGACAGGGTGCGGTGGGACTATATGATTATGGTGCTCGAGAAGGTGGGTTTGCCTGACGCCTTCAGGAGAGCCGTAGAAGCACTTTATTCCAATCCCACTGATACAGAGAAGGGCTTGGGTTTCTGTTCCCGACCCTTCACCCTTAGGAACGGCACTCGGCAGGGATGCCCAATTTCCCCGCTTCTCTTTACATTAGCGATAGAACCACTTGCAGCGGCCATACAAGCACATAAAGACATTAAAGGCATATACATACACGGCACCCATCAAAAGCTTAGCCTCTTTGCTGACGACCTGATGGTATTCCTTACAGACCCGGAGCTATCTCTCCCACACCTCCTTCAACTCGGACTTGTTTGGTGAACATTCCTACTATAAGTTAAATGTAACCAAGACTGAAGCATACCCACTATATTTACTGGAACTCCATCTCCGATACCTACTGACTAGACATAAACTCAAATGGAACTACAGGGGGATTCAGCACCTTGGTGTTTTTCTCTCCCATGACTTTAAGAGTGTAATTTCAACCAACCACAACCACTTCCTACACACTCTTAAAACAGACACTAGCACTCCCCAGATATAAGGAGATATCCTGGTTAGGTAGAATATCTGCTTACAAAATGATGATTCTACCGAAACTTACATACCTCTTTAGATGTTTGCCACTGAAAGTCCTGACCACGTATCTAAATACTTACCAATCCCTCTTAAACACATGTATGGGTGGGTTTGCGCCCCCGTATTGCAAGGCGGATACCTCAAGCCCCAATCGATAGAGGAAGCTTGGGCCTTCCCAACCTCAGACTATACTATGAATCAGTTATGCTCACTCACATTTCGGGTTGGGGCAAGGCCAAAGAACAACCTAGATGGTACGACATAGAACAGGCTTCCCTACCCCATAGCATTTCCCTCCCTGACTTGATTTGGATCCCACAGCACTGTAACTCCCTTATTCCTACCCCTAATGCAATCATTAAACACTGTCTCTCTATGTGGCATAAACTATGGCACTCTCCTATGATAGCCCCCCACCCTTCCCCAATACATAGTATCAGAGGATTGCTAAAAGGGTTGCCAGATTCCAGCCCAAACTCAATATTACAACTATTGGCAGCCTACACAATGGCTCTAGTTGGTCTTCCTGCTCTGAGCTGATTTCTCGGTACGCAATACCTACAAAACTTAATTTTGAAGTATTACGCTTTGGGTCCCTCCTGACCAGCTGGAACTTCCTTAACTCTGAACCACGTACCATTACGACGTGGGAATCCAGGTGGTGGTCGGGAATCCAGAGCTATAAGCCACTTTCGTCACACTATCAATGTCTACTGCAGTATCCTACCCTACAAAAAACACATAATATTATGGCGTGGGAAAAAGACTTTCATAAGGAGGTAGACTCTAAACTCTGGATGAGAGCTATAGCTGACACCAGGCGGTCAATACACTGCATAACTCTCTTTGAACTATATTTCAAATTGCTGACGAGATGGCACTGAGTTCCTAGTAGGCTACGCAGAATGTTGCCAACTAATTCAGCTACATGCTGGAGGGGCTGTGGGGAAAGTGGAGACGACATCCACATTTGGTGGAGCTGTCCAATCATTAATAAACTATGGACTGAGGTACTTTCTATATGTAAACGACTTTCCCTCCCGACTGATAAAGGCCCAGAGACATACCTACTTCACCTAGACATCCCCAAACTCGCTAAACCAAGAAAATGCCTTTTTTTATGCATCCTGATGGCAACCAAGCTCGCTATTGCGAGACACTGGAAACAACAGAATGATCCCCTGATAGATAAAGTATTCGAGATACTATCCTATATTAGGACAATGGAAGAAGCAGTCTATTTAAACAGGGGAATATTAGATCTTCACGCGGATACCTGGTGCCACTGGGATACACTCCCGCAAAATGCTACCCCTAACACCAAACAGTTACCCACTCCTTCCCCTCCTCCCTTACTTTCCTCCCCCTTCTTCTATTTCTTTCTCATCTTTCGATTTCTTCTCCTTAAGAAGTGAGTTAATTTGTTTAACACATGGTTATTACATTTCAATATTGTTAATGTTGTACGAAGTATGGAGCTACAATCTAGTGCTCCTAAGATCTCATGGCGGTCCTACTATCAAGTGAGCCATACGTAAATTATACGCATTATAGTTGCCTTGAACTTTGTTTGTTTTTTCCCTTTTCTTCTACATGAAAAAGCAAGGTTTCCTATGACCCCCAGATCCCCCTTAAGGGATTGGTGAGAGACTATAGTATGAGGTTTGTTCTTTATCTGTTTTCTGCTTACTATGTAACATGGAAAGAAATACCTAAATACGTCATATCTGTATTATTGTTTATTGTAACCTCAATAAAAATGTATTTGGAAAAAAAACAAAAAACATGAGGGTAACTGCCACAAATTCAGTGGTATATATGTAATTAGTCAGTCACATTCAGCAAACATATGCCAGAGCAAAATTTGGAAACTATACATATTTTTGCCTCCATTTAGTATCTGCTATGGTGAAAAATAAGATTGTATACTTTCTGTTAAATAACTTTCTTCACATGCAACTGCACAGCAGCAGGATATGATTAATGACTAATGAGTTATCAAAGAACTACCACATGCAAAAATGTTTAATAAAATAATTAAAAAAAATCACTGGTTCCACCTCCAACTTTTTAATTTTGGCAAGCAAGGAAGATAAAAAGAGCAAAGGAGGAATGAACGAAAAGGTAAACTGAAAGAAAAGAAAAAAGTGTGTCACCATAGAAGGCAAGTGTCTTCATATGCTGTCACTCCTGTCAGGGTATCTAAAAGTTATTTAATAAAATATATATATACACACACACACATACACACACATATATACATATACATACAGTATATATTATTATTTATATTTATTTTTATATATATATATATATATATATATATATATATATATATATATATATATATATATATATATATATATATATATATATATATATATATAGCTGTCTACACCAAATGATTCATTATTTGTAAGACTTTAGATGCCTGGCTGACCACAATTCAATCCTCCCCCACTCAACATGCAAAATTACAATGTATCCAGGTGAGAACAAAGAGAACACATTTAGTTGGTTCAGACAGTCATTTCAAAGAAAGGCAAATTACTTCAAAAAGATGGTCATCTATATGGTTGTGTATAGCAAATCTTAGATCAGACACAAGAAGCATATGTCAACAGATGACTATTTGCTGGTTGTCTGCTGCCCCCTAGGGGATTGGAAATGGTATGACAGCCAAATAAATTGTCTAGTAGAACACATGCAGAGCCAGTCAGGGAGGCGTCTCCTAAAAATAACCTATGAGATGTTTAGATCCAAGGACGAATCACAGACAAGCTTCCGAAGGGCCTATCATATTGTTTCACCAATGATTAAGATAATAGAAGCTGAATGCAAGAGGAGAAAGGAGGCTGGCTAACTTTTTGCTGAACTCTGGACTGATAACTTGCTGTGTTGGGACACAGTCACTTTAAGCAAATTGGGCTACTTTTTATTATCCATATTGCAAATACCCTTATTTCATATGAGGTGAAACAAGAAGTTCTAGAAGCTGAGTTATCGATTTGGTTAATTTGGTGAAGTATACGCGATTAATAAATATATATAATAAATCAAAGGTATTTGGTAACCATAACTAATTGCAGTTAGTAGATTTAAAAGGGCATTTTGTATTTTAGCTTGCATTCATAGTCCTGTGTAGTCTTAACTAGTCACTCTTGTATGCTAAGTAATTAATTTATTTGCTAGATAAATATTCTTTGTATTGCATATTTCTAAGTCAGGCCCATTATTGTAAGTAAATCTCTCTGGTGTGTAATTTATCTTTGCAAATATATATATATAAAACAACAATTAAAATTATATATATATATATATATATATATATATATATATATATATTTATATATTAGAATTTGTCTTAATTGTAGATAATTAAGGATTTATCTCAGCTTAGATAAATTGGCATATAAACTGACTGTATACAGTAAGAATATATATATAACTCCTGATGTTTTAATTAGGGTTGTATAGAATCATTTGTGGGCTAAATAGCTTAAGTATATTTGTCTGGAAGTTAGTGACCCATATTGTGATATTTCATTGTGAATAAGGTTAATTCTAGAGGTATATTTGGTTTGCTTTGTAAAGAATATTATAATAGTTTAAACTTGTATAGTTTGATTCATATCCGGTTTCCTATAAATATAATTCAACGTGTCTATAAATTTAACTAATATAAAGAATTTAGGAATTTACATTAATTTTATGTTTTCTATATGCATTTTATTGGGGGTTTGTTTAAAGAATAATTATTAAATATATTGTATTATAACCCAGCCATATACTGACATATTAATTGGAGGCACACTGCTGAGATATTATTAATATTTATCACATTGGTATAATATATTTGTAGTAAATAGAAATTATTATTGAAAAAAAATATATATTTTTGAAAATATTTTTTTTTCTCTTTCTTCTTATTGGCCAAAATTGTATTAGCATTTTAATTGATCTAAATACTAAGCCAATATAATAATGTCTGTAACCAGAAGTAAATCTGAATCTGTACATAGTGTTGAAATTTGTTCCCCGAAATTACCCCGCAGTCAGGGTAATGTTCTTAAGATGGACATTATAGGCCACATTAAAAAGAGGTGTAATATTGTGCGTGATTTAAATGATTATATGGATATGCTTGAAATTAAGGCTAAAAATATTGCTATTGATGATGGAAGGTGGAATGAAAAAAATTAATTATTCCAAGAATTATTAGAAATTAATCAATGCAAAAATCTAAACAAAACGGGATGAACTTATACTAAAATCTTGGCCCCTGGTAATATGCATTATTGATGAAATGTTGCTATACCTCATAGAGAAGGAATTGCAAATACAGTGGCTAGAAGATAGTAGTCACTCCTCGAGAATTTAAATATAGCCGAAAATAAAATTGATGAGTTTGCCCAAAATATGGCCACCTTACAAAAATATAATCAAGGTTTAGTAGCTCAGATAGAAGATTTGCATAAGGAACTCGCACAAAGCCAGAGAGAATTAAGTGGTTTAAAAGGATCATATTGTCATAATGAAAACCCCTCTATTAGCAATGAGGATAATGCAGATAATCCTAAATCTCTTAAAGATTACATTAGTATTGAGCTACAGAAATGTAGGGAAGAATTTAGACCAGGGACCCCTATTGGGTCAGAAATACATTTCCCAAATAGACAGTCACCTCATGTTTTGAATTCAAGGAACTGCTATACCTCAGCTGAGGAGGGGGATGAAAGCTCTAGTAGTGAGTCAGGGCAGAGCTAGCTAACCAAATAGCCCACGTAGTACCAATGTACGTAGGGGGTCTCCCCATAGTGAATATAGGGCAAATAAGAGATGCTCCAGTCCCAAAAATAAGGCTCCTAGGAATGCCCGAGATACGCCTAATATGGTATATGACACCCCTAATATAATTAAATTTTTAAGTTATACAGTACCTAAGTTCTCCAAAAGGGAACCAATTCAATAATTGACCACTTTGGCCTTTGAAAATGCTTTATCCATAATGAATGTCATAAGTGAGTAGTCAAAAATGACTTTCTGCCCTGGGTATTTGAAGGTAAATATCACAAATTCTTTGCTTCACTAAAGGATATGAATAATTATTCCTGGAATGAGACAAAATGACAGTGCAGAAAAGAATTTGGGCAATATCGCACTAAAACTGCAGCGAAAATAGCTGTATACGGTTTAAAATGTAGTGCGAATCAAAGCCCTATAGAATTCCTTTCTGTACTGAAAAGTGCGTACAGTATGGCTGAAGATTATCCCATATTTAAATGCTCAGAATTTGTGAATTTATTTTTTGAAGCATTGCCCGCACACATCAAAGTTAATTTAGCTAGAGATTTTGATGAACACTGCTCTTTGGGCTGGCTGATCAAAGAGAGTACAAAATTATACTCCAGTCCGGTGAACAGGGGGTTAAATTGTGGCAGAAACTAGGGTGTCACCTAGCCCCCTTAATTTGGAGTCTTAAAAGAAAACCTATGCAGAGGTGGCCCGAGAAAACAGGCCATCCCCACAAAGTTTTAACTCTGCCCCTCCCCCAACACGGGCTGAGGCGCAGAGAGATTATGCTCAAGATGGGGGGCATACCCAAGTAAATAATTATTTCCAAAGAGATTAACGCCCACAAAAGAATTGGTATCCCCGTAAAAATAAATACCAAAAGTGGCGAAAATACTCTCAGGGTAACCAGACACCCCAAATAAATAGTGCTCCTCAAAATACTAACGCTGAACAAGTTGAACCCCAAAGACAGCCACATCAAAATAGGAACAATAGATATGATTCTGAGGCATCCCAAGGATCCAGGAATCGGTACCCTGGGATATCAAAAAATCGGTCCATAGGTAAAGATAGCTTGTCCATTCAAGTGGGCCAACTCAGTACGCAAGTTAGTCAATTATGTACACTATTTACTAATATGAGTCAAGCTTTTACGGCTCAGCAACCTAACCATCCTTTTTTAGGGGTACAGCTAGTGGCCAGCAGTGGGCCACAGGCACAGTCATAAATACTGCAGTATTACCTGAAAGAGGGGGGAGAGATATACTAAATAAAATGATAAATGTAAATAATAGTTCTAATCATATTATCTCCCTACAGACCAGAAACGGACAATTTAGCTGTGATGACGAGCAACCTCAGCCGGGAAACTCTAACAAATCTCTTCCTTTGCAGCATTCTCTTAACCTTATTTCCACAGATGCAGTACACAGGAACCCAATCGATCCTATTACAAAGGGATGGACTGGTGAGCATGAAAGTTCTCCTGCATCAGGTAACGTTGCAGATTTAGGTAACGCGTGGCGAAGCCCACAGATGTGTGATAATGCCAATTTTATGTGTGAAATGGTAGAAACTGCAGGGAGATATTATGTATTAGCTGAGCTCCAGGATTCAGTCTCCAACCCTATCATGGGATTGATTGACACTGGATCTCAGGCAACTATTTTATCCCACAGGTTTTACCCACCAATCAGCAAGAACAACACAGTGTGTTCACCAAAAATGGTCCGGCATCTAAACTTACATTCTTGCATTTCAAATAAAGATACCAAGAGAATGAAAAGAATTTCATAATAGGAGTAAATTAGAAAGTTGCTTAAAATTGCATGCTCTATCTGAATCATGATAGAAAAAATTTGGGTTCAGTATCCCTTTAATTGTAGATAATTAAGAATTTATCTCAGCTTAGATAAATTGGCATATAAACTGACTGTTTACAGTAAGAATATATATAACTCCTGATGCTTTAATTAGGGTTGTTGTATAGAATCATTTGTGGGCTAAATAGCTTAAGTATATTTGTCTGGAAGTTAGTGACCCATATTGTGATATTTCATTGTAAAACACAATTTATGCTTACCTGATAAATTTATTTCTCTTGTGGCGTATACAGTCCACGGATCATCCATTACTTGTGGGATATTCTCATTCCCAACAGGAAGTTGCAAGAGGAAACCCACAGCAGAGCTGCAATATAGCTCCTCCCCTAACTGTCATAGCCAGTCATTCGACCGAAAACAAGCCGAGAAAGGAGGAACCTTAGGGTGCAGTGGTTACTGTAGTTTAAATTTAAAAATTACCTGCCTTAAAATGACAGGGCGGGCCGTGGACTGGATACACCACAAGAGAAATAAATTTATCAGGTAAGCATAAATTGTGTTTTCTCTTGTAAGGTGTATCCAGTCCACGGATCATCCATTACTTGTGGGATACCAATACCAAAGCTAAAGTACACGGATGAAGGGAGGGACAATGCAGGAACTTAAATGGAAGGAAACACTGCCTGTAAAACCTTTCTCCCAAATATAGCCTCCGAAGAAGCAAAAGTATCAAATTTGCAAAATTTTGAAAAAGTATGAAGCGAAGACCAAGTCACCGCCTTGCAAATCTGTTCAAAAGAAGCCTCGTTTTTAAAGGCCTAAGTGGAAGCCACAGCTCTAGTGGAATGAGCTGTAATCCTTTCAGGAGGCTGCTGTCCAGCAGTCTCATAGGCTAAGCGGATTCAGCTTCTTAGCCAAAAAGAAGGAGAGGTTGCCGAAGCCTTTTGATCTCTCCTCTGTCCAGAGAAGACAACAAACCAAGCAGATGTTTGATGAAAATCTTTAGTAGCTTGTAAGTAAAAACTTTAAAGCACGGACCACGTCCAGATTGTGAAACAAAGGGATGGAACAACAATCTCTTGATTGATATTCTTGTTAGATACCACCTTAGGTAAAAACCCAGATTTGGTACGCAGGACTACCTTATCCGTATGAAAAATCAGATAAGGAGAATCACATTGTAAGGCAGATAACTCGGAGACTCTACGAGCCGAGGAAATAGCTACCAAAAAAAGGACTTTCCAAGATAAAAGTTTGCTATCTATGGAATGAAGAGGTTCAAACGGAACTTCTTGAAGAACCTTAAGAACCAAGTTTAAGCTCCATGGTGGAGCAACCGGTTTAAACACAGGCTTGATTCTAACTAAAACCTGACAAAATGCCTGAACGTCTGGAACATCTGCCAGACGCTTAACTAGTTGACAATCCTTTTTCCAAACCTTCTTGGAGAAAAGATAATATCCTAGCAATCCTGACCTTACTCCATGAGTAACCCTTGGATTCACACCAATAAAGATATCTACGCCATACCTTATGGTAAATTTTCCTGGTGACAGGCTTTCGTGCCCGTATTAAGGTATCAATAACTGACTCGGAGAAGCCACGCTTTGATAAAATCAAGCGTTCAATCTCTAGGCAGTCAGCCGCAGAGAAATTAGATTTGGATGGTTGGAAGGACCCTGAAGTAGAAGGTCCTGTCTCAGAGGCAGAGACCATGGTGGAAAGGATGACATGTCCACTAGATCTGCATACCAGTTCCTGCGTGGCCACGCAGGTGCTATCAGAATCACCGACGCTCTCTCCTGCTTGATCTTGACAATCAGTCGAGGGAGCAGAGGAAAAGGTGGAAACACATAAGCCAGGTTGAAAGACCAGGGCGCTGCAAGAGCATCTATCAGTGTCGTCTTGGGATCCCTGGACCTGGATCCGTAGCAAGGAAGCTTGGCGTTCTGGCGAGACGCCATGAGATCCAGTTCTGGTTTGCCCCAACGATGAATCAGTTGTGCAAATACCTCCGGATGGCGTTCCCACTCTCCCGGATGAAAAGTCTGACGACTTAGAAAATCTGCCTCCCAGTGCTCTACACCTGGGATATGGATAGCTGATAGGTGGCAAGAGTGAATCTCTGCCCAGCGAATTATTTTTGAACTTCTAACATCTCTAGGGAACTTCTTGTTTCCCCTTGATGGTTGATGTAAGCTACAGTCGTGATGTTGTCCGACTGAAATCTGATGTACCTCAGAGTTGCTAACTGAGGCCAAGGCTGAAGAGCCTTGAATATCGCTCTTAGTTCCAGAATATTTATTGGAAGGAGAGACTCCTCCTGAGTCCACGATCCCTGAGCCTTCAGGGAGTTCCAGACTGCACCCCAACCTAGAAGGCTGGCATTTGTTGTTACAATTGTCCAATCTGGCCTGCGAAAGGTCATACCTTTGGACAGATGGACCCGAGATAGCTACCAGGGAAAATAATCCCTGGTCTCTTGGTCCAGATTCAGTTGAGGGGACAAATCTGTGTAATCCCCGCTCCACTGACTGAGCATGCATAGTTGCAGCGGTCTGAGATGTAAGCGTGCAAACGGCACTATGTCCATTGCCGCTACCATTAAGCCGATTACTTCCATACACTGAGCCACCGAAGGGCGCGGAATGGAATGAAGAACCCGGCAGGAATTTAGAAGCTTTAATAACCTGGACTCCGTCAGGTGAATTTTCATTTCTATAGAATCTATCAGAGTCCCTAGAAAGGAAACTCTTGTGAGTGGGGATAGAGAACTCTTTTCCTCGTTCACTTTCCACCCATGCGACCTCATAAATGCCAGTACTACGTCCGTATGAGACTTGGTAATTTGGAAGTTTGATGCCTGTATCAGGATGTCGTCTAAATAAGGGGCTACTGCTATGCCCCGCGGCCTTAGGACCGCCATAAGCGACCGGTAATGCCTGTCTTGAAAGGCAAACCTGAGAAACCGATTGTTAGGGGTAATATGAACCTGATGGCAGCCATCTTGTTCTTCGCAGCCATCTTGTTCCTCGCAGCCATTTTGTAATGAATAGACTTTATTATACTGGGGTATTATGCAGTAAGAATTATATGCATGTTATGATAATTTCCTTAGCTGTTCGGCCTTGCCAATGTACCCTGGCCCGACACCCAGAAATAAGATAGAATAAGATAATGTAAACAAGAGGCTTCAGAATCCTTGTTGTCTCCGCAGATGGTAGTTTGTTATGACTCTGTAATTATTGTTATGAGAAACTCATGTTCCAGTTTTTCCTTGTAAATTGCTCTGTATAACTGTGTAAGATGACGCGGTCCTAACGTGTCATCCCCTTAACCCTGTATGTCACTATAAGAAAGGCTTGCACTGTGCAATAAACAGAATTGGCTTTCGATCATAATGCTGCGTGGTCTGAGTCATTCTAAGGGGCCCTTATCAGATAATCTACATATGCCTCAGGTGGTACACTAGGCCCCAGGCTTTGGCCTGCGCTGACACCCCCCCGTGGGATTATACACCTTACAATTCTTGGTGTCAGTTTGTGGGATTCGCAGTGCGTAAGTATGAGTGCTTTTACCATGCTTTCCTTCTGTGAATCTGAACCTAAATTTAGTTGTTTGTGTTTTTTTGTTTTTTTTTTTAAAAAAAGGTGTAATATATGATAATGATATAAGGTTAAAGGGGTTCCTGTGGTTGAAGCACAGGTTTGCGGAGGTTATAGTCCTGCCGGCAGTTGTGATACCCCTCCAGACAGGTAATCAGTCCTGTGCTGGGACACGACAGGTATTGTGAGTCCTGTCGGTGATAAGCGCGCAAGTAATATATGTATGCCAGTTGACGGGGAGCTTTTAAGATAAGCTACTCCGGGCGAACTTGGCAGTGAGTGAGTCTCACGTGTGTTGAAGTTTCCCATATTCATTCCCATAATAGAGTTTTGCTACCCACCTGAAGCTCATGTTGATATCTGATGCTTGCTTTGCTTTGATTTGTTTGTGTTTTTTGATGCTGTGCGTAGAAAATATTAAGTGGCTATGCATGTTATTATTGTGGCTATTATTGTATTGAGAAAGGGGAACTGCTCATAGATAAGATTGCACAGAGAAAATTACATGTATAAGGTAAAAGAAAAAGAGAGTTAATAGTTTCTGCAAAAGACAGAAATATTTTTTTTAAAACACTGTCAGTAAGTACTGCTGTTTGATAAATAGAGAAATCTCTGTGTTAAAGAATGTAGCAGGCAAAGAAGGGGGGCCACCACTGAGCGCGCACATAGCTCAGAAGAAAAAAAAAAAAAGAGGAAAGAAACCTGCTACAGCAGCTCCGTTTGTAAGATTTTTTTTGTTTGCTTGCAGTAACAAAAATGAAATTTTGTATATTGAGATGCATATTGTGTGATGGTCTGTAGGTTCTCACTGTGGTATGAGTGTAACAGATTTGCTTTAAACCAAAAACAGAATGTATTATTTGAAAATGATTATCCCAATCCACGCAAAAAATGGCCATTTTGCGTGGAATCGGAAAGAAAAAAATGCATTGTGGACATGGTGAAAAGTTAATCTAGTGTTTTTTATATATATATATATATATATATATGTATGTCGTACGCTAGAAATTAGATGTTTTTCTGAGAAAGGAAAAAAGGGAGTGAATCTCTGGTATGCGAGATGGAATGAACTTGTGTGTCTGTATCGTAAGAATGTTTCCTTATGTTTCTCTGTTGGGAAATCAGACGTTTTAAGAAGATATTTTGTAATGTTATTTTATATACCTGTATTTTAAAGTCACCAGCATGTTTTAAGTATGTGGTATTCATATGCAGTTTTAGTTTTAAGTGATAATTGTTGTTCGGCATGTAAAGATATGATATTGTTTTTGCAAGTGAAGTAACGGCTTTGAAAGTGCGATGGTGTGTGATTTTTTTGTCACGCTCTGGTAAATATGAAATTGTTTCTGGTATGATTAATGGGTTAACGTATGTTGTATTTGTAAGGTCTGTGCACGGCGTGGGTGCACACAATGAAATATATTTATAGGCTGTAATTGAAAGTTTTTCTAAAAGGGCGTCCGTTTTTGTTGCAAGTAAATTAATCTGCAGGTCATGCTACAGTACAGAGGTGAAATTGGTGTGGTAAATCATACAAGCAGCCTAAATTATGGTTAGGATATACATATGTAATTTGCGTGATGAATGGTTAGTCCTTAAAGGGACAGTTCACTGTAACAAGGTGTTGCTATTAATGTATTGTCCATGACTTGTTATACAAGCGGCATATTATCTTATATTTCTCTGGAAAATCAGAGCTCAGTGCGTAGACGGAGCAATAGAAAATTGTCATTTTCTTATTTAAAGAACCAGTGCAATAACCCTGTATTAGTAGTTTGCTAAATATATTTTTAGAGACCTTTCTTTGTATATATTTATTTTAAATTTGCTGTTCAGATAGCAGATATTTTTTTTGCAGCATAACTTAATTCTCTCTGTAATGCAAACTGAAGTGATAAGTTGTCTACAATTTTAGTGTAGGGATCCGTGAGACTAGCGGACAGAAAAGAAAAAACCGAGAAAAAACAGAGGAGTGAAAATATTTAAAGGGATACAGGAAAACTGGTATAACATCTGAGAATTTAAGGGAATATTTACATAAAAGACGATGAGGTTTACTGTAAGCCTAACACTAGTATATTTCACTGTGTTAGCAGTTTCAATTAAAGATTATTTTTAGTTTGGTTAAAATGTCCCTTTAATTAGCCTGCATCCCACTGTGAGTGCGTTCTTATGCTGCTTATGCTTGTTTAGGCTATTTAATGAACGTCAGTATACATTTTTTATTATAAGGATCATTGGGATTAATTTAAAGGGGAAATTGTATTAGTATTTCTTTTTCAGAAAGCTTATTTTTTTGTGTTATATGCAGTTGTTATATTTGGCTGGAGAGCTGCAGAATGGGGAATATCAAATTATATACAACGTTAAATCCAATAATTTTGTTGTGGTTAAACTAATTAGCATTTATCAAGTTTTAGTGTGAATTTTATATTTTTAAGCAGTAAACAGTGTTTTCTCCTTTAAGTAAAAATGAAACTTTGAGCTTGCCTCACTATCCTTGAGAAAGACTGATAACACTGTGCATGTTTTGGTTTTTTTTAAAAAAAAAGAAAAGAAAGTTCTCTCTTGTGTTTGGCTTTGTCGAGAACGATTTGTCCTTTACATTTAAAGCGGCAGTACTGGTGTTCTATGTTATAAAAAATGATAACTATAAATTGCTCACTACAAAGAAACAAGTATTTATATTATATTCTGTCATAGAATATAGCTTAAAAATGATAATTTTATTTCTGTGGCTGTCAAACTGTATCTCACAGATATAACTTTTTGTTATTTAAAATAACCCCCACTGCGTTCAATGAATAAATGAAATATTATTTAATGAAGTGATTTCAGTGACACTTTAAAATATATATAGTTATTTGGTTATTAACTAGTCTACCACGATTATTGCAATGACTTTGATTGCTGCTTAACAGTTAAGCCGTGGTCTATAAGGTGTCTACAAATAAACACCCCTAATTAAGGCAATAGGGGTCAGCAAACAAATGATGCACATTTTATCTGATTCTACTGCATTTATATAACTTGCTAATTTATCTGTTCACAGTTTTGATTTTATTTATATGGCTTACGTGTATTCTGTCTCTTGGTGTTGTAATGAGATTTATACAGCCTGTGATAAGAGGCAGTCCTCAAAGGTTTCAAAAATTAGCATATGAGCCTACCTATGTTTGGTTTAATCTAGGAAGGTTGGTTAAAATTAAAAGTCCTATCTGAATAATGAATTTTCATTTATCCTAGAATATCCCTTTAACAGTGGCTACTGTGGTTATCTGATCTTTCCCAAATAAGCGCAATTTTATTTGTGCAATCTGCAACTTAAGTTTCTTGGGCATCTGCTGTGATTGTTTTCTTTGTGTGATATTAAAGTTTTGTACATAGTGGATGTTTTTAATTGTTTGTCGTGTTCTGAGTGTGTTGCATTTCAGCGAATGTCAGAATATGTGTTGCATTCTAAGTTAATTGTGGTTGTTTGAAATTTGTGTCAGCAGCTAATGTTTCATTTTGTGTAAGACAAGAACGATTGGTTTTCATCGTTTGTTATGTTTTTCTCATTTTGCTTGCTATTGAGAATTGTCTCTGCATGAGTGGAGTGCATGATTTATCGTTTAGTTTCTTGTTATCTTGTGTTTGCGTGTCACATGAGATGTTTTACGCAAACATGGGGGAAGTATTGATGAATATCTTTATGTAATGGGGGTGATTGTTTTGATCTTTTTATTGCCTTTCTGTGTTTTATTTTGCTCTCATATTTCAGATGCCTAAAATGTTTTATTTTTCTATGTGGTTCTTAACACTATATTTGTATTTGCAGGATGAGAGTATGCAGCTGTTTTCAGAGATTGAAACACACTAACTGAATTATTTTTGAGTTTCCATATTTAGGTAAAATCTGTACAGGCAAAATTCCATAAGTGCACTCTTCAAAAGATTAAAGATTGAAAGCAAGTAAACCTTTAAAGAAAGAAAAGATAAAGATGAAATACTTTTTGTCAAGCTTGTTTTAACCACCATACTGCAGTAAAAAAAGTTACTGAACTATCTTTGGATCCATTCTTTGCTTTGCATGCTGGTACCAGCCCCAGAACTGGACTCTGGGTAATCCATGACTGTTTCCTCTGATGTGTGTCTTCAGGACATAAAGACTATCCTTCTCTGGACTGTGCCTTACCGCTCGATATGGAAGTCCTGTTATGCTGTTACAGGGTCAACCAATTAAATTAGGGGAGTATTGTTTTAACCCTATTCCTTATATTGCTTGTTTTGTATTCTCTTGTATTTGTTTTATTTTTATTGATCATATTGGGTATAAGACATCATATGCTTCATTGGTATTAGTGCACATTGTAGTTTATGTGCTTAACATAGTAACTCTTTAGATAAATGTAAATGTGAACTTTGCAGTATTGTACCCTATTGAATGGCCCACTGAGTATAAGAAAATATGTTTAAGGAAAATGCTGCACCATAGCATAATATTTTAGACCCTTCACCCTTTAGAACATAAGGAGGACACGTCTAAGCTAGAAGTTTATAGTAAATATACAGAGAAACGTTTCAGGGAATAGCATAATTATAGTTTATGAAAACAAAGGTATTTTTCCCTTTTATTAATTAGTATGGTATCTGCAAAGTGAATTTGGTCATTCCTGATGTTTGTCAAAGAGAGTAATTCTTACCATCAAGATGTGTTTACCTTTAAAAGAGCTTGTAGTTTTAAATGATGTTCTGTTTGTATGCTTTCCTCATATAGGAGTGTGAGAGAATTTAGGTTGCATAAAATAATTAGTAAACTAGGAGTGTTTATACCAGATGAGATTGTTGAATATTAGGATCATGGTTGGAGAATTATAAGCATTATAGATAGCAGCCATCCAGAATAAAGCAACACAAGGTTCTTTTATTTTTTAGAAGTTCAAAGTGATATTGTAAAGAAATTCATTTATTTTCATTGACTGTTTGTCTTTTTTTCCATTCTTACTACAGGGCAGGCCTTAGCATAAGTTTTGGTATAACCCTTCAGGCCCTTGATGAAGTCTGACAGGATTTCACTTGCGTAGTATTCATGAAGTATCATTTAAAAGTGTATAGAGAAGTTGTAAATTATTCTCTGAGAAATATCAATGTATTTAGTTTGTATTATATATCAACAATGTTTTGTTTGATTTTAAATGACATAGGATGAAAGTGACGTTTTATTTGGGCATAATTGTGATTGTATTGCGGTGTGTACTCATCCTGTACTGTTTCTGTTTGCTTCCTAGACTCCCTGTGACTCGAGTGTTTGCTTGCCATGGGTATCCACTGGTTGCCTTGTCTACCCCATGAACAAACCATCAGATTTCCAGTATCTCCCTGCGGAAGAACCATGGATAAGCACCCCTACTGCAAATGAACTGTTGCAGAACTGTATTATAGCAAAGTGTCAAGGTGCAGCGCTCTCAAATGGACAAAGACTGTTCTTAAAGTGATCAGAGGCCACCTAGAGACAGTTGTGCTGTTGCTATGTCATGCTTTACTGTGGAAAAGAACTGTTGGACATATTGGGGGGTGCTAGCAATGCAGGTGGAGAGATAGAAGATGCAGCGTTGTTTGGGGGTAGATGGGGGGCTGGTTGGGTCTCTGTGCTGGTAGACCGGTAGTTTTGGGAAGGCTGGAAGATAGATGGAAGGTATTGGAGGGACTGTACCTATATGCAGTGACAATTAGCCTATAAAAGTATATCACGACATAGGAATATTTTTCTCTTTAGTATTCTCACAGAGTTCTGTTACCATAATATAAGGCTTTACTAATTTTCTATGCCTGTCTATTTTTATGTTATTCTGTTAGAATAAAAGGATGGTATGTTAGGGGTAATATGAACCTGATGGCAGCCATCTTGTTCTTCGCAGCCATCTTGTTCCTCGCAGCCATTTTGTAATGAATAGACTTTATTATACTGGGGTATTATGCAGTAAGAATTATATGCATGTTATGATAATTTCCTTAGCTGTTCGGCCTTGCCAATGTACCCTGGCCCGACGCCCAGAAATAAGATAGAATAAGATAATGTAAACAAGAGGCTTCAGAATCCTTGTTGTCTCCGCAGATGGTAGTTTGTTATGACTCTGTAATTATTGTTATGAGAAACTCATGTTCCAGTTTTTCCTTGTAAATTGCTCTGTATAACTGTGTAAGATGACGCGGTCCTAACGTGTCATCCCCTTAACCCTGTATGTCACTATAAGAAAGGCTTGCACTGTGCAATAAACAGAATTGGCTTTCGATCATAATGCTGCGTGGTCTGAGTCATTCTAAGGGGCCCTTATCAGATAATCTACATATGCCTCAGGTGGTACACTAGGCCCCAGGCTTTGGCCTGCGCTGACACCCCCCCGTGGGATTATACACCTTACACCGATGATGATCTTTGTGTATTGGAATGTGAAGATAAGCATCCTTTAGATCCACTGTAGTCATATATTGACCCTCCTGGATCAGTGGTAGGATGGTACGAATAGTTTCCATCTTGAACGACGGAACTTTGAGGAATTTGTTTAAGATCTTTAGATCCAAAATTGGTCTGAAGGTTCCCTCTTTTTTGAGAACCACAAACAGATTTGAGTAAAAACCCTGTTCCTGTTCACTCCCATAACTAGGAGGTCTCGTACACAGTGTAAGAATGCCTCTCTCTTTATCTGGTGTGCAGATAATTGTGAAAGGTGAAATCTCCCTTTTGGGGAGGAAGCTTTGAAGTCCAGAAGATATCCCTGGGATATAATTTCCAACGCCCAGGGATCCTGAACATCTCTTGCCCACGCCTGGGCGAAGAGTGAAAGTCTGCCCCCTACTAGATCCGTTACTGGATAGGGGGCCGTTCCTTCATGCCGTCTTAGAGGCAGCAGCAGGCTTTTTTGACCTGCTTACCTTTTTTCCAGGTCTGGTTTGGTCTCCAGACCGTCTTAGATTGAGCAAAAGTTCCCTCTTGTTTATTATTAGAGGAAAATTAGACTGTTTGGCCCTAGATTTGGACCTGTCCTGAGGAAGGGCATGACCTTTTCCTCCAGTGATATCAGCAATAATCTCCTTCAAACCAGGCCCGAATAGGGTCTGCCCCTTGAAGGGAGTGTTAAGTAGCTTAGATTTTGAAGTCACGTCAGCTGACCATGATTTAAGCCATAGCGCTCTGCGCGCCTGTATAGCAAAACCAGAATTCTTAGCCGTTAGTTTAGTCAAATGAACAATGGCATCAGAAATAAAATAATTGGCTAGCTTAAGTGCTCTAAGTTTGCCAAGTATGTCATCCAATGGAGTCGCTACCTGTAAAGCCTCTTCCAGAGACTCAAACCAGAACGCCGCAGCAGCAGTGACAGGGGCAATGCATGCAAGGGGCTGTAGGATAAAACCTTCTTGAATAAATATTTTCTTAAGGTAACCTTCTAATTTTTTATCCATTGGATCTAAAAAAGCACAACTGTCCTCGATAGGGATAGTAGTACACTTTGCTAGAGTAGAAACTGCTCCCTCCACCTTAGGGACTGTCTGCCATAAGTCCCGTGTGGTGGCGTCTATTGGAAACATTTTTCTAAAAATAGGAGGGGAAGAGAATGGCACACCTGGTCTATCCCATTCCTTATTAATAATTTTTGTAAACCTTTTAGGTATTGGAAAAACATCAGTACACACCGGCACTGCAAGTATTTATCCAGTCTACACAATTTATCTGGCACTGCAATGGAATCACAGTCATTCAGAGCAGCTAAAACCTCCCTAAGCAACACGCGGAGGTGTACAAGCTTAAATTTAAAATGTAGAAATATTAGAATCAGGTATCTTCCTGAGTCATTAACATCACCCACTGACTGAAGCTCTCTTTCCTCAGCTTCTGCATATTGTGAGGCAGTATCAGACATGGTTCTTAAAGCGTCAGTATGCTCTGCATTTTGTCTCACCCCAGAGCTATCTCGCTTACCTCTAAGTTCAGGTAGTCTGGCTAATACCGCTGACAGTGTATTATCCTTGACTGCCGCCATGTCTTGTAAAGTAAACGCTATGGGCGCCCTAGATGTACTTGGCGCCATTTGAGCGTGAGTCCCTTAAGCGGGAGTCAAAGGGTCTGACACGTGGGGAAAGTTAGTCGGCATAACTTCCCCCTCGTCAGATTCTTCTGGTGATAAAAATATTATTAAAAGACAGAAAATGATCTTTATTGCCTAAAATGAAATCAGTACATTTGGTACACATTCTAAGAGGGGGTTCCACCATGGCTTTTAAACATAATGAACAAGGAGTTTCTTCTATGTCAGACATGTTTATACAGACTAGCAATGAGACTAGCAAGCTTGGAAAACACTTTAAATCAAGTTAACAAGCAAATATAAAAAATGGTACTGTGCCTCTAAGAGAAACAAATTTTGTCAGAATTTGAAAAACAGTGAAAAACAGTGAAAAAATGCAGTAAATCAAACAAAATTTTTACAGTGTATGTAATAGACTAGCAGAGCATTGCACCCACTTGCAAATGGATGATTAACCCCTTAGTTCAAAAAACGGATAAAAAAAAACGAAAGACGTTTTTTTAACAGTCACAACCAACTGCCACAGCAAGCTGTAGCCCTACCTTCCCCAATAAACGACTTTGGAAAGCTTTTGGGCCCTTTAGAGATGTCCTATAGCATTCAGAGGGCCTTTGAGGGAATCTGGATGTCTTAGTTTGTAATTTTAACTGCACAAAAAAAACGTTAAAATAGGCCCCTCCCACTCATAGTAACACAGTGGAAAGCCTCAGGAAACTGTTTCTAGGCAAAATTTAAGCCAGCCATGTGGAAAAAACTAGGCCCCAATAAAGTTTTATCACCAAAGTATATATAAAAACGATTAAACATGCCAGCAAACGTTTTATATTGTAAATATCATAAGGGTATTACCCCTGGGAATAAGCATGATACCAGTCGTTATTAAATCACTGTATTCAGGCTTAACTTACATTAATCCGGTATCAGCAGCATTTTCTAGTGTTTTCCATCTCTAGAAAAAATTCTAACTGCATATACCCGATAGCAGAATAAACTGCACGCCATTCTCTCGCTGAAGTTTTACCTCATCTGTGTAATCCCCTCAGACATATGTGAGAACAGCAATGGATCTTAGTTACAACCTGCTAAGATCATAGAAACCTGAGGCAGATTCTTCTTCTATTTACTGCCTGAGATAAAATAGCACAACTCCGGTACTATTTAAAAATAAAAAACTTTTGATTGAAGAAAATAAACTAGCTATATTTAACCACTCTCTCTTACGACCTCCTTGCTTGTTGAGAGTTGCAAGAGAATGACTGGGTATGACAGTTAGGGGAGGAGCTATATTGCAGCACTGCTGTGGGTTTCCTCTTGCAACTTCCTGTTGGGAATGAGAATATCCCACAAGTAATGGATGATCTGTGGACTGGATACACCTTACAAGAGAAAACAGAATTTATGCTTACCTGATAAATTACTTTCTCCAACGGTGTGTCCGGTCCACAGCGTCATCCTTACTTGTGGGATATTCTCTTCCCCAACAGGAAATGGCAAAGAGTCCCAGCAAAGCTGGTCACATGATCCCTCCTAGGCTCCTCCCACCCCAGTCATTCGACCGACGGACAGGAGGAAATATATATAGGAGAAACCATATGATACCGTGGTGACTGTAGTTAGAGAAAATAATTCATCAGACCTGATTAAAAAACCAGGGCGGGCCGTGGACCGGACACACCGTTGGAGAAAGTAATTTATCAGGTAAGCATAAATTCTGTTTTCTCCAACATTGGTGTGTCCGGTCCACGGCGTCATCCTTACTTGTGGGAACCAATACCAAAGCTTTAGGACACGGATGAAGGGAGGGAGCAAATCAGGTCACCTAAACGGAAGGAACCACAGCTTGCAAAACCTTTCTCCCAAAAATAGCCTCCGAAGAAGCAAAAGTATCAAATTTGTAAAATTTGGCAAAAGTGTGCAGTGAAGACCAAGTCGCTGCCTTACATATCTGGTCAACAGAAACCTCGTTCTTGAAGGCCCATGTGGAAGCCACAGCCCTAGTGGAGTGAGCTGTGATTCTTTCAGGAGGCTGCCGTCCGGCAGTCTCATAAGCCAATCGGATAATGCTTTTAAGCCAAAAGGAAAGAGAGGTAGAAGTCGCTTTTTGACCTCTCCTTTTACCAGAATAAAGAACAAACAAGGAAGATGTTTGTCTGAAATCTTTAGTAGCCTCTAAATAGAATTTTAGAGCACGGACTACGCCCAAATTGTGTAACAAACGTTCCTTCTTTGAAACTGGATTCGGACACAAAGAAGGTACAACTATCTCCTGGTTAATATTTTTGTTAGAAACAACTTTAGGAAGAAAACCAGGCTTAGTACGCAAAACCACCTTATCTGCATGGAACACCAGATAGGGCGGAGAACACTGCAGAGCAGATAACTCTGAAACTCTTCTAGCAGAAGAAATTGCAACCAAAAACAAAACTTTCCAAGATAGTAACTTAATATCTATGGAATGTAAAGGTTCAAACGGAACCCCTTGAAGAACTGAAAGAACTAGATTTAGACTCCAAGGAGGAGTCAAAGGTCTGTAAACAGGCTTGATCCTAACCAGAGCCTGAACAAATGCTTGAACATCTGGCACAGCTGTCAGTCTCTTGTGTAGTAAGACAGATAAAGCAGAGATCTGTCCCTTTAGAGAACTTGCAGATAATCCTTTCTCCAAACCTTCTTGTAGAAAGGAGAGAATCTTAGGAATTTTTATCTTGCACCATGGGAATCCTTTGGATTCACACCAACAGATATATTTTTTCCATATTTTATGGTAAATTTTTCTAGTTACAGGCTTTCTAGCCTGAATTAGAGTATCTATTACAGAATCTGAAAACCCACGCTTTGATAAAATCAAGCGTTCAATCTCCAAGCCGTCAGTTGGAGGGAAACCAGATTCGGATGTTCGAATGGACCCTGAACAAGAAGGTCCTGTCTCAAAGGTAGCTTCCATGGTGGAGCCGATGACATATTCACCAGGTCTGCATACCAAGTCCTGCGTGGAAACGGTGGGAATACATAAGCTAGGTTGAAGGTCCAAGGTGCTACTAGTGCATCTACTAGAGTCGCCTTGGGATCCCTGGATCTGGACCCGTAGCAAGGAACCTTGAAGTTCTGACGAGACGCCATCAGATCCATGTCTGGAATGCCCCATAATTGAGTTATTTGGGCAAAGATTTCCGGATGGAGTTCCCACTCCCCCGGATGGAATGTCTGACGACTCAGAAAATCCGCTTCCCAATTTTCCACTCCTGGGATGTGGATCGCAGACAAGTGGCAGGAGTGATCCTCCGCCCATTGAATTATCTTGGTCACTTCTTTCATCGCCAGGGAACTCCTTGTTCCCCCCTGATGATTGATATATGCAACGGTCGTCATGTTGTCTGATTGAAACCTTATGAATTTGGCCTTTGCTAGTTGAGGCCAAGCTCTGAGAGCATTGAATATCGCTCTCAGTTCCAGAATGTTTATCGGGAGAAGAGACTCTTTCCGAGACCATAGACCCTGAGCTTTCAGGGATTCCCAGACCGCGCCCCAGCCCACTAGACTGGCGTCGGTCGTGACAATGACCCACTCTGGTCTGCGGAAGCTCATTCCCTGTGACAGATTGTCCAGGGTCAGCCACCAACGGAGTGAATCTCTGGTCTTTTGATCTACTTGAATCATCGGAGACAAGTCTGTATAATCCCCATTCCACTGTCTGAGCATGCACAGTTGTAATGGTCTTAGATGAATTCGTGCAAAAGGAACTATGTCCATTGTTGCAACCATCAATCCTATTACTTCCATGCACTGCGCTATGGAAGGACGAGGAACAGAATGAAGTACTTGACAAGAGCTTAGAAGTTTTGATTTTCTGACCTCTGTCAGAAAAATCCTCATTTCTAAGGAATCTATTATTGTTCCCAAGAAGGGAACTCTTGTTGACGGGGACAGAGAACTTTTTTCTTTGTTCACCTTCCATCCGTGAGATCTGAGAAAGGCTAGGACGATGTCCGTATGAGCCTTTGCTTTTGACAGGGACGACGCTTGAATTAGGATGTCGTCCAAGTAAGGTACTACTGCAATGCCCCTTGGTCTTAGAACCGCTAGAAGGGACCCTAGTACCTTTGTGAAAATCCTTGGAGCAGTGGCTAATCCGAATGGAAGTGCCACAAACTGGTAATGCTTGTCCAGAAAAGCGAACCTTAGGAACTGATGATGTTCCTTGTGGATAGGAATATGTAGGTACGCATCCTTTAAATCCACGGTAGTCATAAATTGACTTTCCTGGATGGTGGGTAGGATCGTTCGAATAGTTTCCATTTTGAACGATGGTACCCTGAGAAATTTGTTTAGGATCTTCAGATCCAAAATTGGTCTGAATGTTCCCTCTTTTTTGGGAACTATGAACAGATTGGAATAAAATCCCATTCCTTGTTCTCTTATTGGAACTGGATGTATCACTCCCATCTTTAACAGGTCTTCTACACAATGTAAGAATGCCTGTCTCTTTATTTGGTTTGAAGATAAGTGAGACCTGTGGAACCTTCCCCTTGGGGGTAGTTCCTTGAATTCCAGGAGATAACCTTGAGAAACTATTTCTAGCGCCCAAGGATCCTGAACATCTCTTGCCCAAGCCTGAGCAAAGAGAGAGAGTCTGCCCCCCACTAGATCCGGTCCCGGATCGGGGGCTATCCCTTCATGCTGTTTTGGTAGCAGTGGTAGGCTTCTTGGCCTGCTTACCCTTGTTCCAGCCTTGCATTGGTTTCCAGGCTGGTTTGGGTTGTGAAGTATTACCCTCTTGCTTAGAGGATGCAGAATTATAGGCTGGTCCGTTTCTGCGAAAGGGACGAAAATTAGACTTATTTTTAGCCTTAAAAGACCTATCCTGTGGGAGGGCGTGGCCCTTTCCCCCAGAGATGTCTGAAATAATCTCTTTCAAATCTGGTCCAAATAATGTTTTTCCTTTGAAAGGAATGTTAAGCAATTTTGTCTTGGAAGACACATCCGCTGACCAAGACTTTAGCCAAAGCGCTCTGCGCGCCACGATAGCAAACCCTGAATTTTTCGCCGCTAATCTAGCTATTTGCAAAGCGGCATCTAAAACAAAAGAGTTAGCCAATTTAAGTGCTTGAACTCTGTCCATAACCTCCTCATACGAAGATTCTTTACTGAGCGACTTTTCTAGTTCCTCGAACCAGAAACACGCTGCCGTAGTGACAGGAACAATGCATGAAATTGGTTGTAGAAGGTAACCTTGCTGTACAAAAATCTTTTTAAGCAAACCCTCTAATTTTTTATCCATAGGATCTTTGAAAGCACAACTATCTTCGATAGGAATAGTAGTGCGTTTGTTTAGAGTAGAAACCGCCCCCTCGACCTTGGGGACTGTCTGCCATAAGTCCTTTCTGGGGTCGACTATAGGAAATAATTTCTTAAATATAGGGGGGGGAACAAAAGGTATGCCGGGCTTTTCCCACTCTTTATTTACTATGTCCGCCACCCGCTTGGGTATAGGAAAAGCGTCGGGGGGCACCGGAACCTCTAGGAACTTGTCCATCTTACATAATTTCTCTGGAATGACCAAATTGTCACAATCATCCAGAGTAGATAACACCTCCTTAAGCAGTGCGCAGAGATGTTCTAATTTAAATTTAAATGTCACAACATCAGGTTCAGCTTGATGAGAAATTTTTCCTGAATCTGAGATTTCTCCATCAGACAAAACCTCCCTCATGGCCCTTGAGATTGGTGTGAGGGTATGTCAGAACAGTTATCATCAGCGCCCTCTTGCTCTTCAGTGTTTAAAACAGAGCAATCGCGCTTTCTCTGATAAGTAGGCATTTTGGATAAAAGATTTGCTATGGAGTTATCCATTACAGCCGTTAATTGTTGCATGGTAATAAGTATTGGCGCACTAGATGTACTAGGGGCCTCCTGTGTGGGCAAAACTGGTGTAGACACAGTAGGGGATGATGTAGTATCATGTTTACTCCCCTCATTTGAGGAATCATCTTGGGCAATATCATTATCTGTGGCATTACTGTCCTTACTTTGTTTGGACACTATGGCACAATTATCACATAAATTTAAATGGGGAGACACATTGGCTTTCATACATATAGAACATAGCTTATCTGATGGTACAGACATGTTAAACAGGCTTAAACTTGTCAACAAAGCACAAAAAACGTTTTAAAATAAAACCGTTACTGTCTCTTTAAATTTCAAACTGAAAACACTTTATTACTGAATATGTGAAAAAGTATGAAGGAATTGTTCAAAGTGTCTTAAAGCATTAAAAGTATTGCACACCAAATTTCAGAGCTTTAACCCTTAAAATAACGGAACCGGAGCCGTTTTTAAATTTGACCCCTATACAGTCCCAGCTATATGCTTTGCTGAGACCCAACCAAGCCCAGAGGGGAATACGATACCAAATGATGCCTTCTAGAAGCTTTTTTAGTGATTCTTAGATCCTCACACATGCATCTGCATGTCTTGCTCTCCAAAAACAACTGCGCAGTAATGGCGCGAAAATGAGGCTCAGTCTATAACTAGAAAGGCCCCCAGACTAAAAAAGGTGTCCAACACAGTGCCTGCCATTTTTTAAACGTTCCCCAAGATTATAATGCCAATTATTAGCTAGAATCTGCATAATATGCCCCAATAAAGCAATCGTTTTAGCCCATAAAAATGTCTACCAGTTTTTAAGCCCTTTTTTAAGCCCTTTATTCTTTTATGTTTGACTAAGAAAATGGCTTACTGGTCCCCATGAGGGGAAATGACAGCTTTCCAGCATTACATGGTCTTGTTAGAAATATGGCTAGTCATACCTTAAGCAGAAAAGTCTGCTAACTGTTTCCCCCAACTGAAGTTACTTCATCTCAACAGTCCTGTGTGGAAACAGCAATCGATTTTAGTTACTGTCTGCTAAAATCATCTTCCTCTTACAAACAGAAATCTTCATCCTTTTCTGTTTCAGAGTAAATAGTACATACCAGCACTATTTTAAAATAACAAACACTTGATAGAAGAATAAAAACTACATTTAAACACCAAAAAACTCTTAACCATCTCCGTGGAGATGTTGCCAGTGCAACGGCAAAGAGAATGACTGGGGTGGGAGGAGCCTAGGAGGGATCATGTGACCAGCTTTGCTGGGACTCTTTGCCATTTCCTGTTGGGGAAGAGAATATCCCACAAGTAAGGATGACGCCGTGGACCGGACACACCAATGTTGGAGAAATAAGGTTAATTCTAGAGGTATATTTGGTTTGCTTTGTAAAGAATATCATAACAGTTTAAACTTGTATAGTTTGATTCATATCTGGTTTCCTATAAATATAATTCAACGTGTCTATAAATTTAACTAATATAAAGAATTTAGGAATTTACATTAATTTTATTGTTTTGTATATGCATTTTATTGGGGGTTTGTTTAAAGAATAATTATTAAATATATTGTATTATAACACGGACATATACTGACACTCCATAAAGGAAGGTATTCAAAACAAAGATTCGCCTAATTCCATTATAAGATCAAACATGCAGCACCCATTTGAAACTCAGTGGCATTTAGAAAACCAACAATGTTCAGAGTTAAATTACAGGAAAAGGGGACAAAATAAATAATGAAAGGATATTGCAAAGTTTTTTTTAACTACACATAATTAAACATTTTATATTACAATCTAATACTTTTTAATATCCCTTCAAAGAGATGAGAATAATAGTTGGCTCTCCAGCCGGACACTGGAGATGGGATCAAGCTCTGATCAATGAAGGTCTTTGTAAGATAAAAGAAAGATCTGCAGCAGTTTCTGAGAGATATGTCTCTTTCCTGAGGCTCAGTGGCAAGGATGTGAGCTGGACCAGAGGCTCAATGAAAAGGAATCTGGCATATAAAAGACGATGCAAAATTCTAAGTGGGAGTACATCAAAAGCAAGATAATCTGATGTCCTGATGGCTGATATGATTATGGAGAGATAACTGAAAAACACCTGGTTTATACCATGCGTAATACTGCAACATAAAAGGTCATTTGACAATAGGCTGTTATGCATCATTAGACCTGGATTATATGATGTAATTTAATGGCATCATACAATGTTCTTAGTCTGACCCTTAGGGCTATACGGACTTAGATTGCCAAGAATGAAGATCTATGCACATTGTGGATAAAGAGTTTAGCAGACTATATAAGATAAAGTATCTCTTGGAATGAGCCAAGCCTGATGTTCACCCCTCTGATATACACTGTTCAGGCGTTAAAAAGGACACCATTCTACAGGAATGTCAAAGGGAGAAGGATCAGTGTATAATTCTGCAGCATAATAGGCTAGTACTGCTATAATTGCAGCCATTTTCAACAAAATTCTTAAATGTGCAACTAGGGAAGAAAAAAACTCTTCACAGCAGCATTTATCTGTTATAGGGCAAGAGATAAAACATGAACAAGGAAAATATTCTTCTCAATGATATTAGAGAGAAACCTTATGTCTGATCCAAAGTTAGAAATATGGAATGGAGCAAGAGAGAGGCACTGAAGTAGTGTATACCTGAAACTTGGAATGAGAAAAGACACATGGAGACAGTCTTTTGTGCTTGCTACCAAGTAATGATTTATACAACTAAAGCAAATGTGAATACAATCTGTAACAGAGGTTCTACCTTTAACATAACATGTTTAGATGCAAAGTACAATTTATAAATATATAATAATCTATTTTAATAACACTGTATTGTATACTGACCAGTTGTCCATTTCGAATGAAAGTTCCAAACCATGTACGGACTTTTGCATTTGTCCCAAGGAGTAGTCCACTCACAAAACACACCATGTTGCTTACTCCATCATCCCCTGTCTCATTTTTGGTATGGTCCAGAGTTAAGGCCACACCAAGTCCTGGAAGATGACATTCTTCTACCTAATAAACAGAAATAGTAATAAGTATTCAGTAATTTCTGGTAAGGAAGGTGTTTGCAACCACTTCACACTTCAACAATCACCGTAAAAAAATTAAATTATTGGGTAGATTGAGGGAAACATGCCCAGTCCTTAAAAAAAGTGTTGGTACAGAAAGTTAAAATGTAAACTTTAATTCCAGAAAGTAAAAAAAGAAAGAAAAAAAAAGAAGTTGAAAGCATAAAATATAGTAAAACATTATACTATAAAGTAGGAAGCAGGTAGTAGCATCTCCCACAAATCTAATAGCTGACAGTGAGGTATCACAACAAAAAAAGTATCCTTTTTTAATTACAGGAACATCATTTTTATACAAGAAACAACTCTAATACATTTTAAAATAAAATATCCACGTTTAGAAGACACAACAAATAAGCATTGTTTAATGGTCCTTTAACACAAAAGAATAAAGAAGTACATCTATTAATAGAAGAATGGATTTAAAAAAAATG
Source organism: Bombina bombina (assembly GCF_027579735.1). Lineage (NCBI taxonomy): Eukaryota > Metazoa > Chordata > Amphibia > Anura > Bombinatoridae > Bombina > Bombina bombina. Next base: position 636,001,340 of record NC_069501.1, on the reverse strand, counting down.
CTGTATCTGAATTGTGAAGGTGTAATTTTGACTTCCATGTCCTGTGAATTGCTGTTGGTGAGGACATCATATAATAGGGACTGATGCAGTTGGGGGTTTATAAGTAAGTAAATTATCTGCACAAAGAGGAAGTCAGTAATTCTGATAAGTAACACTAGAACCTATTTGATACAGATACCCCATCTAACAGCTGTTCCTTAGCAGCTGGTATTAGTGACCAGTTGGGCTGCTGTATTTATTTAATCACACACCTAGAGAACTTGATCACTATATACTAGCAATCTAAATATGATTTAGTCTTTAAAATGGAGCCAACACAAATAATATAGTGTGGTGAGGTGTTTTTTTTCATTGCAGCTTTGCTTTAGTGACAATTACTGTATAGCAGTGTGTCCTAAGCTTTTTTCTAGTAGTTGTTTAAAAAATAACTACTGGCATTAAGAAGCTTAACCCCTTCACCCAATCCGATGTATATATACGCTGTGCAGTACTTTGGCTATTGTAACGCATCACAAATTTATACGTCGTCGCTTCAGGATGCTCCAGCACTCTGGGCTGTTAAGTTACAGCCGAGATGTGGCGCTCCTGAAGCTTCAGGCATCTGCCACATATGCAGCTGAAGCGCGATAGGTGCTCCACCTACATATGAGGGCAGATGCCTGATCGTTACAGTGACACTGTGTGTGTCACCGTCTGAAACGATCTTCTGCTGGAGCTGGTGGGAGGAGTGGGCGGGAGTCGGGTGGGCAGCCCAGCAGGGGAGGCGGGAGGAAGTGGGAGGGGCCCTACGCTACAGAAAATTTGAAATAAAGGGACAGGGAGGGATGGGGCAGCTACGCTACAGAAAAGGAGATTTGGGGGTGTGAGGGCCCCCTAACTAAAGATCGGGGGTGGGAGCTACACTACCTACAGAAAATATATATTTTAAAAAAAACAAAATTTATGCTTACCTGATACATTTCTTTCTTTCTGGATATGGAGAGTCCACAACGTCATTCAATTACTAGTGGGAATATCACTCCTGGCCAGCAGGAGGAGGCAAAGAGCACCAAAGCAAAGCTGTTAAGTGTCACTCCCCTGCCCATAATCCCCAGTCATTCGACCGAAGGGAAATGGAAAAGGAATAACACTAAGGTGTAGAGGTGCCTGAGGTTTAGTCAAAAAGAACTGTCTTAATAAAGGGTGGGGTCGTGGACTCTCTATATCCGGAAAGAAAGAAATTTATCAGGTAAGCATAAATTTTGTTTTCTTTCCTAAGATATGGAGAGTCCACTACGTCATTGAATTACCCAAGCTAGAGGACACAGAATGAACAGGGAGGGAAAACAAGACAGGCAGACCTAAATAGAAGGCACCACCGCTTGAAGAACCTTTCTCCCAAAAGAGGCCTCAGCCGAGGCAAAAGTATCAATTTTGCAAAATTTGGAAAAAGTATGCAGAGGACCAAATTGCAGCCTTGTAAATCTGTTCCACAGAAGCTTCATTTTTGAAAGCCCAAGAAGAGGAGCCCTCATTCCACAGCTGTAATTCTCTTAGGAGGCTGCTGTCCAGCAGTCTCATAAGCAAAACGAATCATACTTCTCAACCATAGGGAAAGAGAAGTAGAAGTAGCCTTCTGACCCTTACGCTTTCCTGAGAAACAAACAAACAGGGCAGAAGACTGGCGAAAATCCTTAGTTGCCTGTAGGTAGAATTTTAGAGCACGCACAACATCCAAGTTGTGCAACAGAAGTTCCTTATGAGAAGGAGGAATAGGGACAGAGAGAAGGAACAACAATTTCCTGATCAATATTTCTTTTTGAAACCACGTTAGAAATACCCCCCCCAATTTAGTACAAAGAACCGCCTTATCCGTATGAAAGATAAGGTAAGGCGAATCACACTGCAAAGCAGAGAGTTCCAAAACTCTCAGAGCAGAATAGATAGCAATAAGAAACAAAACCTTCCAAGATAGCAACTTAATATCTATGGAATACATTGGCTCAAACAGAGTCTGCTGAAAATTTTTTAGGAACAATATTAAGGTTTCAAGGAGGAGCAACAGGTTTAAACAAAGGCCTGATCCTGACCAGGGCCTGACAAAAAGATTTAACATCTGGCACATCCGCCAGATGCTTGTGTAACAAAATAGATAATGCAGAAATCTGACCTTTCAGAGAACTGACTGACAACCCTTTCTCCAGACCTTCCTGGAGAAAAGACAAAATTCTAGGAATCCTGACCATCCTCCAAGAGTAACCCTTTGATTCACACCAATAAAGGAATTTACGCCATATCTTATGGTAATGTTTTCGAGTAACAGGCTTGCGAGCCTGGATCATGGTCTCAATGACCGACTCAACTAAGCGTTCAGTCTCCAAGCAGTCCGCTCCAGAGAAATGAGATTTGGATGTAGGAATGGACCCTGAGTTATTAGATCCTTCCTCAGAAGAAACCTCCAAGGCAGCCGAGATGAAATCTTCACTAGGTCTGCATACCAGATCCTGCGAGGCCATGAAGGAGCTATTAGAATTACTGATGCTCTCTCTTGTTTGATACAAGCAATAACTTGTGAAAGGAGCGCAAACGGAGGAAACAGGTATGCTAGACCGAAATCCCAAGGAACCGTCAGAGCATCTATCAGAGCGGCCTGAGGATCTCTTGACCTTGAACCGTACCTTGGAAGCTTGGCGTTCTGCCGAGACGCCATCAGATCCAACTCCGGCATCCCCCATTGAGGGTTAACCTAGAGAACACCTCCAGATGGAGAGCCCACTCCCCGGGATGAAATGTCTGTTTGCTCAGGAAATACGCTTCCCAGTTGTCCACTCCAGGAATGTAGATGGCAGATAGACAACAATTGTGAGCTTCCGCCTACTGAATAATCCGTGAAACCTCCTTCATGGCTAAGGCACTCCGAGTTCCTCCCTGGTGGTTGATGTAAGCCACTGAGGTGATGTTGTCCGACTGAAACCCGAGTAACCGGGCTAAAGACAATCGCTCTCAACTGCAAGATGTTTATGGGGAGAGCAGACTCCTCCCGATTCCATAGTCCCTGCGCCTTTAACGAGTCCCAGACTGCTCCCCAGCCTAGAAGTCTTGCGTCCGTGGTCACAATCACCCAGGAATGTTTTCGGAAGCATGTGCTCTGAGACAGATGGTCCTGAGAAAGCCACCTCGGGAGAGAGTCTCTTGTCGACTGGTCTAGCTATATCCTCTGAGACAGATCTGAATTGTCTCCGTTCCACGGTATGAGCATGCATAATTGCAGAGCTCTCAAATGGAATCGAGCAAAGGGAATGATGTCTATGGAAGCGACCATCAGACCAATTACTTCCATACATTGAGCCACTGATGGCCGAACAGTAGACTGAAGAGAGAGGCAAGAGGAGAGAATTTTGGATTTTCTGACCTCCGTCATAAAAAATTTAATAGATAGACAATCTATAATGGTCCCTAAGAAAACCACCCTTGTAGCTGGAACAAGGGAACTCTTTTCCAGATTCACTTTCCAACCGTGGGAACGTAGAAAAGACAACAAGATCTCTGTATGAGAGTTTGCTTGTTGAAAAGATGGCGCCTGAACCAATATACTGTCCAGGTATGGCGCCACTGCAATTCCCCAAGACCTGATCACTGTCAAGAGAGCCCCCAGGACCTTTGAGAAAATTCTGGGAGCTGTGGCAAGGCCAAACGGAAGAGCCACAAACTGAAAGTGTTTGTCTAGAAAGGTGAATCTCAGGAATTTGTGATGATCCCTGTGGATGGGAACATGGAAATACGCGTCCTTCAGGTCTATGGTTGTCATGAACTGACCCTCTTGGACCAAAGGAAGAATGGAACGAATGGTTTCTATTTTGAAGGACGGTACCCTGAAAAACTTGTAGAGGCACTTTAGGTCTAAAATGGGTCGAAAAAGTTCCCTCTTTTTTGGGAACCACAAACAGATTTGAATAGAATCCTAGACCCTGTTCCCTTACTGGAACAATCACTCCCAGGGAGGAAAGGTCATGAACGCAGTTCAAGAATGCCTCTCTTTTTACCTGATCTGCAGATAATCTTGAGAGGTGAAATCTGTTCCTGGGAGGGAACGTTTTGAATTCTATTTTGTAACCCTGAGATACTATGTCCACAGCCCAAGGGTCTGGGACATCTCATCTCCCCATTTGACAAAACAGGGAAAGTCTGCCCCCCACTTGATCCGATCCCGGACCGGGGGCCGACCCTTTATACTGACTTAGACTCAACTGAGGGTTTTTTTGATTGCTTCCCCTTATTCCAAGGCTGATTGGGCTTTCAAGAAGACTTGGACTGCTCCTGCTTGGAAGAGGAAGACTTTGACCTTTGAAGTTACCAAAGGAACGAAATTTACTTTGACGTCCTTTGAGTCTGTTCTTCTTGTCTTGCGGCAGAAAAGACCCTTTTCCACCCATAATAACATAAATTATTTCTGCCAGACCAGGTCCGAACAAGGTCTTACCCTTGTAAGGAAGTGCCAGAAGCTTAGACTTAGAGGTAACATCAGCTGACCAAGATTTTAGCCACAATGCCCTGTGGGCTAGGACAGTGAAGCCAGACATCTTGGCTCTTAGTCTAATAACTTGCATGTTAGGATCAGAAATAAAGGAATTGGCTAGTTTGAGAGCCTTAATCCTATCTTGTATCTCTTCCAATGGAGTCTCTACTTAAATTGATTCATACAAGGCGTTGCACCAATAAGATGCCGCACTTGCTACTGTGGCAATACAAACTGCAAGTTGCAATTGAAGACCTTGATGAACATACATCTTCTTTAAATAAGCTTCTAGCTTTTTGTCCATGGGATCCTTAAAGGAGCAGCTATCCTCTATAGCGATAGTAGTTCTCTTAGCCAGAGTAGAAATAGCCCCTTCTACTTTAGGCACCGTGCGCCAAGAATCTTTAATGGAGTCTGCAACAGGAAACATCTTTTTAAATACAGGAGACGGGGAGAAAGGAATCCTTGGCGTCTCCCATTCCTGTGAAATAATCTCTGTCACACGGTCTGGGACAGGAAGAACTTCCACAGAGGAAGGAACATAATAGTATTTATTAAGTTTACTAGACTTCTTAGGGTTGACAACGACAGAAGTATCGGAGTCGTCCAAAGTTGCCAATACCTCCTTTAACAGTACACAAAGGTGTTCAAGCTTAAATCTGAAGTTTACTTCTTCAGTATCAGACGAAGGAATAATACTGTCTGAATCTGAGATTTCACCCTCAGAGGCTACCGACGTATACTCCTCATCAGACTTATGCAGGAGGGCAACCTGCGTAGCAGTAGGTGGAACAGAAACCTTACTATATGAATGTCTAATTGTCCTCTTGCATTTTCCCAGCATAGGAAAAGCAGATAATGCTGCAGATACCGCAGAAGATACCTGTGCAGCAAAATCTGCAGGCAAATAAACTCCTCCAGGAGGCTGAGAGGAACTGCAGGGCACTGTATGTGACTCCATAGAGGCTTGGGGCGTTTGAGGAGAATGCTGGGGCATTGCCTGAACAGCATCATCCTGAGAGACATTGGGCTCAGAGGGCAACAATGTATCTTTAAATTGAAGTGTTCTAGCTAAGAATGCAGCACAGAATTGCATAGGCAAAACAATTTGTGCCTCAAGGCATAAAAAGCATTTGTCAAAAGACACAGAGTCTTGGTCCATGACCATAATACTAAATAAAAAATTCCCCAAATTGTAGACATTTTTAAAATACACTGTCATTTTAAGAATTGTTAATACCACAGCCGCTTAACGGGACAGTCAAGTAAAAAAAAAAAACTTTCATGATTTAAATAGGGCATGTAATTTTAAACAACTTTCCAATTTAGTTTTATTACCAATTTTGCTTTGTTCTCTTGGTATTCTTAGTTGAAAGCTAAACCTAGAAGGTTCATATGCTAATGTCTTAGACCTTGAAGGCCGCCTCTAATCTGAAAGCATTTTGACAGTTTTTCACCACTAGAGGGCGTTAGTTCATGTGTTTCACATAGATAACATTGAGCTCAGGCACGTGAAGCTCCTAGGAGTCAGCAATGATTGGCTAAAAATGCAAGTCTGTCAAAAGAACTGAAATAAGGGGGCAGTTTGCAAAGGCATAGATACAAGGTAATCAGAGAGGTACAAAGTATATTATTATAACTGTGTTTGTTATGCAAAACTGGGGAATGGGTAATAAAGGGATTATCTACCTTTTTAAACAACAAACATTCTGGTGTTTACTGTCCCTTTAATGTCATGCAAAAATTCTTTAAAATAATAAACTAATCAGGCCCCCTACACCTCAGACAGGCTGAGGTGCCTTACCTTAACACTTATACACAATTTTGCTGTCAGAAGTCTCTAAAACGATCATATAGTAGATTGACACTGAAGAGACTGAAATTCAATGACGCCGCCCCGCTCCGTGAATATCCGACAGCAGAGAGAAGACACATGACCGGTAAAGAGAGGAAATTACGCAGCAAGTAAAAGGCGCATGTTTCCCTCTGCCTAGCCTACAACACCGGAGCTTAATTTACACAAACGCTCAAGCGGTTTGTCAGTTAGCCTGTTCTAGCTAAGCAAGCAAAGAAAAACAACTGCCAAATTTTAAGTTTATACATAAATCACTGTATAAGCCACACACATATTAATAAAGTATTTCAACAAAATTAGCCCAAAGAGGAAAAACGTCCCAATAAAAGGGAAGATTAACCTCTAGTCTCAACATACATAATGTGCCTGCCCACTGCCAAAGAAAATCCTGTATAAAGGATTTTAAAAATGTCCACATCTACTGCATATGACATATTCTTCTGAAGTGCTAGTCTCCAAGACCTAGAAGACAAAAGCACTTACCTGCAGTCTAGCTGTCCGGCAGGAAGACAGCTCACAAGGCGTGAAAGGACACATACTCTTTACAGAGACCTGTAGAAAAAAAAAGAACAGAGTAACCAACTCTGGCTTCTGTACTATGGGCAGCAATGTGTTAGCAAACCTCACAACTTCCTAACTGCTTAAAAAAACCACCATTACTCTACTGAAGAGATAAACGTGGATTTAGCGGACCCAAATCCTTGCTTGCAGGGAAAAGTACCCGAAAAAGGAATTCATTTCTTCAGACACCAAACTTCACCTCCTCCATTGACAGAGGCAAAGAGAATGACTGGGGGTTATAGGTAGGGGAGTGACACTTAACAGCTTTGCTGTAGTGCCCTTTGCATCCTCCTGCTGGCCAGGAGTGATATTCCCACTATTAATTGAATGACGTTGTGGACTCTCCATATCTTAGGAAAGAAAATGTTTTATAGGTAATGGCAGATAGCAGCCAGTACCTAAGATGGCGCCTAACCGTCAGAGGGGAGATCCTACTATATATATATATATATATATACACAAAACACAGGAATGGACCGCACTCACAGACTGGACTGGGTACACATCCTAAGCCACTGTTAACTCCACAGCCCTGAACACTGACAGACAGCTGCAAAGTTCCCAGCAACCCAGGCAGTTAACCCCCGAGCAACCTGGGTGTCAGGTCCGCAGGGGAGCATTACAAACATTAACACAAAACACAAAAAACCCAGCACTCACTAGCAGATTCACAGCAATGTTTAAAAGCAAAACTGGGGGAAGTCAGTTACATTTGGCGCCAAAGGATCAAGCCCAGGACCACGACAAGGTCTCCCCCTTCCTGGGACCCTAACCAGCACCCACACAATGCATACTTCCAAACAAACCAACTGGGAACCTCCCAGAGTGACACAGGCTTTTGTAACCTCCCCTATGTAAATACAAAACACAGGAATGGACCGCACTCACAGACTGGACTGGGTACACATCCTAAGCCACTGTTAACTCCACAGCCCTGAACACTGACAGACAGCTGCAAAGTTCCCAGCAACCCAGGCAGTTAACCCCCGAGCAACCTGGGTGTCAGGTCCGCAGGGGAGCATTACAAACATTAACACAAAACACAAAAAAAACCAGCACTCACTAGCAGATTCACAGCAATGTTTAAAAGCAAAACTGGGGGAAGTCAGTTACATTTGGTGCCAAAGGATCAAGCCCAGGACCCTAACCAGCACCCACACAATGCATACTTCCAAACAAACCAGCTGTCTGTCAGTGTTCAGGGCTGTGGAGTTAACAGTGGCTTAGGATGTGTACCCAGTCCAGTCTGTGAGTGCGGTCCATTCCTGTGTTTTGTATTTACATAGGGGAGGTTACAAAAGCCTGTGTCACCCTGGGAGGTTCCCAGTTGGTTTGTTTGGAAGTATGCATTGTGTGGGTGCTGGTTAGGGTCCCAGGAAGGGGGAGACCTTGTTGTGGTCCTGGGCTTGATCCTTTGGCGCCAAATGTAACTGACTTCCCCCAGTTTTGCTTTTAAACATTGCTGTGAATCTGCTAGTGAGTGCTGGGTTTTTTGTGTTTTGTATATATATATATATATATATATACTGGCAGGGTTAACAGTGGGGGTTGGAGGAGGGAAGAGAGCTGTTTGGGAAGGATCAGGGGGGGGTGAGTGTCAGGTAGGAGGCTAATTTCTACACTAAAGCCAACATTAACCTTTTAAACTACCTAATTAACCCCTTCACTGCCGGGAATAATAGAAGTGTGGTGCGCAGCTGCAATTAGCGGCCTTCTAATTAACAAAAAGCAATGGAAAACCCATATATGTTTATGTCTGATGTTTCTGAACAAAGGGGATCCCAGAGAAACTTTTACAAATATCTGTGCCATGATTGCCCAATCAGTATGTAAATAATTTCTGTGAGAAACCCAAACCCAAAGTTTGTGAAAAAAGTACCAATTTTTTTTTTATTTGATGGCATTTGGCGGTGAAATGGTGGCATGAAATATACCAAAATGAGCCTAGATCAATACCTTGGGTTGTCTACTTAAATATATATATATAGATTTGATAGGTAAATAAATAAAAAAAAAGCAAGGCTCTATTTCTGTTTTAATGAAATGATAGCAAAAATGGTAAAAAAAACTCTGGTAATTTGGACAAGTTTTAGTCTGGAAGTCCCGGAAGTGAAAGGGTTAAAGGGACACTCAAGTCAAAATTAAACTTTCATGATTCAGATAGAGCATGCAATGCTAAACAACTTTTCAATTTACTTACATTAACAAAATGTGCACAGTCTTTTTCTTTCTACACTTTTTGAGTCACCAGCTCCTACTGAGTATGTGCAAGAATTCACAGAATATACGTATATGCATTTGTGATTGGCTGATGGCTGACACATGATACAGGGGGAGTGGAAATAGACATAACGTAACATAAATGTCAGAAAACATATCTACTACTCATTTGAAGCTCAGACTAAGTGCTATTGCATTGTCTTTTTATCATGCATTTATTGATTATGCAAATCCACTGTATTTACTGGTCCTTTAAATGTATTTTAGAACAGTAACGTTTATATGCTGCACCTAACTGATTTTACAAACTCTTTATGAGCATCTAATACAAAGTACAGAATTTCAAATACAGATAACTGGACTTTCCCAAAGTTGTACAGTACTTTCTTACCACCATGCCTCGAACTCTGAGGGCTTGAGATGGATTCATCCTGCATAACTGACGTAAAGCTTCAGTTCTGCGCCTTCCTCCAATGCTCTCTTCATCCTGACGTTCTCCATTCTTTATCAAGCTCCTGCAGACTGTTGGCATTAAGTAGAATGTATTTATTTACCAATAGCCTTCACATTTACACAAACTATAATATTGACAGATTAGTATTAGGCTTTTAAGTATGCAAAGCAAAGCAAATCAAAATACCTTTAATTTATCTGCAATTGAATTGTATTAAAAGGGACATTAAACTGCAGGTTACAACTACAGTAGCATTGTTACTATTCACCATGTTATTGTTTTGTACTCCTGTACCTGACCTGCAGCTGTCTTTAAAGCCAGTCTCTTATTTAAACCCTTACAAAATACAGTTGGTAAATTTCTGTTTCTTTATACTGAGTGCCGCAATCTTGTAGCGCACAGATTGTTGTATTCTGTAAAATAAGCAATGCGCTTTCACGGATCAATGACATTGCTGTTTTTTTTGACAACTGTACCTTGCACAATAGAAAGCAGAAGAGTTAGGAATCCTGATTACCCCACATCTAAACAAGATGGTCCCCTTAAATTTTGAACCTTTAAAAAAACCCACATAGTTTCTACTCTACACTCCTGGTCCAATAAACCAATTTCATGGCTAGGATGGGTTCACGCCATCAAAATGGTAATACTCCCTAAAATCCTTTATATCCTTCAGGCCTTGCCCATTCCTATCCCTGATCCCATTATACACCAATTACAGAATATATTTGGGATCACAAACGTCCACGAATTGCTACACAAACCCTATATCGGACTAAATTGGAGGGAGGGCTTGGGGTTCCCAACTTGCTATTGTATCGTTATGCGACTCTCATGGCTAGAATTGTGGATTGGTGCAGAAACGCCAGCCACAAAGAATGGATAGTTTTAGAACATGAACTCTCTCGGAGTAGCCAACTTGGAGGCCAATGCTGGCTTAAATCTAAAAGAGACCAGAGTTCCCCGGGACTCCCCCTATTAGTTGGAGAAACATTTAAAACATGGGAAAAAAATTCTGAGAGGATACAAAACAATCTCCACACCCCTTTCCCCTTTAACACCCTTGATGGGCAATCCCACAGCCCCCCTCCACTCCCCACACTTACGCTAAACACTCACTTCCACAAATGATACCCCATTATCTAATCTTACAAAATGGCAAACTCAAATCTAAAGAGGAGCTACTTGAGATTATGGGTCCCTCCCTTAAAAATTGGCTATTACATCATCAACTCTTGCACTCTCTTTCCATGCATGTAGATAAAAACAACTTAACTCAACCTTTGACCCCATTTGAATCATTATGTTATCTACCATTTCCAACCACGGGTATCCTCTCAATATCATATAAAGTATTACTCTCACATCGCGCAACTCACCCCCATCTCACAAAACAAGTTGGGAGATAGAGCTTAATGATCATCAACCAGCCAAGACATGGAATACTATATAAAACAGATGAGCTCCTCGGCTTCTTCTATGAATATAATGGAGATGAACACAAAGTTTCTTTGTAGATGGCATTACACCCCCGATAAACTGGGGAAAATATTCCCAGGCTCTAATACTGACTGCTGGAGAGGTTGCGCACAGAGAGGTACTTTCACACACATATGGTGGTCATGCCCTATTGCACAAACCTATTGTTCCTATATAGGTAAAGAAATAGAGCTAGTCATAGGTATCTCCCTTCCACATACCCCATGGACCTATCTTTTCAATCACTTTCCTCAACTGAAATGCAAGCTTAGACTCAAATTGCTTACTATCATGATCAATACGGCCAAACGATATATTCCATACTATTGGAAACGCTCTACTTTGCCGTCCACAAGTTTCTGGAGAGACAGGGTCACCACAGCTATAGAATTAGAACAATACCACTACTCGAAATTACACAAAATAGAAGATTACCTGTCAATCCGATTCCTCTGGGAGGAATACATCCACTCCACTCCTCTCCAATCCCAACACAGTGCGACTAATTAAATAGTCAGACCCCTTTCCCAATCAAAACTTCGCAGAGTCATACACATCATTTCCTCTTATTCTGCACATTGTACTTTAATTCAAATTATATATTTTCTAACAATTTGTAACATTTACCACTGCATCAGGGTTATTATATTTGTTATTTGTTTACTGTTTCTATATGTTTATACCACACTGTATTAAAGCTGCAGTGCACTTTGTAATTGAGGTTTACGCTATCAACCGCCAAGAGGCATTGCAATAAGCTCATGGACAATATGAAGAAGTAGAGGTTAATCCTTTAACCCAACCCGCAAATACTTGATCCTTTGACGAAGCGTTTTCCTATTCTATTTAACGTAACGGTTTTAGAATGCCCTGTATTTGTGTAATGTATGTTTTCATCTGGTACAATAAAGCTTTTTGAAATTAAAAAAAAAAAAAAAAAAAAAAGAAAGCAGAAGTTACATTTTTTACTGTTGTTTTGTTTGTTTGTGTAACACAATTTAGAAAGTTACATAGCAAATATAAAAAGCCCTCAGAAATATTAAAAATAAAATCAGTCATTGCAAAATGTAAAGCTACTGCCCTGTAATGTGGACACTAAATTGAAGTGCATGGTAACAGCTTGTCAAGAAGACAACAATATCACTGATCTGTCAATGTGCACCACCTCTGTCACAGGGTGCAGATGAAGAACCTCACTAAGCAGCACTATTGAAGGGGAAAATAAGAGAATAGATTTGAAGAGAGCTGCAAGCACAGGAGGAAAAACATAGAATGGTGAGTAGAAAGTAACCATTCTTCTGTAATTGTATGTACCCAGCAGTTTAATGTCCCTTTAAAATACATAAATAAAATTACTTTCATTTTAAGTACATTGATATGTACAATAAAAAGGTTATGTGCTGAATAGTAAACATATAACTGAAAATAATAAGTTAAATCATATGTAATTTGAACTGTGTAGGATGAAACTGTGAAGTGTGTTTGCATTAAAATGGACATAAAGAAAGTTGGGATAGAGACAGAATAATATATGTACTTTAATTACTTTACCTGCAAATTTATACTGCAGTGCCTTGCCATTAAACCTTTTCTTTTAAGTTTCTGAATTGTACAGCTCTAACTCCCCCCCACACATTTCCTTCTATGGCTGCATCTATATTTACTGTTGCTTTGGTAGAATGCAAAACAGCATAGTGATTATCTGCTGGAGCATGCCTAAAAGCTGTGAACCCAGTTTAAATACAAAGCCTGTGTCTAAACACTGATAGGGGAGTGGATCAGACTACTCCAGACAGCATGGCTATGTAATTCATGTTGCTTATTTTTTTAAATTATTTTAAAATACTTAACAGCAATTTTTAAACATTTTTTTATGCAAAATATTTTTATTTAATTAGCCCTTTTAGGAAATGCACAGATCTCAACATGTTTCACTTTAATGGAATGTTGTACAGTATAATAAGTTAGAACAGTTACTATAAAAGAACAAGAAACAACATTATAAAGTTATAAACACAACTTCAGCCAATCCTAACCTTAAACTTTGAAAATAAATAGGTCACATTTATACAAGCAGAACAAATAACAGATATTCTCATCCTATGATGTATACCTACCTTCATTAAAACTATCGGGAACGTTGGCGACAAGTAAGCATAGAAACCATGCTCCATTGCGAACATGAAGTAGTGCTTCAGCCATATCAGTAATTGGCAAGAGAGAATGTAATTCTGCAAAAGGACAGGATAGATCAGTTCAGCTATAAATGCACTAGATTGTAATGCTTTGTATTTTGGAGCAAGCTTAAAAGGGACTTGAAGCCAAAATGTTTTCTTTTATATTTAAGTTTAAGTATAGAACTTAAAATTTGAATTTACTTCATATTATCAAATGTCTTCATGCTCTTGGTATACTTTGTTGAATAGCAGGTAGGCAGGCTCAGAAGCATGCATTCTTGCAAAACTGCTATCATAAAAAAAAAAAAACATATGCATGCTACCTTCATAGATATTCTCTTCACCAATCAATATCATGAGAACAAGGTAAGTTTGATAATATAAGTACATTGGAAAAAAACAAAATTAATGCTTACCTGATAAATTTGTTTCTTTCCGGAGTCCACGGCTTGAGTAATTACTGTTGGGAATATCACTCCTGGCTAGCAGGAGGAGGCAAAGAGCACCACAGTTAAACTGCTAAGTATCACTCCCTTACCCACAACCACCCGTCATTCAACCGAAGGGAAATGGAGAAAAAGGAGTAACACAAGGTGTAGAGGTGCCTGAGGTTATAGTCAAAAGAACAACTGTAAAGTGTGGAGCTGTGGACTCACCATATCCGGAAAGAAACATATTTATCAGGTAAGCATAAATTTTGTTTTTCTTTCCTAAGATATGGTGAGTCCACGGCTTGAGTAATTACTGTTGGGAACCAATACCCAAGCTAGAGGGCACGGATAAATAGAGAGGGGCAAGACAGGCAGTCCTAAACAGAAGGCACCACCGCTTTTCATGCCAATTTGGAATCAGCTGCGGGTTTCTTTGATTGTTTCCCCTTGTTCCAAGGCTGATTGGATTTCCAAGAAGACTTGGATTGTTCCTGTTTGGAAGAAGAAGGGGAAGGAACGAAAATTACACCACCGCTTTCTCCCAAAAGAAACCTCAGCCGAGGCAAAAATATCAAATTTGGAAAAAGTATGTAGAGAAGACCAAGTTGTAGCCTTGCAAATTTGTTCCACAGAAACTTAATTTTTGAAAGCCCAAGAATAGGAAACAGCTCTTGTAGAATGAAAAGTAATTCTCTAAGGAGGCTGCTGTCCAGCAGTCTCATAAGCCAAACGAAATATACTTTGTAACCAAAAAGAAAGGAGTAGTAGCAGTAGCTTTCTGACCTTTACGTTTCCTAGAGAAACAGACAAAGAGGGCAGAGGACTAGCGAACAACAATTTCCTGATTGATATTTCTATTAGAAACAACCTTAGGAAGGAAACCTAACTTAGTACAAAGAATCGCCTTATCGGCATGAAAAATAAGATAAGGGAAATCGCACTGCAGAGCTGAGAGTTCCGAGACTCTTCGAGCAGAAGAGATAGCAACAAGAAACAAAACCTTCCAAGATAACAACTTAATGTCTATGGAATGCAACGGCTCAAACGGAGCCAGCTGTAAAACTTTTAAGAACAAGGCTAAGGTTCCAAGGAGGAGCAACAGACTTAAAAAGAGGCCTAATTTTGACCAAGACCTGACAAAAATATTGCACATCTGGCACATCCGCCAAACGTTTATGTAGTAAAACTGATAAAGCAGAAATCTGACCCTTTAAGGTACTAACTGACAATCCCTTCTCCAGGCCTTCCTGAAGAAAAAGATAAAATTCTAGGAATTCTAATTGTACGCCAAGAGTAGCCCTTGGATTCACACCAATATATTTACGCCATATCTTATGGAAATCTTTCTAGTAACAGGCTTGCGAGCCTGAATCATGGTCTTAATGACCGACTCAGAAAAACCCCGCTTAGACAGACAGAATTAAGCGTTCAATCTCCAAGCAGTCAGCTTCAGAGAAACAAGATTTGGATAAAGGAAGGGACCCTAAGGTCCTTCCTCAGAGGTAGTCTCCAAGGTGGGAGAAGTTATTTTTAGAAAAAATAGGGATCTTAAAAACATGCTAGCACCTTCTAAATTGAGAGGAATTACAGAAAAGAAAAGAACAGCTTGGGTGGGAAAGGGAGGAAGGTAATATTGGCACATTTAAATGTAGAGCAAAGGATTGTGTCATGTGTCCCCCACCTGAGAAAAGGAAACAATGTGTTCACAAGCTCTGATGGTCGAAAAGAGTATAAGATTACAAGTAGATGCACATGTATGACCACACATGTCGTATACATGTTAAAGTGCAAGTGTAATCTGTTTTACATAGGGAGAACAAAAATAAAAATAAAATATAGGTTCAAAGAACATTTAACGAATATTGAAAAGAAATCGAGATACCCATAGTGTACCCATACACTTCAAAATGGCCCATTATAATAACATAAGCGATCTAGATATTAAAATAATAGAATGGATACCACCTAATATCTGGGATACCAACAGATAACTAAAACTTAGACAGAGAAAACATATTGGATAAAAAAGTTAGACTGTCTTCAACCAAAAGGACTAAATGTGGACTTAGATATACAAGCATTTCTAATATAATATAGTTAAGTAAATTATTTAGAAGGGAGGAACCCCATGACATCATTAGAAATTTGATTATCTAAATATACATGACAAAAGTGTAATCTTTGTGATACACTAGGCTGTGGAAGTAGGTTTTTAAATATTTTTATGAAAATATTTTATATAGTCTTTTAAGAAATATTTTCGTAATTTTTGTATGTTTTTAAAATATGTATACTTGATAACATTGTATTCATAGTGAGAGTGCTGCGGTCTAATGGTGAGGTTGACTGCCTCATAATCTAAAGGATGCAAGATCGAATCCAACCTCAGCTATCAATTTTGTGTAATTGTATTTTTTACTATTCTACATATACAATGTTTGTGTTTATAGCTTGTAATAAGTTTTTTAAATATTTATCACTGCAAAGATATACCAATAACTTGCAGGGGTGGCTGTAGCCTAATGGTGAAGATAACGAACTCATAACATAATAGATTTGAGTTTGAATCTGACTGTAGTACATATTTTAATTATTTTAATTTAAAGTTATGTTTTACGATTTTGCATTTATATAAGTGTATACAGTTTTTACCAGTTTTTTAATCAATTTATCATGGCAAGTGGTATACTAGTATTGTATAGGGATAACTACAGGTATTATAGGATAATAATATATTTGATAAATATACATATACAACAATGTTGTTAACTGAATCAATGTTAATCATGACACCTGTGAAAATAATGGGGTATATAAGGAGCATGTCTGGTTAATGAACACACTCTTGAAAGTTTCTGGAACAGAAACGAAACGTACGTAGAGAGGTTCTATATATATTTTAATTTGGTCTCAGGGAGGCTACCAGGGCTCATATGCTGTGGGCACCTATATGGTGATCTGAGAGACTCATATCTGCAAGTTAATCTATTTTTTATTTGCAATAAACGTGTTATATCAAAACACTGGAGTAGTATCCCATTCATACATGTTTGATTGTGGATTGTCGTTGGAAAGAGAAACAGGCTCTCCGGTTGGACAGCCTCTCCAGACGTCATAGAAGGAGGTGGATTTAAGGAACAAGCTACATGGTTGTGTACAACCAATGCGCATAATGTACCAACCGATCTTGTGAGTAATACCCAGGGAAGGGGGCTTTTTAAAGGATAATTATCAAACGGATTACACTTAGAGTGTGCTGCGCTTCTCTATCTTCATATCTTCCAAGGTGGGAGAGATGACATCTCCACTAGGTCTGCAAACCAGATCCTGTGAGGCCACGCAGGGGCTATTAGAATTAACTACGCCCTCTCCTGTTTTATACAAGCAATGACTCGTGGAAGGAATCCCGGATCGGGGGCAAACATTTCATGCTGATTTGGAATCAGCTACGGGTTTCTTTGATTGTTTCCCCTTGTTCCAATGCTGACTGGGTTTCCAAGAAGACTTGGATTGTTCCTGCTTGGAAGAAGAAGGGGAAGGCTTTCCTCTGAAGTTACGAAAGGAACGAAAATTACTCTGACGTCCTTTAGGCTTATTCTTCTTATCTTGAGGTAGAAAAGACCCTTTTCCACCCGTAATATCAGAGATAATTTCTGCCAAACCGGGTCCGAACAAGGTTTTGCCCTTGTAAGGAATCGCCAGAAGCTTGACTTTAGAGGAAACGTCCGCAGACCAGGATTTCAACCATAATGCCCTGCGGGCTAGGACAGTGAAACTAGAAGTTTTAGCTCCTAGTCAACAACCTGTAAAATGGCATCTGCAATAAAGGAATTGGCCAACTTAAGAGCTTTAATCCTATCTTGAATTTCATCCAAGGAAGTCTCTACTTGAAGAGAATCAGTCAAGGCATTGAACCAATAAGATGCCGCACTAGTCACGGTGGCAATACATACCGCAGGTTGCCATTGGAGACCTTGATGAACATAAATCTTTTTTCAAATAAGCCTCCAGCATCTTGTCCATAGGATCCTCAAAAGAGCAGCTATCCTCAATAGGAATAGTGGTTCTCTTAGCCAGAGTGGAAATGGCCCCTTCAACTTTGGGTACAGTATACCAAGGGTCTTTCATGGAGTCCTCGACAGGAATCATTTTCTTAACAATGGGAGATGGGGAAAAAGACACCCCTGGTTTCTCCCATTCCTGTGAGATAATCTCCCTATCACGGTCCGGCACAGGAAAAACCTCCGAAATGGAAGGTTCATCAAAGAAACTATTAAGTTTACTACATTTCTTAGGAGTGACGACAGGAGTATCCAAGTCATCTAAAGTAGCTAAAACATCCTTTAACAATACATGAAGGGTTTCAAGCTTTAATCTGAAGGATACCACCTCAGTCTCAGAAGAAGGAATTATACTGTCCGAATCAGAGATTTCACCCCCAGAAAGTCCCGATGTATCTTCCTCTTGCGTTTTCCCTGTAATCTGGGAATGGCAGCTAATGCCGCTGAAGATACCTAGACAGCAATTTCTGCTTTTAAATAAACTCCACTAGGAGTTATAGAGGAACCGCAGGGCACTGCATGTAAAGACATTGAGGCTTGAGACGTAGCAGGAGAAAGCTGAGGTATTATTTTAACATCATCATCCTGAGAGACATTAGGCTCAAAAATGTTACCTTTATTTTGCAAAGTTTTCTTGACACATGAAGAACAAAATTGCACAGGAGCTGCAATTTGTGCATCTAAACATAATAAGCATGAATTCAGTAAATAAAACTTGTACAGATAAGTTTCAAAGATTTTAATACTCAATTAAAATAAGCCAAGGAAATAATACACTTTACATTTTATCCCAAATTAAAATGATGTGAGAAAATTTAAGAACAAAACATTTAATTAACATCAAATAAACTTCTAAAATACCCCTCAGGCAACCCCACACCTCAATTACTGAGGTGCCTTACTGCTACCAATTAAGAACGGATCACCCAGAAATGGAGAAAAATAACTTTACCCTCAGAAACGTTATGAAGTAAAGTTGGTCATGTGACCGCAACCGACGAGCTCAAATTACTGCTGCGACACAGAGAGGCACTACTTCCTCGTACACTGAGTACTAGAAATAACCGTTTTTTTCAAACCTGAAAGGAAATGAATAAGCTGCTGAAATAGAAAATGCAGCCGTACTTTCAGGTTAAACTTGTATTGTTTTATCAAGTAAATATGTGTCAGAAAATAAAGCCTAATAAAAACATTTTACCCTTTCTTTTTAAAAGAGTTTAAATGTTAGTCTCACACATGCTACAGTGCCTGCTTCCTGCCCCAGTGTAACCCATACAACAGGATCATCTATGGCCCAATAAAAAAGCAGTGGTTTTAATTTGTTAAGTGCATGGTCTCCCCAACTAGAAGAAAAAGCACTTACCTGCTCCGCTGTCCGGCATGTAGACAGTTACAAGGTATGAGAGGACACAGTTCCTCACAGACACCTTTGAAAAAGAAAGAACAGAGTAGCCAACTCTGGCTTTCTAAACTAGGGCAGTAATTGTTAGGAAAACGCAGTAAGTACCTCTTTACAAGTTCCTAACTGCTTTCAAGCCACCACTACCCGACTGCAAGGAATAACGTAGAATACGGCTATACCCCAAAACTTGCTTGCAGATGAAATCAAAGTTTTCTTCAGACACCTAAACTTCACCTCCTCCATGCACTGAAGGTAAGGGAGTGATACTTACCAGTTTAACTGTGGTGCTCTTTGCCTCTTCCTGCTGGCCAGGAGTGATATTTCAAACAGTAATTACTCAAGCCGTGGACTCACCATATCTTAGGAAAGAAAAATGTTTTTAAGATTTTGTTTTTACTAAATCTTAAAAAAAAAAAATGTGTTGAACTGTGTTGATTAAGTGGTTATTTAAATATATACATTTTAAATAGTTGTGTATATTAGCTTTAAAATGCTCATTTGAATGTTTTTCAGAACACTTTACATACATTTTAAAATAGGCAAATAAAGACCCCCCACCCAAAAGATTTAGTGAATGCAGGTTAATATTATGAGTAATACCATAAGGCAACAAAATAATGTATTTTTGAAAGCATTCTTATTTTACAGCATTTTTCACACTTGCAAATGTATATATGGTTTGGTGCAGCCAAATGCTACATAATTCCATATTTCATTTAATTATCTCTTTATTTTAAATAGTCTTCAAAGAATATGTATCCAGCCTGCTGCCATTTTGAAGTAGCCAGGTGGGGGCAGTGTAATACTTTGCAATATTAGAACATTTTCTGATATTAATAAATGTTACCTAAGTTATTCAAAGTACAAATGAATGGCATACATTAACATAAAATAACTTAATGATAATTTACACAGAACACATTTTAATTTTAGCTACTTTAAGCACTAAGAACTAAGAACACTGCGTAATTATAGTAACGTGCTAAAAACATTACATGAAGAATGAGATTTTTTTTAAATATGAAGAAATAAACAAATTAATAATAAAATAAATGGTTTCAGTCTCCAGTTTGTGACATAGGTACTTCAGTCTGAGGTATGGTTTCAAACAAGGGTTTTCAAATGTAATAAATACTATTTTATATATTTTTATGTTTAAAATAAGTACCTTGATAAACTATGTCAGATAGCTTATAAGAAAAGGTTGTCTGGTTCATAAAAGAATTTCTGATATTTGTGTCTATCCCACATAAACAATTAAATTACTACCTGCTTGCAAAATACAAAGAACATCGGCAGCTTCTTCCATATGTACAGGACTTTCAAACAGCTCTGATGACTTTAGGAAAAATTCGCCATTTGATTCTGTGACCTTTATCAAGACAATATCCAAACAATAATGACTTTAAGTAAATAAAATAATAGTACAAAAAGTGTAGAATGTGGCAAAAAGAAGAAGAAAACTGAATAATATAAAAACCATTTGCTTTTAAATGGACATAATAAGGAGTTAAAAAATGGCAAGCTTTAAAATAAAAAGCATTACTCAACTATCACTAAAGTTCTGCCTTTTTAAAGTGTTGTGGATGTCAGCAGAAAGCACTTACATCTTTTGACATGGAAGGAAACTAATGAAAGGTATTAGGTATTTTAGGCTGTAAACATGTGTGTAATTTTACCTTTTTTTTCACTATCAGGTTCATTTAAATGGTTTTAATAGAAAAGCGCAAACCAGTTTCTATGATCTCAAAATGCTATTGTATAAATCCCTGCTGTATTGTATAAAGCCTTGTGGCACATAGAATAGGTAGAAATTCCCTTTTCTCCAGAAAAGCCTTTGGGGCCCAACCTCTTTCTTTATTTATACCACACCATTGCTTGTCAGTTTTAGCTCACATATAGCAATGTTAGAACCTTTTAGGAAAGAGAAAAGATTTAATTATTCCCATGATTTATTCAGAGAACAGATCTGCTTAAAATATACATAAAAATTATTGTCGTCTAGGAGTTTGTGTATAACTGACCTAAAAATGTAATCTGAGCTTCCCTGATGGATTTATATTAAAATGACATATATAGGGGGTAAAGAGACACACAAAAAATCTTGCCTATGTTTGAGGAAGCCCTGACTGAAAGATATTTCTACCAATTCTATTTGTGAAAGGAAAAACATCTAAACAAAAGTGCACTAATATTATCAGGGAGCTTGCTTTGCACACTCATTCTCTGAACCATCATAATGCATCCACAGCAGTAGTAACAAAAGCCTTTGCCATAAAGGCTATAATTTCTTCCTAAGCTCATATGAACAGTAAAGTCAAAATTAATTGTTCATGGTTTAGATTGAATCAAGTTTCTGCCCTTATATCTTCCTCTTATCTCACTACCTGTCCCCTCAATCATATCCCCTCACAACTACTGCCCTCTCTCCTACTATTACTTTGATCTTCACACATTTTCAATCTCTCCCTCAGCAATGGTATTTTTACCTCATCCCTTAAAAATGCACTAGTCAAACCTATCCTCAAAAACCTTCTGGTTTATCACATTTACTCAAATTAAACTCCCCCCTTGATGCATTGCAATCTGGATTTTGCCCCAACACTCCACAGAAGCAGCAATCATTAAGGTTACCAACGACCTACTTACAGCAAAATAGAGAGGCCACTTCTCTCCTGTTAATCCTTCTCGATCTGTCTGCAACCAATGATACTGCTGACCACCATCTCAGACCTCATCTCCAGATACTCTCCCTACCATCCCCTTCACTCTGCTCATGATCTCCTCTCCTCCTTGTTACCTCCTCACATTTCCATAACAGGACTTCTCTAGAATGGCCTCATTTTGTGGAACTCTCTGCCTCACTCCACAACATTCTCACCTAGTTTTTAAAGTTTCAAGCGCTCCTCAAAGACCCTACTGTTCAGGGAAGCATACAACATACGCTAACCTTTTTCTTACCTCAGTTCCTCTCTTCCTTTTGCCATCCCCTTGAACAATGTAATCGTACGAGTACAGCTGTTTTGTAGATCACCTTCATGGGTGATCTACAGTGCAACTTTTGGCAGGAAACTCTACCCATCTGTCTCCAATAAATGCTACCTTAGCATATAATACCTATGTTTATAGCACTGCAGAATATGTTGGTGCTATACAAATAACTGCTAATAATAATAATAAAGTTGTTTTTTTATTGCACACTCTAATTTGCTTCTGATAAAAAATAAGCTTTGTTCTCTTGGTATCCTTTTTTTGAAGAGTAAACCTAGATAGGCTGACAGGAGCTTAAAGGGACATAATACTCATATGCTAAATCACTTGAAACTGATGCAGTATAGCTGTAAAAAGCTGACAGGAAAATATCACCTGAGCATCTCTATGTAAAAAAGGAAGATATTTTACCTCACAATCTCCTCCGCTCAGCAGAGTAAGTTCTGTGTAAAAAGTTATACTCAGCTGCTCCCAGCTGCAGGTAAAAAAAAAAAAAAAAACATGAAGAAATGAACAGCAGCCAATCAGCATCAGCAGTGCTGAGGTCATGAACTCTTTTACTGTGATCTCATGAGATTTCACTTAACTCTCATGAGATTTCATAGTAAGCTGAATAGGGAAATAATATGAGAGTGCACAAGGCTCATCCCCTTAGCTGTCCCAGGACAGACATACTAAAATGCTTTTTAGAAATCCTTTACAATGGGAGGTGGCTACTGAGGAACTTTTGAGGTAAAATATCTTTCTTTTTTACATTGAGATGTTCAGGTGATATTTTCTAGTCAGCTTTTTACAGCTATACTGCATAATTTTCAAGGGTTTAAACATTTGGGTATTATGGCCCTTTAAGCGTCTAGCACTCTATAAGAGCAGTGCTTGCAACAATCTATAACACTGCTACAAACACTGCTGCCATAGAATGCTAAAGATGTTTGAACACTCCTGAGCTCATATAAGCCTACCTTAGTTTAGGATACAAAGAGAACAACACAAATTTGATAACAGAAGAAAACAAGAAAGTAAACCATGAAAGTTTAATTTGGACTTTATTATCCCTAAAAAATTTAACCTTTCAATCATTATAACAGGTACAGCATAAACATTTGTTAGATTAGTTTAAAACAAAACCGTTTATTTAAACGTTAAAGCATTTTATATCTATGATTAAAGGGATATAAAACCCAATTTTTTTATTTCATGATTCAGACAGAGCATTTGATTTTAAACAAATTCCTATATTCTTCTATTATCTCATTTGTTTTGTTCTCTTGATATCATTTTTTTTAAAGGATACCTAGGTATGCTCAGGAGCTGCCGATTGGTGGCTTCACATATATGCCTCATGTTATTTGCTTAACCAGTGCATCCAGCTAGCTCCCAGTAGAGCATTGCTGCATCTTCAACAAAGGATACCAAAAAAAATAAAGCAAATGAGAAAATAGAAGCAAATTGGAAAGTTGTTTAAAATTGTATTCTCTGTCTGAATCATGAAAGAAAAAAAAATGTGTTCATCTCCTTTTAATGTTTTATTATAATAATTAGGGTTGCACCGATACCATTTTTTTAAGACTGAGTACAAGTACCGATACCTTTTTTCAAATACTCACCGATACCAATTACCAATACTTTTTTTATGTCATGACAGACATGACAGACAAGCACAAGACAGACAAATGATTTAAGATCGCGTCTTTATAATTATGAACTGTATCTCAAAAGACATTTTGAAATAATAAAACTGTTTTATGTGCTTGCTGTCACAAAGTTCACAGAACATGTTTATAAATTAAATTATTACAATAACATATATTAATAATAACAACAATAAATAACAGCTGCAGCAGCTGGGGCTGGAAAGCTACAATTTAAAGGGGTGATTACGAAATGCTATTGGGTTGTAAGGTGCATATATAACTCATCAATCTGACATTTGGTTGTTAATACAAAGTCGTATAATTTAATTCTGAAAATATTGGGGAAGGAGTGTCCCAGTAATCCCCTTTGAGAAAAATGGGGCATTTGTATTCTACTGACTCAACAGAAAATAGGGCTGGTCTTCGTATTTTTCCAGGGCTGCTTTTTATTCCCAGTCCAGCCCTGGCTAAGGGTGTTCCTCAGAGTACAGTATATTTTGAGCATACTTGTGCAAGATGAGAGGCTTCCAGCTGTAAAGTAGCAGCTTTTAAAGCACTGCTCTGACTTAAAATAATACAAATAACAGCAATTTGTATTGGCAGAACAGAAGTGAACAATTTTTAGTTAAGTCTCCACTCCAGCTTAAAATGAAATGGGAACATACAGTTTGAAAAACGCCACAAGATGGCATATGGGTAGGAATTGGAGGTATCGGTTTAAGTATCGGTGCATTTGCACGAGTACAAGTACTCATGCAAATACTTGGTATCGGCACCGATACCGATACTAGTATCGGTATCGGTGCAACCCTAATAATAATGCACACTTTATCTTAAATTAAATTCCCACTACAATATGCACAGAATGTAATGATGCCATAGGATAAAACACAGAACCAACCTTGTTCATTATAGCTAGTAGTTCACTTAGTACAAGTCTCAAACGACGAGGGGAATCGCTGTGTTCAAACTCAAGTGTGAGACCATGCTGAAGCTGTGACACCAAGATGCTTTCCCCACTGCTGCCACCAAGCTTATGTCTAGTATAACAGAGAGAAGAACGTAAACAGAACATCAAGTTGAAAGCCGTTTTGGTTCATATTTTAATCAGGAGTAGCGTTAGATCTTGCTAACCTCTTTGTCCAGACAAAACACGTTTTTTAGTTTGTTTTTTTAAATATAACAATGTGCTGGAGCTTTGAGTGGGGTAAGGACTGTGCAAGTCATTCACATTCTGTCCTTAGATGCATGCATGGAACAACCTAACATTTATGACAAAGTAGTATAGATAAGCAAACTTTTTTTTTTTATGAAGGATGGTACTGAAAGATATGAATGGGTTAAATACAATTAACAAACACTGACAATTAATATGCATAAGAAAAAGGATGACCAATCTTAAAGGGACATGAAACATTTTTATTTCATGATTCAGATAGAGCATGCAATTTTAAACAACTTTCTAATTATTTCTATTATCATAGTTTCATTGTTCTCTAGGTACCTTTTGTTGGACAAAAAGCCCAGGAGCGTGCACCTGTCTGGAGCACTATATGGTAGTGCTGCAGCTACCTACTTAGGTATCTTTCCAACAAAGAATACCATGGAAATAAAGCAAATTTTGATAATAAAAGTAAAATGGAAACTTTTTAAAATTGTATTCTATGTCTGACTCATGAAAAAAAATTTGGGGTTTCATGTCCCTTTAAATGTTAAAGGGACACGTCAAACGAGTATCGAATACAAATATTTGCCCATGCAATAATATACAGCACATACCTTAGTTGTTGTTCTTTGTTAGCATCTTGCTCTAACGCATGAAAATCCACCGACAGCAAGGCCACTATGGCATTTACGGCCTCTACCCCAGAAAGAAGGCGAAGAAGCAGCTTCTTGTCTTGAGCCCATCTCTGACTCTGATCCGCTGGTGCACATAAGGCCATGCGAACCAAGCAAGGGAGCAGAAGTCTAAGTTCAGGGTCACTCAGAGCAGCCAGCCGAACCACATCGACTTTCTGCATTGCTTCAAATGCATAAGAGCTCACATATTGTAGGCCAGAGCTTTCCCCCATTGTGCAACCTATAAGGATAAATGACAAAAATATTCTGTAAATTCAAACACAACATGTGATTAACTGTAGCATTTTTTAACCCTGTGTAAGAAATATTTTAAAAGCCAGAAAAATACATTTTGAAAGTAAGATCTCTTACAAAACACACAATCCACTTCTATATTTTCAATAATAAACCATTTAAAGGGACAGTATACACTAATTTTCATATAACTGCATGCAATAGACACTACTATAAAGAATAAGATGCACAGATACTGATATAAAAATCCAGTATAAAACTGTTTAAAAACTTACTTAGCAGCTCTCAGTTTAGCTCTGTTGAAAAGGTAGCTGGAAAGCCCACTGCAAGTGCGAAATAAGACACTCCCCCCTCCCCCTTCTTTTGCATATGAAAAGACCCTTTACACAAACAGGAGCAAGCTGGAGTAGGTAGCTGACGGTATTCACATAAAACTTTGGGGCTTGGTTAGGAGTCTGAAAATCAGAGCAATTTTATTTAAAAATAAGCAAAATTATAAATTAAAAAAAAAAAAAAAAAAAAACTTTATGAGCTTTATAAATAGATCATCTACAAAACATTTATGCAAAGAAAAAATGAGTGTATAATGGCCCTTTAAGCCTTCTTTCCTGTAAAATGCAGCACAATAATTCCCTACATCAATGCAGGAGCTCATTTTTATCTTCCCCTAACCAATCACTGCAAAGGACATGCAATAAAGATACACAAAACAATTTTCAAGGGTTGCATCCCTGGTAGCAAAACTCTACAAATTGGATCGACAAAAGGGCTTTGATAATATTCCACAGATATATTGCAATTCAGTTATTGTTATAGATTATTCAGTAAACTGACTCTGTTGTACCTGTAACATTAAAGTTAACTATGCACTCTTATTGTTTTTGATAATAAAAGCTCAAATGAAGACACAATAAAATCACCTTAAAGGCACATCAAACCCAAAAAAATGTTTTTATGATTCCGATAAGATCATACAATTCTAAACAACTTTACTTCTATTATCTAATTTGCTTCATTCTCTTGGCATCCTTTTTTGAAGGAGCAGCAATGCACTAATGGGAGCTAGCTGAAAGCCAATGACAAAAGGCATATATTTAGCCACCAATTACCAGCTTCCGAGCCTACCTAGGTATACTTTTCAGCAAAGGATACAAAGAGAACTAAACAAATTAGATAATAGAGATACATTGGAAAGTTATTGCTTTAGAATTGCTCTATCTGAATCATAAAATAATCAATTTTCAAGTCCCTTTGAATAAGAGATTGTACACAGCAGTAATTCAGTGAAAGTTTGGTAATCATCAAGCATTTTTTATAAGTGATACAATAGATGGAATGTATGTACTCTGTAGTCAATACATTTACTGGAATCACTGAAAGAGTTACAGCATTTTTTAACTATAATTAATATATTGTTAAATATAGTAAACTGTTTCAGTAGTCATTTATCAAGATGCTGAAGTCACAGGTATATCCTTCAACTCACAAATCTGTTATTTACAGGGAAAATAGATTTGTCATCAAGATCCACATTTCTGTATATTGTGTCATTTTCATGTAAATTTATACATTAGATGCAGGGATCTAAAATACCATTGTTCTTGGGAAAATGCTATATGGTGATGCAGTGAGTGGCAGTCATTTTTAGAATATATATATTTTTTTAATTGAGTTTTCAATATGCAAAAATATTACAATGATCGAAGAGTACAATGAGAATAGACAAAACAGGGATTACTTTATGAAACAATACATAGTTTGAACTGCCAAACAAATCGTGTATCTGCAAAGTAATTATTTCAATTTGCATAATAAAGAATGTCTCTTTGGACACTCAGCCCCCTTATCACATGACTATTTATTATCTATTGACTTGCATTTTAGCCAATTAGTGCAGTGTCATCCACAACACACGGGAGAGAGCACAATGTTATCTATATGGCCCACGTGAACTAGCAGTCTCTTGTAAAAAGCTAATAAAAAAAAGAATGTGATAAAAGGCTGTCTGTAGTGGCTTAGAAACAGGCAGAAATTTAGGCGTTATCTATCTTTTTAAACAACAACAATTTTGGTGTAGACTGTCTGGGGCACTATTGGTATCGGTGTGTTTATTTTTATTTTGTTCAAATCTTGATTGTGCAAGGACACTGGAATATAATATTTTAGATGTTATATATATATATATATATATATATATATATATATATATATATATATATATATATATATATAAAATGTTGGCCATAATATTATGTACAATAAGTAAACAGTTTAGTCTAAATCTTGGGCTGTACATGTTAACACATTAGCTGTGCCATGCCGTTTTGTCAGTGTTCTATATTCCCTAAACACTGTCACTTTAAAAAGATTTCAGTCAGATCACAGCAAATATTGCGAAAACAGCTGCAACCAGGAGGAAGAGAAAAATGTTTTAGCTGAAAATGCAAACAATAATGTGGGGGGGGGTTGTTTTGTTTTTTAATCCCTGATCCAAATAAAGGATAATGCATTGCTTGGTTTTCAGTGCAGCGCTCTTTGGCAGTCAAGAGGTTAAAAAATTAGGGGGGGGGAGGTTTACTGTCAACTACTAACTCACAATAAAATAAACGTATTTTACAACCTTGCATAATCTACAACATATCACTTTATATTCGAAAGTATAATTTACCAGTTTATCACCAAACCGATGACCAGCGAGCTTTCCTTGTCCTATGGCCTAGCGTCTCCGGTCTGTATTAGTCACATTAGCTTCGCTATCGGGCACGTTCTGCCATAGTAGTGTTTATTAATGATAGTGGGAAGGCTCTACAGATTCCCCTCAAGTTAAAATATGAAAGAACCGGATAGAACAAAAGGAAACATTCACAACGGTGTATATTTCGCGTTCACAATAATGAAGAGTATTTTTCCCTAGCAGGCCACCGTAGACACGTTAGCGTAAAAGAGGAGGTATATAATTATTTCAAAGCAAGTAACGATGCTACTGTAACGTTTTATTATGAGATAGTTGTGATGAATGCTCTCAAGTATACATGTGATTATTATGTGTTATTATGTGTAAAGAAATAAAACTTCCAATTCTTCTTCAAAACGTAATGGAAACAAGTTTAACTTGAAATCCCTATTACATTCTGGCAATCTGCTACATCTTTACATAGGGCAGAAGTCAGATTTGATAAAAGTAGGGGAATTTGTGTGTATAGTTACGGTACAACCATAGATAAACAGCTGTGTGATTTTTACGTTTATTAGATTTGGTACTTTTATTTAACCCCTTAATGACCGCAGCACTTTTCCATTTTCTGTCCGTTTGGGTCCAAGGCTATTTTTACATTTCTGCGGTGTTTGTGTTTAGCTGTAATTCTCCTCTTACTCATTTACTGTAGCCACACATATTATATACCGTTTTTGTCGCCATTAAATGGACTTTCTAAAGATACCATTATTTTCATCATATATTATAATTTACTATAAAAAAAATTATAAAATATGAGGAAAAAATGGAAAAAAACACACTTTTTCTAACTTTGACCCCCAAAATCTGTTACACATCTACGACCACCAAAAAACACCCATGCTAAATAGTTTCTAAATTTTGTCCTGAGTTTAGAAATACCCAATGTTTACATCTTCTTTGCTTTTTTTGTAAGTTATAGGGCCATAAATACAAGTAGCACTTTACTATTTCCAAACCTTTTTTTCAAAATTAGCGCTAGTTACATTGGGACACTGATATCTGTCAGGAATCCCTGAATATCCATTGACATGTTTATATATATTTTTAGAAGACATCCCAAAGTATTGATCTAGGCCAATTTTGGTATATTTCATGCCACCATTTCACCACCAAATGTGATCAAATACAAAAAATCGTTCACTTTTTCACAATTTTGTTCACAAACTTTAGGTTTCTCACTGAAATTATTTACAAACAGCTTGTGCAATTATGGCATAAATGGTTGTAAATTCTTCTCTGGGATCCCCTTTCTTCAGAAATAACAGACTTATATGGCTTTGGTGTTGCTTTTTGGTAATTAGAAGGCTGCTAAATGCCACTGCGCACCACACGTGTATTATGCCCAGCAGTGAAGGGGTTAATTAGGGAGCATGTAGAGAGCTTCTAGGGTTAATTTTAGCTTTAGTGTAGTGTAGTAGACAACCCAAAGTATTGATCTAGGCCCATTTTGGTATATTTCATGCCACCATTTCACCGCCAGATGCGATCAAATTAAAAAAAACGTTACATTTTTCACAAACTTTAGGTTTCTCACTGAAATCATTTACAAGCAGCTTGTGCAATTATGGCACAAATGGCTGTAAATGCTTCTCTGGGATCCCCTTTGTTCAGAAATAGCAGATATATATGGCTTTGGCATTGCTGTTTGGTAATTAGAAGGTCGCTAAATGCCGCTGTGCAACACACGTGTATTATGCCCAGCAGTGAAGGGGTTAATTAGGGAGTTTGTAGGGTTAATTTTAGCTTTAGTGTAGTGTAGTAGACATCCCAAAGTATTGATCTAGGCCCATTTTGGTATATTTCATGCCACCATTTCACCGCCAAATGCAATCAAATAAAAAAAATCGTTCACTTTTTCACAATTTTTTTCACAAACTTTAGGTTTCTCACTGAAATTATTTACAAACAGCTTGTGTAATTATGTCACAAATGGTTGTAAATGCTTTTCTGGGATCCCCTTTGTTCAGAAATAGCAGACATATATGTCT
The DNA here is from genome assembly GCF_027579735.1 of Bombina bombina. Taxonomy (NCBI): domain Eukaryota; kingdom Metazoa; phylum Chordata; class Amphibia; order Anura; family Bombinatoridae; genus Bombina; species Bombina bombina. Next base: position 635,970,761 of record NC_069501.1, on the reverse strand, counting down.
TTGGCATTGCTTTTTGGTAATTAGAAGCCCGCTAAATGCCGCTGCGCATCACACGTGTATTATGTCTAGCAGTGAAGGGGTTAATTAGGTAGCTTGTAGGGAGCTTGCAGGGTTAATTTTAGCTTTAGTGTAGAGATCAGCCTCCCATCTGACACATCACACCCCCTGATCCCTCCCAAACAGCTCCCTTCCCTCCCCCACCCCACAATTGTCCCCGCCATCTTAAGTACTGACAGAAAGTCTGCCAGTACAAAAATAAAGGGAATCTTTGTTTTTTTTTTTAAAAAAAATTTATAGCATATTTACATATGCTGCTGTGTAGGATCCCCCTTAGCCCCCAACCTCCCTGATCCCCCCCCCCAAACACCTCTCTAACCGTCCCCCTCTGACTTTTTGGGGGCCATCTTGGGTACTGGCAGCTATCTGCCAGTACCCAGTTTGCAGAAAAAAATGTTTTTTTGTTTTTTTTTTAGCAGTTTTTTTTCTGTAGTGTAGCTTCCCTCCCACATACCAACCCAACACCCCCTGATTTAGCTTTTTTATTTTTATTAGATGGTATAAACCTGATTACCAAATCCTATGGTGCATATTTTCTGTAGTGCAGCGTTCCCACCGCTCCCTCCCCGTGCACGCGACCGCCCCCTCCCTATCGTGCGCGCGCCCGTGCGCGCCCCCGGTCATCCCCGCCCACGATCCCGCCCCCCTGCACATCTCCAGGGCCATCGATGGCCGCCACCCGCCTCCCGGTCCTGCTCCCACCCACCAACGAAGGAAGCCACCGATCTCCGGTGCAGAGAGGGCCACAGAGTGGCTCTCTCTGCATCGGATGGCCATACATGGTTATTGCAGGATGCCTCCATATTGAGGCATCACTGCAATAACCGGAAAGCAGCTGGAAGCGAGCAGGATCGCTTCCAGCTGCTTTCCACACCGAGGACGTGCAGGGTACGTCCTCAGGCGTTAACTGCCTTTTTTTTGAGGACGTACCCTGCACGTCCTCGGTCATTAAGGGGTTAAAGAGACAGTGAAGTCAAAATTAAACTTTCTTGATTCATATAGAAATGCAATTTAAAAAAACTTTACAATTTACTTCTATTATCTAAGTTGCTTTGTTCTTTTGGTATCCTTTGTTGAAAAGCATGCATAGGCAGGTTCAGGAGCAGCAGCGCACAAGTGTGCGCGAGCAGCTGATTGGTGGCTGCACATATATTGATATTGGCTCACCTGATGTGGTCAGTTAGCATACTGTAGTGCATTGCTGCTTCTTCAACAGGATTCCAAAAAAAATGAAGCAAATTTGGTAATAGATATAAATTTAGATAATATTTAACAATGTAAATTTCTTATGTGAAGTACTTTGGAAGCTTTCCTTTTAGTTTTTTAGTCATCTAAAAGTTCACAAAACTGGGATTTCATTTTCTTTCACAATAATTTATGATTTCTTGCCCATTTTTCAGAGAATATGAATGATAACACAAAAACTTTTCTTTCACTCATGGTTAGTGTTTGGCTGAAGCCATTTATTAGCAATCAACTGTGTTTACTCTTTTTAAATCATAATGACAACAGAAACTACCCAAATGACCCTAATCAAAAGTTTACATACCCAGGTGATTTTGGCCTGATAACATGCGCACAAGTTGACACAAAGAGGTTTGAATGGCTATTAAAGGTAACCATCCTCACCTGTGATCTGTTTTCTTGTAATTAGTGTGTGTATATAAAAGGTCAATAAGTTTCTGGTCTCCTGACAGACCCTTGCATCTTTCATCCAGTGTTGTGCTGACGATTCTGGATTCTGAGTCATGGGGAAAGAAAAATAATTGTCAAAGAATCTGTGGGAAAAAGGTAGTTGAACTGTATAAAACAGGAAATGGATATAAAAAGATATCCAAGGAATTAAGAATGCAAATCTCCAGTGTAAAAACTCCAATCAAGAAGTGGAAAATGAGGCGTTCTGTTTGATAACATACTGCATTCATCTTGCCATCAATTCTGACCAAATTTACTGTGCCTTTGTAGCTCACACATCCCCAAAACATCATTGATCCACCTCCGTGTTTCACAGTAGGAATAGTGTACCTTTCATCATAGGCCTTGTTGACTCCTCTCCAAATGTAGCGTTTATGGTTGTGACCAAAAAGCTCAATTTTGGTCTCATCACTCCAAATGACTTTGTGCCAGAAGGTTTGAGGCTTGTCTCTGTGCTGTTTGGCTTATTGTAAGCGGGATACTTTGTGGCATTTGCGTAGTAATGGCTTTCTTCTGGCGACTCGACCATGCAGCCCATCTTTCTTCAAGTGCCTCCTTATTGTGCATCTTGAAACAGCCGCACCACGTGTCCTGTATTTCACCTGAAGTTATTTGTGGGTTTGTCTTTGCATCCCAAACAATTTTCCTGGCAATTGTGGCTGAAATTTTAGTTGGTCTACCTGAGCGTGGTTTGGTTTCAACAGAACCCCTCATTTTCCACTTCTTTATTAGAGTTTGAACACTGCTGATTTGCATTCTCAATTCCTTGGATATCTTTTTATATCCCTTTCCTGTTCTTAAAAACAGTTCAACTACCTATCTTTAATAGCCATTCAAACCCCTTTGTGTCAACTTGTGCGCATGTTATCAGGCCAAAATCACCAGGGTACGTAAACTTTTGATCAGGGTCATTTGGGTAGTTTCTGTTGTCATTATGATTTAAAAAGAGTAAATACAGTTGATTGATAATAAATGGCTTCAGCCAAACAATAACCATGAGTGAAAGAAAAGTTTTTTTTCATATTCTCTGAAAAATGGCCAAGAAATCCTAAATTCTGCCAGGGTATGTAAACTTGTGAGCACAACTGTATATGCTCTTTTAAAAATATCTCCTCACTCACTTGGAAATGGACATAACTTGAGCTGTCCCCTGGTTTTTGTCTAGTTAAAGGGACACTGTACCCAAAATTTTTATTTCGTGATTCAGATTGAGCATGCAATTTTAAGCAACTTTATAATTTACTCCTATTATCAAATTTTCTTCATTCTCTTGGTATCTTTATTTGAAATGCAAGAATGTAAGTTTAGATGCCGGCCCATTTTTTGTGAACAACCTGGGTTGTCCTTGCTGATTGGTGGATAAATTCATCCACCAATAAAAAAAGTGCTGTCCAGAGTACTGAAACAAAAAAAAAAAGCTTAGATGCCTTCTTTTTCAAATAATGATAGCAAGAGAACAAAGAAAAATTGATAATAGGAGTAAATTAGAAAATTGCTTAAAATTGCATGATCTTTCTAAATTACAAAATAAAAAATTTGGGTTCAGTGTCCCTTTAATGTCTGTGACCCCCATATCCCTGTCAGTCTACCATTAAAGGTACAGTGCACTATACATTTTCTCCCTATAAGGTGTTTCTAATAATCCATTTTATCTGCTCTAGTGGCTTTGCTTTTCTACAAATAGCTAATTTACCTTTATTTATTTTTTTCGTTAGGAATAGCTGTTTTGCCAGTTGAGACCACCATCTATACTGAATTTTTCAGTACTGCAGTAATGGTACTTTAAACCTATGTAAAAAAGAGACTGGGAAATAAATTACCCAATGGGGAGTAAGAGATAGGTACTAAAATATTAAAGGGCCATAACATTCTAGAATGACTATTATACTATTAAAAAGAGTCTAATAGTAGTTAGAGAATGTAATTTTAAGACTATCGACACTGCACTACTATGAGCCAGATTACAAGTCGCAATCTAAATTTTTTCACTTGCACTAGCTGCACTCAAAGTAAAAAATTATTGCGGCCGTTTTAGTGACCATACTACAAGTCTAAAGTAAAAAGGTAGCGTGTAAGCATGACTATTATACTATTAGAAAGAGTCTAAAGAAGTTAGAGAATGTAAAAAAGAGACTATCGATCAACCCTGTACTACTATGAGCCAGATTACAAGTAGCAATCTAAATTTTTTCACTTGCGCTAGCTGCACTCAAAGTACGGCCATATTAGTGACCATACTACAAGTCTAGAGTAAGAAGGTAGCATGTAAGTGAAAGACCAAGTTGCACTAACTTCTGGAATTGAATATCTCGACTGCGCTAACTTCTCCCTATCGATTTCTAACCCGACACTGAGTTAGTCCAAAAGTGCTAAACCAAAAGGTGTTAGGAATACTAGAAGAATTTATTTTTTATTTTTAAATAGATATTTATATACATATATGGTTGTTTTTAAAGTTGTATTAATGTAAGAGTAGAGGCATTACAGTATGCAAATGTAACAACATTATAGGGGACATTACGGCTCACAGGTCCCCCCGTATAGGTAAGATAACATAATAAAGAATAAACTGTGATGACAATGTGTCTCGTTACATCACAACAAGGCATGGGTAAAACACTCAACTGCAATAGTTTCATAATGTCCATGAATACAAACCATACATAAAAATGAATAAATAAGTTTGCTAGGTATTACAATGTAAAGTAAGCAATTAGGTTATTAGAGGGAACTGGGTAAGAATAGAAGAAGAGAGGACCAGAGAGAGATAAGAAGAAGAAGAGAAAAAAAAGAAAAAAAACATGTCAGGTACAATTCCCTGTTTGTCAAGAATAGTACTATAGTATGTTCCTATTTCTCATTTGTAGCGCCATGTATCTTGTTTGTGCATTTTTCCCTTACGTTACCTATCATCTACTTTTTCTACCCTATTCCTTCACTTCATCACCCCTCTTTCTTAATATCTCTTATTATTCTCTCTCATTGTCTGTTCAACTTCAATGTGTAAACATAGTGACAAAATTAAGTGGTGGGGGGTTTCCAACTAGACAGGAATAAAGATTTCTAGTCAGCCCAAAATTAGTTCAAAACGAAAAAAGTGAAGTGTTGCGCTAAAAAATAATAACACTCACAGCCTATCCTAGAAAATCCTTCCACAAGGACAACCAAATATTGTAAATAAAGAAAAAAGGAAGGCACTATAAGCAGAGGGAAAAACAACAAAGGGGGATAGCAGAATCCAAATGTGCTTAATAAATGGATATACTAAGTGTCAAAACATATAAGGAGAAAAAATCCCTAATTCGTGTATGGGTGGAAACCTTAATAAACTCCTGATAGCGATTAGTTAGTACATAAGATAAATCATACAAACTAAGGTGATACGTGTACTAACAAAGGACACCCTAATGTAAATATGTATGCTGCCCACCTCTCGAGATAGCAACTATATAGGAAGTAGTGTATGCGGTGAATATAGATCTAGCTATAGGATAAAATGGCCAACGTGATACCATAAAAGGGAAAAAAGATAACTTATAAAACAATAATATTGATTGAGGATATAATGTGTGGTAATAAAACAATAATATTTAATGAGAATATGGGGTCTCACAGTTACATATAACAGTTTATACTTATTGGAGATAAAAAATCTTGTGAATTCATACAACAGTTAATAAGGTTGTGGGTAAAGTACATAAAAAGATGATAACCATAAGTGGAGCTAAAATAGATGAGTTAGCGTACAGATATATACCAAATACCATAGAAAACATACAATAAAAGTGTGCGTGAATACACAAAAATATAGAAAATCAGAATAAAACTACTAATGGGACGTCTCCAAGAAAGGACATATGAAATATGTAAAACATATATAAATTTATTAATGAGTAAATGCCACCTTAAATTTCCACCTTAAAAAAGCGTGTACTGAGTACACTAAAAAACAAACTGCTAGATTACGAGTCTTGCGTTAGGCTTAAAAAGCAGAGTTGAGAGGTCCCAATGCTGCTTTTTAACGCCCGCTGGTATTACAAGTCTTGAAATGACAGGCTCACCGCTCACTTTTTCGGCCAGACTCGAAAATACTGCAAATCCACTTACGTCAATTGCGTATCCTATATTTTCAATGGGACTTGCATAGCGCCGGTATTACGAGTCTTCCAAAAAGTGAGAGGTAGACCCTCTCCTGTCAAGCCTGGTACCGCATTTTAAAGTCAGTAGTTAAGAGTTTTATGGTCTAACGCCGTAGCATAAAACTCTTAACTAAAGTGCTAAAAAGTTCACTAACACCCATAAACTACCTATTAACCCCTAAACCGAGGCCTCCCCACATCGCAAACACTAAAATAAATTTTTTAACCCCTAATCTGCCGAACAGGACATCGCCGCCACTATAATAAATCGATTAACCGCTAAACTGCCGCACTCCCGCCTCGCAAACACTAGTTAAATTTTATTAACCCCTAATCTGCCATCCCTAAAATCGCCGGCACCTACCTACATTTATTAACCCCTAATCTGCCGCCCCCAATGTCGCCGCCACTATATTAACCCCTTAACGACCGACAACGTATGCCATACGTCCTCAAAAAAAAAGCACTTAACGACCGAGGACGTATGGCATACGTCGTCGGTTAAACAGAGCACTGGAAGCGATCGAAATCGCTTCCAGCTGCTCTAACAGTATTGCAGGCTTGCCTTGAGGTCTAGGCATCCTGCAATACTGTTCCCGAGTGCCGGGACCGGATTGATCACTCCCCCACGAGTGATCACTTCCGGTTTCGCTCCACGTGGAGCCCGGCAGTGTTTCAGAGCATCGGAAGCGATCGGACACGCTTCCGATGCTCTGCTTGTGTGCTAAGTGCCTCGGTGGGTCGAGGCACTTAGTTAGTTATAAAATAAAAGTAAAAATGTTTAAAAAAAAGAAACGTATAAAATAAAAAAAAAGCCTAAAATAGCCCCCCCTCCCCCTTCACTAGGCATCCAAGATGGCGATGCCCAGTGCATCATGGGGCCTCTGGGGGTGTCCCTAGCCTGCCTCATCATAGGGGCAAGCTAGGGTCACCCAATCTGAGCCTCCCACCCAAAAAAAAATAAAAATAATAAAATACCCCATTTGTCTGATCATGTCAATATTTGTAAATATTGACTATGATCAGTGTGGATTTCCCTCCCTCTCCTCACTTGCCATTTTGTTGGAGAGAGAGAGAGACCTGTATTTAGCAGAGAGAGAGATTTATTTCTTTTATTTGTTAAAAAAATATAGAACCAAAGGCTCTTTTTCAGAGCCATTAACCCCTAGCTTGCCAGTGATCACTATATATCACTGGCAGTAGCATAGGTGCACTTTTTTTTGCTGCATTTTGCTGTCTGTGCATTTTTTTAGGGGTTAATTTTTTTGTTGTAATTTTTTAAAAACCCAAAGGCTCTTTTCAGAAACATTTAGTTAATTTAATTTAATTTTCAGAGCCATTAACCCCTAGCTTGCCAGTGATCACTATATATCACTGGCAGTAGCATAGGTACACTTTTTTTTTGCTGCATTTTGCTGTCTGTGCATTTTTTAGGGGTTAATTTTGATGTTGTAATTTTTTAAAAACCCAAAGGCTCTTTTCAGAAACATTTAGTTAATTTAATAAAATTTTCAGAGCCATTAACCCCTAGCTTGCCAGTGATCGCTATAAATCACTGGCAGTTGCATAGCTGTACTTTTTTGCTGTCTGTGCATTTTTTTAGGGGTTAATTTTGTTGTTGTAATTTTTTAAAAACCCAAAGGCTCTTTTCAGAAACATTTAGTTAATTTAATTTAATTTTCAGAGCCATTAACCCCTAGCTTGCCAGTGATCGCTATAAATCACTGGCAGTTGCATAGCTGTACTTTTTTGCTGTCTGTGCATTTTTTTAGGGGTTAATTTTGTTGTTGTAATTTTTTAAAAACCCAAAGGCTCTTTTCAGAAACATTTAGTTAATTTAATTTAATTTTCAGAGCCATTAACCCCTAGCTTGCCAGTGATCGCTATAAATCACTGGCAGTAGCATAGCTGTACTTTTTTGCTAGTTAATTTAGTTAATTAATTTAGTTAATTTAATTTAATTTTCAGAGCCATTAACCCCTAGCTTGCCAGTGATCGCTATAAATCACTGGCAGTTGCATAGCTGTACTTTTTTGCTGTCTGTGCATTTTTTTAGGGGTTAATTTTGTTGTTGTAATTTTTTAAAAACCCAAAGGCTCTTTTCAGAAACATTTAGTTAATTTAATTTAATTTTCAGAGCCATTAACCCCTAGCTTGCCAGTGATCGCTATAAATCACTGGCAGTAGCATAGCTGTACTTTTTTGCTAGTTAATTTAGTTAATTAATTTAGTTAATTTAATTTTTTTTAGTAATTGTTTTCTGTGACAGATACAAAAATGTCACAGAAAAGATATAGTGCTGAGGAGGCGTATGCCATCCTTGCGTCAGAGTCAGATGCCTCTATTTCTGACTCAGACCCCAATTTTGACCCTGCCATGTGCTCAGATACATCACTAGATGCAGTCTCAACTGATAGTGATGTATCTGTGGCTGCTAGCCCCCCTGCCAGCCCCCCTGCTACCCCCCCTGCCAGCCCCCCTGCTAGCCCCCCTGCCAGAAGGAGGCGTGTTGCTGCCATTGCTGCTGAAGAGTGGGTAACGCCTCATCTCCAGAGGCCAGATATCCCACCCTTCACAGCAAATGCTGGCATAAATATAGATGTGGCAGGTTTTAGCCCCCAGCAGTTTCTGGAAGTGTTTCTGGGCGATTATATATTGGGGAACATTGTCGCCCAAACTAATTTATATGCCCATCAGTTCCATGCTGCAAAGCCTGGAACATATTTGGCAAAGCAGCAATGGGCCCCCATCAATGTGCCAGAATTCAAAAAATTCTGGGCATTGACTATGCTGATGGGCATCATAAAGAAACCCTCCATTCGCTCCTACTGGAGTAGTAGCCCCATCTGCACTACCCCCATTTTCTCGAGGAAGAGGTATGAAATGATTCTGCATTTCATGCACTTCAGCGACAACAGCCTGTGCCCCCCTAGGGAGCATCCCCAATTTGACAGGCTGTATAAAATCCGCCCCTGATAACCCACTTTTCTGCCAGGTTTGCAGAGGCTTATACACCTGGAAGGAATATATGCGTTGATGAATCCCTAATGAAGTATAAGGGAAGGCTGGGATTCAAGCAGTATATTCCTTCCAAACGCTCCAGATATGGGGTAAAGGTGTATAAGCTCTGTGACAGCGAGACTGGGTATACTCAGGCCTTCCGGGTGTATGAGGGAAAGGATAGCCACCTTGACCCTCCAGGTTGCCCAGAACATATGGGAACCACTGGCAAGATTGTCTGGGACCTGATATTACCCCTAATGAACAAAGGGTATCACTTGTACTTAGACAATTTTTATACAAGTGTCCTTTTGTTCAAGCTACTGTATTGCTTTGATATAGTAGCTTGCGGTACAATTAAAAAGAACCGCGCAGGTTTCCCAGGACAACTTGTACGCACCTGGCTACGAAGGGGGGAGACCTCATCTCTGCGCCAAGAGGAGCTGTTGGCACTTAAGTACAGAGACAAGAAGGATGTATACCTTCTTACCACCATCCACACAGAGAGGACGGTGGCGGTTTCTGTACGTGGCAGAGCTGAGATCATAAGGAAGCCAATGTGCATCAAGTCTTATAACCGGCATATGGGTGGGGTTGATCTGGCTGATCAGCTGCTGCAGCCCTACCTAATTATGCGGAAGACAAGGGCCTGGTACAAAAAGGTTGCAATTTACCTAATGCAGATTGCAACCCACAACGCTTTTTTGTTGTTCAAAAAAGCAAACCCCAGAGTTAAAAAAAACTTTTTTACAGTTTCAGCTCCAGATTATTACGGGGATTTTGTACCATGATGCACCTGCTCCCCGGGCGGTGATGGGAGAGAGCAGAGTTGGGGCTACTCATTTTATTTTTAAAATCCCCCCTACTGCCGCAAAGCAGAAACCACACAAAAAATGCAGAGTCTGTGCCAAGAGGGGGAAGAGAAGGGACACCATATATCACTGTCCTGATTGCCCTGGACAGCCTGCACTCTGCATTGGGGACTGCTTCAAGCGGTACCATACAATGGTCAATTTTTAAAAAAATAAATACATTTGGTGTTATATATATAAATATTTTTTTTTGGTTATGTTTACTGTTAGATGGGTTTTTTTTTTTTTTACTTTTACTGTGCCAGATTTTTACATTTCACTACTCTATTTTTTTCTAAAATTGGGCCTGTTATTTTTTTTTAACCAAAACCCCTGTCAAACCTATGCATGGGGGACATAGGTGTTCTCAGGGTGCCTTGCAAAAAACAACCTGAAGTATGTTTTTGTAATAACTTACAACAGTCTCTCCTAAATCATAGTCAAAAAGCAATGTGTCTGTAAAAATGAAAATTGAAAAATAACCACCATACACTTTCTCCAATTTTTTGGGCTAAAACGGTTGCTTCAAAGGCATCAAAGCACACCATATACAATACCTTGGGGTGTCAACATTTAAAAAATATACACTTTCATGGCAATAAATAAAAGTGGGGCATGCAATAGGCCACAAACTAAAGATAGGCCTATCAGAAGAAATACTCTCATTGTTAATAACTAAAATCACAAGTCATAAAATTGTAACATAACCTTCCCAAAATCCTGGCAAACCTATGCATGGGGGGCATAGGTGTACTCAGGGTGCCTTGCAGAAAACAACCTGAAGTATTCTTTTGCAATAACTTACAACAGTCTCTCCTAAATCATAGTCAAAAAGCAATGTGTCTGTAAAAAATGAAAATTGAAAAATAACCACCATACACTTTCTCCAATTTTTTGGGCTAAAACGGTTGCTTCAAAGGCATCAAAGCACACCATATACAATACCTTGGGGTGTCAACATTTAAAAAATATACACTTTCATGGCAATAAATAAAAGTGGGGTATGCAATAGGCCACAAACTAAAGATAGGCCTATCAGAAGAAATACTCTCATTGTTAATAACTAAAATCACAAGTCATAAAATTGTAACATAACCTTCCCAAAATCCTGGCAAACCTATGCATGGGGGGCATAGGTGTACTCAGGGTGCCTTGCAGAAAACAACCTGAAGTATTATTTTCCAATAACTTACAACAGTCTCTCCTAAATCATAGTCAAAAAGCAATGTGTCTGTAAAAATGAAAATTGAAAAATAACCACCATACACTTTCTCCAATTTTTTGGGCTAAAACGGTTGCTTCAAAGGCATCAAAGCACACCATATACAATACCTTGGGGTGTCAACTTTTCAAATATATGCACATTCATGGAAAACAAATAAATTGGGGTATGTTAAAAGACCCCCCAAAAAGACGATAGGCAAAGAAAATATGTTAAATGTGAAAAAAAATCACAAACGCATGTCAGACATTTGGCATTGCACCCCCCAAACAAGCCACCAAACCTATGCATAGGTGGTATCACTGAACTCAGGATATGTTGGTGACCACATATTGGTGTCTTCTTTGGTAGTAACACATAACAGGAGCTGTGAATCCATGTCTAAATTACAATGTATGTGAACAATAACACAAAAATATGAATGCCCAATAGTTTGACAAAGACTAGTGGTTAAATTAGTGCATGGAAAGTGTTAAAATACCTGCATTTGAAATACCCTAGGAAGTCTACTTTTCAAAAATACATGGTTTGATTGAGGTAAATTACATTGGCCAGCTTCAGAAATGTCTTAAATAGGACATGGGTGCATGGGATGTGAAAATTCAAAGGAAAAAATGGAATGGGCTTCCTAAAAATAAGGCCTTTTAGCCCCCAGAGAACCCAACACACCTATTCATGGGTGGTATCACTGTACTCAGGAGATGTTGTGGAACACATATTGAGGTGTTTCTTGGCAGTAACACATAACAGGAACTGAAAATCCATGCCTAAAGTACAATGTGTGTGAAAAATAACACAAAAAAATGACTACCCAAAAGTTTGACAAAGACTGGTGGTTGAATTAGTGCATGGAAAGTGTTAAAATATCAGCATTTGAAAAACCCTAGGGTGTCTACTTTTCAAAAATATATGGTTTGATGGGGGTAAATTCCATTGGCCAGCTTCAGAAATGTCCCAAATAGGACATGGGTGCATGATGACCGATGTGAAAATTCCAAGTTGAAAAACTGGAATGCGCTACCTAAAAATAAGGCCATTTAGCCCCCAGAGAACCCGACACACCTATACATAGGTGGTATCACTGTACTCAGGAGATGTTGTTGAACACATATTAAGGTGGTTTTTGGCAGTAACACATAACAGGAACTGAAAATCCATGCCTAAAGTACAATGTGTGTGAAAAATAACACAAAAAAATGACTACCCAAAAGTTTGACAAAGACTGGTGGTTGAATTAGTGCATGGAAAGTGTTAAAATATCAGCATTTGAAAAACCCTAGGGTGTCTACTTTTCAAAAATATATGGTTTGATGGGGGTAAATTCCATTGGCCAGCTTCAGAAATGTCCCAAATAGGACATGGGTGCATGATGACCGATGTGAAAATTCCAAGTTGAAAAACTGGAATGCGCTACCTAAAAATAAGGCCATTTAGCCCCCAGAGAACCCGACACACCTATACATAGGTGGTATCACTGTACTCAGGAGATGTTGTTGAACACATATTGAGGTGGTTTTTGGCAGTAACACATAACAGGAACTGAAAATCCATGCCTAAAGTACAATGTGTGTGAAAAATAACACAAAAAAATGACTACCCAAAAGTTTGACAAAGACTGGTGGTTGAATTAGTGCATGGAAAGTGTTAAAATATCAGCATTTGAAAAACCCTAGGGTGTCTACTTTTCAAAAATATATGGTTTGATGGGGGTAAATTCCATTGGCCAGCTTCAGAAATGTCCCAAATAGGACATGGGTGCATGATGACCGATGTGAAAATTCCAAGTTGAAAAACTGGAATGCGCTACCTAAAAATAAGGCCATTTAGCCCCCAGAGAACCCGACACACCTATACATAGGTGGTATCACTGTACTCAGGAGATGTTGTTGAACACATATTGAGGTGGTTTTTGGCAGTAACACATAACAGGAACTGAAAATCCATGCCTAAAGTACAATGTGTGTGAAAAATAACACAAAAAAATGACTACCCAAAAGTTTGACAAAGACTGGTGGTTGAATTAGTGCATGGAAAGTGTTAAAATATCAGCATTTGAAAAACCCTAGGGTGTCTACTTTTCAAAAATATATGGTTTGATGGGGTAAATTCCATTGGCCAGCTTCAGAAATGTCCCAAATAGGACATGGGTGCATGATGACCGATGTGAAAATTCCAAGTTGAAAAACTGGAATGCGCTACCTAAAAATAAGGCCATTTAGCCCCCAGAGAACCCGACACACCTATACATAGGTGGTATCACTGTACTCGGGAGATGTTGTTGAACACATATTGAGGTGGTTTTTGGCAGTAACACATAACAGGAACTGAAAATCCATGCCTAAAGTACAATGTGTGTGAAAAATAACACAAAAAAATGACTACCCAAAAGTTTGACAAAGACTGGTGGTTGAATTAGTGCATGGAAAGTGTTAAAATACCAGCATTTGAAATACCCTAGGGTGTCTACTTTTCAAAAATATATGGTTTGATGGGGGTAAACTCCATTGGCCAGCTTCAGAAATGTCCCAAGTAGGACATGGGTGCATGATGACCAATGTGAAAATTCCAAGTTGAAAAACTGGAATGTGCTACCTAAAAATAAGGCCATTTAGCCCCCAGAGAACCCGACACACCTATACATAGGTGGTATCACTGTACTCAGGAGATATTGTTGAACACATATTGAGGTGGTTTTTGGCAGTAACACATAACAGGAACTGAAAATACATGCCTAAAGTACAATGTGTGTGAAAAATAACACAAAAAAATGACTACCCAAAAGTTTGACAAAGACTAGTGGTTGAATTAGTGCATGGAAAGTGTTAAAATACCAGCATTTGAAATACCCTAGGGTGTCTACTTTTCAAAAATATATGGTTTGATGGGGGTAAATTCCATTGGCCAGCTTCAGAAATGTCCCAAATAGGACATGGGTGCATGATGACCGATGTGAAAATTCCAAGTTGAAAACTGGAATGCGCTCTCTAAAAATAAGGGCTTTTAGCCCACAGAGAACCCGACACACATATACATGGGTGGTATCACTGTACCCAGGAGATGCTACTGAAGACATATTAGGGTGTTATTTGGCAGTAACCCTTACCATGTTATCAGTAAATGTATTCTTAAATTGCTATTTGTCAAAAAATCAAATTATTTCCCCCCCCCCCCAAACTTTGGCATAGATTGGTGGTAAAATGGTTGCATGAAAAAAGTCAAAATACCCCAAGTTTAATACCTTAGGTTGTCTTCTTTTAAAAAATATATACATTTGAAGGGTTATTCAGGGATTCCTGACAGATATTGGTGTTACAATGTAACTATCGCCAATTTTGAAAAAACATGGTTTTGAAATATCAAAGTGCTACTTGTACTTATTGCCCTATAACTTGCAAAAAAAGTAAAGAACATGTAAACATTGGGTATTTCTAAACTCAAGACAAAATTTAGAAACTGTTTAGCATTGGTATTTTATGGTGGTTGTAGATGTGTTAGAGATTTTGGGGCTCAAAGTTAGAAAAAGTGTGTTTTTTTCATTTTTTCCTAATATTTTATAATTTTTTTATAGTAAATTATAAGATATGATGAAAATAATGGTATCTTTAGAAAGTCCATTTAATGGTGAGAAAAACGGTATATAATATGTGTGGGTACAGTAAATGAGTAAGAGGAAAATAACAGTTAAACACAAACATCGCAGAAATGCAAAAATAGCCTTGGTCCCAGATGGTCAACAAATTGAAAAGTTGCCTGGTCACTAAGGGGTTAAAGTAATTAACCCCTAAATCTAAGTCTAACCCTAACACCCCCCTAACTTAAATATAATTTAAATACATCTAAATAAAATAACTACAATTAACTAAATTATTCCTATTTAAAACGAAATACTTACCTATAAAATAAACCCTAAGCTAGCTACAATATAACTAATAGTTACATTGTAGCTAGCTTAGGGTTTATTTTTATTTTACAGGCAAGTTTGTATTTATTTTAACTAGGTACAATAGTTATTAAATAGTTATTAACTATTTACTAGCTACCTAGCTAAAATAAATACAAAGTTACCTGTAAAATAAAACCTAACCTAATTTACAATTACACCTAACACTAAACTATAATTAAATTAATTCCCTAAATTAATTACAATTAAATACGATTAAATACAATTATCTAAAGTACGAAAAAAACAAACACTAAATTACAGAAAATAATAAAATAATTACAAGTTTTTAAAACTAATTACACCTAATCTAATCCCCCTAATAAAATAAAAAAGCCCCCCAAAATAATAAAAAGCCCTACCCTATACTATATTACAAATAGCCCTTAAAAGGGCCTTTTGCGGGGCATTGCCCCAAAGTAATCAACTCTTTTACCTGTAAAAAAGTACAATACCCCCCCAACATTAAAACCCACCATCCACACAACCAACCCTACTCTTAAACCCACCCAATCCCCCCTTAATAAAACTTAACACTATCCCCTTGAAGATCACCCTACCTTAAGAATACTTCACCCAACCGGGCCGAAGTCCTCAACGAAGCTGGGCGAAGTGGTCCTCTAGACGGACAGAAGTCTTCATCCAAGCCGGGAAGAAGAGGTCCTCCAGATGGGCAGAAGTCTTCATCCAGACGGCATCTTCTATCTTCATCCATCCGGAACTGCCAATAGGATTGAGGTCGCATTCTATTGGCTGTTCCAATCAGCCAATAGGATTGAAGTTCAATCCTATTGGCTGATTGCATTAGCCAATAGGATTTTTTCTACCTTAATTCCGATTGGCTGATAGAATTTATCAGCCAATCGGAATTGAAGGGACGCCATCTTGGATGACGTCATTTAAAGGAACCTTCATTCAGTCGTCGGATGAAGAAAGAAGAGGATGCTCCTCATCGGATGTCTTGAAGATGGACCCGCTCCGCGCCGGATGGATGAAGATAGAAGATGCCGTCTGGATGAAGACTTCTGCCCGTCTGGAGGACCACTTCGCCCGACTTCGTTGAGGACTTCGGCCCGGTTGGGTGAAGACTTCTCAAGGTAGGGTGATCTTCAAGGGGTTAGTGTTAGGTTTTATTAAGGGGGGATTGGGTGGGTTTTAGAGTAGGGTTGGGTGTGTGGGTGGTGGGTTTTAATGTTGGGGGGGTATTGTACTTTTTTTTACAGGTAAAAGAGCGGATTACTTCGGGGCATTGCCCCGCAAAAGGCCCTTTTAAAGGCTATTTGTAATTTAGTATAGGGTAGGGCTTTATATTATTTTGGGGGGGGCTTTTTTATTTTATTAGGGGGATTAGATTAGGTGTAATTAGTTTAAAAAACTTGTAATTATTTTTTATTTTATTTTTTTTCAAAACAGTTTTTATTGAAGTATTAAAATAAAAATCTTACAACATCAGTCATTGATACGAAGCAAAAACCAGAGCAATCAGTATAGACAATATTACAATGAAATATATGTTTATGACACAAAGACAAATCGGCCCTGTCCAATTAAATTTCACATATATCATTCAGTGGTCTCTGGTAAAGGTTTCAATTCTGCATATACAATAAACAGAAAACATAAACAATGAATGACCATTGAAAAGTTTTACATCAATATTTGCTAGTAATTATTAGCGCTAATGTGGTCTTGAACAACAAGACCCGTTGTACTATGTCAACTTACTGATCTTGTATCCAGGTGGGGCAGAGGAGGGGGGGGAAACTTGTAATTATTTTATTATTTTCTGTAATTTAGTGGGGGGGGGGGGTTCATACTTTAGATGATTGTATCCCAGGACATACTTGAAAACGAGAGAAATCTCAATGTATCCTTCCTGGTAAAATATCTTATAAATAAATAAATTGTATTTAATTGTAGTTAATTTAGGGAATTAATTTAATTATAGTGTAGTGCTAGGTGTGATTGTAACTTAGATTAGGTTTTATTTTACAGGTAAATTTGTCTTTATTTTAACTAGGTAGCTATTAAATAGTTAATAACTATTTAATAACTATTCTACCTAGTTAAAATAAATACAAAGTTGCCTGTAAAATAAAAATAAACCTTAAGCTAGCTACAATGTAACTATTAGTTATATTGTAGCTAGCTTAGGGTTTATTTTACAGGTAAGTATTTATTTAGTTTTAAATAGGAATAATTTAGTTAATGATAGTAATATTTATTTAGATTTATTTAAATTATATTTAAGTTAGGGGGGGTTAGGGTTAGACTTAGGTTTAGGGGTTAATAACTTTAATATAGTGGCGGCGACATTGGGGGCGGCAGATTAGGGGTTAATAAGTGTAGGTAGGTGGGGGCGGCAGATTAGGGGTTAATAAATATAATGTAGGTGTCGGCGATGTTGGGGGCAGCAGATTAGGGGTTCATAACTGTAATGTAGGTGGCGGCGGTGTCCGGAGCGGCAGATTAGGGGTTAATAATATAATGCAGGTGGCGGCGATGTCAGGGGCGGCACATTAGGGTTAATAAGTGTAAGATTAGGGGTGTTTAGACTCAGGGTTCATGTTAGGGTGTAGACATAACTTTTATTTCCCCATAGGAATTAATGGGGCTGCGTTAGGAGCTGAACGCAGCTTTTTTGCAGGTGTTAGTTTTTTTTTCAGCCGGCTCTGCCCCATTGATCCCTATGGGGAAATCGTGTACAAGCACGTTTAGCCAGCTCACCACTAACGTAAGCAGCGCTGGTATTGAGGTAAGATGTGGAGCAAAATTTTGCTCTCCGCTCACTTTTCTGTGGCTAACGCCGGGTTTCTAAAAACCCGTCATACCAGCTCTGTCTGTAGGTGAGCGGTGAGCATAAACTGCTCGTTAGCACCGCACACCATTACCGACAAAACTCGTAATCTAGCCGAAAGTATACTTCATGAAGGCACTGTCAATAAAATAGTAAAAAATGTTCCAAGTCACTCCTATAAAGTAGAATACTGTTCGGTATATAATCAATCTTTAATAATGGGAATGTTCTGGCAAAATAGAGCGATGATGCTGTTCACAATGTCAAAATGACAAAATACTATTAGATGTATGGACAAACATGTAATATACCTGATAGAATGCAAAAAGTGCAAAATCCAGTACACAGGTGAGACAGAAAGAACGGTAAGAGAGCGTCTAAGAAAACATATCCTCTCTATTGAAAATTCTAAAGAAAAAAGAAACCTAGAGCTTCCAGTACCAAAGCACTTTAGAATTTGTAATAATAGTGACCTTAAATATTTTCAATTCTCAGCTATAGAAAAGTTAAAAAAGACTGCAGAGGGGGTAATCAGACAAAAAGCCTATTGCAAGCAGAAGCTAAGTGGATTTTCCAGTTGCAGACATTATACCCCAAGGGCCTGAATCTGGACTTCAACCTGAATAGTTTTCTTAAAGACAGCTAGATTCTCTTTCATTATTAGAGAAACCAGATCCCCTCTAAGTATTAAAGGGACATTATACACTCATTTTTTCTTTGCATAAATGTTTTGTAGATGATCTATTTATATAGCCCATAAAGTTTTTGTTTTAAAAAAATGTATAGTTTTGCTTATTTTTTAATAACATTGCTCTGATTTTCAGACTTTTAACCAAGCCCCAAAGTTTTATGTGAATACTGTCAGCTACCTTCTCCAGCCTGCTCCTGCTTGTGTAAATGGTCTTTTCATATGCAAAAGAAGGGGGAGGGGGGAGTGTCTTATTTCCCACTTGCAGTGGGCTTTCCAGCTACCTTTTCAACGGAGCTAAACTGAGAGCTTCTAAGTAAGTTTTTATATCAGTATCTGTGCATCTTATTCTTTATAGTAGTGTCTATTACATGCAGTTATATGAAAATGAGTGTATAGTGTCCCTTTAATATCATAAAATATATAACTGTTAGAAAATATCCTCTTATGTATAACTCTCTAATAGTTACCACATTTTGGTTTTAAAATAATGGTTTTTAAAATTTGTTTATTTTTTAAAAAAATTGTTTATTTCTGAATATTCATGTTCAACTGTAAATTGCATTTTTATAAGCCATAGTATTGGAATTGCATATAGAATCACTAAGTTTTTATATATATTTTCATACACTTCTTACATGTGTTTCATTGTGTTCAACTTATAGTGCATAATATCCCTCCTGATCGCAGCTGTGTGTAATCAAAAAATCAATTAACGAGGGGCGGAGCCTACAGCTGTAGAGACAGGACGTGTCTTGTGCAGGGATAGGCACGAGCCAAGGCTGTGGCGGACATTTTCTAAAGTAAAGACCTTTAGTGAAGGACACCAAGGTACATTTACAATTAAAACTATTATTTTATAGTGCTGAATTTTATTATACAGATGCAGAAGATACACATCCAGTATTTCACTCAGGCTTTATTTATTCCATAACTTATCACCCAATATTGCTAGCAGTCTCTTGACAAGCCACTAATTGTATTCTCACTAAATATTTTCCCTTTCCTATTATTTAATCAGAAAGAAAAGATATACTAAGGTTATGATTCACAACCTTACTAAATCTTTTCTTTCTAATTAAATACTACTTATAATAAACCTCAGGTGCTGGTTAAAGTGCTTTACCTTTGCATATAAAGCTCCAGGGACACAGTGGCAGCTTGCTTCTTGAATCTTCCCTCTCTCTCTGTCTCAATCAGAGTCATTTTCTGGTACTAAGCAGCATCATGTGGGAGTGGCCCCAACCCTGCAAAACGTGGCGCTGCATGTGTTATGGAGGAGTCAGGACCAGTATTCATCTGTCTTACTCCTCCCTCCCCACAACAAAATGGGCGGCGGACACTGCAAGGGCCAGTCACGGACACCAGTGTCCGTGTACGGACACCTTGCCTATCCCTGGTCTTGTGGGAGCTCCTGGTTCTTCTATAGAGTTTTATGCTATATTTTGTTGATTTTCCTCTACAAAATTCCTCAACCTGTAGATGGGGGCCAGAGGATTACTACAAGATTCAAGAAATTGACAATCCTGGGGGAAACTCTCTGGATTGACCTCTCTGTTTAAGTTCTGCAGCTAGGCCTCAAGGCTGTCGCATTCATACAGTGTCTGACAGTTTTTGGAGCCGGGGCTTTTGCATATTCCCCCCCCTGGGAGACTGGGGTTACGAGTAGTACTATTTACTACACATCATTCATACATACATCTACCTGTTTAACAACATGGAACCTGACACAGCTATACCAATCGAGGAGATTTGTAATCTCTTAAACGAACATTTCTTACAGCTCATGGAAAAGATGCCGGCAGCATGGGCTTACGAAGAAAACCTTGCTAACACTGAGCCCGCTTTAATGAATACCAAACGAGCAGGGGACCCCAAGCCCTTCACACACTACGGGTATCTGAGCTCGCCTGCAACACAGCAAGACAGCGGAACCTTACTAAACAAGGTGCTGAAGATTGGTAAAGGGGACCCAGAGAGGACTGTCGCATGTATCTCCCCAACAGCCGGGCAGGGGTTGGATCCTGCTTTCACACACAGTGGAGAGACAGATACCACTAAATTTGGAGCGGTCCTTATAATGCAGAACCCCCCACCGACTACAGGCACTCACTCAGCACAGCAGCAACGGTCCGCAATGGGTGGTAACCCTACGCTGCATAGGGGGTCAGTTGCTGGGAGGAAGAGGACACTTGTGGGGACTATATCTGCGCGAGTTGGCACTGCTCCGTCACCTCAGATGCCCCGGCCTCAGACAGCCAGAATGAGAGTGACCCGCCGAGTTGCGCGGATAGTTTGGCAACACGGGTCAAGCTTTAAAGCAATTTCTACCTCTGTGACACCCCCCGGATTGAAGGTCCGGAGTGGTCGTGGAGACAAGCTGGCGGTATTTAGCCGGCAGGCAGTGTTCCGGGGGGGCCATTGGGGAGGCTGGATCAGTCCCTGGGGATGCCTGAGTCGCTCACTACACGGAGGTTTGCTGACAGCGACTAAGAACAAGTCTAAGAACACTTCTGGTAACAAAGACTCTGCACATGGAAGCCTGCTTTACAAAGCCGGTATAGGTTGAGGCCATTTATGCTATGGATTGTCCTTCGGGCTCTTACAGATCCCCCATATCGTAGGCCACAGGCTCTCAGCATCAAATGTTTATGTTTCTGGGTATGGACCGGTCTGACCATTGTCTGCAGGACTTTCTAACGATTAATCACTTGATATTCGTGCCTGGCATAATGTTAGTCTGTCTTACCTTTTTTACAGCCTACAATATGTAATATACAATATACTGTTGACATACAGATATTTCATAACGCTTACTATGAACTGAAGGTACACAATTTATTAGAGTTACACAGATGTTCTCAGCCTTTCCTATAATCCTCAGAGGTCTATGCATATCCATGTGCTTATTTCTGTACATTTTTAATGTTTGTGTCTGTTCCTAATTTCGTAATAAGTGTGCCATTATCCCTGTCAGCTTGAGGCAGTCAGTTCTGTCAACTTACTAACAGGACTATATGTTATTATTTATGATAGTTGGGTAAAACCCCCCCTTTTAATATTCAGCAACGTGTAGTCAGTTATTATTTCTGCATAGGGTTCCAAACATAGCATATTTGCCTTGTTAATTGTCTGAGCTTACGGGTATGCCCTCCTACTTAGATCTCAGCTGAGATTATACCATCCTGCTACACTCCATCCTGTTGCGCACCTCTGGTTTCACATATCTTACTGTGCTATTAATCTCCATTATTACCACACAGTCACCAGTGTAAAGGTTTACTCAGAGCAGAGGGAAATGGACACCCATTCTTTTGTTATTACCTATTTAATCAGTATTGGGTGGTTTTAGTTCATGTTCATGTTTGTTCCATTGTTGTATCTGCACATTACAAGTGACACCAAACTGTTCTTATCATTGTATAAAATTTGTCTTCAATCTAACAGCATTAATTAATAAGAGGGTCCAAAAGTGGCCTATTCATATATTAGGAGATATATATCATTATAAAATATGAGGTTTCAATTAGTTTTGCCTACTCTTAACTTTTATGAAGTCATGATAATGTGTATATATATATATATATTATGTTTCCCATGTGGGGTGAGCATTGTACCTACATATATACTTGCTCTCTTCCTTATACTTTGTGTTGTTTTTACTTCTGTGTTCGTATGGCAACCTTTTATCTGTACTCGTAGTAACACCAGCACCAATTTCTTGAATTCCAATACTTTTATTAGAGGTTACATAAAAAGCAACGTTTCGTGGTGAACCCACTTAATCATGCTGTTTGTATAACATTGTTTCAAGCAATTTATATCTTTCTTTGGCGCCAACTGGCTTCAATTTTGGCAGTTTTACACCCCCTAGTGGTTACCAATTGCAATGTGTATACAAAAATGTTAAAAACAAATGTATATGACTAAACAGATTATGTATGGCAATAATAAACGTACAAGTACTTTAACATTACTGTGCATACTTATATTATCACAAATATTTAACATGCTTATATTGATTTTTCAGTTTTAATATCTTATTATAATATAATCTCAAATAATGTAAACACATAGGTAAAGTACCCTTGATATTTTTAACTTATCATATAAAGAAAATTTCTATACAAAGAAATCTTTTCATATAGTGAACTCTCTTCATATAGTAAATTTTAATTCTGCATATAGTTATAATTTGAGTGGTAATAATGTTGAAGTTATAAT
Source organism: Bombina bombina (assembly GCF_027579735.1). Lineage (NCBI taxonomy): Eukaryota > Metazoa > Chordata > Amphibia > Anura > Bombinatoridae > Bombina > Bombina bombina. The sequence continues at coordinate 635,948,148 of NC_069501.1, read as the reverse complement.
TTCATGATTTAAGGGAATTTCTTTAAGAGAAACAATTAAGAAAAACAATTAAGATCAAAATCCCTGTTCAACCCCCTGGGAATAAGAGTATCCAATTGATATATCCATCTCATCTCTTGTTGTTGGAGGATTTTTTCTCTATTTGACCCATTGCGCTGAACAGGGATGTGTTGTATGATCTGCCAGCGTAGCTGGCTTACACTATGTCCTTTTTCTAAAAAGTGTTTGGACAGGGGTGCCTCCAAATTCTTTTTCCTTATGTTTGACCTATGCTGACTCAATCTATCCTTTACTTTCTGTGTGGTCTCTCCTAAGTAATACATAGAACATGGGCATTTTATGAGATAGACTACGTAACTAGTGTCACAAGTGTAAAATCCCCTGATGTTGTAACGTCTGCCATTATGTGGATGATAAAAGTTTGGACCTTTTATAACTGAATTACAACTAACACATCCTAGGCAGGGGTAACAGCCATTCCTTTTTGCTTGCATGTATGTTTGTGTATCTTTTCTCTCTGATCCCACATCACTTCTTACAAGGTGGTCCCGGATATTCTTTACCCTCCTATATGCCATTAAAGGGTAATCCCTAAACTGTTCAATACTAGGGTTACAATCCTTAAGTATATGCCAATGCTTTTTTATGGCTTTTGCTACTGCTTGGCTATGTGAGCTATGTTGAGACACAAATACTAGTCTATCTTGTTCTTTAGTTTTTTCTTTAGGTGCCCTAGGTGTAGTGATATCTTTAATTGTTTCACTCAACAATTGTGTAGGATATCCTCTCTGTTTAAATTTGTTTGAAATTTCCAACAGCCTTTTATCCTTCACTTCTGGTGTGCTTACTATTCTCTGTACCCTTAATAATTGACTCTTGGGTAATGAGTTGATAAGGCCTTTTGGATGGAAGCTGTTATATTCCAATAAGGTGTTCCTATCGGTCTCTTTTGAAAAGATATCTATGTCGAGTCTATTATGTCCTTTAGTAATCTTAGTGTCAAGAAATGTTATACTCTCTTCACTATATGTCAAGGAAAATTGTAAGCCCCTTACCATAGTATTGAGTTCTCTTGTGAATTCTTCTAGTTCTCCAATGCTGCCCCACCACACGCCAAACACATCATCTATATAGCGCCACCATACTGTACCATACTGTCTAAATAGATGATTTTCATAAACTTGGCGCTCTTCAAACTCATTCATATAGAGGTTGACGTATGATGGGGCAACATTGGAGCCCATGGCTGTACCCCTTATCTGTATGTACCAGTCATCCTGGAAAAGAAAGAAATTCCAGTATAGTACCAGACGCAGTAAATTTTCCAAAAAACAACATTGTGTTTGTGAATAGCCTCCACTGACCATCAGCACTTTTCTTATAATTGCAATACCTGTTTCATGACTTATAGAGGTATATAAACTCTTAACATCCATTGTGTAAAGTATATATCTATCTGACTGCAATTCTAAAGATTTTATTTTATCCAAAAAATGACCTGTGTCTTTCAGATAACTGGCCATTTTTACCACTTCTGGTTGTAGCAGTTTATCTAGGTACATTGCTATATTGGTATATACTGAACCTACACATGACACAATAGGCCTGCCTGGTGGTCTAGTGGGGTCTTTATGGATTTTGGGGACCGTATAGAAAATAGGTATTTTAGGGTCCTCTACCTGCAAATAATCAGCCAATTTCTTATCAATTATTAACTGGTTTTCTGCCCATTTCACAATATGGTTGATTTCTTTTTGTATTGCACCAAGGGGGTTGCTAGCTATTTTCCTATAAGTGGAACCTTTTATCTGTGTAATGTGATTTATTGTGTTGGATCTCAACTGCCGTAATATTAGTAGTATGAATGTTTCACTCTAAAATACAGACTATTATTTCAGCATAGGCTGTGATGATTCAGAGTGAGTTTTATTTATGATGAATTGAAGTGGAAAAATATATATGTAAATATGGCTACTATTAATGTGTAGCAATATTCCGCTCAGTAACTGCAAGGAAGTTCAATAACTTTGAATTAGGAATCAGAATTGGCAATCAGTGGGTTTCAGTAAGGATACTTAGGTTTAGACAGACAGCATGTGAAATGTGGACTAGCCACTGTAAAGGCTGACAGCTATAGTATCCGTCTTGGATGTAGTGAGAGAGAACGCAGTACCAAACAGCTGCTGACAGGGGCGTGTCAGATACACAGGAGTTTCCCCAGCTGGTGACATCAGAGCTGTTCCGTAGCGTTATACTGAAACCGGCTTGTTACACTTAAAAAATGAAACAAAGTAGCGATATGCTAGTAATGCAGTAAATAGACCTGTTATCAGTATGGAAGTAACTTTAGATTTTATTTTACTTGCGGTTGCTCCTTGGTTGTTCCGGTTTGTCCTGGTTTGTAGCTGTCTAATAAAACAGATCCAATCCTCAGGGTAAGAGCTTGTGCTGGCTGTAGAGTAACAAATATGTAACTTAGATAATTTAACTCAGTTACACTGGAAAAGTTGTTTATAGGACCAGCTCCGGCTGGTATTTGTAAATCCAATAACTTTGGGTATCATATAACTTCAAATTCTTGATATAATACACAGAATCAGAAATGGATGCGTAGAGCTTAGCTGATATGAACTTAATAACTAAGCACTTGTTTGGGGCGGAGACATGACTTAAATACAGGTGGGAAGGTAAGCTGCAGTAAAAAAAAGGAAAACCAGGAGCGGATTCCTTACACGTCCCCCCCCTCAAGCAAGCCGACCACGGCTGGATGTTTAGGTCTGTGTGGAAAACGTCTATGGAAACGTGCAACAAGCCTCGTAGCATCAATATGGGTATGGGGTTCCCAGGAGTCTTCGTCAGATGAAAACCCTTTCCATCTCACAAGATACTGAAGTTCACCATTACAATATCTCGAATCCAGGAGATCCTGAACTTCATACATGTCTGTGTCCAGGTGTACCGGATCAGGAGGAAGGAGAGGTGTAGGAGGGTGTTGACCTGTATAAGGCTTGAGCAAAGAGACGTGGAAGGTGGGGTGTATTATCAAAGAATCAGGTAGATCCAAGGTAACTGCATTCTCATTTACTACGTGAGTGATCTTGAATGGACCGATGAATAAACTAGCCAATTTCTTCTTGGGAAGATGTAGCTTGATATTTTTTGTTGACAACCACACTAAGTCCCCTATTTTATACTTTGGAGCAACTCTTCGTCGTAAGTCATAGTACTTTTTCTGAGTTGCTTATGCATGCTGTATGTTTGTACATAGATGATGGAAGTTTTCTGCTAGGCGTCAACAGATGGTGTATTTTCAGAAGAGGACTGGTGAAAATTGAATCTAGGATTGAAACCGTAGTTAGCAAAGAAGGGAGAGTAATTGGTGGTACTGTTGATCGTGTTGTTGTAGGAAAATTCGGCCATAGCAAGAAAGGATGACCATTTGTTTTGATGGTATGAACAGTAACAACGTAAGTATTGTTCGAGCCATTGGTTCAATCTTTCAGTTTGTCCGTTCGTTTGTGGGTGGAAGGCAGTACTTAGCCGTTGTTCAATTTGTAGAGTTGTAGTGAGTGTTTTCCAAAACCTTGAGGTAAATTGGCTACCTCTGTCAGTGAACAAAACAGTCGGTAAACCATGATACCGTACTACGTTGTTTAGAAACAAATGTGTGGTTTCCGAGGAAGTAGGTAACTTGTGGTAAGCAATGAAATGTGCCATTTTAGTAAAGTGGTCTGTAACGACTAATATGGTGGTGAAACCAGAGCTTGGTGGTAGGTCTACAATAAAGTCCATGCCAATGTGAGCCCAGGGTGAATTGGGTATGTCCAAAGGCATGAGGAGTCCGTACGGAGGTCTTCTCTCGGGTTTGGATACTGAGCAAGTATTACACTGCTGGATATAATCCTTGATAGAATTTTCCATGGATGGCCACCAGTAAGTTCTGCTTACTAATTCCTTGGTGCGTCTGATACCTACATGACCAAGTAAAGGAGGGTCATGGTGTTCTTTAATTATTTGTGTTCTGAGTGGTTCAGGTACATATATCTGAGAACCATGAAAATATAAGCCGTCTTTCTTAATCAGGGAGTTCAATAGTGTTTGTTTTTCCAAACCTAAGGCGGCTTCATAGTCTGGAACTGAGATAGAGAGTGAACCGAGAAATTTAGTAGGTGGGAGAATACAACTAGGAGTATATTCCGGAATGGGTCTAGGATCTCTGCGGGAGAGGGCATCTGCCTTTCCATTTTTTGATCCAGGTCTATACAAAATCTGGAAGTCAAAACGACTGAAGAAGAGGCTCCATCTAACCTGTCTTCCAGATAAAGTTTTGTTGTTTTGTAAAAATTTGAGGTTACGATGGTCTGTATATATTATGATGGGATGAGATGTACTTTCCAGGAGATGTCTCCAGAATTCCAAAGCTCTTTTGATGGCCAGTAATTCTTTATCCCCTATGGAGTAATTCATTTTTGCAGAGGACATAATCTTTGAGAAGAACCCGATAGGGAATAGAGGTTCTTTGAGTGTCTTACGTTGTGATAAAACTGCACCGAGTGCATAGTCTGAAGAATCCACTTCCAATATATACTGCAGGTCGGGATCAGGATACCTTAGGATAGGAGCTGAGGAAAACGACTCCTTCAGGAAACTGAAGGCATCAGCAGCTTCTTTCGACCACCGGAACACGCAATTGGAGCTAGTAAGTTTGGTAAGGGGTTTAGAAATACTCGAAAAGTTTCGGATGAATTTCCTGTAATAATTACTGAATCCGAGGAATTTTTGTAGATCCTTTCTGTTCAGAGGAGTTGGCCATGATTTTACTGCCTCGACTTTGCCCTCTTGCATTTGAATGCCTTCAGGGCTGATGGAATAACCCAGGAATTCTATCGTTGTAGTATGAAAAATGCATTTTTCCAGTTTGGCATAGAGTCGGTGAACCTGGAGACGAGATAAAACCCAACTAACGTGTTTGATGTGGTCTGTTGTATTGGAGGAATATATCAAAATGTCATCTAAATAAACTATGACACAGATATCGAGTAAATCATGAAAAATGTCATTTATAAAGAATTGGAAGGTTGCTGGTGCGTTGGTGAGTCCGAAAGGCATAACTAGGTATTCATACAACCCATATCTTGTTCTAAAAGCAGTGAGCCATTCATCACCCTCTCTGATGCGTACAAGGTTGTATGCTCCCCTCAGATCCAGTTTAGTATAAATAGTAGCATGTCGTAGTCTCTCAATGAGTTCCGGAATGAGTGGAAGTGGGTAGCGATTTTTTATGGTGATCTTATTTAGTTGTCTAAAATCGATGATAGGGCGTAAAGAGTTGTCCTTGTTTCGGACAAAAAACATACCAGCACCGGCTGGTGAGACAGAAGGACGAATGAATCCTTTCTTCAAGTTCTCATCTAAGTAGCTTTTCAGGTGGTCTAATTCGGATTGACATAGAGGATATAAGTGTCCTATGGGTGGAGTTGTACCTGGTTTTAACTCTATGGGGCAGTCATAGGAATGATGGGGAGGAAGTGTTTCTGCCTCTTTTTTGCTGAAAACCTCAGCGAAGTGACTGTATTCAATTGGTACAAGAATGTCAGATGTGGGGGTCAGAGAAAGTAATGACTGCCTAATACAGGTTTGTTGGCAATATTGTGAGTTTAAATGTATGTTTAGAGATTTCCAACTGATCTGAGGTTCATGTAGTTGTAGCCAAGCCAACCCAAGAACAATTGGAAACAGGGGAGATGTAATCACATCAAAAGAGAGATGTTCATGGTGATTATTTAATGTAGTGACAGAAAGAGGGATGGTATGATGTGTAATAGGTCCAGAAGAAATCTCAGAGCCATCAACAACACGAAGTGAAATCGGAGACAATTTCTTAATGAGAGGTATTTTATTGATAGACACTAATGAGCTGTCAATGTAGTTCCCTTGAGCTCCGGTGTCAACGATAGCAGGGACGGACATCTGTTTACTTGCCCACTGTAAAGACAAAAGTAGAGAGCAGTGAAGAGGTTTGTTAAGTACTACCTGAGAGGTGAAGTTAGTGCTACACTTACTGTTCTTTTTCTGAGGTATGGTAGGGCAGTGCTTAACACTGTGAGCTGGGTCACCACAATACATGCAAAGGCCCCGGGTCTTTCTTCTCATACGTTCATCCGGCGATAGAGGCCCCCTGAAGATACTTATATCTATAGCTTCAGCTCCATTGGGACTAGGACTATTAGACCTACGAGTAGGTTGATTAGGACTGGAAACCTTTTTGTATGGCTGGTCTGAGTATTGTCGTTCGGATCTTCTCTCCCTTAATCTTCTATCAATATGGCTACTTAATTTCATAAGAGCCTCAAGTGTCTCTGGCAATTCTGTTCTGGCTAATTCATCCTTGACTGCATCAGAAAGACCAAGCCTGAATTGATTTCTGAGGGCTATGGCATTCCATTGGGAGTCAATGGAGTACTGTTTGAACTCCGTTATGTAATATTCCACAGGTCTGGATCCTTGTTTCAATTTCCTCATTTTGCTCTCAGCGGTAATCTGGAGGTTGGCATCATTGTACAATTCATCCATGACGTCAAGAAATGCCGAGAAGGAGGATAGGACAGGATTGTTAGTCTCGAATAGTGTGTCAGCCCATATACGGGGTTCTCCCCTTAAGTAACTTATCATGGTGAGAACTTTCACCCTATCGTTTGGATAGGTCTTAGGTTTGAGAGAGAAATTGAGAAGGCAAGCATTCTTAAAGTGGCGGTATTGGTTTCTGTCTCCTTGAAAAAAATCTGGAGGGGCAACAAAGGGTTCAGGAGAGGTCTCATGGGCTGGCAGTTTAGGAGTGATGGAATCTTTTATGACATTTCTCAAAGTCTCATTCTCCAATTGTAATTCTCTTAGACCCTGGCTGAGTTGGTCTACCCTCTGTGACAAGTTAAAGACAATTTGTGGGAGCTCGGCTGGATCCATAATAATGGCTTAGTTATTCTGTAATGTGATTTATTGTGTTGGATCTCAACTGCCGTAATATTAGTAGTATGAATGTTTCACTCTAAAATACAGACTATTATTTCAGCATAGGCTGTGATGATTCAGAGTGAGTTTTATTTATGATGAATTGAAGTGGAGAAATATATATGTAAATATGGCTACTATTAATGTGTAGCAATATTCCGCTCAGTAACTGCAAGGAAGTTCAATAACTTTGAATTAGGAATCAGAATTGGCAATCAGTGGGTTTCAGTAAGGATACTTAGGTTTAGACAGACAGCATGTGAAATGTGGACTAGCCACTGTAAAGGCTGTCAGCTATAGTATCCGTCTTGGATGTAGTGAGAGAGAACGCAGTACCAAACAGCTGCTGACAGGGGCGTGTCAGATACACAGGAGTTTCCCCAGCTGGTGACGTCAGAGCTGTTCCGTAGCGTTATACTGAAACCGGCTTGTTACACTTAAAAAATGAAACAAAGTAGCGATATGCTAGTAATGCAGTAAATAGACCTGTTATCAGTATGGAAGTAACTTTAGATTTTATTTTACTTGCGGTTGCTCCTTGGTTGTTCCGGTTTGTCCTGGTTTGTAGCTGTCTAATAAAACAGATCCAATCCTCAGGGTAAGAGCTTGTGCTGGCTGTAGAGTAACAAATATGTAACTTAGATAATTTAACTCAGTTACACTGGAAAAGTTGTTTATAGGACCAGCTCCGGCTGGTATTTGTAAATCCAATAACTTTGGGTATCATATAACTTCAAATTCTTGATATAATACACAGAATCAGAAATGGATGCGTAGAGCTTAGCTGATATGAACTTAATAACTAAGCACGTTTGGGGCGGAGACATGACTTAAATACAGGTGGGAAGGTAAGCTGCAGTAAAAAAAAGGAAAACCAGGAGCGGATTCCTTACAATCTGCTATGTAATTGTTTTTCATACCTCAATAAAAAAAATAAAAAAATAAAAAAATCAATTAACAAGCTCAGAATAGGGTATAAAGTGACTGTGAATAGAGTGAAAGCAGTATAACTTGATAAAGGCCAACTACACGGCTGAAACGCGTTGCTTTAACTGCTGATCACCACTTGAGAACATATTTGGAGATACCAGGAAACAGCGCGTCTACCGCTAAAGCTGATAGCTGCTGACGCTGACAAACCGCTGATAAAATTTATTGAAGTAACTGCAAGCTACTGCTCTGACCTCAGAGAGCACACGCAGGACCGCAGAGCCAAGGAACAGCAAAAAAGATTAGTCTGTGAACACAGACCGGAAACATCTCCACACGAGTTACAAGGTAAACTACTGACAGGCTCCAGGACCGGTCTGCGTGATAAGCTTGAGGCAGACAGTAAGTACTACCTTTAACACCTTTACACCAAGGGGCAATCCTATTATCACAATAAGGAGATCAAGTTTTGTTTTAAAAAAAAACTGCTCCCCGCTACAGAAAATGGATATATAAAGAAAAACTGATTTGTGGTTTCATAACAATCACTCCTTTGGGAACATCCAATTTTTTCCTTTTCCCCTCTCTTTCAACAGGGTACCCTGAACATTTTAACCTTATTTGGTCGGCCGACCTTCGCTCTGTATTTACTGTAACAAATTTATGATTCATCTTTTGCACTAACTATTCACTATCAGGAGTTTATTTAGGTTTCCACCCATACACGAATTAGGGATTTTTTCCCCTTATATGTTTTGACACTTAGTGTATCCATATTAGCGGTTTAATTTATTAAGCACATTTGGATTCTGCTATTCCCCTTTGTTGTTTTTCACTCTGCTTATAGCGCCTTCCTTTTTTCTTTATTTACAAAATTAGTTCAAACAGAGTAAGGTTATCCATGGTATAGAAGGCATGTCTCTCCAGGCTATAAATATAGCTCATAATGTTGAGTACTTCCCTCCAATTTGGGTAGGTGCTAATCTAGCAAAGGCCAATTTGACTGCTGTCAGCAAATATACACAAAAATAACCTTAGTGTTTGGGAAGGGATTGCATGCCTAGATGTAGTAGTGCTACCCTTTGAAGTTTTAGTGAGTGTAATGTGAAATTTAGTTAAAATAGAGAAACTATGATTCCAGAGAGTCTATAGTTTCTGACAGGCCCACCAGATATGTAGGGAATCCTCTACTGCTCAGTATTCCTGCCAAGATAAAGGTGAAGTGGCATTATTCATTTTAAGGAGTCTAAGGCGGGGGGGGGGGCGGTATATACCAATGCCCTAGTATTTTATAATATGTTTCATCCATGGTAACACAATGTAGGGCTTTCTTTTTTATAATAATGCATTTCTGCCAATCCTTGAGGGGTGTAGTTAATTTTAGGATATGTATGGAGAGGGATGTGGTGCTACGCCTGGGTGGTGTCAGATTCTATTCCAGCATTCTAGTATTATTAAATTGGATATTCCTACACTTCTACAACAATGAGGGTAATCCAAATTGTGTCTACCAGATATAGATGGTAAGGAAGGGAAGCTTGATCAATCACTTTCCATTTACTAGCATGTTGCATAACTCCCCAATGCGTTATATGTGTGAGCATAGCCACCTCATAATATCTAATAAATAAGGTAGAGGCTGCTCCTCCATGTGAGATTGGGTATTGTAGGGTTCTGTGTGCCATGCTTGAACCTCGTCCCTGCCAAATGTAATCAGTTATTCTGCATTGAAATTGAAGAAGCAGGTGTCTAGATAGGTGAATAAGGAGACATCTGAAGAGGTAAGTAAGTTTTGGAAGAAAACTCATTTTTAGCGAAAAAATTCTACCTAACTAGGATACATTCCATTTAGTTTTAATTTGCCTTGGCTCACATAAGAGGGGAATATAGTTATCACCATAGGAATATCATTAGAAATGAACACTCCAAGGTGTTTAATAGAAGACTAGTTCTCTTAAAGGGGTAAGTGTCTTGTAAACCCTTGGTATAATTATTTTGGAACCCCATAGAAAAGCTTCTGTTTTGGGAAAGTTCAGTTTATAGAAGGACAATTCTCCAAATTTAGTTAAAATGTCAAGTAAATTTAGGATAGTGTCTGAGGGATTAGCTGTGAATATGGTAATATCATCAACGAATAATGAGTGGTTGGTGCCAAAAAGAATAATGCTGTTATGAATATTACCTTTATCTATAAAAGTATATTATGTGAAATGGTGCAGTTTTTAATGACACATTTTTCTATAACTTATGAAAGGTAATAAACAAATCTGAATCCTTTTAGTTGCTATCAGTCTATTAATTATACCGACACCAGATGAATAACAAAAATTAGCTTTATTAAAGTATTTTGTTAAAAATAATTAGCATTTAATAGATACTTAAGCAATCAAAATATTACAGAGATGTAAACTACAGTTCTATAATAATCACTAACGCGATAACATGATAACTTAAATTGGCAAGGAAAACAGAATAATACAGAGATTAAACTATAAAGATAATTAAATCATATTTTCAAAATAACACAAACATTGGCATGATGATAGGAACCAAATATTTGATTATAAACCCTCTAAGGTAATTGCAGAGAATCGGGTAAATTAATAATTATGACAAACCATCAGATGATAATCTATCCTAATTCCTGATTCACCCGGTGTTATTGTCGAGAAATAAGACTAGGTGGTAGGAATTTTTATAAGGAAAACACAAAGCTATAAAACAATTAATTAATTTACCTGATTAAATAGACAAAGGTATTTTACATAAATGTAAAGTGTAAATCTTAATGATATTAACATTTAAAGTGACTTTATCTCATACATCACCAAAGTAAATAAATTCCCCCTTTGCAGACAGGAATCAAACTGTCAGTTCGTAGGTCTATCCGAATAGGCTAAACTAGCCTCAGCAGTTATAATCCAATATCTTGGACCTCTGTAGTTGATTAGCAAATTACCAACTCCATGAATTATGTGACCAGTTCCAAAAACCCAGGAAAACGACCCCCTCCCATTGGGCTAGACCCTATATATTCCCATTCTCTCATCTAGGAGGAGTCATTAATTATAATATTTTAATCATTAATTAACATAAAATTAATTAGATGAAATATTGTTCTAACAGTTCCCATTCTCTTATCTAGGAGGAGTCATTAATTATAATATTTTAATCATTAATTAACATAAAATTAATTAGATGAAATATTGTTCTAACAGTAGATGGCTCTCGCATATAGGGTAAAAATATTAGAAAAATACTTATTATATTTATGTTTACCCCAACATTCCTAGACTACAATCAAGGTTATAAACTGCACTTATTTACAGAAATAAGCGACTAGCTGGGGCCTAAGCAAGTAAACTACCTTGAATAATGGAAAACATTGATATGAAACTTCTCAGTCGGCAAGACTGAGGAAAACAAAATTCAATGTAATAATAGTTGAGCCCTGGTTAAGCTTAAAACAAAAAAACAACATGGAGTCTGTTCTGTCATGAAAAATTCATGACAATGCCATCTATTGTTGAAGCCAACCAAATATTTTCTGCTAAAGGTTCAATTGCGAGAGCAAAATGCAGCAGCGACAGAGGGCACCCCTGTTAGGTGCCATTAGATATTTGAAAAGTTGAAGAACAGAAACCTAAACATTGTACAAAGGCTGTTGGGGTTTAATTGCATGTTGAATTTCACAAGAAAATTGGAAAGCCTCTAATACTTCCTATAGGTAGTCCACCTAATTTAGTAAAAGGCGTCTAAGAAGATCACAGAGAAAAGTCTGTTATGCCTAGTAGACTCGAGGAAAATATTAAGTAAGCATCTGGTATTATCAGGACCTGCTCTGTTAAGAACAAATCCCACTTGATTAGTGTTGACCATAGAGGGTAGTAGAAGAGCAATGTGATTAGCTAAAATTTTCGAGTATATTTTAATATCCACATGTGACGGACACCGGCTACCCTGACTGGGTAGCCCTGCCAAAAAGGTCCTTCCTGTACCTGGAACCTGTAGCTGTAGAGCAGAGAAAGTGATTTTAGCAAAAACCCACCCTAATAACCAGACAAGACCAGTATTAAGGTGAAACACGAACAGACTTTATTGGGAAAACCACACAGCTTATATACACATTATCATCTGTATAAGAGCCTTATCTGATCTCGCCATTTCCACCCCTCCAGACAGGCTGGCGCCTCTATAGGAGCCATAGTCACATAGAGACCCCCACAGTATCTAGGTCGCGGTTTCGGGGTGATCCAGGGGGAGCGGCAGCCCTTTCAGGGTGTTGTTCAAAAGCCCTTGGTCCCCAGATGCCACAGTCCAAAAAGCGACATGATTAGTTACTGTGGACCTGAACTGCAGCCTGGCAAATTTATTGAAATGGGGGTGTCCAAAGCCCCCGGTTCCCGGGTGAGCTCCCCCTCGGCAATCACCCCAACCCTTGTCCACCAAAGGCACAAGAAATCCCCAAAAGAGCAGAGCTCTGGGACAAAGTGCCTCTGGAGCGACCTAGGGTAAAGTTCAGCGGGATTCCTGGGAAGCCCCGCCGGCTAGTAGTTCCATAAGTCTGGCCAGCTGATTCAAATTTTTCATTCAATAGGAATGCAAGGGATGCCATCTTGAATTGCGTAACTTGCATTGAAGATTCAGTGTACGGCGGCGACCGTATGAAGAGGATGCTCCGCGCCGGATGTCTTCAGGATGGATCCACTCCGCACCGCCGGGATCAAGATAGAAGATGCCGCCTGGATGAAGATTGAGAAGGCTAGTGGGTCACAGATCATCTTAACCTATTGGCGCAGCTTAGTCAGGGTAGCCGGTGTCCATCACATGTGGATATTAAAATATACCCATTGGGGGGGCGTGTCCGTACAACGTTCTTGATAGGATGTATCTTCTGCAGGCTCCAGAAGAATCCCTAATAATCCGCCGATTATTAGCCTTTTTTCAGCAAGAACAAGACAATAATTACCACAGTAATAGTGACTGCGGTCCTTTATCACCTCATCTTGCTGCTTTTATGAAACTGGGGGCTCAGATCGGAGCATAAAGGCCTAAGGCGGCGGCCTGATACCTCTAGGCCAACACCTCCCCCCCGGGAAGAGCCGGGTCATCAGTGCTGTTGGGTTAGCCCAACTTACTGAATCTCTTCAAAGCATAATACTAACTGGACAATTATCTCTTACATTAACCATTATAATTCCCTGATTACAAGGCTTCTGGAGAAGAGGCGAAATAACTTTGAAACATGGCGGACATAATGGAAGGGGACTGCCTGCTATACCACGAGGACTTTCCCAAAAAACTTGCATATCTTATGACCAAACTTGTTGAAAAGGCCCCATATGACTACCTGATAAATCGCATAACAGCGAAGGAAATGGCCACAAAAAGTCCGGAGAGACAGTCAGGGGCAACACAATATCCCAGCACTGGCACTGCCTACAACACTAGAGATCGCAGCTTACCACATGAGGATGAGGTCGCTGAGCCGGTGATCACTGGGAAAACGGGTCTCACACAAGTGTCAGACCAGGGGTTTGTTACTAGTGAGCGCTACTCAGCAGATAAAGCTTGTCAGGAGCATATCTCAGATGCCCGGTGGGAAGTTTTGCTCCTTACGCAGACTGCACCCGAAGAAACACTTAGGCTGGTTTCACCAAGCGACAGGTTGAGAAGAGACAACCTGGCCATACAACTTGCCCCTGAGAACGCACATTACCGCCCACATCTCACACCAGCTGGACATAAGGAATGGGGGTCACTCACCGACATCCAAGCCGGTCTACACAGTCACTCTGCGATAGCATCAGATAGGCTACTCGACCATTCTGAACCCCTGTACACTCACCTTGTGGGACAAGCGGTATCAGCGTGGCATCATTCGGCCCCGCGGACCGCTATAGAGGTAAAGCCCTTCACTTTTTTACTGAAGGTATCAGGAGATGCGCTTTTTCCGCCCCAGACGAGTCCTTTGTTCATTGCGCTCAAGGAAGACACAGGCTCACATGATGGTGCGCTGGCGGTTGATGTTCCTGCATCCCATATGAACGGTGAGCTCCTATACAGTGGCATGTCCTACCCTTACTATCTTACAGTAATAGCTGCTGGGTGGAGAGACTTCCAGACTAACTTTGGTGGAGCCGCATGTTTTGGCAGTCTCTTGGCAGCAGGGAACGGGGATCACATTTGTGTTCAAAGAGGAGAGACTATTATTAAAACTGGAGAGGGGTAAACAGTCAAGACATTCTGAGAGTGTTATATTATGTAACTTTTATCACGAGTATGCATTTGTTTTATAGTTATAGGTTACGCAGAGGGTTAATTTATATGGAGGCAACCAAGTCTGCTCCAGTACTACTTCACTATCTGTTATTTTTTTAATCAATGGTTTGTTTATACCGTTAATGTTGCTCATGATTCAGCGCTATTGTTAAGCTTCCCCCTCCCCCATCTTGCATTGCTATTATAGAAAGAGACCGTGTCACACAATATTGCCATCTGCATCTTAGTAGATCAAGTATGATCCACCAATCCCACAACTACTCATGACTACACCCATTAATGGGATATGGCCCAATAAAGTATAGTTTGCCCACTTAATATCTTTACAAAATTGCCTATACACCTGAGAGGGGGGACATGGCCACTAATGCACTAATTTGTACATCCCCTAGTGCTACTCTGCATCATGCCCCCTGTCCCCTACCTAACAGTTAACTACATACCTGACCCAGTATACTCACATAAGGCATTAAATATTATCCCCCCTCTCTTCCTTGCTATGACAAATAATTTGCCCACTATTCTATCTAGCCTCTACACATCACATTTCTTGAGGGGAAAAAAAAAAACTGATAGATTAGCAGATAAGCGGTTATATCAATTCAAGCAATGACTGTCCAGCAGATACCCTTTATTGACAACTTATGGTTTGTCTTTGTTTGTTTTTTCTTTATTATTGTTTTGTTCATTTGGTTTAACATACATATATCATCTATGGATATATATGCTGATAACCTATACTGAGACAACCATGATATATATATATATATCTGATACATTTATTGCATGATGTGTATATTCAACTCATATCTGAATCCCATAAGTTTCCCCCCCCCCTTTTTTTTTTTTTTTTTTATGCATTATCTCTATACAATCCCTATCTTTGTGTTTATATTACAATATGGAAGACCCATGAGCGGTCTGCAATGTTACTCAAAGGGATGGAAAATGAGGACTACTATTCAGGGCCTATCAGCATGTTTTTTAAATATCAACTTATCATTGAATTGTGCATTTCTATAAAAGCATGTCAACTGTATAGTATAATTCCTCAATAAAAATTGTTAAACAAAACTATTCCCATTGGTGGCACATTGGCTCCTGACTGCACGTTTGGACTCCTCAATCAGCTCGTGACTGCACGTGTAGTCAGTGAGTGGGACAGCAGTGTGTTTGCAGTGCGGGCAGTAGTCAGTTGGACTTGCAGAGCTCTGAGAGAAGCAGCTTAAACGCTGAGCTGAAGTCAGTGGGGTTTTTTTGCAGCTAGCTCCCAGTAGTGCATTGCTGCTCCTGTTCTTTATATATGGATAGGAAGTGGAAACTTAAAAATGCTTGATGATAAAATGCGAGTGTCTTTAGCTAATATTCCACCAAATATTCAGAAACGGTGTTCATCCCATCAACCTCATGCATCCCATTAAAATAGTAAGTAGCTAGAGGGGCGGAGCTAGCCAGCCATCGATGCAGCAGTGTTTTTGAAGAGCTCCTGAGAGAAAAAGTTTTTAAACTGGCAAAAAGCGATCTATATAGATTTGAAAGGCTATTACTAAGCACAGAGTAGTACCCTCAGCCTGGACACTTGAATTCAGCTTGCAAACCGCAAAGTTGTGGAAGTCGGAATCCGATCCGGACCTGAGTTCCAGAAGTAAACTAGGAAAGTCCGGGGCTGCGGCCTACTCCGGACCGGAAAGTTGCACCGGAGGCCTTCAAACATCACTGAGGCCATAATACCGGCCACGGCTAAGATACACAGTGAGCAATTACCCCCAATTAACCAACAGGACCTGTTGCAATCAATGTAAAAGGAAAGCAGGAAAAAAACGGGATTTGGCGCGAACCGCCATTTTCAAGGTACGCATTTAAGCATTCTCTGACATCTTAACACACAAATACTTTCTGGACATCTGGGACATTATAAGAGACTAGTTGGGGGTATGTAAGACACTACATTCAGCTGCAAACAAGCAAAGAGAGAGACCTGAAAACGCCTCACAAGTCTGCAGCATACCACATCCATTATTACTTGCTCACAGGCTGCACTAATTTTAGAGCTGAACATTTAACTTGGGCCCTAGCTTTAACGCAATATCTCTCCTAGTAGAGGGGGGGGGGGGGAAAGAGTCATCGGAAGCTAGCCTGCAACCTGGAGCAATCTGGAACTGTCTTTGCCTGCCTTCACCAGTGAAACTACACCGTTATTTACTTGTGAAAAAATAGCACTCCCTCCTCACCCCTTTCCTGCCAGTTAGCCTGCTGGTGGGTCATATCCAAAATCCCCTGCCCGTGATGGTCCTGTGAGGACAGACTCCCTAGGGGAGGTGAGTGCTAACTGAAAAATAACTGAACCCAGAAAATAGAGACTTTCTATACTTTTTCCTGGATAATCTACATAACATAAATGGACTCTAGATAGGGTGATTTAATACTTATAAGGGCTGATTCCACCCGCTGCTCTCTCATCCTCTAGCCCGCGGCAACTGAGGCGACAGGGAAAACAAGAGAGGTGATTACTGCAGGCCCTAACTCATCTCACCCTATCAGGAAAGATTGTCTTTTATATGCCAAGCTCCCTCTACTCTCAAGCACTAATGGACATAATTAATGCTTAAATGATCTAGATGAAGACTACTTCGGGCATGTCTGTGTAAAGTCACGGGGCAGAGTGGCTCTCTGAAAGATTAAGGCTCCCAGGGCTGCTACGTAGCTATCAGAGCGATAGGTTCTCAAAAGCACGGAAACCTCAGCACCAACCAACACTCCCTGCTTTGGGAAGATACATCTAGAAGATGAAAAGCCGCACTCAATCGGTTAAAGAGTGCCTTTCCAAGTCACAACAGAAAAAGAAACAGGCTATGCTAGACCTCTCTCAACGGATGGAACAAGACGAAGACACGGAGGATCCCCCCATTGTCTCCCAGAAATCAACCTCCTCTAATGAGGCCTTCTTAAAGCAGATAAAACAAATGTTTCATGAAGAAATGAGAGCGGCCCTTTCAGAATTAACACAAGAAATTGCTGACATTGGTGAGAGAACTTCAGCAATTGAAGATAAAGTCGATGACTTAGTAGAGGAGATCCCAGAGTAACAAGCAACAGTGAGCGCACAACAAGCGCAAATACAAAAATTAGAGGATCACCTGGAAGATCTGGAAAACCGATCTCGGAGATCGAACATTCGCATACGCAACTTACCTGAAAAATATAATAACCTTCAAGACGTTATTACACAAATCTTCCAACAAATATTACCAGAGGAAGATGCATCTTTCCTTCTTATGGACAGAGTTCACCGAGCCTTAGTTAAGCCTCCAACACCAGGGGCCCACAGAGATGTGATAACAAAACTTCACTATTACCATATTAAGGATAGAATTATGCAAGCAGTGCGGGGAGTTCCAGAGATCACTTATGAGGACCATAAAATTCAAATATTTGCGGATCTCTCCCCTATCACTCTGAAGAAGAGAAGAGAATTCAAGCCGATAGTAGCAGCCCTGGCTAACGCCCAAATTAAATACAGATGGAGATTCCCCTTCAAGTTGTCATTTATAGTAGACAAAACAACATACTCTTGTGCTACAATTGATGAGGGACAATCGATCCTAAACAAGCTCCATATCGAGAAATCATCACAGTCACCATCACAGTCTCCCAAGCCGCAAAGGAAAGCTTTGAGTCGCACCTGGACACCGGTGCTTAAAAATGGGAAGGCTAAGAAGAGAAATCAAGAACCGGAGAGCCCGACCTGACTTGCAGAAATAATTGCTAAAAATGTAGAGTGTGATTAGGGATACTACACTTCTGCTCTCCTAGCTAATCCCAATATGGAGTGTGCTAACCTCATAAAGTACACCCTTAGTTCAAAAAGAAAGTGTGGAGGAGGGATAGCGCTAACGAATAGCTGAGAGCCAAAATATCTAAAAAACTCAAATGAGATAGCTAAAAAACTCTAATGAGATAGTACATTACTAGTATAAATAAACAATAAAAATCGAATAAAAATTAGCGTATCTACGTAGCCAAAAAAAGGATTGGATATATATGTACAAATAAATCAATATTTATTATAACAATATAAGATAAATTCTAACATAAATTCTAACAGATAACTCCTATAAAAGATGCCGGCATCAGGTAAAAAATAAGTGTATCTAAAAGACTGCAATGAGAGTGACTATCTGAGGTTCTCAAATAAACAAACTTATTAGCAGAATTATTAGCAGCTTATATGACTAAACAGAATTATTAGCAGCATGTATAACTAACCAGAATTATTGGCAGCCTATATGACAAAAACCGATAAAATAGCTACAAAGTCTATTAAAAAGTCTATTAAAAAGTGCTTGATATCAGTATTCCCAAAATGGAGCTTATCCGTGGGTGATAATGTTTACCAGTGTGATCCGTGGGTGGTAATGTTTACCAGTATGATCTCCTTAGGGGGTAATGTTTACCAGTATGTCAATTCAAAGACCGGGTAAAAACGGAGTGATGTAAGGAGTAACTTTATCTTCTTTCTGTATGGCTTTCCTCCGTTTTTTCAGTATCTGTCCGTCCTTCGCAGCAGGTATCCAGCGTGTGGAAATAGTCCCAGAGGGATCAGGTTCCGGGTTAGAGTTCAGTTCAGATTTCCAAATAGTAAAGCGCCGTTGTGCAATATTTCAGCCTATGAATAATAGACCTTTAAAAAGCACTCTGGGTTCGTTTTCTGTGGGTCCTGGGGCAGGAATTACACATGCAGAGACGGCTCACCTGTGATCAGTGACCGCTCAATGTACCTGTCCTATCCACCAACGATACCTCAGCTATTAAAGAGATATAAAATGTATAAAATGTATCAAAGTTTAGTAAGCAAGTTCTACGCGTTTCAGCCTCCAGGGGCCTTTATCTTGATAAAGGCCCCTGGAGGCTGAAACGCGTAGAACTTGCTTACTAAACTTTGATACATTTTATACATTTTATATCTCTTTAATAGCTGAGGTATCGTTGGTGGATAGGACAGGTACATTGAGCGGTCACTGATCACAGGTGAGCCGTCTCTGCATGTGTAATTCCTGCCCCAGGACCCACAGAAAACGAACCCAGAGTGCTTTTTAAAGGTCTATTATTCATAGGCTGAAATATTGCACAACGGCGCTTTACTATTTGGAAATCTGAACTGAACTCTAACCTGGAACCTGATCCCTCTGGGACCATTTCCACACGCTGGATACCTGCTGCGAAGGACGGACAGATACTGAAAAAACGGAGGAAAGCCATACAGAAAGAAGATAAAGTTACTCCTTACATCACTCCGTTTTTACCCGGTCTTTGAATTGACATACTGGTAAACATTACCCCCTAAGGAGATCATACTGGTAAACATTACCACCCACGGATCACACTGGTAAACATTATCACCCACGGATAAGCTCCATTTTGAGAATACTGATATCAAGCACTTTTTAATAGACTTTTTAATAGACTTTGTAGCTATTTTATCGGTTTTTGTCATATAGGCTGCCAATAATTCTGGTTAGTTATACATGCTGCTAATAATTCTGTTTAGTCATATAAGCTGCTAATAATTCTGCTAATAAGTTTGTTTATTTGAGAACCTCAGATAGTCACTCTCATTGCAGTCTTTTAGATACACTTATTTTTTACCTGATGCCGGCATCTTTTATAGGAGTTATCTGTTAGAATTTATGTTAGAATTTATCTTATATTGTTATAATAAATATTGATTTATTTGTACATATATATCCAATCCTTTTTTTGGCTACGTAGATACGCTAATTTTTATTCGATTTTTATTGTTTATTTATACTAGTAATGTACTATCTCATTAGAGTTTTTTAGCTATCTCATTTGAGTTTTTTAGATATTTTGGCTCTCAGCTATTCGTTAGCGCTATCCCTCCTCCACACTTTCTTTTTGCAGAAATAATTCCCAAGCTATGACTGTAATTCTGCACGTTCCCTAAAGGGAAGTATCACCACTAAGGGGGGGCTTAAATTCTGAGAACAAGCCCGAAAGAAATGAAATGACTCTTGACCTGGACTTAATGTTTCTAAATAGTTAGATTATTGTTATAAGTCCAGAGCCATAGGGCTCACCCTTATCCAGAGTCTAAGTTGTTTTGGTTATATAACCGAGGTAATAGGCATTCAATATGCCAATAATGTATGCCCGAAGTTTCTTTTCTTTTGTTGTATTAATTATTTATGTTTGCTAGTTTCTTTACTTTACTTGTTATTGTTATTGCTATGTCATATTACATTCCTGGATCAAAGATCCAAGTTCGGACCGAACAAGGTCAGTTGTTCATTGATTTGTTATTGCTCAGACTAACCGTTACATATTTTCTCATCTTAGCATGTCATATATTACATAGAGGTATGTTACAGCAGCTATGTGTTCCACGAGACAGACTTGACAGCTCTGCTTTCATACAGGGAGGGGGTCCCGGCCAGCCAACGAGTGGTAAGCTTCTTTACCTGTGTTTCAGGAGTCTTCTTTATTTTTCTTTACTCACTCTCTTACTGTACACGTAGGTAGGGAATGTCTTTAAATATAGTCACACATAATGTTCGAGGGTTACACTCCCACATCAAGAGACGAAAAGCCTTAGACACATATAAATCTATGAAAGCCCACATCATCCTATTGCAGGAAACCCATTTTACAAAAATAAAAACCCCTAAAAAATTGGGATAGAAACTACCCCACACAATTTCATGCCACCTGCCAATCCAAGAAATGCGGTGTTTCCATTTTGGTCCATTCAGAGCTAAATTTTAAGGAGGACGAGGTAACTATTGACAAGGCTGGGAGATACATTATAGTTAAGGGCAGGATACACGACACACATGTTATATTGGGAAATATATATGCCCCTAATGAATCTCAGGCCCCATTTTTGTCTAAGTTAGGAATGATGCTAACCACATGGAAAAAATCTCGCTTAATCATAGGGGGAGACTTCAATTTAGTAGCCAATGTTGAACTAGACAAGTCAGCGATCCCACGCACACCTCCATCTCAAAGTTTCAAGAAGCTTCTGTTTGATTTTATTCTTGACCACAACCTTGTAGATAGTTGGAGATATATAAACCCAAAAACAAGAGATTATTCATTCTACTCCACCTCACACAATGTTTACTCAAGAATAGACTATATTCTGGTTAGCCAAACTATGTCCCCTTTGATATTAGCCTCAGATATTATACCAACCACATGGTCGGATCACAACGTGGTACTAACAAAATTAAGTGGCTTAATTGACCCTCATAGGGGCAGAAGCTGGACTATAAACCCAACTTTGCTCAGAGATAAATTATTTACGCAAAATTTGCAGACAGAAATCTCTCACTTTTTAACACTTAATCAAAACTCAGTATCTAACCCCTTGTATATTTGGGGAGCTTTAAAAGCCTTCGCCAGGGGAATTCTAATAAAAGAATCTAACAAACAGAATAAAGCGTATTTGACTCAACTAGAAAGTACTAGAAGCGAGATTAAACACCTACAATCACAGCACCAGCTATCACTAGATGACAAAACATTAAAGCTACTGAGAGACAAAGAAAATGCTCTGGATCAGCTGTTGACAAAGGAGGCTACCAGGTCCCTAAAACTGATTGATACTCAATACTTCATTCAAGCCAACAAACCTGATAAACTGTTAGCATTTAAATTAAAAGAAATGACTAGGACATCCACAGTACCACAAATTCAAATGACAAATGGGCAGATCTCAAACCATCCACAGATCATTGCTGACACTTTTGCCCAGTATTACCAGAAACTTTATGCCCTGCCCCCACCCAAAAATCCTATCACACTAGATAGGGATACAAATGCATTCCTACAGGATTGTAACTTACCCAAAATAGCAACAGAAGACCTAGATAAGCTAAATTCGCCAATAACCATCCATGAAGTGATTTTAGCGATACGAAATTTAAAGATGGGTAAGGCGCCAGGCCCCGATGGGTACTCAGGTGTTTTCTATAAAACGTTTGCACAGGATCTTGGCCCCATCTTGGTTGAGAGTTTCAACCACATACTAGAGGGGGGGACTATCCCCAAGGAGCTTCTTGAGGCTCGTATATCAGTAATCCCTAAACCTGGGAAATGTAAACAACACTGTAAAAATTATAGGCCCATCTCCCTGATTAATTTAGATATTAAGTTATTTACAAAAATCTTAGCAACTAGACTAAATGACATTCTTCCAAAGCTCATCCATCAGGATCAGGTGGGCTTTATCCGTAATAGAGAGGCCCCAGATAACATTCGGAAAATTATTGATCTTGTGGACTATGCTTCCAAACAAAATGTGCCTTCTCTGTTTCTTTCATTGGACGCAGAGAAGGCATTTGATCATGTAAATTGGGATTACCTCACCGCAGTGCTAAAAAATATGGGCTTTAGGGGAAATTTTTGTACAGCAATTTCGGCAATATACTCCCACCCTTCCGCCTTCATCAGAATAGCGGGCTATAAATCCTCACCTATAAAAATTCTTAATGGAACCAGACAGGGGTGCCCATTATCACCATTGCTGTTCGCCCTATGCATTGAACCGCTGGCAACAAGCATCAGGCAAAATGTAGATATTAATGGCATTAAGATAGGCGACAGGGAACACAAGATCAGTCTATTCGCAGATGACGTAATTTTATCAATTACTAAGCCCATGATCTCCCTCCCTCTAGTATACTCCACGATTAATAGATTCGCCGACATTTCGGGATACAAGATTAACAATGATAAGTGCGAGGCAATCAGTACACATCTCCCAGAACATACCAAAAAATTATTGATCCTGAATTTTGATTTTAATTGGGCTGACAAGGGCATAAAGTATTTGGGTATCACAATCCCGAACAACCTGGACCATCTTTACAAATTGAATTACACACCTATGTTCACTCATATTAAAACTTTACTATCAAGGTGGAACAAACTAAACATCTCTTTATATGGCAGGTTGACATCAATTAAGATGACGGTTCTACCCAAAATTTTGTATCTCTTTCGTTCACTACCTATAAACGTTTCTACCACTGTGTTACGGAAAACACAAAAAGACCTGGTAGCGTTCATCTGGAAATACCGAAGATCCAGAGTCAATAAACAAACACTTCTCAGACATAAAACAGGAGGGGGGATGGGAATGCCAGACCTGGCAGCGTACTATTACGCGGCCAGGTTGGCACAGTCCTCTCTGTGGCATAACCACCTAGATAGAATTCAATGGGTTCAAATAGAATCAGATATGATGAGGATACACCCCATTTATAAATTATTGTGGACTGCTAAAAAAGATAGGCCCCCTAAATGGAGAAGCTTTATCACTATAGCACACACACTAGCACTGTGGGAAACACTAACAACCAAATACACTTTGATACCCAAAGGGTCGAAGGCGACCCCTCTAGTGACATTATCTACCCATTATGACTTAACTACACAGGAAAAGTGGGCAAACAAGGGCCTGTACCGCATTGCAGATGCCCTGGAAGGCACCAAGCTATTCACATTCCAACAATATGCCGATTTAAATAAACAAGGAAGAGAGAGTTGGTTTCATTACCTGCAATTAAGAGCGAGAGTAGATGAAGTTATAGGGCAAAATCAGCTAACTGTTAGTTCTTATCTAGAGAGACTCTGTTTGACCACTGAACGAATGAGAGGGGCGATCTCTAACTTATATATCCTATTTAATACCCCATCCAAGCTTAATAAACTACCATTTATGATAAAATGGGAGACAGAATTTAATATTACATGGACCGCTGAAAAGTGGTGCGATATTTTGAAGTCTGGTACTTCCTTCTCTATTTGTGCGCATTTGAAGGAAAACTTTCTCAAGGTAGCTTACAGATGGTACTTCCACCCATCGAGAATCCACGCAGCGCACGCGAACACAAGTTGTTTACGTGGCTGTAATGAAAGCGGCACATATGCACATATGTGGTGGAACTGCTGTCATGTCTCACGCATATGGTCCCAAACATCAGAGCTCCTAAGTGAAATCCTAGATAGGCAAATTAACTTAACTCCTTCCCAGGCACTGTTACACGAGCCTATATCAAATCTATCCAGAAATGCAAACAAATTAGTAGCGCTGATTTGCACGGTAACCAGGCTAACTATAGCAAGATATTGGAAGACCACAGTACCCTCTTTTTTGATAATCAAGAATAAAGTTGACTATTATTACCAAATGAGCAGCGCCTCCGCAGATATTCTGGATAGGAAAGAACAGTTTCTACTAATGTGGGAGCCCTGGATAATGTATACCGAGGCTAGAAATAGATAGAAGAGCTAAGTGAGGCTAGGATAGGAGTCATGAGTCTGGCCCCTGCCACTTCCGCTCCTGCCCAGCTAGTCTGGGTGGGTCACAACACATCTCCCTCTCCCCTCTGTAAGAGTTGAATCCAATTTTCCTGTGGTAGGGGCTAGAAATTCTGGTAACAACTTAAGGTCATGAATGTTGAGCCGGGTCCCCCTCCTGAGAGGGTCTAAATGGAGCATTAAAGAGTCCTCTAGGGATAGGACTGTCGACTGATGGTCGCGCTAAGCACATCTACTTATTACTTACTGTCTGCTGTATGGTGGTCTTTTTGTTATATACCTTTAATCATATTATTTAGTAACACGAAGAATTGTAAATCAATTGAAATTGTAACACGGTTGGTCTGATTTTATATTTGTAAAATGTTGAAAAATCAATAAAAACTTTTTTCATTAAAAAAAAAAATAGTAAGTAGCTATTGGTATTAAACTTTTTTTTAATTCTTGCACATACATACTGTTACCTGTAAATACATTTTGTTATTATATAACTTATCTATGTGTCCGTATCTCTTAAAACAAGTTAGTTTAACCTCATGTTTGCTAGTGCATCGGAATTACTGTGTCGCAAAATTATGTAGGTCTAAAAAGTGTGTCACCAAGATGAAAAGTTTGGAAATATCTGCTGTAAGGTGTAAGATAGTAATTATTCAGTAATCTTATTTGTTATTCCCTCCAGCTTATATTACTGGTGGCAACTTCTGATAACCTATTACTCTTTGCGATATCTTGTTCTGATGTGCTTGGGAGGAAATTGGATAAGTTGTCTTTAAGTTTTCTTAAATATGTTTGACCAAACTTAGTAATCAAAGATTTATACCAGTAAGAGATTGTCTGAATACCTGCCCTATATAGCTTTATCCCATCAGGGATCCCAGTAGCACCCCATTCCAGTCCATATAATCTAATTATGTGAGTTGCATAGCTCCTAACCTGGAAATAGGCGTAGAAATCCTTTACCGGGAGTACATATTTAGTTGAGAGTTTAGTTACATATTTAGTTGAGAGTTCTGCATAGGATTGGACTATCTTATTATTTTCCTGCATTAGGTGAGAAATATAAATAATTCCCCTCTGCCTCCACTTTTGGAAAACAGGGTTATATAGTCCCGGTACAAAGTCCGGGTTTCCTGTGATAGATAAAAATTAAGAGGCCCTATGATCATGTCCCAGTTCCTTACAGTACTTCTGCCATGCTAAGATGATGTTTACAAAAGTCGCCATTTTAGCGATATTGCTTGGTAATTTAGTGGGGGGGGGGAAGCAGCAGAGCCCTTAGGTCAAACGGGGCTACCAGATTTGTCTCATTATTTATATATGTGACATAATTTGCTTCTGATTGCCAGTCAATCGCAAATGTAATCATGCAAATCCAGTTATAATACTCTAAACTTGGCATCGAAAAACCACCAGATTTTTTGTTGTTGTATTAATCTAACCATAGCAACTTGAGGCCGTCATCTTCCCCACAAAAATAGTGAACATGCTGCATTGAATTTAAGAATATCTAGCCTAGTAATAAACAAAGGTCAATTCTGTAGCAAGAATAATATACGCCGGAAAAAGATTGTTTTGAGTAGCATAATCTTAGCAGATAGAGATAAATAGTATAGCTTCCATCCCTTTATCTCATTAGACATGTTAGAGAATACATCTTCATAATTGAGTCTGTACTCAGGATTTCTATGAATTTTAATTCCCAAATATTTCATACATTGTACTTCTTTAAAGATATGGGGATAATTGCTTTCTGGAGCCTTATTAATCCACATAATCTCAGATTTTGTGTCATTTATTCTATAGCCCGAAAACTTGCTATAAGTATTAATAAGTTGTAAAGAATGAGAGATGCTCTTACTCGTGTTACTTAAATATAGGATGAGGTCATCCGCGTATAATGATAGGACCACCTTTTGGTTTCACAGCGAAATTCCTCTTAATTCCTGCCTCAACCATATTGCTAGGGGCTCTAGGGAGATATTAAAGAGGAGCGGGGATAGGTGGCATCCTTGGCATGTACCCTTTTGTAGTTTGATATATTGAGACAAGTCCCCGTTAACTAGTAATTGAGATCTACTTATAATTATAATTAAACACTTTATTAACATATATGCAACATACACAAACCGTTTAAAAATGCAGCTGTTACTGCTAGGTGATAGTGGGTATTTCACATCCACTTATTTATATAATAATAGCCCAGGAGTCAGCTGCTAAATTAAAAAAGACTGCGTGAGCTATAAGAGACTATGGAAAACCGTTAGCATACAGGAATAAACAGACATGCAGGTATATGCATATGTGGCACACACAATCAATCTATGCGCTCAAAGGCGACCTTCTTGCGTACCGCTGTGATTTAACACAGTCGGCCTATTTCTGGCTATATCCCTAATGCTTATCAGCACACATTCATACTTTCCGATTGAAGAGCATCAAGCTGATCACTCATTTAACATGAGCGTATCAAATAATGTATTGAGCAATATATCTCAGCAGCCGTTATGTATTCAATCTTAATTAGCTGGCTATTCAGTTTACAACTAACATCATAACATAGGCAGGCTATAAATTGCTACTGTATCATATTAATGTAACAAATGTATCAAATTTTTCAGCTTGTGTAAAGTTCTGATTAGTATCTTATTTCCACAGTTACGTCACTTATAGCCCTGCCACCGGCGTGTTTCGTCACTTGTGCGTGACTTCATCAGGGCTTAGGGGCGGTCTCAGCCATCTTAGCTTCTTTTATAGGCATATGCTGCCATGGTAATTAGTTTGATTGGCAGCAGTGTCTTACTGCCTGGCGTCAAAATTAAATCTGTATCTCGGCGATTGCTCATGTTTATCAAACATATTAGTTATTCTCAACCGCACTTTTTATTTTACGAAGTCTCAAACTAATGTGTTTATATATGTCCTTATTAGTTTTAGCAAAATTCTTGAATTGACTATTTGTCTTTGTATGATTTATTTTTCATATTTATATGCAGGAAAATTCCTGAAGTAATATTTATGTCAGACAAGAGGGTTTTTACGAATACAATAACATTAGATCAGTCCTTAATTCAGTCTAAACTTTTTATTAGTAAGTGCTTAAAGGGACACTGAACCCAAATTTTTATTTCATGATTCAGATAGAGCATGCAATTTTAAGCAACTTTCTAATTTACGCCTATTATCAATTTTTCTTCGTTCTCTTGCTATCTTTATTTGAAAAAGAAGGCATCTAAGCTTTTTTCTTGGTTCAGACCTTTGGTTTGCACTTTTTTATTGTTGAATGGATTTATTCACCAATCAGCAAGGACAACCCAGGTTGTTCACCAAAAATGGGCCGGCATCTAAACTTACATTCTTGCTTTTCAAATAAAGATACCAAGAGAATAAAGACAATTTGATAATAGGAGTAAATTAGATTGTTGCTTAAAATTTCACACTCTATCTAAATCACGAAAGAAAAAATTTGGGTTCAGTGTCCCTTTAAAGATATTTTTCATGGTTTAAAAAATATAAACCTATAGGCGTTTATTTTCATGTAATTTACCCCGAATATTGTCATGATGGAAATTATCACTTAAAACCTCAATATTATATACCTACTTAGAGATATTTTTACATTTATTCCTCACATCAGTCAGAAACAACACTAGAGAGTGTAATCTGCGGATTATGTAATGATCTGCTTACTTTCAGTTATTAGCATACTGGAATACTCTCAAAGAGATTTTATAGCAATTTTTATGTATTTATCCCAGGAAGCATTTGTATGATTTTGCTTAATTTAACCCTTTTGGTGCAGCTGACTGCAGCTCGTGTATCCATCTGCATTCCTTTTGCAGCAGGATTTTGTTAAAGTCACCTCTGCTGCCTTTTAATCCGAGTTGTTTGATTGCAAAAAATCTAATATATTTAGCATCTGCATGGAATATCTTCATATGCTGGGCTACTGGTACTGATCTATTCCATTTAATGTCCCCAATATGTTCCAAAATCCTGGTTCTTAGCTCCCTAGAGGATATCAAATTGCATTTACACATTGCAACATAGACAACCATACTGGATCATGAATGTTTTTATCTCTATATTTCAGCATGCTTTGCATAGTCCACATTTATAAAAACGTTTGTTTTCTCTTAGCCATGTTCTTGGCTTCGGTACCGAATAGTGACTATTAGTCAAAATATCTTTTAGGTTTTGTGATCTTCTGTTTGTTATTAGGGGATTTTTTGTTATTACCTCCAGTAAGTCAGGGTCATCTGTGAGTACATGCCAATGTTTCTTAAAAATCTGTCGAATTTTATGGTTATTTTCATCAAATGTACCTATGACTCTTATAGTTTGTTCCTTTTCCTGTTTAGGTGTACAGCCTATTGAGGTATTCCTTAGTAAAGATCTTCGATCGGAGGCTTTTGCTCTTTGATAGGCTTTCTTGAGAAATTAGTTAGGGTAACCGCTCTCTCTAAACCCTTTTATCAGTTCCAGTGCCTCTTTCTCAAAGTCCTCATCTTTACTACAGTTTCTCCTAGCTCTTAGGTATTGCCCAGTGGGTATACCTAGTTTTTAGTTCTTTGGATGGAAGCTTTCCATTCAAGCAGACTGTTAGTTGATCTGCTCTTTCTGTATAATTTGGTATTTAGAACCCCATTGTCTTTGATAATCAATAAATGCAAAAATTAAATTTTTGATTAATCTAATGTATGTGTATACTTCATTCCATAAGTGTTATTATTTAGCCATGTCATGAAATTTAAATTTTTAGTGCCAGACCATAGTATTAGCACATCATCGATGTACCGTAAATATAAGTCCATATACTTCATGTATGGATTCACATCCTGATTCAATATACTCATTTGCTCCATCCAACCCAGAAAAAGGTTGGCATATGTGGGTGCGCAACATGTACCCATCGCTGTTCCCCTTTTTTGAACATATATTTTATTATCAAAAAGGAAATAATTGTGTGTTAGGACAAATCTTAGTAAATCGATAATAAAGTCATCTTTCAAACTGCCCTTTGGATTTACTGTTTTTTTAAAGTGTTTCACCGCCTCAAGTCCTAGGTTATGCATGATGTTAGAATAGAGACTTTCTACATCAATGCTAGCCAGTAAAACCTTTTCATCCACTACCATGTTTTCTAAGTGATTTAGTACATATTTTGGGTACTGTACATATGATGTCATGGTGTGTACAAATTTCCTAAGTTTTGTGGCTAGGAAAATACTGACTTTTTCTGTAAGACACCCATTGCCCGATACAATGGGCCTACCCGGAGGGTCGGTTAGACTTTTATGGACTTTGAATTAAAAAACAACCCTGACATCACACTTAAAAATGCCGATAAGGGTGGTAATACAGTAATTATGACTAATGAAAAATATCTGAAAATGTGTAAGGACATACTAGATAATTATGAAAATGATTCTGTTATCAGAACATACCCTACAGAGAGATTTACAGATGAATTAATATCAATGCTAGATTGGGGATTCAATGAAAGATTAATCACTAAAGATGAACATCAATATATGATTAACAAAGTGGCAATAAAACCCAGCCACATTTTACAGTCTCCCCAAAGTGCATAAAAGTCTAACCGACCCACCGGGTAGGCCCATTGTGTCGGGCAATGGGTGTCTTACAGAAAAAGTCAGTATTTTCCTAGACAAAAAACTTAGGCAATTTGTACACACCATGACATCATATGTACAGGACACAAAAGATGTACTAAATCACTTAGAAAACATGGTAGTGGATGATAATGTTTTACTGGCTAGCATTGATGTAGAAAGTCTCTATTCTAACATCATGCATAACCTAGGACTTGAGGCGGTGAAACACTTTCAAAAAACAGTAAATCCAAAGGGCAGTTTGAAAGATGACTTTATTGTCAATTTACTAAGATTTGTCCTAACACACAATTATTTCCTTTTTGATAATTACATTTATGTTCAAAAAAGGGGAGCAGCGATGGGTGCATGTTGCGCACCCACGTATGCCAACCTTTTTCTGGGTTGGATAGAGCAAATGAGTATATTGAATCAGGATGTGAATCCATACATGAAGTATATGGACTTACATTTATGGTACATCGATGATGTGCTAATACTATGGTCTGGCACTAAAAATGATTTTCTAAATTTCATGACATGGCTAAATAATAATACGTATGGAATGAAGTATACACATACATTAGATGAATCAAAAATTGCATTTTTGGATTTATTAATTATCAAAGACAACAATGGGGTTCTAAATACCAAATTATACATAAAGAGCACATCAACTAACAGCCTGCTTGAATGGAAACATTTTCATCCAAAGAACCAAAAACTAGGCAATACCTAAGAGCTAGGAGAAGCTGTAGTAAAGATGAGGACTTCAAGAAAGAGGCACTGAAAAAGGTTTAGAGAGAGGGGTTACCCTAACCAATTTCTCAAGAAAGCCTATCAAAGAGCAAAAGCCTCAGATCAAAGATCTTTACTAAGGAATACGTCAAAAGGCTGCACAACTGAACAGGAAAAGGAACAAACTATAAGAATACACTAAAAAATCTTAAGAGTGTGCGCAGGCTAAAGGTTAATAAGTAGACCAAAAGACAGTGGTTAATATACCATCAATATTAGTAGTTGGATAGATTAATAAAACATTATGATTCAGATATTAATGATCGTTATAACAACTAATGTTTAACTGAAAAATATCGTGGTGAAGGGTAAAACCAATATATGGCAAATAAGGAAACACAAATATCCAAATAGTAAAAAAGCAAACAATTTAATAAACCTAAATAATAATTCAAATATACATAATCAATATCTGCTACCTAAATATAACACATTGATAAAAATAGATAAAAGTTTCGGACGTCTCCGATTTAGCACAACTAAAAAACAAGTAGGGAAAAAATATATATATTGCCACCACTAAAAAAAGGAGAATTCTGGCCAAAATGTAACAAACAAGTGTCAAAAAATGTTACATTATTTGTTATAACAATCATTAATATCTGAATCATAATGTTTTATTAATCTATCCAATTACTAATATTGATGGTATATAAACCACTGTCTTTTGGTCTACTTATTAACCTTTAGCCTGTGAGCGCTCCTAAAGATTGTTTTATCTGTTTAACAAACTATAAGAGTCATAGGTACATTTGATGAAAATAACCATAAAATTCGACAGATTTTTAAGAAACATTGGCATGTACTCACAGACAACCCTGACTTACTGGAGGTAATAACAAAAAAATCCCCTAATAACAAACAGAAGATCGCAAAACCTAAAAGATATTTGGACTAATAGTCACTATTCGTACCGAAGCCAAGAAAATAGCTAAGAGAAACCAAAGTTTTCTATAAATGTGGACGATGCAAAGCATGCAGAAATATAATTCCAACAAAATGGTTTACAAAACCCAACACAGACAAAAAGTATGAGATAAAAACATTCATGAACTGTAGATCCAGTATGGTTGTCTATGTTGCAATGTGTAAATGCAATTTCATCTACGTGGAAGAGTCTTCTAGGGAGCTAAGAACCAGGATTGTGGAACATATTGGTGGCATTAAATGGAATAGATAAGTACCAGTAGCCCAGCATAGGAATATATTCCATGTAGATGCTAAATATGATGTTACATTTTATGCAATCGAACAACTCAGATTAAAAGGCAGAAGAGGTGACTTTAACAAAATCCTGCTGCAAAAGGAATGCAGATGGATACACGAGCTGCAGTCAGCCGCACCAAAAGGGTTAAAGAAAGCAATATCATACAAATGCTTCCTAGGATAAATACATAAAAATTGCTATAAAATTTCTTTATGCTAATAGCTGAAAGTGACCAGATCATTACATAATCCGCAGATCACACTCTACTGTTATTTCTGACTGATGTGAAGAATAAATGTAAAAATATCTCTAAGTAGGTATATAATATTGAGGTTTTAAGTGAATATTTCCATCATTACAATATTTGGGGTAAATTACATGAAAATAAATGCCTATAGGTTTATACTTTTTAAACCATGAAAAATATCTTTAAGCACTTACTAATAAAAAGTTTAGACTGAATTAAGGACTGATCTAATGTTATTGTATTCGTAAAAACCCTCTTGTCTGACATAAATATTACTTCAGGAATTTTCCTGCATATAAATATGAAAAATAAATCATACAAAGACAAATAGTCAATTCAAGAATCTTGATTATGCTTAGAATTTTACTAAAACTAATAAGGACATATATAAACACATTAGTTTGAGACTTCGTAAAATAAAAAGTGTGATTGAGAATAACTAGTATGTTTGATAAACATGAGCAATATCTGTCGATATACACGGATTTAATTTTGACGCCAGGCAGTAAGACACTGCTGCCAATCAAACTGATTACCATGGCAACATATGCCTATAAAAGAAGCTAAGATGGCTGAGACCGCCCCTAAGCCCTGACGAAGTCACGCACAAGTGACGAAAAGCATTGGTGGGCGGGGCTATGAGGGACGTAACTGTGGAAATAAGATACTAATCATAACTTTAAACAAGTTGAACAATTTGATACATTTGTTACATTAATATGATACAGTAGCAATTTATAGCCTGCCAATGTTATGGTGTTAGTTGGAGACTGAATAGCCAGCTAATTAAGATTGAATACATAACGGCTGCTGAGATATATTGCTCAATACATTATTTGATACGCTCATGTTAAATGAGTGGTCAGCTTGATGCTCTTCAATCGGAAAGTATGAATGTGTGCTGATAAGCATTAGGGAAATAGCCAGAAATAGGCCGACTGTGTTAAATCACAGCGGTATGCAGGAAGGAGGTCGCCTTTGAGCGCATAGATTGATTGTGTGTGCCACATATGCATATACCTGCATGTCTGTTTATTCCTGTATGCTAACAGTTTTCCATAGTCTCTTATAGCTCACGCAATCTTTTTTAATTTAGCAGCGGACTCCTGGGCTATTATTATATAAATAGGTGGATGTGAAATACCCACTATCAGCTAGCAGTAACAGCTGCATTTTTAAATGGTTTGTGTATGTTGCATATACGTTAATAAAGTGTGTTTTATTTTAATTATAAGCAATTTGATGTAAAATTGTGTAATGTATTTGGATTCCTAACCTGATATGTTAGTTATATTCCCTGAAAAAACTAAATTTCCTAAGGCCAGAAACATGTGATCCCAGATGATTGAAAAAAGCCTTTTCGGCATCTAATGTCAATAAAGCCAGGTCTTTCCGGGGTCTAATATTTTGCTTTCTTTTATTATAATAAAAGTCTATAGTCATAAGTACCTTTCTTATATTACGGACTACGTTTCTTCCTGGCATAAACCCTGTTTGGTCAATCTGTAATATTGATCCCACTACTTTTTTAAATCTTTCAGCGACAATTGACAGTAGTAGTTTGTAGTCATTATTTAAAAGCGATATAGGGCGATATGCATCCATGTCTTCTGGATCCTTTCCTTTTTTATAGATGAGGGTTATAATGTAATCCAAGAAATATGGGGAATTCATAAGGTTCTTGCACAAATACTGGTTAAATAGTTTAGCCAATGTGCCACCTATCTCTTTATTTAAGATTTTATAGAATTCTGCAGTTATCCCATCTGGGCTGGGAGCTTTATTTTGCTTCATTCTCTTAACTGCTTTTTCAATTTCTTCTATAGTTATTGTCTGGTTGATACCCTGTTATTCTTCATTGGAAATTTTAGGAAGGGTAATTTTCTGCCAAAATCTATCTTGCTCTGGTTTTTCTATAGTTTCTTTATAATAAATGTTCTAATAATATTTAATAAAAGCTTTCCTAATCTAATCTCTGTTGCTTCGGTATATTTTGAGTTGCCTATCTTAATGCTTGATATCATGTTACTATCTTTTCTAATTTGAATGATTCTGGCTAAGTGTTTAGCGGAGGTACCTTGGTAACCCTGAAAAAAAGCTCTAGTTTTTAGGTCCTCTAATGACCATTTTTCTTTAAAAAAAATCTCTCTTTCCATTTTAGATTGCCTATATTTATTCCAATTCCAGGTGGTATTATTTGGAGCATTAGGATAGGTCCTATATAAATTTTTAACCTGGTTGGCAAATTTGAATTTCTCGTTTCATGTTTTTTATTTTTATTTTAATCATGTATGCTTTTATTTCTCCTCTAAGAATGGCCTTACCTGCTTCCCAAAAAGTTTCTATTTTATGCAAATATCCCCTATAATTCCTGTTATAGTCTCTTCAATTTTCAAACAACAAGTTTGAAAATCACAGATTATTTATCATATACTTTGGAAACTGAAAAGTATTTCTATTCCTCTCGGCAGATAATAGTGTCTGAAGTTTTAAGATAATTATAGCATGATCTGAGAGTAAAATCTCTGAGATGTGTGATTCTGCATCTAGTGGTAATAACTTATCTTCCATTAGAAAGAGATCAATCCTCGAGAAGTTTTTATGTGACCTAGATTCACAGGAGAAATTGCAGATGGCGAGTTTAAACGAAACCTATCCATCTCTGGGTGTTGAGTCATATTGAAGTCACCAGCTAACACTAAGTTATAGTCTAAGTAAGGGACCAATTTTATTTTTAATTTATTCCAAAACACAATATCACGATTATTTGGTCTGTATACATTACAAAATGACAAGGTTTTGTTATTTATTTCAACTTGTAAAATTATAAATCTGCCTAAAGGGTCAAGTTCCTGTTTTAAGATTTTATAGGTGACTTTCTTATTAAATAGTATGGCCCGCATTTCCTCTTGCAACACGGTGTTGCAATAACCTCAGAAAATCCAACCGACTTTCAGTTTCTCAATTTCAGAATCTTTCAAATGCAGTTCTTGTAAGAAAATTACATCTGGTTTCTGAAGTTTGAGCAATCTAAAAAAAGTTTTTCTTTTGATCAGAGAGGTTATCCCTCCCACATTCCATGAAACCAAATTAACTGCTAGATTCATGACGGCACTAGCTTAATTCTCCTGTACATCCCAATGAGAGTGGCAACAAAAAACCCCAAAAACAAACAAAAAAATAAATAAATAAACCATACCTTGTATTTATATCTATGTTTATAAAACAAATATAAGATGAAAAGGTATACATCTTGTAACCCATTAAAATCAACAGACAATAATATAAAAAAAACACAAAACATTCCTTTCTGTTAGAAAAATAATTTACATAGCAAACCAAGCTTGTCATTGACAACCATGACTTAACCTCCTTGCCTTTCCTATCATTTCTAAAATTGCGATATCAATCTTATTTCTCTCAAACAAATATTTTATCTCTGCCATATATTTGAGTATATTCGTTCCCCCATCCATATCAACTAAGATTTGAGCTGGGTATCTTAATCCTGCTCTAAAGCCTGCTTTAATAAATGTGCGGTTCAATATAGCACCATTTTCCTTCTCTTGGCCGAGGTCTCAGACGAAAAGTCCTGAAACAAATGTATGCTATTATTGCCCACCATTAGTGTATTTGCCTTTCTAAAGTGTCTCAGGATGTTGACCTTATCCTGGAAGTTAAGGTACCTTATCATGACTATGCGGAGCCAGGGTCTAATGTTCCTGTCACTAAACTTCTTCAGAGATCCTGTTCTGTGAAACCTCTCCACCAAGATTCTCTCAATTTGAGGCTGCATGCCAAGCATTTGAGGTAGTGTTTGACAGGGCAAATTTTATCAGGTCCTTGAACTGACTAGTCTTAGGGAACCCCACAACCCTGACGTTATTTTGTCGGGACCTATCAACTAGGTTTTCTACTCTGGATTGCAATATTTTGATTTTATCTGATTGACTTTTATGCGTGGACTCATGAGAACTACAAAGATCCTCTAACTCTCATACCCTTGACTCTACTTCCGCTATTCTATTTGAAAATTGCCTAAATTCATTTGTTAAGCCCATTATTTCTTTTTTGACAGAGTCAAATTGAGGAAGTATCAATTCAGATATCTGATTAAATATTGTTTGAGGCTCTAAATTCTGGGGTGCGGGTGTGGAGTGTAAATCCATTGATTTATCTAAACCAGTTTTTGACTTTTTGTCTTTTTTAGCAGGCATAGCAGGAGATCTATTTTTAGGGTTAGTGATATATCTTTCCATCAAGTGTTATGGGGGGGGGGGGGGGGTTTGTGCGATTTGAGGGGAAAAAACAATTGTGTAATAAGTGATGCTAAAGGTGTAATAGAAAAAAAAAAAGGAAAAAGAAAAGAGAACGAAGAAATGCTGCAACAAGTCTTAAATCAATGGTGTTTGAGTGCTGTGGATATTTACCATGCTTATATTAGAAGATTAGTAAATAAGCCAGTGTGTGTGTGTGTGTATATATATATATACTGTATATATATATATATATATATATATATATGTGTATATATAGCACACAGAGAAGGTCCAGCACTCACTCACAAGCTCTCAGCTAAGATTAAAAGCAAAAAAGCAAAAATGGAAGAGTTAGTTACCGCATCTGGACAAATGGGATAAGCCCAGGTACCACGTCAAGGTCTCTTCCAAAACCTGAGTCCCTAAACAGCCACATAATGCAAGCTCTCAATCCAACAAACTGGGAACAAGTGAAGGGTGCACAGGCTTATGTAATCACCCTAGGCATATACAAAACACGGAAGGGCACTGCACTCTCAGACCGGACTGGGTACACATCCTATGACCCTGCAACATGCATAGCCCTGGGTGCACAATAACACTCTCAGGAAGCTGCACCGTCCCCAGACTCACAGGCAGTTAACCCCAGGCAGGTCTGGGTGCAAGGCCCATAGGGAAAATTACAAAACAAATTAATACAGCACACAGAGAAAGTCCAGCACTCACTTATAAGCTCTCAGCTAAGATTAAAAGCAAAAATGGAAGAGTTAGTTACCACATCTGGCCAAATGGGATAAGCCCAGGTACCATGTCAAGGTCTCTTCCAGATCTGATTCCCTAAACAGCCACATAATGCAAGCTCTCAATCCAACAAACTGGAGGACAACACTAGAACCTTTCTCGCAAGCAGGCAAAGTTAAGATTGTGGCCTTGGTCCATTGGCCATCAGACACCTTTGGTGGGCCTCCGGAACACCCTGTGCAGTGATGGCCTCTCCAGGCAGGAATTGGGTAACCCACCAATAAGAGCTGGAAACAGGGTGTTTGAATTTCCCTGCGACTTGATCTCCTGAACAGGAGTTTGCTCTGTTGCGCCTTGCTCCGCCTACCAGAAGCCCACCAATAAACCAAAATTTACCTAACTAATTGGTTAACAATCTTTTACACCTGGAGAAAAAAAAAAGAAAGGGGGGGGGAGGAGGATATATGAGAAAAGTAGAGAAGGGAGGCGGGGGGAGCGACTAGGAATAACTCCATCTCTGTCCCTAGGCCAGTTAATATATAGTATTATCAGTTCAAAAGAGCATTTCCTCTAAGTTCCACCGAGTATGATGGTTCTCTATTGGTTCAGTAAGTGCAGTCCATTCACCCCTCAGAATAGCTGTGAGTATTACTTCAGGCTGACAAAATGGTTGCAATATCGGTCGTATGGAGGGGTTGAACACAGCCAGCAAGGGATTCCTTTTTTTGGAAGGGTTTGAGTCTACGTCTGGTGTCTAGCTTTGCGTCATATTGTATAATAAAAAGTTGTTTATTAGAAGACATTTGAATTGTGCTATGGTCGGTGCTTTCCTAGAGATCCATCTACGTAGAATGCAGTGTCGTGTCCGGAGTGTACAGAGTGTCAGGATGTTGTGTAGTTTTTTATGTGAGTTATCCCAAAGAAATAGGTCGATTTTATCTGTGTCTAGTGTGATATCTATATGAAATGTTATCGTAATCCAGTGTTGGTATTGTCCCCAGAATCTGATCAAGGGGCAGGAGTAGAAGTAATGTTGGAAGTTTCGAGAGTTGCTATGGCATTTGACACATAAACTGAGGTATTGCGGTTTCCACTTGGCTAGCCTGTCGGGGGTGATATAATCTTTATGGAGAAGTCTGATTTGTGCTTCTCTCAATAGTACAGCTAATGTAGCTGTTTTTGTTTTCTCCAAACTGGATTTTATGTCTTGTATGGAGATTTGTTTCGAGGTTTCTGGCCTAATTTTTCCTAGGATCTCGGACTATATGCTTACTTCATTTTGTTTCAATAGGCGTTTATAGAATTCAGAAGAGGAGAAAATTCTGTTTTTTCCGTCTGAAGACTGTTAATATAGTGCCTTAGTTGTAAATATACATAGAAATGACTGTTAGGTGGATTAAATGTCTTGATAAGTTTTCACTGTGTGTAGTAGTGAATCTAGTACATCCCCTACTGTTCTAATGCCCACTATTGGTATAAATTTAGGTGTGGGGAATTTGATATTGAAGTATTTGAGTATCATACACCAGGCCCTTAAGGGGTCTTTGTATAATGGGTTTTCGTTGATTTGGGATGGGATGCTTTTAGGAGGTGCATAAGGTAGGTAAGCTGCCATGAGTGGTGCCAATACCGCCTCCTCAAGTCTTGTATCGAAGTGTTTAGCTGCCAATCTGTAACCAACCTGGCTAGCGCTGCCCAGTTATATAATTTTAGATTTGTGAGCCCCAACCCCTCCACTCAGGTAGGGAAGTTGCAGTTTAGCGTTTGCGATACAAGTTTTTCCCCCTCTCCAGATGAAGGTGTTGAGGGCTTTAGACAATGTTATCAAATCTTTCTTGGTCATGAGGAAGGATAGGACCAGAAGGACCAGAAGGGGGTACAGAATTTTAGGTAATATAGACATTTTGACTAAATTACTACGACCAGTCAGACCCAAGGGGAGGTTCATCCAACTAAGCAGTTGGGTGGATAAGCTTGCGGATTGTATGTATATATTTAGTTCATAGATTTTGTGTGGGTTTCTATGTAATTGAATACATAAGTATGTCATTGAGTTCTGTGCCACCACAAAGGGGTAGTCACAGGTTGAATGTTCATGCTTCTTCAGCCATAGAATCTCTGATTTAGACATGTTAATATTGTAGCCAGAGAAGCTACCAAAGTCTGAGATTGTCGGTAAGATGTGGGGGATGTATAGAGCTGGCTTGTCAACAAACAATGACATGTCGTCTGCATATAGGGCTATGTGAAGGGGAATCCCTTGAATAATGATGCCTGGGAATATTTGTCTAAGTTTAGAAGCCAGGGGCTCCAAGGAGCTATCAAAAGTAAAGGTGATAGTGGGCATCCCTGTCAGGTGTCCCTCTGCAAAAGAAAGCCAGGTGAAAATATCCCATTAACTAATATGCGTGCCATAGGACTAGTATACATTTTGCAAATTATCTCTAGAAATAGGCCCTGGAAGTTAGATGTGACCATTCTACACGATCAAAGGCCTTCTCTGAGTCTAGAGACAGCAGGAAGGCCTCCAACCCCCCATTTGTCCCGCCACCTCTCTCCAAAGTCCAGTAGTTATTGATGGCATGCAAGACTTTGCATAAGTTAATGATGTGCTTTTAAAAATGAAGCCCATTTGGTCAGGGTGTGGAAGGGATCGAAGTATGGTTTTCAGGCGATTTGCCAAAATTTTCTTAAAAATTTTGTAGTCGGTGTTTAACAAAGAGATGGGGCGGTATGACGGTATGATCTTTGCCTGGTTTAGGGATGAGAATTATATGGGCTGAGGAGAAGCTCTGGGAAGGTATGGTATCATCTTGGAAATAAGTATTATACAGTTTAGCTAGGGAGGGAGAGATTTGTGATTGGAGGATTCAGTACAGTTCTGTTGGTAGTCCATCCAGACCTGCAGCTTTACCAAGCTGTATGGATTTTAAGAAGATGGTACACTGTAGTCATAAAGGAATGGACATGGTCAGCAACAATACTCAGGTAGGCCTTTAAACAATGCTCAATTGGTACTAAGGGGCCCAAAGTTTGCCAAGAAAATATCTTACACCACCAGCCTGAACCGTTGATACAAGGCAGGGTGGATCCATGCTTTCATGTTGTTTTGCCAAATTCTGACCCTACCATCTGTATGTTGCAGCTGAAATCGAGACTCATCAGACCAAGAAACGTTTTTTCCAATCATCTATTGTCCAATTTTGGTGAGCCTGTGCGAATTGCAGCCTCAGTTTCCTGTTCTTATCTAACAGGAGTGGCACCCGGTATGGTCTTCTGCTGCTGTGGCCCATCTGCTTTAACGTTCGACGTGTTGTGCATTCAGAGATGGTATTTTGCGTACATTGGTTGTAACAAGTGGTTATTTGAGTTACTGTTGCCTTTCTATCATCATCTGGGTGCAAGGCCCATAGGGAAAATTACAAAACAAATTAATACAGCACACAGAGAAAGTCCAGCACTCACTTATAAGCTCTCAGCTAAGATTAAAAGCAAAAATGGAAGAGTTAGTTACCACATCTGGCCAAATGGGATAAGCCCAGGTACCATGTCAAGGTCTCTTCCAGATCTGATTCCCTAAACAGCCACATAATGCAAGCTCTCAATCCAACAAACTAGAGGACAACACTAGAACCTTTCTCGCAAGCAGGCAAAGTTAAGATTGTGGCCTTGGTCCATTGGCCATCAGACACCTTTGGTGGGCCTCCGGAACACCCTGTGCAGTGATGGCCTCTCCAGGCAGGAATTGGGTAACCCACCAATAAGAGCTGGAAACAGGGTGTTTGAATTTCCCTGCGACTTGATCTCCTGAACAGGAGTTTGCTCTGTTGCGCCTTGCTCCGCCTACCAGAAGCCCACCAATAAACCAAAATTTACCTAACTAATTGGTTAACAATCTTTTACACCTGGAGAAAAAAAAAAGAAAGGGGGGGGGGGAGGAGGATATATGAGAAAAGTAGAGAAGGGAGGCGGGGGAGCGACTAGGAATAACTCCATCTCTGTCCCTAGGCCAGTTAATATATAGTATTATCAGTTCAAAAGAGCATTTCCTCTAAGTTCCACCGAGTATGATGGTTCTCTATTGGTTCAGTAAGTGCAGTCCATTCACCCCTCAGAATAGCTGTGAGTATTACTTCAGGCTGACAAAATGGTTGCAATATCGGTCGTATGGAGGGGTTGAACACAGCCAGCAAGGGATTCCTTTTTTTGGAAGGGTTTGAGTCTACGTCTGGTGTCTAGCTTTGCGTCATATTGTATAATAAAAAGTTGTTTATTAGAAGACATTTGAATTGTGCTATGGTCGGTGCTTTCCTAGAGATCCATCTACGTAGAATGCAGTGTCGTGTCCGGAGTGTACAGAGTGTCAGGATGTTGTGTAGTTTTTTATGTGAGTTATCCCAAAGAAATAGGTCGATTTTATCTGTGTCTAGTGTGATATCTATATGAAATGTTATCGTAATCCAGTGTTGGTATTGTCCCCAGAATCTGATCAAGGGGCAGGAGTAGAAGTAATGTTGGAAGTTTCGAGAGTTGCTATGGCATTTGACACATAAACTGAGGTATTGCGGTTTCCACTTGGCTAGCCTGTCGGGGGTGATATAATCTTTATGGAGAAGTCTGATTTGTGCTTCTCTCAATAGTACAGCTAATGTAGCTGTTTTTGTTTTCTCCAAACTGGATTTTATGTCTTGTATGGAGATTTGTTTCGAGGTTTCTGGCCTAATTTTTCCTAGGATCTCGGACTATATGCTTACTTCATTTTGTTTCAATAGGCGTTTATAGAATTCAGAAGAGGAGAAAATTCTGTTTTTTCCGTCTGAAGACTGTTAATATAGTGCCTTAGTTGTAAATATACATAGAAATGACTGTTAGGTGGATTAAATGTCTTGATAAGTTTTCACTGTGTGTAGTAGTGAATCTAGTACATCCCCTACTGTTCTAATGCCCACTATTGGTATAAATTTAGGTGTGGGGAATTTGATATTGAAGTATTTGAGTATCATACACCAGGCCCTTAAGGGGTCTTTGTATAATGGGTTTTCGTTGATTTGGGATGGGATGCTTTTAGGAGGTGCATAAGGTAGGTAAGCTGCCATGAGTGGTGCCAATACCGCCTCCTCAAGTCTTGTATCGAAGTGTTTAGCTGCCAATCTGTAACCAACCTGGCTAGCGCTGCCCAGTTATATAATTTTAGATTTATGAGCCCCAACCCCTCCACTCAGGTAGGGAAGTTGCAGTTTAGCGTTTGCGATACAAGTTTTTCCCCCTCTCCAGATGAAGGTGTTGAGGGCTTTAGACAATGTTATCAAATCTTTCTTGGTCATGAGGAAGGATAGGACCAGAAGGACCAGAAGGGGGTACAGAATTTTAGGTAATATAGACATTTTGACTAAATTACTACGACCAGTCAGACCCAAGGGGAGGTTCATCCAACTAAGCAGTTGGGTGGATAAGCTTGCGGATTGTATGTATATATTTAGTTCATAGATTTTGTGTGGGTTTCTATGTAATTGAATACATAAGTATGTCATTGAGTTCTGTGCCACCACAAAGGGGTAGTCACAGGTTGAATGTTCATGCTTCTTCAGCCATAGAATCTCTGATTTAGACATGTTAATATTGTAGCCAGAGAAGCTACCAAAGTCTGAGATTGTCGGTAAGATGTGGGGGATGTATAGAGCTGGCTTGTCAACAAACAATGACATGTCGTCTGCATATAGGGCTATGTGAAGGGGAATCCCTTGAATAATGATGCCTGGGAATATTTGTCTAAGTTTAGAAGCCAGGGGCTCCAAGGAGCTATCAAAAGTAAAGGTGATAGTGGGCATCCCTGTCAGGTGTCCCTCTGCAAAAGAAAGCCAGGTGAAAATATCCCATTAACTAATATGCGTGCCATAGGACTAGTATACATTTTGCAAATTATCTCTAGAAATAGGCCCTGGAAGTTAGATGTGACCATTCTACACGATCAAAGGCCTTCTCTGAGTCTAGAGACAGCAGGAAGGCCTCCAACCCCCCATTTGTCCCGCCACCTCTCTCCAAAGTCCAGTAGTTATTGATGGCATGCAAGACTTTGCATAAGTTAATGATGTGCTTTTAAAAATGAAGCCCATTTGGTCAGGGTGTGGAAGGGATCGAAGTATGGTTTTCAGGCGATTTGCCAAAATTTTCTTAAAAATTTTGTAGTCGGTGTTTAACAAAGAGATGGGGCGGTATGACGGTATGATCTTTGCCTGGTTTAGGGATGAGAATTATATGGGCTGAGGAGAAGCTCTGGGAAGGTATGGTATCATCTTGGAAATAAGTATTATACAGTTTAGCTAGGGAGGGAGAGATTTGTGATTGGAGGATTCAGTACAGTTCTGTTGGTAGTCCATCCAGACCTGCAGCTTTACCAAGCTGTATGGATTTTAAGAAGATGGTACACTGTAGTCATAAAGGAATGGACATGGTCAGCAACAATACTCAGGTAGGCCTTTAAACAATGCTCAATTGGTACTAAGGGGCCCAAAGTTTGCCAAGAAAATATCTTACACCACCAGCCTGAACCGTTGATACAAGGCAGGGTGGATCCATGCTTTCATGTTGTTTTGCCAAATTCTGACCCTACCATCTGTATGTTGCAGCTGAAATCGAGACTCATCAGACCAAGAAACGTTTTTTCCAATCATCTATTGTCCAATTTTGGTGAGCCTGTGCGAATTGCAGCCTCAGTTTCCTGTTCTTATCTAACAGGAGTGGCACCCGGTATGGTCTTCTGCTGCTGTGGCCCATCTGCTTTAACGTTCGACGTGTTGTGCATTCAGAGATGGTATTTTGCGTACATTGGTTGTAACAAGTGGTTATTTGAGTTACTGTTGCCTTTCTATCATCTTGAACCAGTCTACCCATTCTCCTCTGACATCAACAAGGCATTGTCGTCCACATTACTGCTTCTCACTGGCTATTTTCTTTTTTTCGGATCATTCTCTGTAAACCCTAGACATGGTTGTGCGTTTAAATCCCAGTACATCAGCAGTTTTTGAAATACACAGACCAGCCCGTAAGAC
Source organism: Bombina bombina (assembly GCF_027579735.1). Lineage (NCBI taxonomy): Eukaryota > Metazoa > Chordata > Amphibia > Anura > Bombinatoridae > Bombina > Bombina bombina. The sequence continues at coordinate 635,903,668 of NC_069501.1, read as the reverse complement.
ACCAACAACCATGTCACATTCAAAGTCACTTAAATCTCCTTTCCTTCCCATTCTGATGTTCGGTTTGAACATCAGCAAGTCGTGTTCACCACATCTAGATGCCTAAATGCATTGAGTTGCTGCCATGTTATTGGCTGATTAGCAATTTGTGTTACCAAGCAATTGAAGAGGTGTACCTAATAAAGTGGCCGGTGAGTGTATATACAATACACACACACACACACAAACACATATGACACAGACACATACACACATATCACACACACACATAAGACACAGTACATAAACATACACACATACCACACACACTCACGGCTCAGACACATCACACACACAGATACACACATCACACAGGCACATAAACATACACACATATCACACACACAAATACACACACATGCATGCATACACACAGACACATAAACATACACACATATTACACACATGCAATCATACATATATATATACACACACATAAATACACTCACATTACCTACACACATACATATGACACAGATACATAAACACACACACACTACCTACACACATACATACACACACGCAAACATAAATATTCATACATACATGCATACAAATATCACACACACATACATATGTACAGTACCTACTACACAAACAGACATATACACATACCACATTAAATAACAGTCAGTAACTGCACCCATTGTTCTCCTGACCCCACTTTATCAAAACTGTAGGTGCAAGAGCGATTACATCAAGTTTTCCATGATCAGCACATGGCTTAATCCATAATAGAAATTGTTTGGGGTGTGCTCATATGCTGAACCATTGAGATTACATTTTTATTTATATGGGCTTTACATCCAGAGCCAGTGTTTTGTCTGTTGTCGTCCAGCAGGTCTAAGACCTTGACATCAGTATATACTGCAGACATTTTAAATCTGAGCTATTAGCAACCCTGGAGCCTAGGACTCCGCTAACAGAAATGAAATTGATGGAGGCATATTACAAACATTTGACTATCCTGCAACTGACATCAAATATAGGAGCTCTGTACCATAATTTATATCATACAACAGACTCTGCTAAAAGGCAATCAATCCTTAGCCCAACAGACATCAAATATTATGCACTTCAGCACAACTTACATTAGAGCTGTCTCCTAGCTACAAACTAAATAGACAGTACTAGGACCCCCTATTTCATGCTGTATGTAAGATGCCCCATCACTATGTAAATGTCTTCCTCACACAACCTATTTCAGGCACAGTACCCTTTTACCAAAATATTCAGGCCTAATATTCTTCCACAACAAATATTGTTTAACAACTTGCACCAGATCCATGATTTGCCCTATCAGACTCAGAACGCTGCATAAAATCTCACAGCAGATAGATAGCACCTACTACATACATGCAAACTCTGTACTTTTTACCTATCACTCACAAAAGACAAACCCCTCACTTCACCTAATAGCACACTGTTCCCAATTCCCATAACTCACACCAGCCACCGGACTTTCTCTCCTTGCATCAGACTCCTCCACTCCATGTCCCACTGGACAAATGACACTTATGGCGCCGTGTTCCATGGAGGTAAAATCTAAATCCTGCTGAGTGAGTGAGCCAGAGCACCTGCCTATGTACCAACTACGTACTGTACCACATCCGGATGCACCCACCTGAGCTCAGACACACAAGGTTCTGTTGGTTTACAAGTTGAAACAGAGATGTTTAAATCGCTGCATGCAGAGAGAGTCAGTGTCATTCATTTAGCACCCACCTGTGATCGATCACGTGCAAAAAAACATCATGTGACTCACTTAACAGTACGCAGCACTCAATAGAAAGTTTTTTTTCTTCTTTTTCAAAAAAACTCAACAGTGTAGCGGCCCGGGGGCAATGCGGGACAGACAGCACTCTCACCGGGACAGTGGAACAGACCCCTCAATTCAGGACTGTCTGAGAAAATTGGGACAATTGGGGGGGGGGGTATGTGAAAGATCCTGCCCCAGTATAGTGCAGAGAATACACCTACCAGTTTGCTTCTGGAGTTTTATAAGATATTGTTTCTATGAATATGTTATGTGCTTGTTTTATAATTCACTATGTTTTGGTTCACATGTTTTTTAAATCTAAAACTTGAAAATGGGCCAGAACTACTGTACCTGGACCACTAAATTATAATTGCCTTCTGAGACAAAAATTGACAATCCTCCCCTGCACACAGCTAGATTAAAATGAACTTTGTGTTTTGTTAATATTTTTGTTTTGGAATGTTCTCCATGGGCTTTGTAGCCAGGCTGGCCTGGAGTTAGGTGCCTGAGACTCTAAGAGCTGTGCATCTGTCTGTGTGTGCTGGTGAGTGCCCAGGGCTGTGAATTCTGCAGTGACATATATGTGATGTGAAGAATGCAGTCTATTGTATGTGTCTAGGAAAATTACAAAAGGCCTTTGTCACACTTGTTTGTATCTTAGTATGTTTGATTAAAAGCATTTATTATGTGCTTTGTGACCAGGGAGGAAGAGACCTGATCCTAGGCCATCACTATTTGGATAAACGCTGTAACTAATTCTTCCATTTTGCTTATAAAAAGAGAGTGACATACTTTCTATCGACCAGATAACGAGTTTTGTGTTATGAGGGGTGCGTTGCTAACTTGCACTTTATTCTCACCGCTCACTTTCCTACAGCGCTGGTATTACAGGTTTTTACAAACCCGGCGTTAAAAGGCACGAAGTGAGCATAGAGCAAAATTATGCTCCATACCGCACTCCAATACCAGTCCTGCTTAAGTCAGCGGTGAGCTCGTTGTACGTGCTCGTCCACAATTTCCCCATAGACATCAATGGGGAGAGCCGGCTGAGAAAAAGTCTAACACCTGCAATAAAGCAGCGTAAAGCTCAGTAACGCAGCCCCATTGATTCCTATGGGGAAACAAAAGTTATGTTTACACCTAACACCCTAACATGAACCCCGAGTCTAAACACCCCTAATCTTACACTTATTTACCCCTAATCTGCTGCCCCCGACATCGCCGCCACCTACATTATACTTATGAACCCCTAATCTGCTGCCCCCAACATCGCCGACACCTACATTATATTTATTAACCAAAAAACCACGTTAAAGCAGCACTCTTAGGGACAGTTAAAAGTCACTTTATTAGAATCCTTTAAAATAGCACATTCCAACAATGTGAGGATAAACACAAGGCATCCAATTGTAGCACTCTGTGTCTGTCAGTGGAGGAGACTGTCGGCTTCTGACCTGGAGCAGCATTGAGGATTTGTTTGATTATATTTATTAACCCCTAATCTGCTGCCCACAACATCGCTGACACTTACATAATGTTATTAACCCCTAATCTGCCGCCCCCAACGTCGCAGCCACTATAATAAACATATTAACCCCTAAACCACCGTACTCCCGCATCGCAAACACTAGTTAAATATTATTATCCCCTAATCTGCCGTCCGTAACATCGCCGCCACCTACCTACATTTATTAACCCCTAATCTGCCGCCCCCAACGTTGCTGCCACTATATTAGATTTATTAACTCCTAAACCTAAGTCTAACCCTAACACCCCCTAACTTAAATATAATTAAAATAAATATAAATAAAACCTACAATTATTACCGAAATTATTCCTATTTAAAACTAAATACTTACCTGTAAAATAAACCCTAAGATAGCTACAATATAACTAATAGTTATTTTTATTTTACAGGCAAGTTTGTATTTATTTTAACTAGGTAGAATAGTTACTAAATAGTTATTAACTATTTAATAACTACCTAGCTAAAATTAATACAAATTGACCTGTAAAATAAAACCTAACCGAAGTTACACTACCACCTAACCTAACCCTACAATTAAATAATTTCCCTAAACTAAATACAATTAACTAAATTCAATAAAATTAGCTAAATTACAAAAAAACCCCCACTAAATTACAGAAAATAAAAAACAAATTACATGATCTTTAAACTAATTACACCTAATCTAATAGCCCTATCAAAATAAAAAAGCCCCCCCCTCAAAATAAACCCCCCCTCAGCCTAAACTAAACTACCAATAGCCCTTAAAAGGGCCTTTTGCGGGACATTGTCCCAAAGAAATCAGCTCTTTTACCTGTAAAAAAAATTACAAACAACCCCCACAACAGTAAAACTCACCACCCACACAACCAACTAAGGGCATTTGGATGGGCATGGCCCTTAAAAGAGCATTTAGCTCTATTGCTACCGAAAGCCCTAACCTAAAAATAAAACCCACCCAATACACCCTTTAAAAAACCTAACACTGACCCCCTGAAGATCCACTTACAGTTTTGAAGATCCGTCATCCATCCTCAACAAAGCCGGGAGAAGTCCTCATTGAAGCAGCAAGAAGTCCTCAACGAAGCCGGGAGAAGTCTTCATCCAAGCCGGGAGAAGTGGTCCTCCAGACGGGCAGAAGTCTTCACCCAGACGGCATCTTCTATCTTCATCCATCCGGCGCGGAGCAAGTCTATCTTCAAGATATCCGGCGCGTAGCATCCTCTTCCAATGACGACTACCCGACGAATGAAGGTACCTTTAAATTAGGTCATCCAAGATGACATCCCTTAGATTTCGATTGGCTGATAGAATTCTATCAGCCAATCGGAATTAAGGTTGAAAAAATCCTATTGGCTGATGCAATCAGCCAATAGGATTGAACTTCAATCCTATTGGCTGATCCAATCAGCCAATAGGATTGAGCTCACATTCTATTGGCTGTTCCAATCAGCCAATAGAATGCGAGCTCAATCCTATTGGCTGATTGGATTGGATCTTGGATGACGTCACTTAAAGGTACTTTCATTCGTCGGGTAGTCTTCGTTGGAAGAGGATGCTCCGCGTCGGATGTCTTGAAGATGGACCCGCGCCGGATGGATGAAGATAGAAGATACCGTCTGGGTGAAGACTTCTGCCCGTCTGAAGGACCACTTCTCCCGGCTTGGATGAAGACTTCTCCCGGCTTCGTTGAGGACTTCTTGCCGCTTCGATGAGGACTTCTCCCGGCTTCATTGAGGATGGATGTCGGATCTTCAAAACTGTAAGTGGATCTTCAGGGGGTTAGTGTAAGGTTTTTTTAAGGGTGTATTGGGTGGGTTTTATTTTTAGGTTAGGGCTTTGAGCAGCAATAGAGCTAAATGCCCTTTTAAGGGCAATGCCCATCCAAATGCCCTTTTCAAGGCAATGGGGAGCTTAGGTTTTTTTAGTTAGGGTTTTATTTGGGGGGTTGGTTGTGTGGGTGGTGGGTTTTACTGTTGGGGGGTTGTTTGTAAAAAAATTACAGGTAATAGAGCTGATTTCTTTGGGGCAATGACCCACAAAAGGCCCTTTTAAGGGCTATTGGTAGTTTAGTTTAGGCTAGGGTTTTTTTTATTTTGGGGGGAGGCTTTTTTTTATTTTGATAGGGCTATTAGATTAGGTGTAATTAGTTTAAAGATCTTGGAATTTGTTTTTTATTTTCTGTAATTTAGTGTTTTGTTTATTTAATTGTAGGGTTAGGTTAGGTGTTAGTGTAACTTAGGTTAGGTTTTATTTTACAGGTCAATTTGTATTTATTTTAGCTAGGTAGTTATTAAATAGTTAATAACTATTTAGTAACTATTCTACATAGTTAAAATAAATACAAACTTGCCTGTAAAATAGAAATAAGCCCTAAGCTAGCTACAATGTAACTATTAGTTATATTGTAGCTAGCTTAGGGTTTATTTTACTGGTAAGTATTTAGTTTTAAATAGGAATAATTTAGGTAATTATTGTAGGTTTTATTTATATTTATTTTAATTATATATAAGTTAGGGGGTGTTAGAGTTTGGGTTAAACTAAGGTTTAGGGGTTAATAAATTTAATATAGTGGTGGTGACGTTGGGGGCGGCAGATTAAGGGTTAATAAATGTAGGTAGGTGGCAGCGATACGGGAGTGCGGTGGTTTAGGGGTTAATATGTTTATTCTAGTGGCAGCAATGTCAGGAACGGAAGATTAGGGATTAATATTTTTATTATAGTGTTTGCGATGCGGGAGGGCCTCGGTTTAGGGGTTAATAGGTAGTTTATGGGTGTTAGTGTACTTTTTAGCACTTTAGTTATGAGTTTTTTGCTACAGCTTTGTAGTGTAAAACTCATAACTACTGACTTTAAAATGAGGTACGAATCTTAACAGGATAGGGTGTACCGCTCACTTTTTGGCCTCCCAGGACAAGCTCGTAATACCGGCGCTATGGAAGTCCCATTGAAAATAGACTATACGCAAATTGCGTAAGTTGATTTGCGGGAAGGCCAAAAAAATGTGCGGTGCCCCTAAATCTGCAAGATTCGTAATACCAGCGTTAGTGAAAAAGCAGCGTTATAACCTGATAACGCTGCTTTTTTCACTATAACGCAAAACTCGTAATCTAGCCGTATGTGTTGTATGTATGTGTATATATATATATATATATATATATATATAAGGCAGGTTTGTTTTTTGCCCTTCCCCGGAAAAATTTCTGCGGATACCCATGGTCACATGACAGCATCATATACTAATCTGTGCCTCTTAATTCTACCCTTTTGCTTTTTTGCTCTTTCAATATAGTTTAGAAATATACCAGCTTGCTATTGTGTGTTTAGAGAATATAGATTACCATTCACAAAACCCTTATTGCTTAAAAGCAATTTTCTGTGCCCTGCTGCAGTGTGACCCTGCAACCAGCTGCAAGGGTGCCCTAATCTTTTCTGCCTTATAGCACCATTGGCCTTGCTGTAAAGGGAAAATATAACCAGAAATAAACAGATATAAGATACCATTGTTCAAAAAAAGATATATTTTTTTTAATTAAAAGTACTGTAACATCAAGATTTTCTCAACTGACCCAAGTTAGTAAATTCACTTGCCCAGCCAGACCACTTGAAAGGAACACTTAACCCCAATTTCTTTTCTCCACATTAAATTGTTTCCAGTGTTCCATTTGAACTGCTGGAGTGTATTAAAATGTTTGCAAATAGCTCCTTTAGCTTTATTTTGACATTTTATATAGCTGACTTTTCCTGTGGTATCCGTATCTATTCTGAAAGTTTCTATACTTAGGTATAGGTTAAAGGAAACCTGTCTAAAGTTGAAAAAATTACACTCCCAATAGGAGGTAGAAGAGATAAGCAATAAAATGTTAATTTCCAATCGTTCTAAGTATTGGGCTTTAGTTTACAGATAGAGGCATCTGTGTAGCTACCAATCACCTGCTTTTGGGATAGTGATTAGACTGTAAGTAAGGAGGGGAATAATGCACACCTTATAAAACTATATCCCAATGTTTTATAGAAATAAGCTGAGGTGGGGGTAGGTGGCGCAAATGAATGCTGATTCCCTGTAACTACGTGTTACTATCCTGATGTTGGTGGTGAATATCTTAATATTCTTGGTTATATAAGTGTGAGTTTAAATAGCCTAAATTGCTACGTTATAAATGCTATTGGTCTCAACTATTCTATTTATGTGACTAAGTATTAATAATATACTCCTTACATAAAATAAATGCCAATATGCTGTTGATTATAAAACAATTTATTAAATCTTAAAATATATATATGTATACACTTTACACAATAATGACACCGGTGTCAAAGGATACGTGGATTATAAAAAAAATATAAAATGCTTTGAAGTATTAAGTACATAAAATGACGATAGAAATATATAAAATGATAAAAAGATATTAATACATTGAAGTTATTTTATGCCACATTGAGTTACAGTGTTATTGACATTCTGTCTACTTCTAATAGTCCAGGTTTTAAAACGTTTTAACCTTACAGTTTAGGCCGGGTATACGTGATGGTTCACTATATTATATTAATGCGGATAGTGCTGTATTTATTACGCTTTATAGTACCTTTAAGTGTATCCGTCTGATGACACTTTGTGCGTTGGAGAATATTGCGGTTAAATATATGCCGCTGTTTGATTCTCTTTAGTGTATCCGTCTGATGACACTATTTTTGTTGGAGAATGCTGCGGTTAAATATATGCCGCTGTTTGATTCCCTTGATTCCTAGGTGAGTCGTGATGTTTGAGCGTTCTAGCGGTTAAATATATGCCGCTGTGATGACTTGTTGCAGTCTAAGTTCAACCTGCAGTAAGCAAAGGATGATGTTAATCTTCGTGGTGATTCACACTGACGTATGAATATTTCCTGCGGTTCCCGTGACCGCTTAATGTGTTGTCGGTCAGTGACCGATTTAGCTCTTTAAAGGATGTTGGTTCCTGATACTTTGTTCGTGAGGTGTGAGATCTTTGCCGCTTCAGTTGTTTATTCTTCTGCCTCCGTTTGCTGCCGGTCAGTGACCGGTCCGGCTAAGTTCTTTGAAGTTTTTGGATGGAGGTTCTGCTCTTGTGTCCTGCAAATCCGTGTGAGGGTGATCGGGTATCAACGCGTTTCGGCTTCAAAGCCTTTCTCAAGATACCTGATGAGTAGATTGGCCAGCTATTTATACCTGTTTCGGTTAACTGTTAGACTGCCAGTAAGAAATTATTGTAATTTTCACTTTTAGTCAGTTGGTGATTTTAACGTCATTATGAATTGGTTCTGGGTAAATTATCTTACATACATATTTTTCAGATATTCGTACTTTATCATTTGTGGATCTTCACATAAATTGAAGATCCACAAATGATAAAGTACGAATATCTGAAAAATATGTATGTAAGATAATTTACCCAGAACCAATTCATAATGACGTTAAAATCACCAACTGACTAAAAGTGAAAATTACAATAATTTCTTACTGGCAGTCTAACAGTTAACCGAAACAGGTATAAATAGCTGGCCAATCTACTCATCAGGTATCTTGAGAAAGGCTTTGAAGCCGAAACGCGTTGATACCCGATCACCCTCACACGGATTTGCAGGACACAAGAGCAGAACCTCCATCCAAAAACTTCAAAGAACTTAGCCGGACCGGTCACTGACCGGCAGCAAACGGAGGCAGAAGAATAAACAACTGAAGCAGCAAAGATCTCACACCTCACGAACAAAGTATCAGGAACCAACATCCTTTAAAGAGCTAAATCGGTCACTGACCGACAACACATTAAGCGGTCACGGGAACCGCAGGAAATATTCATACGTCAGTGTGAATCACCACGAAGATTAACATCATCCTTTGCTTACTGCAGGTTGAACTTAGACTGCAACAAGTCATCACAGCGGCATATATTTAACCGCTAGAACGCTCAAACATCACGACTCACCTAGGAATCAAGGGAATCAAACAGCAGCATATATTTAACCGCAGCATTCTCCAACAAAAATAGTGTCATCAGACGGATACACTAAAGAGAATCAAACAGCGGCATATATTTAACCGCAATATTCTCCAACGCACAAAGTGTCATCAGACGGATACACTTAAAGGTACTATAAAGCGTAATAAATACAGCACTATCCGCATTAATATAATATAGTGAACCATCACGTATACCCGGCCTAAACTGTAAGGTTAAAACGTTTTAAAACCTGGACTATTAGAAGTAGACAGAATGTCAATAACACTGTAACTCAATGTGGCATAAAATAACTTCAATGTATTAATATCTTTTTATCATTTTATATATTTCTATCGTCATTTTATGTACTTAATACTTCAAAGCATTTTATATTTTTTTTATAATCCACGTATCCTTTGACACCGGTGTCATTATTGTGTAAAGTGTATACATATATATATTTTAAGATTTAATAAATTGTTTTATAATCAACAGCATATTGGCATTTATTTTATGTAAGGAGTATATTATTAATACTTAGTCACACAAATAGAATAGTTGAGACCAATAGCATTTATAACGTAGCAATTTAGGCTATTTAAACTCACACTTATATAACCAAGAATATTAAGATATTCACCACCAACATCAGGATAGTAACACGTAGTTACAGGGAATCAGCATTCATTTGCGCCACCTACCCCCACCTCAGCTTACCAATCACCTGCTAGCAGCACCCAGTAGTGCATTGCTGCGGTGCCTACCTAGGTATGCTTTTCAACAAAGGATACAGAGGAAACAAAACAAATTTCTGAATAGAATTTAAATTGCATAGCGGATCCATGAAAGTTTAACTTGCCTTTCATGTCCCTTTTTAAAGGGACAGAATCACTTTAGCCAAGAAAAATACTATTTCATTAGAATACAACACTTCATTCAAGGACATATTTATGACTTGCTCCATTTTGGCTACGAGGTAACTTATAGAATGACAGTTAACCTCTGCCTCATTGTCTGTGGTTAGAGGTGGTGAGTTACCATGGAGCCTGTGATGTCACAGAGGAGCCTTTGCTCACAAACAGGTATCAGCACTTGAGTCAGTGATCACACTTGCTCTGACAATGGATAGGACATTAGTAGCTTATAGAAAAGCTTTTCAGCAGGCTGTTTTTTGTCTATAGACCAGCAGTTTGTGGTGTTTGAGAAGCAGATGCTATAACTTAATAGTGTGACTCTTTATCAGAGATGGTCTCTGAGAAGATTTCATTGGATAAGATTCAGGATCGTCAAAGTTGCCAATACTTTCTTTTGTGATGCTGTTGTGGAAATAATCTCCATCAATGCCAAATGCAGCTTGGCTGTTTAACTAGAAGAGCCTGGTGGTTAACTTCTTTGCTGTCGGATATGGTTTGTAAAAGCAGATTTTGTCTCCTCCTTTTCAGGGGAAGATTTTATTCAAACCCGGACTGTATTTTGATTTTTTTCTGATTCAGCCATTGACATTCTTCTTCAAGATACAATATAGCAGTAGTAGATGACTAGGTACACACAGTAATGGTAATAGAAATCTGGTAACTGAGATATGTTGCAAGGTCAAAGTATATAATACAGTTGTAGCACATCACTGGATAATTGCAGTAATACTTGTCTGATAACTGAGTTATGTTGCGGGGTCATTGTATACAATACAGTTGCAGCAGATGACTGGGTAATCAAATTAATACTTGTCTGGTTATGTTGCAGGATTAGGGTATAGCATTTTACTTGTAGCAAATAGCTGGATTATCACAATAATGGTTCTTTTGTGAACTGTGATAAATAAAGCAGAATAAAGGGAAAAAAATACAGCCAGGTACATGCGGGCAGTAGAACACAGGCCGAGGAAATCAGGCAGGACCGGAATTACTTGAAATACACAGGGAAAAGGTACGTTGGAACAGATACAGAGTAAACTGCAACTAAGCTAGTGCATTGAGCCTAGGCATGAGAATTTCCTAAATAAAAACTGAATTAGAGATCAGGTGGGAGATAATTAATCACGCAGGTTCCAGCAGAAGAGGTTGATGCACAAAGTAAGCTGACTGACAGGGAATCCCAGTAACCTCCTTAAAGAGACAGGGGCATCAAACAGGCAGGCATGACACAAGCACTGTTTACCATTAGATAGGTGTTTAATCCGTATCTCCTTTTTGGCCCTACTGCTATGGGTGATATAAACAACATCCTTTACACTTTTGCATGGTTTGGATACTCAACTTCTGTCTGGAATATATTTTTTACATAATCTGGATGTGGTAAGGGCTTTGAACTTATCTTTAGGGGCCACTAAGATTTTTTGACAAACTTCTTCCCTATTTTTAAATTTTCTTATTAATCTCATAAGGGTCAAAAAGCTTCAGCAATTACACTTTCTTCTTGGCTAAAGCAAATGATTAGTAAGGCTGGTAGAGAGATCTATTTCTACTTCTAGGGCCTTTAGGAATTTAGTATCTGTGGAACAAATCTGCATGACATCTGTTTGGTTCTTACATTATTTTATTACATTTGATCATTTTGACGATTTTTGTCTCTTATGTTTTTAGCTGGAACGTTCTCCAGGCAGCAGTATCTGGTCATTAGTTTTCGTGTCTTAAATTCATGTTCCACGCTTTCACGGTTATCTCATGGACTCCACAGAGTATTAGATCACAGATGTGATGTCTAGTGGACTCTCAAAACTTTATGAAAGAAAACAAAATTTATACTTACCCGCCCATTTTTATACTCAATTGGCAGCAGTTACCTTACCTTGATCTTTCCTGCCTTTCTGATCCTCTCCTTCCTTGGCCATTTGTTTGACTGAGGTAATCAGTGAAGTGTATGGGATTAAAAGCTCTTAGTATGTTGAGTATTTTTTTGCCTTCTCCTAGTGGACTGGAGTATAATCCCACATGTGATTTCTTATGTTCTCTCACCATAATGAAAGAAATGAATTTATCAGGTAAGCATTTTTTTAATGGCTTCTTTTTTAAGATCAAATTTATACAAATATTATAAGTACTTTTTAAAAGATTTTTTATATTTTTGTAAATCTGTAATGAGCCTGAGAGCTTACTAATCATGTAGCAAATTTCCTTAACCTTTTTTATAAGCTTATATATGTTTGTATAATAACTTTGTATGTTTTTATTTTGATATAAACAGGTCTCTTTACTTGTGCTTCCAAAGAAGTTTTTAATAGAACTGTTCATCAAACCATCAGAATGGAGGAAGAGGTAAGCTGTTTTAATTACCACCTCTTTTGGGTTAAGCACTTTTTAGATGTGTGTTAAATTTATGTTTTTGATAAAAGTATTTGCTTTTAGAGAGCTGCCTACACCTCTAGAGCACATAAATGGAAGTGAAACAGAGTGATATTCTCTGTAGGAAACTGGAATGGTAGAGAGTTTGTGGAGCTGGGAGAGTGAAGGGGATTTAGTTTAAAATGTTTTTCAACTAGTGCTTTTCATTAATTGTTTTAATAATAGATTAACATTTTTATTTTGTTTTTTGAAGAACCAAAAAGGTCACCAAGCAGAGTGACACATCCCCTCTTCCTCTATTTTGTATTGGATTAATGGTAGAATGGTGTAGGAGGGTGTCATGATAACAAAGCCTGTCTCTTTAAGGAGCTATGTTCCCTAAATTAGTCCTGGCTATAAAGGAGCCTGCAACATTCAATACCTTGCTTGGTATTGAAGTTGCATGCTTCCCTGCACAGCCGATCACACTGAGGACTCTGACTTCCCTCTGTGCTGCACTACTCACGCTGTCTGCGTGACATCTTGCCACTTCCGGTTTCACGGACATCCGCACTTCGGTTTACACAGCTCTGTAGGCTGCTCTCCCCTCAATCTACCTCAGCGGTTTGCCTACAAACAATCTGAACCACCACTGTTAAACTTTTTCTTCCTCCGGAGGTGAGTCTTTGCTGGACACTTTTTCCTAGATATTTCTGTCATAAAAACGTTTTGTTATTATATTCATTTTTTCACAAAAACGTTACTTTATCTCTTGTTTGCTGGACATTATCTCTTTTTGTACTTTTTGTCTCATACTTATTGTTTGCTACAATCCTATTTTTTCTTTTATTTTACTTTTATATTTTTTCTATTATGCAGTCCTAAACCTTTAGAACTAAAACTGTAATCCATTCATTTACTACTTTTGGTGAGAACCACAATCAAACTCACTTATATTGGCCACATACAGTTTTAGTTCTCATATCAAACTCCACTCACTCAGTTTATATGTGTGTATTTTCAGATAACTACCCACTATAGATTATGTGAGACACAACCTTTATTTTATGGCCTGCTATAACAATTATTTTTTATATATTTGATCTAAAAACTCTAACTGTAAGTTAGTGTGTGTTACAGAGGGAAAGAGAAAGTGATTGTCTCACTGGTTGATGCACCTTTTTTTTTTTTTTGGAAAGAGCAGGTAATCTTAAGGACAATATAGCAGTATAAATACTAATGTTTTAATGTGTTGATGTTCAAATATTGTTACATAATACCAAGCCTTTAAAACAGAATGCTGAACCCTGCTGACCTACAGGCTCATGTCATGGAACTCTCACATAAAGTAGATCAGTTGACACAGGGTCTTAGAGAACAACACTCAGAGATTTTAACCCTAAAAGGGATTATAAAAGAAGGGTTTAACTCTCCTCCTGTTCCTCCTGAACCACCTATCAGCCCCCCTGAGCATTTCTCAGGCGATAGAAAAACTTTTAGACAGTTCTACAATGCTTGCAGAATGTTTATTACATTAAAACCAAAAACATTTCCTACTGAGAGAGTAAAAATTCTGACAATAATATCCTATTTAAAAGGAGAACCCCGTGCCTGGGCGGACTCCCTGTATGAATCAAATGACCCCATACTTGAATCAGTTGATGAATTCTTTAGAGCAATGTCTGATCTGTATGAAGATCCTCATAAACAATTGACAGCAGAAAATACATTGCGTAGTCTAAAGCAGAACAAAAGATATGTAGATGACTACATATCTGAGTTCAAGATCTGGCAAAGAGACACGCAATGGAACCAGATTTCATTAATAAATCAATTTAGATTAGGTCTATCAGACCCCATAAAAGATGAATTAGTTAGAATTGATCTCCCAGATTCTTTAGAGGCATTAATGGCCCTTACCATTAAGATTGATGGGAGATTCAGAGAGAGGAGATTAGAGAAACAAACACATGACACAGTAACCAGATATCATCCATCACGTCCCGTGACATATAGCCCAAGGGGTAATGCAGAGGCCATGGATATTGGGTTCATTAAAGGACTGCTAACCCCAGAGTAAAAGTCTCATCGCAAGGAACATGCTCTCTGCATGTATTGTGCCTCCAAGGATCATTCAGTCACGGACTGCCCATCTCTGAAGAGACAGAAATCTGGTGAGTCAATTTGTACTCTTCACAATTTTACACTTTCTACTCATAAACCAACTTATTTACTAGTTCCCATCTCATTATAGTGGGAAAGACAGCGACTAAACCTTGAAGCCGTTGTGGACTCTGGCGCTTATGCCAATTACATTGACACCTCTATAGTAAAAAATAAAAATATACCGTTTGTTGTGAAAGAAAATCCTGTTGCAGTACGTTTGATTGATGGAAAGTGTTTATCTACAGGTCCCATCACACACCAAACAATTCCCATACTCGTTAACATTCACAACAACCACCAAGAATACATTTCCTTTGATATAATCACCTCTCCTATGTTCCCGGTCATACTCGGGCTACACTGGTTAAGACAACACCAACCTATGATTCATTGGAAACATAATACAATAGAATTTAACTCGTCCTATTGTAATTCTACTTGTCTACTTTCTCACTCCATACTCCACATTAACCAAGATGAAGGGTTAATACCCCATCAGTATCAAGATTTCTCATTAGTATTTGACAAAGTAGAGGCAGAATCTCTACCACCTCATAGAGAGTATGACTGCCCCATAGAACTTATACCAGGGTCAGACATCCCATACGGGCACATTTTCCCTCTATCCCAAACTGAACTAGTGAGACTAAAAGAATACATAAATGAAAACCTTAGAAAAGGATTCATAAGACCTTCCACCTCTCCTGCAGGTGCGGGCATTTTCTTTGTGACTAACAAAGACAAAACCATCAGGCCTATTGTGGATTACCGTGAGCTCAATAAACGTACTGTAAAAGACCGTTATCCTCTGCCGCTCATCCCTGAACTTATAGAAAGATTGAACGAGTCATCTATTTTCACCAAACTCGACCTAAGAGGTGCTTACAACCTTATTCGTATGCGTTCAGGCGATGAGTGGCTGACGGCTTTCCGTATGAGGTACGGACTTTTTGAGTACACGGTAATGCCATTCGGGCTTTGTAATGCCCCTGCAACGTTTCAACGTTATATAAATGACATATTTAGAGATATATTGGACACCTTCCTAGTAATATATCTTGATGACATATTAATCTTCTCTAACACTTTGACAGAACACGTAAAACACGTAAGAACAGTCTTGGCACGTTTACAAGCACATAAACTCTACGTGAAAGCTGAAAAATGTATATTTCATAGTAATGATATCACATTCCTGGGGTACCATATCTCATCAAAAGGGGTTCAGATGGAAAATTCAAAGGTTCAAGCAATAATTGATTGGCCCATACCACACAATAAAAAGAATGTCCAAAAATTTGTAGGGTTTTCGAATTTCTATCGAAAGTTTATTAAAGGGTTCTCTCACATTGCTAAACCCCTAACTAATCTTACTAGATCATATACCCTTTGTGTGGTCCCCCTCAGCTAATGATGCCTTTAATTATCTAAAAAATGCATTTATTACAGCTCCTATTCTTGCTTATCCTGACCCTCTCTCTCAGTATACTCTTGTAGTAGATGCATCTGAATATGCAATTGGAGCTGTACTTTCCCAAAAATCCAAAACCACCAATAAATTACATCCAATAGCATACTACTCCCACGTCCTCACATCTTCTGAACTAAACTATCATGTAGGGGAGAAAGAACTGCTCGCCATGAAAAGTGCCCTAGTTAATTGGAGACATTTATTAGAGGGAACCGCTGAACCTATAATTATCTATACCGATCATAGAAACCTACAGTTTCTCAAAACCAACCGAACACTCACATCTAGACAGGTCAGATGGAGTCTTTTCTTTTCAAGGTTCAACTACATCATTACCTATAGGACGGCTTCCCTAAACACAAAAGCAGACATCCTATCCAGGCTACCTCCAAAACCCCATCAGGTTCCTCACACAGGTACTATTATTCCCCCTAACTTCATTATAGGCGGTATCGTAGATTTCGCAGATAAATTAAAAAGTGAACAAGACATCGACACAACAAAGGATACATATAATCTAATTCCTAAATCTGATGGGATACTTTGTTATCAAGGTAGGGCCTATATCCCCCCAAACATGAGATCGTTTATACTTGAACAGGTACATGATTCCAAATTCTCTGGACACCCAGGTGTTAATAAGACTCACAGACTGCTTAAACGATTGTACTGGTGGCCCAGAATGGTTTTTGATGTACAAAAACACATCTCTACCTGTAAGACATGTACCACATGTAAAAAAGATAGAAGACACCCTCCAGGCTATCTCCTTTCTCTTCCTATACCCAAAAGACCCTGGAGTGAAATAGCCATAGATTTTATCGTTGAACTACCCAAATCTGGTGGTAACAACACAATTATGGTAGTGGTCGATCTATTGACAAAAATGTCCCATTTTGTCCCTTTCCATAAGCTGCCCACCAGCATGGAAACAGTGACATTGTTGCTAAATAATATAATCAAACTACATGGAGTACCCTCTTCTATCACGACTGACAGAGGGACACAATTTACCTCGCGTCTCTGGAAACAGTTATGTAAAACCATTGAGATCGATCAAAGGTTATCATCTGCTTTTCACCCCCAGACCAACGGGCAGACGGAGCGTACCAACTAGTGGTTGGAAGAATATATCCGTTGTTTCTCTACACAACAACAGGATAATTGGAATGATTTGCTCCCTATAGCAGAATTTGCACATAATAACACATATCACACTTCAATCAAAGACACACCTTTCCATGCCAATTACTGATTTCATCCGTCATTTTGCCTACCCCTCGAAAGGGAAAGTGAGTGTCCTATAATAAATGATTTCACTAACTCCATTTCGGAATCTTTTACATTACTCTCAGAAAACACGTCATAAACAAGCACGTCATAAACAAGCACGTTATAAACATTTTTATGACCTCCGACATAGAGTGTCCCCTACATACAGTCCTGGCGACTTGGTATGGCTATCCACAAGAAACCTACGTCTCACTGTGCCTAGCCGCAAATTCAAAAAGCTATTTATTGGACCTTTTCCTGTAACCAAGGTTATAAATGAAAACGCTGTGACCTTGATTCTACCCTCACATTATCGTATCCACCCAACCTTTCATGTCTCTCTTCTCAAGCCATACCAGGCACTTAGGAATCATTCACTATCTTCCGTGGATGAACCCCCTCTAGCTCCTGAAGTAGAGTATGAGGTTGAACACATCCTGGACTCTCGTAAGGTATCCGGTAGACTCCAGTATTTGATCCACTGGAAGGGTTATCCCCATGAGGAAGATTCCTGGGAGCCCTCAGTTAATCTCTCAGCCCCAAGACTAGTATCTCTGTTTCACCGCCAACATCCATCCAGACCGAAACCATGAACCACAGAGTGGTTCCTTAGAGGGGGTACCCTGTCATGATAACAAAGCCTGTCTCTTTAAGGAGCTATGTTCCCTAATTAGTCCTGGCTATAAAGGAGCCTGCAACATTCAATACCTTGCTTGGTATTGAAGTTGCATGCTTCCCTGCACAGCCGATCACACTGAGGACTCTGACTTCCCTCTGTGCTGCACTACTCACGCTGTCTGCGTGACATCTTGCCACTTCCGGTTTACACAGCTCTGTAGGCTGCTCTCCCCTCAATCTACCTCAGCGGTTTGCCTACAAACAATCTGAACCACCACTGTTAAACTTTTTCTCCCTCCGGAGGTGAGTCTTTGCTGGACACTTTTTCCTAGATATTTTTGTCATAAAAACGTTTTGTTATTATATTCATTTTTTCACAAAAACGTTACTTTATCTCTTGTTTGCTGGACATTATCTCTTTTTGTACTTTTTGTCTCATACTTATTGTTTGCTACAATCCTATTTTTTCTTTTATTTTACTTTTATATTTTTTCTATTATGCAGTCCTAAACCTTTAGAACTAAAACTGTAATCCATTCATTTACTACTTTTGGTGAGAACCACAATCAAACTCACTTATATTGGCCACATACAGTTTTAGTTCTCATATCAAACTCCACTCACTCAGTTTATATGTGTGTATTTTCAGATAAATGCCCACTATAGATTATGTGAGACACAACCTTTATTTTATGGCCTGCTATAACAATTATTTTTTATATATTTGATCTAAAAACTCTAACTGTAAGTTAGTGTGTGTTACAGAGGGAAAGAGAAAGTGATTGTCTCACTGGTTGATGCACCTTTTTTTTTTTTTTTTTGGAAAGAGCAGGTAATCTTAAGGACAATATAGCAGTATAAATACTAATGTTTTAATGTGTTGATGTTCAAATATTGTTACATAATACCAAGCCTTTAAAACAGAATGCTGAACCCTGCTGACCTACAGGCTCATGTCATGGAACTCTCACATAAAGTAGATCAGTTGACACAGGGTCTTAGAGAACTACACTCAGAGAATTTAACCCTAAAAGGGATTATAAAAGAAGGGTTTAACTCTCCTCCTGTTCCTCCTGAACCACCTATCAGCCCCCCTGAGCATTTCTCAGGCGATAGAAAAACTTTTAGACAGTTCTACAATGCTTGCAGAATGTTTATTACATTAAAATCAAAAACATTTCCTACTGAGAGAGTAAAAATTCTGACAATAATATCCTATTTAAAAGGAGAACCCCGTGCCTGGGCGGACTCCCTGTATGAATCAAATGACCCCATACTTGAATCAGTTGATGAATTCTTTAGAGCAATGTCTGATCTGTATGAAGATCCTCATAAACAATTGACAGCAGAAAATACATTGCGTAGTCTAAAGCAGAACAAAAGATATGTAGAAGACTACATATCTGAGTTCAAGATCTGGCAAAGAGACACGCAATGGAACCAGATTTCATTAATAAATCAATTTAGATTAGGTCTATCAGACCCCATAAAAGATGAATTAGTTAGAATTGATCTCCCAGATTCTTTAGAGGCATTAATGGCCCTTACCATTAAGATTGATGGGAGATTCAGAGAGAGGAGATTAGAGAAACAAACACATGACACAGTAACCAGATATCATCCATCACGTCCCGTGACATATAGCCCAAGGGGTAATGCAGAGGCCATGGATATTGGGTTCATTAAAGGACTGCTAACCCCAGAGTAAAAGTCTCATCGCAAGGAACATGCTCTCTGCATGTATTGTGCCTCCAAGGATCATTCAGTCACGGACTGCCCATCTCTGAAGAGACAGAAATCTGGTGAGTCAATTTGTACTCTTCACAATTTTACACTTTCTACTCATAAACCAACTTATTTACTAGTTCCCATCTCGTTACAGTGGGAAAGACAGCGACTAAACCTTGAAGCCGTTGTGGACTCTGGCGCTTATGCCAATTACATTGACACCTCTATAGTAAAAAATAAAAATATACCGTTTGTTGTGAAAGAAAATCCTGTTGCAGTACGTTTGATTGATGGAAAGTGTTTATCTACAGGTCCCATCACACACCAAACAATTCCCATACTCGTTAACATTCACAACAACCACCAAGAATACATTTCCTTTGATATAATCACCTCTCCTATGTTCCCGGTCATACTCGGGCTACACTGGTTAAGACAACACCAACCTATGATTCATTGGAAACATAATACAATAGAATTTAACTCGTCCTATTGTAATTCTACTTGTCTACTTTCTCACTCCATACTCCACATTAACCAAGATGAAGGGTTAATACCCCATCAGTATCAAGATTTCTCATTAGTATTTGACAAAGTAGAGGCAGAATCTCTACCACCTCATAGAGAGTATGACTGCCCCATAGAACTTATACCAGGGTCAGACATCCCATACGGGCACATTTTCCCTCTATCCCAAACTGAACTAGTGAGACTAAAAGAATACATAAATGAAAACCTTAGAAAAGGATTCATAAGACCTTCCACCTCTCCTGCAGGTGCGGGCATTTTCTTTGTGACTAACAAAGACAAAACCATCAGGCCTATTGTGGATTACCGTGAGCTCAATAAACGTACTGTAAAAGACCGTTATCCTCTGCCGCTCATCCCTGAACTTATAGAAAGATTGAACGGGTCATCTATTTTCACCAAACTCGACCTAAGAGGTGCTTACAACCTTATTCGTATGCGTTCAGGCGATGAGTGGCTGACGGCTTTCCGTATGAGGTACGGACTTTTTGAGTACACGGTAATGCCATTCGGGCTTTGTAATGCCCCTGCAACGTTTCAACGTTATATAAATGACATATTTAGAGATATATTGGACACCTTCCTAGTAATATATCTTGATGACATATTAATCTTCTCTAACACTTTGACAGAACACGTAAAACACGTAAGAACAGTCTTGGCACGTTTACAAGCACATAAACTCTACGTGAAAGCTGAAAAATGTATATTTCATAGTAATGATATCACATTCCTGGGGTACCATATCTCATCAAAAGGGGTTCAGATGGAAAATTCAAAGGTTCAAGCAATAATTGATTGGCCCATACCACACAATAAAAAGAATGTCCAAAAATTTGTAGGGTTTTCGAATTTCTATCGAAAGTTTATTAAAGGGTTCTCTCACATTGCTAAACCCCTAACTAATCTTACTAGATCATATACCCTTTGTGTGGTCCCCCTCAGCTAATGATGCCTTTAATTATCTAAAAAATGCATTTATTACAGCTCCTATTCTTGCTTATCCTGACCCTCTCTCTCAGTATACTCTTGTAGTAGATGCATCTGAATATGCAATTGGAGCTGTACTTTCCCAAAAATCCAAAACCACCAATAAATTACATCCAATAGCATACTACTCCCGCGTCCTCACATCTTCTGAACTAAACTATCATGTAGGGGAGAAAGAACTGCTCGCCATGAAAAGTGCCCTAGTTAATTGGAGACATTTATTAGAGGGAACCGCTGAACCTATAATTATCTATACCGATCATAGAAACCTACAGTTTCTCAAAACCAACCGAACACTCACATCTAGACAGGTCAGATGGAGTCTTTTCTTTTCAAGGTTCAACTACATCATTACCTATAGGACGGCTTCCCTAAACACAAAAGCAGACATCCTATCCAGGCTACCTCCAAAACCCCATCAGGTTCCTCACACAGGTACTATTATTCCCCCTAACTTCATTATAGGCGGTATCGTAGATTTCGCAGATAAATTAAAAAGTGAACAAGACATCGACACAACAAAGGATACATATAATCTAATTCCTAAATCTGATGGGATACTTTGTTATCAAGGTAGGGCCTATATCCCCCCAAACATGAGATCGTTTATACTTGAACAGGTACATGATTCCAAATTCTCTGGACACCCAGGTGTTAATAAGACTCACAGACTGCTTAAACGATTGTACTGGTGGCCCAGAATGGTTTTTGATGTACAAAAACACATCTCTACCTGTAAGACATGTACCACATGTAAAAAAGATAGAAGACACCCTCCAGGCTATCTCCTTTCTCTTCCTATACCCAAAAGACCCTGGAGTGAAATAGCCATAGATTTTATCGTTGAACTACCCAAATCTGGTGGTAACAACACAATTATGGTAGTGGTCGATCTATTGACAAAAATGTCCCATTTTGTCCCTTTCCATAAGCTGCCCACCAGCATGGAAACAGTGACATTGTTGCTAAATAATATAATCAAACTACATGGAGTACCCTCTTCTATCACGACTGACAGAGGGACACAATTTACCTCGCGTCTCTGGAAACAGTTATGTAAAACCATCGAGATCGATCAAAGGTTATCATCTGCTTTTCACCCCCAGACCAACGGGCAGACGGAGCGTACCAACCAGTGGTTGGAAGAATATATCCGTTGTTTCTCTACACAACAACAGGATAATTGGAATGATTTGCTCCCTATCGCAGAATTTGCACATAATAACACATATCACACTTCAATCAAAGACACACCTTTCCATGCCAATTACGGATTTCATCCGTCATTTTGCCTACCCCTCGAAAGGGAAAGTGAGTGTCCTATAATAAATGATTTCACTAACTCCATTTCGGAATCTTTTACATTACTCTCAGAAAACACGTCATAAACAAGCACGTCATAAACAAGCACGTCATAAACATTTTTATGACCTCCGACATAGAGTGTCCCCTACATACAGTCCTGGCGACTTGGTATGGCTATCCACAAGAAACCTACGTCTCACTGTGCCTAGCCGCAAATTCAAAAAGCTATTTATTGGACCTTTTCCTGTAACCAAGGTTATAAATGAAAACGCTGTGACCTTGATTCTACCCTCACATTATCGTATCCACCCAACCTTTCATGTCTCTCTTCTCAAGCCATACCAGGCACTTAGGAATCATTCACTATCTTCCGTGGATGAACCCCCTCTAGCTCCTGAAGTAGAGTATGAGGTTGAACACATCCTGGACTCTCGTAAGGTATCCGGTAGACTCCAGTATTTGATCCACTGGAAGGGTTATCCCCATGAGGAAGATTCCTGGGAGCCCTCAGTTAATCTCTCAGCCCCAAGACTAGTATCTCTGTTTCACCGCCGACATCCATCCAGACCGAAACCATGAACCACAGAGTGGTTCCTTAGAGGGGGTACCCTGTCATGATAACAAAGCCTGTCTCTTTAAGGAGCTATGTTCCCTAAATTAGTCCTGGCTATAAAGGAGCCTGCAACATTCAATACCTTGCTTGGTATTGAAGTTGCATGCTTCCCTGCACAGCCGATCACACTGAGGACTCTGACTTCCCTCTGTGCTGCACTACTCACGCTGTCTGCGTGACATCTTGCCACTTCCGGTTTCACGGACATCCGCACTTCCGGTTTACACAGCTCTGTAGGCTGCTCTCCCCTCAATCTACCTCAGCGGTTTGCCTACCAACAATCTGAACCACCACTGTTAAACTTTTTCTCCCTCCGGAGGTGAGTCTTTGCTGGACACTTTTTCCTAGATATTTTTGTCATAAAAACGTTTTGTTATTATATTCATTTTTTCACAAAAACGTTACTTTATCTCTTGTTTGCTGGACATTATCTCTTTTTGTACTTTTTGTCTCATACTTATTGTTTGCTACAATCCTATTTTTTCTTTTATTTTACTTTTATATTTTTTCTATTATGCAGTCCTAAACCTTTAGAACTAAAACTGTAATCCATTCATTTACTACTTTTGGTGAGAACCACAATCAAACTCACTTATATTGGCCACATACAGTTTTAGTTCTCATATCAAACTCCACTCACTCAGTTTATATGTGTGTATTTTCAGATAAATGCCCACTATAGATTATGTGAGACACAACCTTTATTTTATGGCCTGCTATAACAATTATTTTTTATATACAGATACTCGTCGACTTACGACCTATGCGACTTACGGCCATCCGTACTTACGACTATCGGTCGCACTGAAGAGGCGATACGTGCGCAAAGGCGGTACTTGCAACCATCGGTCGCAAAGGCGGTACTTACGACCATCGGTCGCAAAGGCGGTACTTACGTCCATCGGTCGCGCTGAGGGTGATGCTTATTTGCGTATGTGCGTAAAGGGGCAAGGCAGTGCTTGTGTGCGCAAAGGCGGTACTTACGTCCATCGGTCGCACTGAGGGTGATGCTTATTTGCGTATGTGCGTAAAGGGGCAAGGCAGTGCTTGTGTGCGCAAAGGCGGTACTTACGACCATCGGTCGCAAAGGCGGTACTTACGACCATCGGCAAGACAGTGCTTGTGTGCGCAAAGGCGGTGCTTGTGTGTGATGAGAAGTGACTGTAAGCAGCAGCCTTTGTATGGGTCTGACCATGTCGCAGTCCAAAAGGCCTGTACCGTGTAGTGGCAAAGAGGCTACAAAGAAGAGGAAAGCTCTTGATTTGGAGTTAAAAATGAAAGTAATAAAGCAGTATGACGAAGGTAAAAAAGTGAATGCGATTGCCCGTGATATGAAACTGTCGCATTCCACAGTTTCCACAATCATTAAGGACAAGGAACGCATACGTGAAGCTGTAAAAGGTTCCGCACCAATGAAATCAACAATAATAACAAAACAACGTCAAGGGCCCATTCATGAAATGGAGAAATTATTAATGTTGTGGATAGAAGATCAAATACAAAAACGTACACCCATAAGCCTTCTAACAATTCAGATGAAGGCTAAAAGTTTGTTTGAGACTTTAAAGGAGAAAGCTGGTGAGGATTACAAAGAGAATTTCCAGGCAAGCACTGGATGGTTTAAACGTTTTAGAAGAAGATTCAGTCTGCATAATGTGCGGGTTTCAGGAGAAGCAGCAAGTGCAGATTCAGAAGCCGCTGCAAAGTTCATTGACACTTTGGATGAATTAATCCAAGAGGGAGGGTATTTACCTGAACAAATATTCAACGTTGATGAAACGGGTCTGTTCTGGAAACGGATGCCTGAGCGCACATACATTCACCAAGAATCAAAAACCATGCCAGGATTTAAAGCATTCAAGGATCGGGTAAGCTTGTTACTTGGAGGAAACGTTGTTGGTTTTAAGCTTAAGCCATTTCTTATCTATCGCTCAGAAAACCCACGTGCATTTAAAAACATTAATAAGCACACGCTGCCTGTGTATTACCGGTCAAATGCTAAATCGTGGATGACTCAGGCATTGTTCACAGACTGGTTTGTTAACTGTTTCATTCCCCAAGTTCGTGAATATTGCTTAGGGAAAGTAATCCAGTTCAAAATTTTAATGATTTTAGACAACGCACCTGGACATCCACCACACCTGGGTGACCTTAATCCTGATGTAAAAGTGGTTTATATGCCACCTAACACAACACCACTCATTCAACCTATGGACCAAGGGGCAATTGCCACGTTTAAAGCATACTACCTCAGATCTACATTCGCCCAAGCCATAGCTGCTACAGATGCTGATGATGACATAACATTGCGTGATTTTTGGAAAAGTTATAACATTCTTCAGTGCATAAAAAATATTGCAGCAGCGTGGGAGGATGTAACAGAAAAGTGCATGAATGGAATTTGGAAGAAGTGCCTAAAACGATATGTGACCAGATTTGAGAGATTTGAAACAGAGGAAGAGCTCGATGAAATTCGAGAAAACATTGTAAGACTTGCAAACAATCTTGAATTGGAATGTGAAGTGGAAGATGTAGAAGAGCTGTTAGATTATGAGTCAAAAGAACTTTCAAATGAAGATCTAATAGAACTGGAAGCAGAGAGAGTTGCAGAGGAAAATAGGAGAGAGGAAGAAGACAAAGAAGAAGAAGAGCCAGAGAAGAAATTCACTGCAAAGGGGTTGGCTGAAGGCTTTACATTGCTAAATAAAGCTGTCTCCTGTTTTGAAAACATGGACCAGAATGTTGAAAGATTTAACAAGGTTGACCGTCAAATTCAGGAAGCTGTGCGTGGCTATCGTGAAATCTATGAGGAGAAAAAGAAACAAACGCGTCAAACAAAGCTCAGCATGTTTTTTGAAAAGAACACTGCATCTGAAACCCCTCCAGCCTCAACTCACCAAGATGATAATACTGTAACTCTGATGACATAACTGTAAAAGTACAGTAAAAGAAAAATTTAAGTTCAGTTACTTTTCTTAAAAGTTTAAAGTAAAATAAGTGTTAAAGTTCCTGCAAACTACTGTACAGGTACAGTAAATGTTATGTTATTATTTGCATAGTACTACAGGTAGAGTACAAAAAAAAATGTTATTTTATTACAGTACAGTATAGGTACAGTACAGTAAATGTCAGTACAGTAATAGTATTTGCACAGTAAATGTTATGTTATTATTTGCACAGTACAGGTACAGTACAGTAAAGGTTATTTTATTATTCATACTGTGATGATACTGTATTAGTAAAGGAATTTAATTTAAAACAACTCTGGTGTCATTGTTATTATTAATCATGAAATGTCAGCCCAACACATCACACAATAGACCATATTATTTACATGCCATATATTTTGTCCGACTTACGTCCAAATCGTCTTACGACCGGAAGGTCAGAACGTAACGCGGTCGTAAGTCGACGAGTATCTGTATTTGATCTAAAAACTCTAACTGTAAGTTAGTGTGTGTTACAGAGGGAAAGAGAAAGTGATTGTCTCACTGGTTGATGCACCTTTTTTTTTTTTTTTGGAAAGAGCAGGTAATCTTAAGGACAATATAGCAGTATAAATACTAATGTTTTAATGTGTTGATGTTCAAATATTGTTACATAATTATGCACATAATTAAGTGAATAGTAGAAAGGATTTTAAAGATTTATCTCCCCAAACTCATACTTACCTCAACTTACCTTCTTCACCAGTCTCTTCTGCTCTTCTGGTTCCTTTAACAGCGAGGTTTCTTAAAACATTGCAATCGATCATCTTGTTGAACTACATGTAGCTCGCTCTCACTCTGGGTAAAGCAGTTGGCTGCTTTACCCAGTGCAGGAGCGCTCTACATGTAGTTCAACCGCACAACCTGGTGCACTGTAATTAGACAGCGCATCCGTGATATACAGTTGAAGAAACCTGTAGAGCAGAAGAGGCTGGCGAGGAAGGTAAGGTGAGTACAGTTTGGGGGGGAGTTAAATCTTCAAACTCCCTCTTTTCTTTTGCATGTGTCGCTAGGTTAATGTTACATAATTCTGCACATAGTGCAGAATTATGTGACATTAATTTGAATGTTCACTGGCCCTTTAATTTGTTATGTAGCCTGAACATGTCTGATTGTCTTTTTATTAGCATTTTTAAATATTTCTATGTATATAATTTTGTCACCTTATTTTTTAAGTTACCTCCATATATTATTCTATATTAAAAAGTGTCTGGTTTTTTTTTTTGAGGTGGGGGGGGGGGGTTACTTGCTAAAGAGATTCATTTTTTTTTTTTTTTTTCAAACATGAGGAGATTATTGGATTTTTTTTTATTAAAGGGACATGATACTCATATGCTAAATCACTTAAAAATGATGCAGTATAACTGTAAAAATTTGACAGGAAAATATAACCTGACCATCTCTATGTAAAAAAGGAAGATATTTTACCTCACAATTTCCTCAGCTCAGCAGAGTAAGTTCTGTGTAAAAAGTTATACTTCAGTTACTGCCCAGCTGCAGGTAAAAAAAAAAAGGGAAGAAATTAACTGCAGCCAATCAGCATCAACAGTGGTGAGGTCATGAACTCTTTTACTGTGATCTCATGAGATTTCACTTAACTCTCATGAGAATTATAGTAAACTTCCTTAAACTGAATAGAGAAATAACATGAGTGTGCACGAGGCTCACTCCCTTGACAGTCCCGGAACAGGCATACTGATTTGCTGCTTAAAGTCCTTTACAATGGGGTGTGAATACTTAGGACATTTTGAGGTAAAATATCTTTCTTTTTTACATAGATATGTTCAGGTAATATTTTCTACTCAGCTTTTTACAGCTATGCTGCATCTCTTTCAAGTGTTTTAACATTTGGGTATCATGGCCCTTTAAGCTACTCTTTTGGAATCAAAATTATACAAATCTGAAAAGTCCTGTTTAATAAAAAATTATTGAGATTGGTATAAATCTGTAGTGATCCTGAGAGTACACTAATCATGTAGCAATATTCTTCATCCTCTTTTTTTATGTTTACATTTTTTGTAAAATAACTTTGTATGTTTTAATATTCTTTAAACAGGTCTCTTTACTCGAGCTTCCCAAGAAGTTTTAAATAGAACTGTTCATCAAACCCTCGGAATGGAGGAAGGAGGTAAATTATTTTATTTAACACCTATTTTAGGTTAAACCCTTTTTAAATTTGTGTTTTTTAATAAAAGCATCTTTGAGAGTTGTCTGAACCTCTACAGGACCCAAATGGAAGCCAAGCAGAGTGGCACTTCCCCTCATCCTCTGAGGGGAACTGGAATGGTAAAGAGCTTGTGGAGGTGAGAGAGGAAAGGGGATTGTCACACTGTTTGGTCTGTCTTTGGGTTCTGTAAAAATCAGTAGGTGATATTATAGAATATATATCAATAAAATTAGATAGATGAAAGTTTTGATGTGTATCCTTCCTTTAAAGGGCCAGTAAACCTACAAAATAATGTTATATAATTCTGCACATAGTGCAGAATTATATAACATTAGCTTAGCGCCAACTTTATAAATCAAAAGCTTACAGAGATATTTGGTTCTGAAATTCAATTTTCCTGAACGCCGCTCCTGGCTCTACTGAGCAGGTCTTGTCTTTCATAAGCGCTTTGCAGGCACGCTGTCTAGTCACAACATGCCCGATTGCGCCATTAAAATGAATGTAGCTTGCTCCCGCTACTAGATCAGAGCAGGAGCGAGCAGGAGCGAGCTTGCTCTCGCTACCAGATCAGAGCGGGAGCGAGCTACATTCAGTTTAACAACACGATCGGGTGTGCTGTGACTGGACAGCATGCCTGCAAAGCGCTTATAAAAAAACAAGACCCGCTCAGTAGAGTGAGGAGCGGCGTTCAGGAAAATTAGAATTTTGGAATCAAATATCTCGGTAAGCCTTTGATTTATAAAGTTGGCGCTAAGCTAATGTTATATAATGCTGCACTATGTGCAGAATTATATAACATTATTTTGTAGGTTTACTAGCCCTTTAAATGTATAATTTATATTGTATTTAGCTGTTTTTTTGTTGTTTAAGTATTAGTTTTTTGTTGTTGAATGTTATACCTTCAATTTAGCATTTATTTTATCTTCATTTTTTTTGTTTTACTTTTAAATTCAGATTTTAAAAATTCTGTTTTACCTGAACCTTTAAAGGGATAGAAAGGTCAAAATTGAAATGTGCATGAATGTATTTCATTTTGAAATTAAACTATTTTTACATGTACCCTTAAAGTTATATACTTCCATTAGCTTGAGATATATATATATATAAGGCTGGGGCAAGCCGAAAGGCATAAGAAAGACAGCCCGCCTGAAGGTCTCATCTGTTGTTTTGGTGCTTTTTGTGCATATGTTTAAAGTGCTGTCACTTGGGATTAATAAAGTTGAAAGTTTATTGAGCAAGTCCTTTCTCTTGGATTTATTGTTTGTTTTAATATTTTTAACCAGGTCTCTTATTTGAGCTTCCTAAGAAGTTTTAAATAGAACTGTTCTTCAAACCCTTGGAATGGAGGAAGAGGTAAGTTATTTTATTTACTATCTCTTTTGGGTTAAACAGTTTTTTGATAAAAGTATTTAGATATGTTTTATATTTAGCTAAACTAACGTTGTATGTTTTTAAATTATTTTTAAACAGGTCTCGAGATTCCCAAGAAGTTTTAAATAGAACTGTTCATCAAACTCTTGGAATGGAGGAAGAGGTAGGTTATTTTATTTACCATCTCTTTTGGGTTAAACCGTCTCTTACATTTGTGTTTTTTTTTATAAAAGTATTTAGATATGTTTTATATTTAGCTAAACTAACATTGTATGTTTTTTAATATTCTATAAACAGGTCTCGAGCTTTCCAAGAAGTTTAGGATAGAATTGTTCATCAAACCCTTGGAACTGAGGAAGCGGTAAGTTATTTTATTTACCATCTCTTCATGGTTAAACCATTTTTAAATTTGTGTTTTTTGATAAAAGCTTTTAAATATGTTTTATATTTTTATAAACCAACTGTGTGTTTTGTTTTGTTTTTAAAACAGGTCTCGAGCTTCCCAATAAGTTTTAAATAGAACTGTTCAAACCGTCGGAATGGAGGACGGAGGTAAGCTATTTTATTTACCATCTCTTTTGGGCTAAACTGTTTTATTTGTGTGGGCTTTTTGTTGTTGTTTTTTTATATTGGCATTAAGATATGTTTTTATTTTTCTAAACTAACTTTGTATGTTTTTTTGTAATATTTTTTTAAACAGGTCTTGAGCTTCACAAGAAGCTTTAAATAGAACTGTCCATGGAACCCTTTGCCTGGAGGAAGAGGTAAGATATTTTATGTACCATATTTTTTGGCTTAATCCCTTTTTCTTTCATAAGGTGGTAAGAGCCCACGAGCCATCACATGTGGAATTAAACTCCAGTTCATTTGGAGGAGGCAAAAAATACCCAACATACCAGGAGCCTTTAATCCCTCCCACTTCCCAGTACACCTCAGTCTTATTTGCCTCCATTGGAAAAGGTAAAAATTGAAGTGCTCTTCAGGGGTTCTCAGACCTATGTGAGACACATTATCCCCTTTAGAGAGCTGGGAATAGAAAAATGAGATGTACAAGAATAAACTGACAGTGATAGTAATTCTTCCTTGGGAGTTTGTCACTGGCCTGCCTCAGGTGTTGCTGGGAATTATCCTTCAGCCTCCTCCTTTTGGCCTCTTGATGTACTCCTGCTTCAGATCTAACCAGGCTATTGTGATGGACGCAGGTTTACTGCATCTGGGTAAGAAACGTGGAGCAAGTTCTAACAGGTAGGTGAAGAGGAGCATTTACATATCCCACAGGCTATTGGTATGTATATTGTTCATTTTACACCTAACCTGAGGACAATACACACATAGGTTTTCTCTCTGACAGGTTTAGGGAACTTTATAACTTAGAGACAGTCCTGGGTATTATCTTTTTACATTCTTTGTGTGGAGGTCAGTTTTTGCCTTGGAAAACTGTTTGTGTTATAAGTGTGCTGACTGAGAGACCATTATAGTGTAGGGTAGGTCCCAGGGAGGTTTCCTATATGCTTCTCCTGATTTTAAGGAATATTTACACTCCGCTATTTGTGCAGTTTTGGCATCTATGCTTCCCCATAGCAAACATAAGTCTTTGCTCACAGGAGGTGATACTTCAGCTGGTTTCAGTTCAGCTGGTATATCTCACAGAAGCATAGGAAACTCTGCTTAAAGATTGTGATGTGTAAGATTCAGATACTGCTAGATAGTCAGGATCCTACATTGGAACTGGAATCTTAGAGCGCATATTTAAGATGAATTATCTGCACACTTTGCTGCAAGAAGGTTTCCTTACTCTGGTAGTCCCAAGAACCTTTTCATACAGAAGAAAAGATTGGTTAAACAACTTTTTTATTTAAGCCTCCTAAAACCTTGTAATTTTTTTCTGAGTTCAAGAAGATATTTCCAATTCCTCACGCAAATCTGGAATTTTGGGAATCTATTCCCAAAGTGAATGGATGAAAAAACCAAAGGTGGCATTCGGTGAAAAAAACTATACCTTTATAAGGAAGAGCTCTACCTAATAAAGGTACAGTTTTTTTTCACCGAGTGCCACTTTTGTTTTTTTTCATATGTTACATAATGAGACCCAGTGAGGGGGGTCTCCAAGGTGTTGCACCGGACATTTGACATAGACTTCACTAATCTTTTTCTGCTTGTGTTGATCCCTTTGTACAAATCCAAAGAAAATGGAGCTATTTCTACCCTTGCTAAAAGTACTACTATCCCCATAGAGAATATTACCTCTATTAATGACTCCATGGATAGAAAACTAAAGGCTTTTCATAGGAAAGCTTATCATCAAGCAGGTTTTTTTATTCAGGCCTTTGTTGACTTTGTGGTGTAACACCTTGTCATAGATGGTTTCTCTTCAGAAACCTCTCCCTAGAGGAAATTCAGGCTTGTCTTAAAATGATCAAGGTTGCTAATTCCTTTATTTGTGACAATTTTTGAGATCATTCGCATTAAAGCAAAGATTGTGGCTTTCACAAGAGCTTTGTGGCTCAAATCGTGGTTTGTAGACATGGTGGCCAAATTATCAAGCTCCTGCTCTGAGGCTGTGGACATCAATCCGCCCAATCCTATACGATCGGGCTGATTGACACCCCTGCTAGCAGCTGATTGGCCGCGAATCTACAGGGGCGGCATTGCCAAGCAGTTCACAAAAACTGCTAGTGCAATAATAAATGCCGACAGCGTAGACGACGTGCGGCGGACATGATACTCTACATTGTATCATGTCCGTTCGCACTATAATAAATCGGCCCCATGGTGTCAATGGGTAGACTTTTATTTCTCCCTTTCCAAGAATACATTTTATTTAGTCCTAGCTTGAATGCAAATATTGGCACAGTGTCTGGTGCTAAGGGTGCTTTTTTACCTTAGGACAAAAAGTCCAAAGACAAAACTAGATTTGCTTATCGTTTTCTTTCTTTTCATTGGTCCAGTAATCAGAAATCTTACTCATCTGGCCAGAAAGCTGAGGCTTCCAAACTTAATTAGATACCAGGCAGTACTCGGAACAAATCCAAGCACTTTACTCTGTTTCAAAATCTGAATGAAGGTGCAACCCCTAAACCAGGCTTAGCTCTGGTAGGGAGCAGATGGAGCCTTTTTCAGTCAGCCTGGGTACTTAACATTGTATCTCAGGGATACAGAAAAGGGCTTTTGTCCAGGCCTCCTTTGGAAAGGTTCTTCCTGTCACATGTACCCAAACTTCAGTCAAAGGCACAAGCCTTTTTCCAATGTTAACAAGACCTGAAAAATTTGGGAGTGTTCATTCCTGTTCCAGAGTTGGAAAGAAGTCAAGGGTTTAATTCAAATCTGTTACAGACTCATTCTAGATCTCAAATTCTTAACATTTCTTTGGGTAACCACGTTCAAGATGGAGATGATTTGGACCATCTTACACTTAGTACAAGAGGGTCTATTAATTAACACCATCAACTTGAAAGACACCTTCTTGTATTTCTCTATTCAGAAAGATGATTTTCGTTATCTAAGGCTTTCCTTCCTAGACAAACGTTTCCAGTTTGTGGCTCTACCTTTCAAATTGGATACAGCTCCAAGAACCTTCACAGAGGTTTTGTTAGCTATGCTAGCAGTGCTAGAGTCAGTAACTAATGGTGAGATTAGGACACATTACATGATACCTATGCTAGAGAAAATTCCTCAATATAAAAGTAGAATATAATAATTATTTTAGTTAACTATGTAGCAAGCTGCTATCTGTAAATATCAGTACTACATACAGTTATATTCACTAAGGGTGGTGCAAATACACAAATAATTACTTAATCTCTGTGTGGTCCTCAGCACCACTGAGCAGAAAACAAACATCTGGCAGGTCGGGTATGGCCTCTGGGCATAGTTTGGGCAGCCCTGCTCTAAGTCCAGGGTTATTCAATTCCACTTCTTAGCAGCCACTGTCAGAAAAGTACCTAATCCCACAATGGGCTCCTGCCGTCATGTAGAGCAGTGCTTTCCAAACTGTGTATCGTGACACATTAGTATGTCGGCGGCAGTGTGTAGGTGTGCCCCTGCTTCAGCACATATATTTTTTTTTTATTTAAAATTCTTTTTAAATGTTTTTTTTTGTTTCTGACTTTCCGTCTGCCTGCTATGCATATCACATAGTTGACACGTTATTGATTACCTAGTGGGTCACAGATCATCTTAACCTATTGGCGCAGCTTAGCGGGAACTGAAACTATTCCCACAGGCGGCTCATTGGCTCCTGAATGCATGTGTAGTCTCCTCAATCGGCTCGTGACTGCACGTGTAGTCAGTGAGTGGGAAAGCAGTGTGTTTGCAGCGCGGGCAGTATTCAGTTGGTCTCGTAAAGCTCTGAGGGCAGCAGCATAAACGCTGAGCAGAAGTGAAAGTGTTTTTGTTTTTTTGCAGCTAGCTCCCAGTAGTGCATTGCTGTTCCTGCTCTTGATATATGGATAGGAAGTGGAAGCTTAAAAATGCTTGATGATGAAATGCGAGTGTCTTTATCTAATATTCCACCAAATATTCAGAAACTTCATCCCATCAACCTCATAAATCCATTAAAATAGTAAGTAGCTATTGGTGTTATTAAACTTTTTTTAATTCTTGCACACACATACTGTTACTTGTAAATGCATTTCGTTATTATATAATTTATGTATGTGTCCGTATCTCTTAAAACAAGTTAGTTTAACCTCCTGTTTGCTAGTACAACTGAATTACTGTGTCGCAAAATTATGTAGGTCTGAAAAGTGTGTCACCAACATGAAAAGTTTGGAAAGCTCTGATGTAGAGGAACGCTAAGGTCTGTCTTCTGCTGCGGCTCTCTCTAGGTGCACGGTGCCACACGCTGCTCTTATTTAAAGGGGCAACAACTTATTGCATGAACTCCTACCTGTGTGGTTACAGGTGTGGGGATTCTTATTTAAACTTACTCAGTCCATCACTCTGGGCTGTTATTGAGTAGCTTACCTTGTGCTTTCCTGCCCTCCTGTTCCTTTTCTTACTAATCCTAATATCCCATGGCATTGTGCTTAGTCTCATGTATCCTGCTGTAAATGCTGTACCTGCTGCACTCACCTGGTATCCCATGACTGTCTGACCAATAGTACCAGCTGCGTGTTTTGCTTTACCTGCTGCACTCACCTATATCCTGTGACAGCCTACTGAGTCTCCTGTATCCAGCTGTACCTGCTGCACTCACCTGGTATCCAGTGACAACCTGATGAGTCTCCTGTATCCTTCTATACCAGTGGCACAAAAGCAGACATCCTATCCAGGCTACCTCCAAAACCCCATCAGGTTCCTCACACAGGTACTATTATTCCCCCTAACTTCATTATAGGCGGTATCGTAGATTTCGCAGATAAATTAAAAAGTGAACAAGACATCGACACAACAAAGGATACATATAATCTAATTCCTAAATCTGATGGGATACTTTGTTATCAAGGTAGGGCCTATATCCCCCCAAACATGAGATCGTTTATACTTGAACAGGTACATGATTCCAAATTCTCTGGACACCCAGGTGTTAATAAGACTCACAGACTGCTTAAACGATTGTACTGGTGGCCCAGAATGGTTTTTGATGTACAAAAACACATCTCTACCTGTAAGACATGTACCACATGTAAAAAAGATAGAAGACACCCTCCAGGCTATCTCCTTTCTCTTCCTATACCCAAAAGACCCTGGAGTGAAATAGCCATAGATTTTATCGTTGAACTACCCAAATCTGGTGGTAACAACACAATTATGGTAGTGGTCGATCTATTGACAAAAATGTCCCATTTTGTCCCTTTCCATAAGCTGCCCACCAGCATGGAAACAGTGACATTGTTGCTAAATAATATAATCAAACTACATGGAGTACCCTCTTCTATCACGACTGACAGAGGGACACAATTTACCTCGCGTCTCTGGAAACAGTTATGTAAAACCATCGAGATCGATCAAAGGTTATCATCTGCTTTTCACCCCCAGACCAACGGGCAGACGGAGCGTACCAACCAGTGGTTGGAAGAATATATCCGTTGTTTCTCTACACAACAACAGGATAATTGGAATGATTTGCTCCCTATCGCAGAATTTGCACATAATAACACATATCACACTTCAATCAAAGACACACCTTTCCATGCCAATTACGGATTTCATCCGTCATTTTGCCTACCCCTCGAAAGGGAAAGTGAGTGTCCTATAATAAATGATTTCACTAACTCCATTTCGGAATCTTTTACATTACTCTCAGAAAACACGTCATAAACAAGCACGTCATAAACAAGCACGTCATAAACATTTTTATGACCTCCGACATAGAGTGTCCCCTACATACAGTCCTGGCGACTTGGTATGGCTATCCACAAGAAACCTACGTCTCACTGTGCCTAGCCGCAAATTCAAAAAGCTATTTATTGGACCTTTTCCTGTAACCAAGGTTATAAATGAAAACGCTGTGACCTTGATTCTACCCTCACATTATCGTATCCACCCAACCTTTCATGTCTCTCTTCTCAAGCCATACCAGGCACTTAGGAATCATTCACTATCTTCCGTGGATGAACCCCCTCTAGCTCCTGAAGTAGAGTATGAGGTTGAACACATCCTGGACTCTCGTAAGGTATCCGGTAGACTCCAGTATTTGATCCACTGGAAGGGTTATCCCCATGAGGAAGATTCCTGGGAGCCCTCAGTTAATCTCTCAGCCCCAAGACTAGTATCTCTGTTTCACCGCCGACATCCATCCAGACCGAAACCATGAACCACAGAGTGGTTCCTTAGAGGGGGTACCCTGTCATGATAACAAAGCCTGTCTCTTTAAGGAGCTATGTTCCCTAAATTAGTCCTGGCTATAAAGGAGCCTGCAACATTCAATACCTTGCTTGGTATTGAAGTTGCATGCTTCCCTGCACAGCCGATCACACTGAGGACTCTGACTTCCCTCTGTGCTGCACTACTCACGCTGTCTGCGTGACATCTTGCCACTTCCGGTTTCACGGACATCCGCACTTCCGGTTTACACAGCTCTGTAGGCTGCTCTCCCCTCAATCTACCTCAGCGGTTTGCCTACCAACAATCTGAACCACCACTGTTAAACTTTTTCTCCCTCCGGAGGTGAGTCTTTGCTGGACACTTTTTCCTAGATATTTTTGTCATAAAAACGTTTTGTTATTATATTCATTTTTTCACAAAAACGTTACTTTATCTCTTGTTTGCTGGACATTATCTCTTTTTGTACTTTTTGTCTCATACTTATTGTTTGCTACAATCCTATTTTTTCTTTTATTTTACTTTTATATTTTTTCTATTATGCAGTCCTAAACCTTTAGAACTAAAACTGTAATCCATTCATTTACTACTTTTGGTGAGAACCACAATCAAACTCACTTATATTGGCCACATACAGTTTTAGTTCTCATATCAAACTCCACTCACTCAGTTTATATGTGTGTATTTTCAGATAAATGCCCACTATAGATTATGTGAGACACAACCTTTATTTTATGGCCTGCTATAACAATTATTTTTTATATACAGATACTCGTCGACTTACGACCTATGCGACTTACGGCCATCCGTACTTACGACTATCGGTCGCACTGAAGAGGCGATACGTGCGCAAAGGCGGTACTTGCAACCATCGGTCGCAAAGGCGGTACTTACGACCATCGGTCGCAAAGGCGGTACTTACGTCCATCGGTCGCGCTGAGGGTGATGCTTATTTGCGTATGTGCGTAAAGGGGCAAGGCAGTGCTTGTGTGCGCAAAGGCGGTACTTACGTCCATCGGTCGCACTGAGGGTGATGCTTATTTGCGTATGTGCGTAAAGGGGCAAGGCAGTGCTTGTGTGCGCAAAGGCGGTACTTACGACCATCGGTCGCAAAGGCGGTACTTACGACCATCGGCAAGACAGTGCTTGTGTGCGCAAAGGCGGTGCTTGTGTGTGATGAGAAGTGACTGTAAGCAGCAGCCTTTGTATGGGTCTGACCATGTCGCAGTCCAAAAGGCCTGTACCGTGTAGTGGCAAAGAGGCTACAAAGAAGAGGAAAGCTCTTGATTTGGAGTTAAAAATGAAAGTAATAAAGCAGTATGACGAAGGTAAAAAAGTGAATGCGATTGCCCGTGATATGAAACTGTCGCATTCCACAGTTTCCACAATCATTAAGGACAAGGAACGCATACGTGAAGCTGTAAAAGGTTCCGCACCAATGAAATCAACAATAATAACAAAACAACGTCAAGGGCCCATTCATGAAATGGAGAAATTATTAATGTTGTGGATAGAAGATCAAATACAAAAACGTACACCCATAAGCCTTCTAACAATTCAGATGAAGGCTAAAAGTTTGTTTGAGACTTTAAAGGAGAAAGCTGGTGAGGATTACAAAGAGAATTTCCAGGCAAGCACTGGATGGTTTAAACGTTTTAGAAGAAGATTCAGTCTGCATAATGTGCGGGTTTCAGGAGAAGCAGCAAGTGCAGATTCAGAAGCCGCTGCAAAGTTCATTGACACTTTGGATGAATTAATCCAAGAGGGAGGGTATTTACCTGAACAAATATTCAACGTTGATGAAACGGGTCTGTTCTGGAAACGGATGCCTGAGCGCACATACATTCACCAAGAATCAAAAACCATGCCAGGATTTAAAGCATTCAAGGATCGGGTAAGCTTGTTACTTGGAGGAAACGTTGTTGGTTTTAAGCTTAAGCCATTTCTTATCTATCGCTCAGAAAACCCACGTGCATTTAAAAACATTAATAAGCACACGCTGCCTGTGTATTACCGGTCAAATGCTAAATCGTGGATGACTCAGGCATTGTTCACAGACTGGTTTGTTAACTGTTTCATTCCCCAAGTTCGTGAATATTGCTTAGGGAAAGTAATCCAGTTCAAAATTTTAATGATTTTAGACAACGCACCTGGACATCCACCACACCTGGGTGACCTTAATCCTGATGTAAAAGTGGTTTATATGCCACCTAACACAACACCACTCATTCAACCTATGGACCAAGGGGCAATTGCCACGTTTAAAGCATACTACCTCAGATCTACATTCGCCCAAGCCATAGCTGCTACAGATGCTGATGATGACATAACATTGCGTGATTTTTGGAAAAGTTATAACATTCTTCAGTGCATAAAAAATATTGCAGCAGCGTGGGAGGATGTAACAGAAAAGTGCATGAATGGAATTTGGAAGAAGTGCCTAAAACGATATGTGACCAGATTTGAGAGATTTGAAACAGAGGAAGAGCTCGATGAAATTCGAGAAAACATTGTAAGACTTGCAAACAATCTTGAATTGGAATGTGAAGTGGAAGATGTAGAAGAGCTGTTAGATTATGAGTCAAAAGAACTTTCAAATGAAGATCTAATAGAACTGGAAGCAGAGAGAGTTGCAGAGGAAAATAGGAGAGAGGAAGAAGACAAAGAAGAAGAAGAGCCAGAGAAGAAATTCACTGCAAAGGGGTTGGCTGAAGGCTTTACATTGCTAAATAAAGCTGTCTCCTGTTTTGAAAACATGGACCAGAATGTTGAAAGATTTAACAAGGTTGACCGTCAAATTCAGGAAGCTGTGCGTGGCTATCGTGAAATCTATGAGGAGAAAAAGAAACAAACGCGTCAAACAAAGCTCAGCATGTTTTTTGAAAAGAACACTGCATCTGAAACCCCTCCAGCCTCAACTCACCAAGATGATAATACTGTAACTCTGATGACATAACTGTAAAAGTACAGTAAAAGAAAAATTTAAGTTCAGTTACTTTTCTTAAAAGTTTAAAGTAAAATAAGTGTTAAAGTTCCTGCAAACTACTGTACAGGTACAGTAAATGTTATGTTATTATTTGCATAGTACTACAGGTAGAGTACAAAAAAAAATGTTATTTTATTACAGTACAGTATAGGTACAGTACAGTAAATGTCAGTACAGTAATAGTATTTGCACAGTAAATGTTATGTTATTATTTGCACAGTACAGGTACAGTACAGTAAAGGTTATTTTATTATTCATACTGTGATGATACTGTATTAGTAAAGGAATTTAATTTAAAACAACTCTGGTGTCATTGTTATTATTAATCATGAAATGTCAGCCCAACACATCACACAATAGACCATATTATTTACATGCCATATATTTTGTCCGACTTACGTCCAAATCGTCTTACGACCGGAAGGTCAGAACGTAACGCGGTCGTAAGTCGACGAGTATCTGTATTTGATCTAAAAACTCTAACTGTAAGTTAGTGTGTGTTACAGAGGGAAAGAGAAAGTGATTGTCTCACTGGTTGATGCACCTTTTTTTTTTTTTTTGGAAAGAGCAGGTAATCTTAAGGACAATATAGCAGTATAAATACTAATGTTTTAATGTGTTGATGTTCAAATATTGTTACATAATTATGCACATAATTAAGTGAATAGTAGAAAGGATTTTAAAGATTTATCTCCCCAAACTCATACTTACCTCAACTTACCTTCTTCACCAGTCTCTTCTGCTCTTCTGGTTCCTTTAACAGCGAGGTTTCTTAAAACATTGCAATCGATCATCTTGTTGAACTACATGTAGCTCGCTCTCACTCTGGGTAAAGCAGTTGGCTGCTTTACCCAGTGCAGGAGCGCTCTACATGTAGTTCAACCGCACAACCTGGTGCACTGTAATTAGACAGCGCATCCGTGATATACAGTTGAAGAAACCTGTAGAGCAGAAGAGGCTGGCGAGGAAGGTAAGGTGAGTACAGTTTGGGGGGGAGTTAAATCTTCAAACTCCCTCTTTTCTTTTGCATGTGTCGCTAGGTTAATGTTACATAATTCTGCACATAGTGCAGAATTATGTGACATTAATTTGAATGTTCACTGGCCCTTTAATTTGTTATGTAGCCTGAACATGTCTGATTGTCTTTTTATTAGCATTTTTAAATATTTCTATGTATATAATTTTGTCACCTTATTTTTTAAGTTACCTCCATATATTATTCTATATTAAAAAGTGTCTGGTTTTTTTTTTTGAGGTGGGGGGGGGGGGGTTACTTGCTAAAGAGATTCATTTTTTTTTTTTTTTTTCAAACATGAGGAGATTATTGGATTTTTTTTTATTAAAGGGACATGATACTCATATGCTAAATCACTTAAAAATGATGCAGTATAACTGTAAAAATTTGACAGGAAAATATAACCTGACCATCTCTATGTAAAAAAGGAAGATATTTTACCTCACAATTTCCTCAGCTCAGCAGAGTAAGTTCTGTGTAAAAAGTTATACTTCAGTTACTGCCCAGCTGCAGGTAAAAAAAAAAAGGGAAGAAATTAACTGCAGCCAATCAGCATCAACAGTGGTGAGGTCATGAACTCTTTTACTGTGATCTCATGAGATTTCACTTAACTCTCATGAGAATTATAGTAAACTTCCTTAAACTGAATAGAGAAATAACATGAGTGTGCACGAGGCTCACTCCCTTGACAGTCCCGGAACAGGCATACTGATTTGCTGCTTAAAGTCCTTTACAATGGGGTGTGAATACTTAGGACATTTTGAGGTAAAATATCTTTCTTTTTTACATAGATATGTTCAGGTAATATTTTCTACTCAGCTTTTTACAGCTATGCTGCATCTCTTTCAAGTGTTTTAACATTTGGGTATCATGGCCCTTTAAGCTACTCTTTTGGAATCAAAATTATACAAATCTGAAAAGTCCTGTTTAATAAAAAATTATTGAGATTGGTATAAATCTGTAGTGATCCTGAGAGTACACTAATCATGTAGCAATATTCTTCATCCTCTTTTTTTATGTTTACATTTTTTGTAAAATAACTTTGTATGTTTTAATATTCTTTAAACAGGTCTCTTTACTCGAGCTTCCCAAGAAGTTTTAAATAGAACTGTTCATCAAACCCTCGGAATGGAGGAAGGAGGTAAATTATTTTATTTAACACCTATTTTAGGTTAAACCCTTTTTAAATTTGTGTTTTTTAATAAAAGCATCTTTGAGAGTTGTCTGAACCTCTACAGGACCCAAATGGAAGCCAAGCAGAGTGGCACTTCCCCTCATCCTCTGAGGGGAACTGGAATGGTAAAGAGCTTGTGGAGGTGAGAGAGGAAAGGGGATTGTCACACTGTTTGGTCTGTCTTTGGGTTCTGTAAAAATCAGTAGGTGATATTATAGAATATATATCAATAAAATTAGATAGATGAAAGTTTTGATGTGTATCCTTCCTTTAAAGGGCCAGTAAACCTACAAAATAATGTTATATAATTCTGCACATAGTGCAGAATTATATAACATTAGCTTAGCGCCAACTTTATAAATCAAAAGCTTACAGAGATATTTGGTTCTGAAATTCAATTTTCCTGAACGCCGCTCCTGGCTCTACTGAGCAGGTCTTGTCTTTCATAAGCGCTTTGCAGGCACGCTGTCTAGTCACAACATGCCCGATTGCGCCATTAAAATGAATGTAGCTTGCTCCCGCTACTAGATCAGAGCAGGAGCGAGCAGGAGCGAGCTTGCTCTCGCTACCAGATCAGAGCGGGAGCGAGCTACATTCAGTTTAACAACACGATCGGGTGTGCTGTGACTGGACAGCATGCCTGCAAAGCGCTTATAAAAAAACAAGACCCGCTCAGTAGAGTGAGGAGCGGCGTTCAGGAAAATTAGAATTTTGGAATCAAATATCTCGGTAAGCCTTTGATTTATAAAGTTGGCGCTAAGCTAATGTTATATAATGCTGCACTATGTGCAGAATTATATAACATTATTTTGTAGGTTTACTAGCCCTTTAAATGTATAATTTATATTGTATTTAGCTGTTTTTTTGTTGTTTAAGTATTAGTTTTTTGTTGTTGAATGTTATACCTTCAATTTAGCATTTATTTTATCTTCATTTTTTTTGTTTTACTTTTAAATTCAGATTTTAAAAATTCTGTTTTACCTGAACCTTTAAAGGGATAGAAAGGTCAAAATTGAAATGTGCATGAATGTATTTCATTTTGAAATTAAACTATTTTTACATGTACCCTTAAAGTTATATACTTCCATTAGCTTGAGATATATATATATATAAGGCTGGGGCAAGCCGAAAGGCATAAGAAAGACAGCCCGCCTGAAGGTCTCATCTGTTGTTTTGGTGCTTTTTGTGCATATGTTTAAAGTGCTGTCACTTGGGATTAATAAAGTTGAAAGTTTATTGAGCAAGTCCTTTCTCTTGGATTTATTGTTTGTTTTAATATTTTTAACCAGGTCTCTTATTTGAGCTTCCTAAGAAGTTTTAAATAGAACTGTTCTTCAAACCCTTGGAATGGAGGAAGAGGTAAGTTATTTTATTTACTATCTCTTTTGGGTTAAACAGTTTTTTGATAAAAGTATTTAGATATGTTTTATATTTAGCTAAACTAACGTTGTATGTTTTTAAATTATTTTTAAACAGGTCTCGAGATTCCCAAGAAGTTTTAAATAGAACTGTTCATCAAACTCTTGGAATGGAGGAAGAGGTAGGTTATTTTATTTACCATCTCTTTTGGGTTAAACCGTCTCTTACATTTGTGTTTTTTTTTATAAAAGTATTTAGATATGTTTTATATTTAGCTAAACTAACATTGTATGTTTTTTAATATTCTATAAACAGGTCTCGAGCTTTCCAAGAAGTTTAGGATAGAATTGTTCATCAAACCCTTGGAACTGAGGAAGCGGTAAGTTATTTTATTTACCATCTCTTCATGGTTAAACCATTTTTAAATTTGTGTTTTTTGATAAAAGCTTTTAAATATGTTTTATATTTTTATAAACCAACTGTGTGTTTTGTTTTGTTTTTAAAACAGGTCTCGAGCTTCCCAATA
This sequence comes from Bombina bombina, assembly GCF_027579735.1. Lineage (NCBI taxonomy): Eukaryota > Metazoa > Chordata > Amphibia > Anura > Bombinatoridae > Bombina > Bombina bombina. Next base: position 635,860,103 of record NC_069501.1, on the reverse strand, counting down.
AGTTTTAAATAGAACTGTTCAAACCGTCGGAATGGAGGACGGAGGTAAGCTATTTTATTTACCATCTCTTTTGGGCTAAACTGTTTTATTTGTGTGGGCTTTTTGTTGTTGTTTTTTTATATTGGCATTAAGATATGTTTTTATTTTTCTAAACTAACTTTGTATGTTTTTTTGTAATATTTTTTTAAACAGGTCTTGAGCTTCACAAGAAGCTTTAAATAGAACTGTCCATGGAACCCTTTGCCTGGAGGAAGAGGTAAGATATTTTATGTACCATATTTTTTGGCTTAATCCCTTTTTCTTTCATAAGGTGGTAAGAGCCCACGAGCCATCACATGTGGAATTAAACTCCAGTTCATTTGGAGGAGGCAAAAAATACCCAACATACCAGGAGCCTTTAATCCCTCCCACTTCCCAGTACACCTCAGTCTTATTTGCCTCCATTGGAAAAGGTAAAAATTGAAGTGCTCTTCAGGGGTTCTCAGACCTATGTGAGACACATTATCCCCTTTAGAGAGCTGGGAATAGAAAAATGAGATGTACAAGAATAAACTGACAGTGATAGTAATTCTTCCTTGGGAGTTTGTCACTGGCCTGCCTCAGGTGTTGCTGGGAATTATCCTTCAGCCTCCTCCTTTTGGCCTCTTGATGTACTCCTGCTTCAGATCTAACCAGGCTATTGTGATGGACGCAGGTTTACTGCATCTGGGTAAGAAACGTGGAGCAAGTTCTAACAGGTAGGTGAAGAGGAGCATTTACATATCCCACAGGCTATTGGTATGTATATTGTTCATTTTACACCTAACCTGAGGACAATACACACATAGGTTTTCTCTCTGACAGGTTTAGGGAACTTTATAACTTAGAGACAGTCCTGGGTATTATCTTTTTACATTCTTTGTGTGGAGGTCAGTTTTTGCCTTGGAAAACTGTTTGTGTTATAAGTGTGCTGACTGAGAGACCATTATAGTGTAGGGTAGGTCCCAGGGAGGTTTCCTATATGCTTCTCCTGATTTTAAGGAATATTTACACTCCGCTATTTGTGCAGTTTTGGCATCTATGCTTCCCCATAGCAAACATAAGTCTTTGCTCACAGGAGGTGATACTTCAGCTGGTTTCAGTTCAGCTGGTATATCTCACAGAAGCATAGGAAACTCTGCTTAAAGATTGTGATGTGTAAGATTCAGATACTGCTAGATAGTCAGGATCCTACATTGGAACTGGAATCTTAGAGCGCATATTTAAGATGAATTATCTGCACACTTTGCTGCAAGAAGGTTTCCTTACTCTGGTAGTCCCAAGAACCTTTTCATACAGAAGAAAAGATTGGTTAAACAACTTTTTTATTTAAGCCTCCTAAAACCTTGTAATTTTTTTCTGAGTTCAAGAAGATATTTCCAATTCCTCACGCAAATCTGGAATTTTGGGAATCTATTCCCAAAGTGAATGGATGAAAAAACCAAAGGTGGCATTCGGTGAAAAAAACTATACCTTTATAAGGAAGAGCTCTACCTAATAAAGGTACAGTTTTTTTTCACCGAGTGCCACTTTTGTTTTTTTTCATATGTTACATAATGAGACCCAGTGAGGGGGGTCTCCAAGGTGTTGCACCGGACATTTGACATAGACTTCACTAATCTTTTTCTGCTTGTGTTGATCCCTTTGTACAAATCCAAAGAAAATGGAGCTATTTCTACCCTTGCTAAAAGTACTACTATCCCCATAGAGAATATTACCTCTATTAATGACTCCATGGATAGAAAACTAAAGGCTTTTCATAGGAAAGCTTATCATCAAGCAGGTTTTTTTATTCAGGCCTTTGTTGACTTTGTGGTGTAACACCTTGTCATAGATGGTTTCTCTTCAGAAACCTCTCCCTAGAGGAAATTCAGGCTTGTCTTAAAATGATCAAGGTTGCTAATTCCTTTATTTGTGACAATTTTTGAGATCATTCGCATTAAAGCAAAGATTGTGGCTTTCACAAGAGCTTTGTGGCTCAAATCGTGGTTTGTAGACATGGTGGCCAAATTATCAAGCTCCTGCTCTGAGGCTGTGGACATCAATCCGCCCAATCCTATACGATCGGGCTGATTGACACCCCTGCTAGCAGCTGATTGGCCGCGAATCTACAGGGGCGGCATTGCCAAGCAGTTCACAAAAACTGCTAGTGCAATAATAAATGCCGACAGCGTAGACGACGTGCGGCGGACATGATACTCTACATTGTATCATGTCCGTTCGCACTATAATAAATCGGCCCCATGGTGTCAATGGGTAGACTTTTATTTCTCCCTTTCCAAGAATACATTTTATTTAGTCCTAGCTTGAATGCAAATATTGGCACAGTGTCTGGTGCTAAGGGTGCTTTTTTACCTTAGGACAAAAAGTCCAAAGACAAAACTAGATTTGCTTATCGTTTTCTTTCTTTTCATTGGTCCAGTAATCAGAAATCTTACTCATCTGGCCAGAAAGCTGAGGCTTCCAAACTTAATTAGATACCAGGCAGTACTCGGAACAAATCCAAGCACTTTACTCTGTTTCAAAATCTGAATGAAGGTGCAACCCCTAAACCAGGCTTAGCTCTGGTAGGGAGCAGATGGAGCCTTTTTCAGTCAGCCTGGGTACTTAACATTGTATCTCAGGGATACAGAAAAGGGCTTTTGTCCAGGCCTCCTTTGGAAAGGTTCTTCCTGTCACATGTACCCAAACTTCAGTCAAAGGCACAAGCCTTTTTCCAATGTTAACAAGACCTGAAAAATTTGGGAGTGTTCATTCCTGTTCCAGAGTTGGAAAGAAGTCAAGGGTTTAATTCAAATCTGTTACAGACTCATTCTAGATCTCAAATTCTTAACATTTCTTTGGGTAACCACGTTCAAGATGGAGATGATTTGGACCATCTTACACTTAGTACAAGAGGGTCTATTAATTAACACCATCAACTTGAAAGACACCTTCTTGTATTTCTCTATTCAGAAAGATGATTTTCGTTATCTAAGGCTTTCCTTCCTAGACAAACGTTTCCAGTTTGTGGCTCTACCTTTCAAATTGGATACAGCTCCAAGAACCTTCACAGAGGTTTTGTTAGCTATGCTAGCAGTGCTAGAGTCAGTAACTAATGGTGAGATTAGGACACATTACATGATACCTATGCTAGAGAAAATTCCTCAATATAAAAGTAGAATATAATAATTATTTTAGTTAACTATGTAGCAAGCTGCTATCTGTAAATATCAGTACTACATACAGTTATATTCACTAAGGGTGGTGCAAATACACAAATAATTACTTAATCTCTGTGTGGTCCTCAGCACCACTGAGCAGAAAACAAACATCTGGCAGGTCGGGTATGGCCTCTGGGCATAGTTTGGGCAGCCCTGCTCTAAGTCCAGGGTTATTCAATTCCACTTCTTAGCAGCCACTGTCAGAAAAGTACCTAATCCCACAATGGGCTCCTGCCGTCATGTAGAGCAGTGCTTTCCAAACTGTGTATCGTGACACATTAGTATGTCGGCGGCAGTGTGTAGGTGTGCCCCTGCTTCAGCACATATATTTTTTTTTTATTTAAAATTCTTTTTAAATGTTTTTTTTTGTTTCTGACTTTCCGTCTGCCTGCTATGCATATCACATAGTTGACACGTTATTGATTACCTAGTGGGTCACAGATCATCTTAACCTATTGGCGCAGCTTAGCGGGAACTGAAACTATTCCCACAGGCGGCTCATTGGCTCCTGAATGCATGTGTAGTCTCCTCAATCGGCTCGTGACTGCACGTGTAGTCAGTGAGTGGGAAAGCAGTGTGTTTGCAGCGCGGGCAGTATTCAGTTGGTCTCGTAAAGCTCTGAGGGCAGCAGCATAAACGCTGAGCAGAAGTGAAAGTGTTTTTGTTTTTTTGCAGCTAGCTCCCAGTAGTGCATTGCTGTTCCTGCTCTTGATATATGGATAGGAAGTGGAAGCTTAAAAATGCTTGATGATGAAATGCGAGTGTCTTTATCTAATATTCCACCAAATATTCAGAAACTTCATCCCATCAACCTCATAAATCCATTAAAATAGTAAGTAGCTATTGGTGTTATTAAACTTTTTTTAATTCTTGCACACACATACTGTTACTTGTAAATGCATTTCGTTATTATATAATTTATGTATGTGTCCGTATCTCTTAAAACAAGTTAGTTTAACCTCCTGTTTGCTAGTACAACTGAATTACTGTGTCGCAAAATTATGTAGGTCTGAAAAGTGTGTCACCAACATGAAAAGTTTGGAAAGCTCTGATGTAGAGGAACGCTAAGGTCTGTCTTCTGCTGCGGCTCTCTCTAGGTGCACGGTGCCACACGCTGCTCTTATTTAAAGGGGCAACAACTTATTGCATGAACTCCTACCTGTGTGGTTACAGGTGTGGGGATTCTTATTTAAACTTACTCAGTCCATCACTCTGGGCTGTTATTGAGTAGCTTACCTTGTGCTTTCCTGCCCTCCTGTTCCTTTTCTTACTAATCCTAATATCCCATGGCATTGTGCTTAGTCTCATGTATCCTGCTGTAAATGCTGTACCTGCTGCACTCACCTGGTATCCCATGACTGTCTGACCAATAGTACCAGCTGCGTGTTTTGCTTTACCTGCTGCACTCACCTATATCCTGTGACAGCCTACTGAGTCTCCTGTATCCAGCTGTACCTGCTGCACTCACCTGGTATCCAGTGACAACCTGATGAGTCTCCTGTATCCTTCTATACCAGTGGCTGCTTATTTGTATCCTGGTGCACTCACCAATATTACCCGCTGGGTATCCCGTGCCTACGGAGTCTCCTTTATCCTGCTGTACCAGTGGCAGCTTACCTGAATCCTGCTGTACCCAATGCACCCACCTGATATCCTGTGACAGCCTCACCAGTATTACCCGCTGGGTATCCTGTGCCTGCTGAGTCTCCTGTATCCTGCTGTACCAGTCATAGCTTACCTTAATCCTGCTGTACCCAATGCACCCACCTGATATCCCATGACAGCCTCTACAACAGTACCAGCTGGGTGTCCTGTGCCTGCTGAGTCTCCTGTGCTTACTGTACCAGTATCAGCTTACCTGAATCCTGTTGTTACTACTGCATCTAGCTGGTATCCTGTGCCTGCTGAGTCTCCTGCTTACTGTACCATCGGCAGCTTACCTGAATCCTGTTGTTACTACTGAATCTATCTGGTATCCTGTGCCAGCCTGTACACCTATACCTGCTGGACATTGCTCCTGCTTTCCATCTTGGTGCCTAGTTGCTGGACTGATCTCACGGTACCTGACCTTTGGCCTGTTCCTGGACTCTGCTCTTGTTTTACCCTTAGTTGTTGTTTTTCTCTCTTGCTTTATTAAAACTTTTAAAAAACTTTTGGTTTCCTGTATGTCTATTCCTGCATATTGATTGCCCCTCACCCTGTCACACTCACACTAACAGACCAGTGCATCAGGAGAATCCTGACTGAGAACAAGTTAAAAGGGACTTGCAACTCAAAATCTAGCTTTTATGTTCAGAACATGTGATTTTAGATTGAAATAATTTCTATTGAGCACATAACAAAATGAAAGACATACATAGTACAATCGATACCGCATATGTAAGAATAGTGCAGATTTCTAAATATTAGAAAGAGCAGAGGGCGCAAAATATAAATAAATAAATAGTACATATAAAAGTGTGAGCGGATATTGGGTCCTAAAACTTACCAAAAATAAAGCATTAAAAATGTGTACATAGGATCTCTCCTATATAAAAAAGTGTGTATATGCTGTATAAATTGTGAAAATTGTGCAAAATATGATCCTTATTGGATAAAGTGAACAAATAAATAAAAAAATGGTGATAGCATAAAAATATATATACAATGGGAATAAAAAATCCAGTGGGTGGATAGGTAAAAATCCTTGAGTCAGCTTCTCTTCTTGTGGATTGGGCTTGCAAAGATGATCTAAAAAGAATATAAAGAAGGGCGCCTCATAGTAATAAATATGTGTGGGCTGCAGTCAAAGTCTTACTCACAAAGTAGAATGCACTAGGAATAAGTGCAATAAATACAGGCTGGGTATTACAGTCTCCAGCTGGCTGGTGTGGATGCTGGCTTCTTCCAGTTGCAAAGTATTGGATTGTTGAATGCGGTAACCTTTTAATATATAAAGAACAAGGGGCTTCCCATAGTGCAGAAAAACACTTATATGAGAGGTGTCTCCAAACAATAATATATGAAATGGTTACTCACATGTGTGTTTGCACATGGAGTCCGTGCAAACAAAGCAAGCTGGATATAATAGACAATTAGGATAAAGGCCCTTTGAAAAAGCCTTTACGGCGAAATGCGTCAGTGGCGTTTATATGTTTGTTTTGTCTAATTTTAACAGCAGAATGGGGGAGAAATAGTCTATTTAAAGGGGGTATGATTTAGAGCGGTATTAATTGGTAATACCTGTTGGCTCTATATCGAAACTTAATGGCCTGGTGGAATTAGGATCTGCACTTAGATCTACACTAGTGAAAGTACAATAGTTTGTGGAAATAGATATGCCATACCTCTATATACCTTAATATACCCCGCTCACTGTTTGACAAGTCACCTCCTTTTCATTTCACCCATTTATGTGTTTTTAACAATTTTATTTTTAATTTTGAATATCTCTAGTAAAAGTTAAGTTTTAATTCTCTGAGCAATACTTACCTGATTATCACGTCTGTGAGTGCAATATGTGTATCCTATTTCTCAGTCTCTCACTGAACCCTTCTTGCCCTGGATATAATAGACACCAGCTGTTTAATCAGAAAACATCTCCCTGGAATGGTGTTCCCAATGTAAGCAGGGCGGAATAAGGATGTGATGCGCTCCATAAAAAATGTGAAAGTAGTACAGACTCAGTGAACTGCTTAAAATCACAAATTTAAAGGGACAGTCATATGGAATGTACTTTTAAACAACTTTCCAATTTACTTTTATCACCAATTTTGATTTGTTCTCTTGATATTCTTAGTTGAAAGCTAAACCTAGGAGGTTCATATGCTAATTTCTTAGATCTTGAAAGCCGCCTCTAATCTGAAAGCATTTTGACATTTTTTCACCACTAGAGGGAGTTAGTTCATGTGCTTCATATAGATAACAATGAGCTTGCGCACATGAAGTTGGAGTGAGCACTGATTGGCTAAAATGCAAGTCTGTCAAAAGAACTGAAATAAGAGGGCAGTTTGCAGAAGCTTAGATACAAGGTAATCACAGAGGTAAAAAGTGTATTATTATAACTGTGTTGGTTATGCAAAACTGGGGAATGGGTAATAAAGGGATTATCTATCTTTTTAAAGAACAAAAATGCTGGTGTTGACTGTCCCTTTAATGTGGTAAAAACATATAAAAATATAAAAAGCATGTAACGCATTTCTCAGCTCAAAAATGGCTGTTTTATCAGGCATGTACAAAATGGTAACAGGGGGGCTTTTATACACATCATCAAAAAAGGTAACCATGGTAATGAATGGTAAACAATATAAATTAGTAACAATAGATTGATCAGTATTTACACTCATGTGTAGTATGAATTAAGTAAATCAATTCAAATTTATCAGAATATAATTAATACGTTAGTTTTATATTGAATGTGGGTAAATTCAAGTTAAAGCGATATTGATATAAATATATCTGATAGTTCAGTTGTTCAAAGGATTTCATTGGTCTTCATTATATCATGAGATCGCCCAGCGAGATGTGTTTATTCGCTGTGATCTGTAAACACATAGGGGTGTGTATTGGTTGTGGGATGTGACTGGACTAAACAATGGCAGCATGGTAGCCAATCCGATATAGCCTAGAAAACATCTGACTATATCGTATGTTAGTAAATAAGGCAGCATGGCCGTGTGTATTTAAAGGGACAGTAAACCTTAAAAATAATGTTAGATAATTCTGCACATAGTGCAGAATTATATAACATTATATTAGCCAAACTTTGTAAATCATAATATTTCCTTTTTATTTTTTAAAAATACAGCTGTTTTACAGACCCGCTCTCTGTACTCTGCTGAGCGGGTCTGTTGTTTTTACTGAGCGCATCGGGCCAGCTGTATAGTCACAGCCCGGCCCGACCGCGCCATTAGACACAGTGCAGCTCGCTCCTGCTGTCAGACAGAGCGGGAGCGAGCTGCACTGTGTCTAATGGCGCGGTCGGGCCGGGCTGTGACTATACAGCTGGCCCGATGCGCTCAGTAAAAACAACAGACCCGCTCAGCAGAGTACAGAGAGCGGGTCTGTAAAACAGCGGTATTTTTACAAAATAAAAAGGGAATATTATGATTTACAAAGTTTGGCTAATATAATGTTATATAATTCTGCACTATGTGCAGAATTGTATAACATTATTTTTAAGGTTTACTGCCCCTTTAAATGGCCAGTTTACACCAGAATTTTTATTGTTCTAAAAGATAGATAATCCCTTTTTTTTCTCATTCCCTAGTTTTGCATAACCAACACAGTTATATTAATACACTTTTTACCTCTGTGATTATCTTGTATCTAAGCCCCTGCAAACTGCCCCCTTATTTCAGTTCTTTTGACAGACTTGCATTTTATCCAATAAGTGCTGACTCCTAGGTAACTAAACGTGCATGAGCACAGTGTTATCTATATGACACACATGAACTAAAACCATCAAGTTGTGAAAAACTGTCTAAATGCTTTCAGAAAGAGGCGTCCTTCAAGGTCTAACTAATTAGCATATGAATCTCCTAGGTTTAGCTTTCAACTAAGAATACCACGAGAACAAAGCAAAGTTGGTGATAAAAGTAAATTGCAAAGTTGTTTAAAGTTAAGTTTATTTTGTACTAGACTGTCCCTTTTACAGACTATAGGGGCAAATCAGGAACTTTAATAATCTGAGCTATTTGATAGATAAACCTTTACAGACTTGGAGTCATCTGACTGTTTCTAATTATATTGTTTGATTTAAAACACGGGGGCGATGTCTGTTGCGTATATGTTTGTTAATTGTGAGTACCTATTGATCCTAAGAAAAATAGAGCTAAAAAAGTGTGAATGGTTCAGAAGGAACTGGAAATTAAAATGTAATAATGGGGGGGTGGAGCTACTAGCCGAGGCAAGCGGTCACATCTACTCTGAGCTCCAGCTATAGCCAAGACATAAAGCATCTAAAAAAAAGCCATACTACCTTCTTTAAAAGATACTCCTTCTAACCACAGACATCGTGGGGGTCAGGGAACTCTTAACTTTACTCTTGTGGGTCAAATATCCCCCGAGATTACCACATAACAACGCCGTTCATTGAGGCCTATGCGGCACTCCTAGACCCGATCCTGCAGAAAATCACACAGGCAATATCTGGACACTCTCCAAATACCTGTATGCATATGGTGGTTGAGACCGGATTTTATGGCAGAGACCTGCAGTTAAAGGTATTAGAGGCCTAAAACTCACATGCCACTGACCACTACTGCCCTTTATCTACGTGATCAAACCAAATTGAGATACTAAAATGGAGGATTCTCACATCACAGTATGCTTGACAAACGCTCAGGAGTTAATTATCTCTCTGTTGAAGGATCTGGGCACTCGTTTGGATTATCATCAGGCGCTTTGTAAGGCTGCACTGCGGACAGCAGTCAGCTTACCCTCCGTTGTTACACTCCCTGAAACTTTGCCCGCTAGCAGCAAAATCGCACTACATACCTGGAGTGATGTTGTAGGGCCCCGACACCACTTGCCAGCCCTGTTGAGCACGCTGCTGGTCAAGAAGAGTCAGCAGAGTAAGAATGAGCGCAACAAGGTTCCGAGACAGAGGCAAGGGTCAGTTGAAGCTTTTCATTCCACATGTGCTGCAGACACACTGGCAGTATCAGAGAAGCCGTGAAAGCCTGTAAGGATATATGTGTCTGCGAGCACAGCGGGATCACTCTGGAAGTCACCACTGAATCACTGCACGCAAGTCACTAGGAGATTCGGAGGATCCCGTTGTTAAAGTCTGGGGACTCAACTGTTAGTGGAGATCTCTTGCTTAAAAGTAGGGATGGGATAGGTGATCAGATCTCACTCCAGTATCTGTGCCTTTCACATATTGGGGCCATTATTATCATAGATTAATAGTTCAATATCTTGTTTTATATTTGGACATTATTATCTACTGGGTTAGTTTCTATATTTTTCCTCCCCACACTAAAGGGCACACTTAGCGCTGTTAACATTTATGTCTAACTTGTATGTTTTTTTTTCTATTTTCTTTCTTCTCTCTAAGCAACCACAAAGCTGTTATGTTTTTTTTTTTAATAGCTATGATTTGAACATATTATAAAATGTGTTATAAATTTATGAAATGTTACCTAATGAGCTAAAACCTACCCTAGTTGACATATATCTTTTTTTCCTCTGTAATAGATATTGCTTAAAGTCTATTGTGCTGTGCTAATGCAGTCCTACCCAGAATGAGGCATATCTATATTGCTGCTATGAAAACACTTGTGCACTACACAAATTACTCATGCATAATAGAACTTCCATATGCTATTTGTTAGACTTCGCACATTCAACTTTACTCCCTGGCTACATCAATTTGCTTCACATCGTGGAGTTCCTGTCTGCGGCCGAGATAGCATTCTATGATAGTGCTAATACTTATATTTAAAAATCTACATTGGGCAGTTTCACCAGCTCCATTTACTTATCTTCCGGAGATACCCTGTGCTTTATTCCCATTTTGCCATAGCAAACTCCTATCAATCTAGTCCCGAGAAATCAATGTGTTTGCAATAGCTCCCTACTCCTTTGTGACAATCCCTATATGTATGTATTCTTATATCTATAGGCCCTATAGAGTGACTACAATTCATTATACACAGTGGTTGATTATCATACTATTCCCACTAGGCTACTGTATATGTCTTATGCTGTGTACTAGCACCTTTAGCTTTATAGTAGTTCATCTGTTTTGATGTCAAATATATTTTATGTCAAAAATTCATCACCAGCACTTAACTATGACCCAGCTCCTAAAAGTATGAAACTTCTCTCTTCACTACTCCCACTTTATACAGTGGGGAAAAAAAGTATTTAGTCAGCCACCAATTGTGCAAGTTCTCCCACTTAAGAACATGAGAGAGGCCTGTAATTTTCATCATAGGTATACCTCAACTATGAGAGACAAAATGTGGAAACAAATCCAGACAATCACATTCTCTGATTTGGAAAGAATTTATTTGCAAATTATGGTGGAAAATAAGTATTTGGTCAATATCAAAAGTTCATCTCAATACTTTGTTATATATCCTTTGTTGGCAATGACAGAGGTCAAACATTTTCTGTAAGTCTTCACAAGGTTGTCACACACTGTTGCTGGTATGTTGGCCCATTCCTGCATGCAGATCTCCTCCAGAACAGTGATGTTTTGGGGCTGTCGCTGGGCAACACGGACTTTCAACTCCCTCCAAAGGTTTTCTATGGGGTTGAGATCTGGAGACTGGCTAGGCCACTCCAGGACCTTGAAATGCTTCTTACTAAGCCACTCCTTCGTTGCCCGGGCGGTGTGTTTGGGATCATTGTCATGCTGAAAGACCCAGCCACATTTCATCTTCAATGCCCTTGCTGATGGAAGGAGGTTTGCACTCAAAATCAAAAAACGATACATGGCCCCATTCATTCTTTCATGTACACGGATCAGTCGTCCTGTTCCCTTTGTAGAGAAACAGCCCCAAAGCATGATGTTACCACCCCCATGCTGCACAGTAGGTATGGTGTTCTCTCTCCTCCAAACACGACAAGTTGTGTTTCTACCAAACAGTTCTACTTTGGTTTCATCTGACCATATGACATTCTCCCAATCCACTTCTGGATCATCCAAATGCTCTCTAGCATACTTCAGACGGGCCCGGACATGTACTGGCTTAAGCAGGGGGACACGTCTGGCACTGCAGGATCTGAGTCCCTGGCAGCGTAGTGTGTTACTGATGGTAGCCTCTGTTACGTTGGTCCAGCTCTCTGCAGGACATTCACTAGGTCCCCCCGTGTGGTTCTGGGATGTTTGCTCACCGTTCTTGTGATCATTTTGACCCCACGGGGTGAGATCTTGCGTGGAGCCCCAGATCGAGGGAGATTATCAGTGGTCTTGTATGTCTTCCATTTTCTAATTATTGCTCCCACAGTTGATTTCTTCACACCAAGCTGCTTGCCTATTGCAGATTCAGTCTTCCCAGCCTGGTGCAGGTCTACAATTTTGTTTCTGGTGTCCTTCGACAGCTCTTTGGTCTTCACCATAGTGGAGTTTGGAGTGTGACTGTTGGAGGTTGTGGACAGGTGTCTTTTATACTGATAACAAGTTGAAACACGTGTCATTAATATAGGTAATGAGTGGAGGACAGAGGAGCCTCTTAAAGAAGAAGATACAGGTATGTGAGAGACAGAAATCTTGTTTGTTTGTAGGTGACCAAATACTTATTTTCCACCATAATTTGCAAATAAATTCTTTCCAAATCAGACAATGTGATTGTCTGGATTTGTTTCCACATTTTGTCTCTCATAGTTGAGGTATACCTATGATGAAAATTACAGGCCTCTCTCATCTTCTTAAGTGGGAGAACTTGCACAATTGATGGCTGACTAAATACTTTTTTCCCCCACTGTATTAATACAACTGCCCCCTCATAACTTATATCACACTTTTATATTACACCCACCCCTCACCCTCTGCACTACTACAGCCTAAGAGATGCACTCTCATTAAGAAACTACTATTTTATTTACTCCTCTTTGCTCTTAACATTCTCCCCTCCGCCCCCCCCCCCCTTACTTATAGCGGTGTTTACCCGCTGAATACTCCTGTAACCATTTCCACTTTATTCTGACCTTCTAAGGTCTGCCACATAGTTATCATTGTCAGAATACTTCTCCTATATAAGTTGGCTCATATTTAGCCAAATCATTAACCACTTGCATTACTAACGTTATGTGTAAAAATGAGGCTCTCATGTTTACATTGACATCAAAATGCATAATCTTTTATACTATAATTGTAAGCAATAGACAGAAAGGAATTTTTGAAAGAGAAGAAGAAAACCAATGACAAATTTGAAGGAGTATCCTTTATAACTCAATACAGCCAGCAATACCATCAGATCTGCAATATTTTGAGAAAACATTTTTCTATGCTCAAGGCAGACGATGGATTAGCTAATATAATACCAAAGGGCTGCAGATATGCCTTTAGGAAAGGGAGGAGTATGGGCAATATATTAGCACCCACACAGCTCAAGTCTGATCCTCAGATAACTTCATCATGGCTTAGATTTAAGGGTACATACAAATGTAGCTACACATATTGTACTGCTTGTGTATATTTGCAACAGGGGGATGGTTTTTCCAGCACAGCAACAGGGGAGAAATTTAATCATTTTTCCTGTCTAAACTGTAGATCTTGCTATGTAATATATCTGATCACTTGTATTGAATGTGAGATCCAATATACAGGACTCACCACAAAAGGGACCAGAGAAAGGATCAGTGAACATCTAACTAACATAAAGGCTGGCAAATTAACAACGCCCTTGGTGCAACACTTCAAAAAGGAACATGGTAGCAGTGTACATTCACTTAGGTGGACTATTATTGAGCTAGTGTAAATCTAGAGGTGGTGACAGTGACAAAATGCTGTCCAAAAGGGAAGCATACTGGATACACAGGCTAAGAACAAGAATTCCATATGGATTAAATTCAGAGTTTGATTTTATTAATTTCTGGGAGTAGGGGTTTCTGGCTCTGTGTGTCCAGTATATACTGACTATATTTAGATGTATTGGTGTAACAATCATAGATACAATCATAAACACAATCATGAACATATAACCTACTGGCTTGAATACAGATAGGCTGGTTCCGACAAAGATTATTATAGTACAGATTGGAATCATTTATTAATTTTTCATCATAGAGTGTTTTTGAGTCTTTGTTTGTGATATAATTACACTAGTTATGTTGTGTAATATGTGCCCTTAAAATGCAAAATATGCCTTTAAAATGTACCTCTTCTAAGAGGAAATATTTTGTCATATGGTTTGTACTATCCCTTTAAATGAATCCATGAAGTTGCATAAGTCTATGTACTAGAAACTGTTATGTGCCTGCAAATATTTTCTTCTCTTGTTTTGACTATCTAGATATGGGATATACTTATATATGTTTTCACATTAATAGGCAACAGCATGCTCTTATCTATTCATATGTCTAAGGTATCTGTGGTGCTTAACATTTACCTCCACTCAAATACATGTTTATGATTTAAATTAGACCTAATTTATATAACTGTGGAGATATGTTTAGACTTCTTATTGTGAGTTTAAAAGTCATAGTCATTTGGTTGTTTGACAGTTCATACACCATTGAATATCTTTTGACTACAAAGGGTGTGTTCATGTTCCGCCCCAAGTAATAAGAGGTGGATTTGTTTTTAGCCTATTAGCTGGTTCTAATGGATATATATTGATCATTAGAACAAGTGACTGCAGCTACGATTACGGCCTTTTGAGCCGAAACGTGTCAGCAAGCGGTCCTTGGAGTGGAACACACATCACTTACTTGTCCAAGGGATACGGTATGTCATTGCAGAAATGTAAGGCCTTTTAAAGAATTCTTTGAATAAAGTTTCCTGATTATTCTACTGGCTACCAGTGCATCCTATTTTTTGTGCTCTTAATTTTGTTGAAACGGAGGCTTGCACGGGAGTTATTGGCTGGGATTTCTGCACGCATTAGCCCACTCACCTCATACAGTATCAGAAAGACGGGACAACAGGAGGTGCGGTCGGATGACGTCAGATGCCGAGAGAGATTGAGGCTTGGAAGGAGACGAAGCGGGGTAAGTCACTTGCGGTCAGTTCCTTGGATGGAACCAGTGAAGTTTGACCCATAGTGTGAAAAAAGCTCTGTAGCTTCTGGGACGGCTAAACGCTCTTCTCAGGCGCATACAAGCACCCGGAACTGGTCATTTGGTATTGAGGTGAGTGGTGAAGCAGCGGACATTGCTAAGTTCGCATAGCTTTGAAAGCTTTTTTCAGAGTGGTTACGACTATGTGCATGGTGACTATAAGTGCCAACATCATTTGTGTTTTATAATTGTAACTCATCAGATCTTGTCATTTATACTATTTGAAACGTGCAATTGTCAATTCATGCATATACGTTAATTGTTATTTTTCTTTATCTTTCTGTTATGAATACTACTGAACCTCAATAAAAGAATATTTTAAAAAAAAAAAATGTAATAACGGTTTGGGCTCTAAGATATATATATGGCATTCATACAATTGATAATTTAATTAAATATTGGAAAAAGTGATCTTGGAATGTTAAGGTTTGAAATAGAAAGTGAAATAATAGTGGTGATATATATAGTGTCATGTCAAGCAACTAGCAAGGTGTGTGAATTGTATCTGAAAAAGAATAACCTTAGTATAATACCAGCAAGGGACTGAGAGTTGTAAATCTTATCACTGTGTGTGTGTGTATAGCATAGAAGCGACAATGTGAGTGATTACTTGGGCTTGTGGGATATATAGTGGTGAAAATGTGATGTATATTGTAAAAACAAATAATAATGTAGTGCTTAATGGATGGGAAAGAATGATGGCATATGGCCAAAATGGGTATGTTTGTGGAACTGGGAGTGGTTATGTGATGAAAACATAATTTATGTAAGAACGTACCTGATAAATTCATTTCTTTCATATTAGCAAGAGTCCATGAGCTAGTGACGTATGGGATATACATTCCTACCAGGAGGGGCAAAGTTTCCCAAACCTCAAAATGCCTATAAATACACCCCTCACCACACCCACAATTCAGTTTAACGAATAGCCAAGAAGTGGGGTGATAAGAAAGGAGCGAAAGCATCAAAAAATAAGGAATTGGAATAATTGTGCTTTATACAAAAAAATCATAACCACCACAAAAAAGGGTGGGCCTCGTGGACTCTTGCTAATATGAAAGAAATTAATTTATCAGGTAAGTTCTTACATAAATTACGTTTTCTTTCATGTAATTAGCAAGAGTCCATGAGCTAGTGACGTATGGGATAGCAGATACCCAAGATGTGGAACTTCCATGCAAGAGTCACTAGAGAGGGAGGGATAAAAACATAATTTATGTAAGAACTTACCTGATAAATTCATTTCTTTCATATTAGCAAGAGTCCATGAGCTAGTGACGTATGGGATATATATTCCTACCAGGAGGGGCAAAGTTTCCCAAACCTCAAAATGCCTATAAATACACCCCTCACCACACCCACAAATCAGTTTAACGAATAGCCAAGAAGTGGGGTGATAAGAAAAGAGTGCGAAAGCATAAAAAATAAGGAATTGGAATAATTGTGCTTTATACAAAAAAATCATAACCACCACAAAAAAGGGTGGGCCTCATGGACTCTTGCTAATATGAAAGAAATGAATTTATCAGGTAAGTTCTTACATAAATTATGTTTTCTTTCATGTAATTAGCAAGAGTCCATGAGCTAGTGACGTATGGGATAATGACTACCCAAGATGTGGATCTTTCCACGCAAGAGTCACTAGAGAGGGAGGGATAAAATAAAGACAGCCAATTCTGCTGAAAAATAATCCACACCCAAAATAAAGATTAAATGAAAAAAACTGAAATTATAAGCAGAAGATTCAAACTGAAACAGCTGCCTGAAGTACTTTTCTACCAAAAACAGCTTCAGAAGAAGAAAACACATCAAAATGGTAGAATTTAGCAAATCTGATCAACCGAAGCTTCATTCCTAAACGCCCAGGAAGTAGAAACTGACCTAGTAGAATGAGCTGTAATCCTTTGAGGCGGAGTTTTACCCAACTCGACATAAGCATGATGAATTAAAGATTTCAACCAAGATGCCAAAGAAATGGCAGAGGCCTTCTGACCTTTCCTAGAACCGGAAAAGATAACAAATAGACTAGAAGTCTTTCGGAAATTCTTAGTAGCTTCAACATAATATTTCAAAGCTCTAACTACATCCAAAGAATGCAATGATCTCTCCTTAGAATTCTTAGGATTAGGACACAATGAAGGAACCACAATTTCTCTACTAATGTTGTTAGAATTCACAACCTTAGGTAAAAATTTAAAAGAAGTTCGCAACACCGCCTTATCCTGATGAAAAATCAGAAAAGGAGACTCACAAGAAAGAGCAGATAATTCAGAAACTCGTCTGGCAGAAGAGATGGCCAAAAGGAACAAAACTTTCCAAGAAAGTAATTTGATGTCCAACGAATGCATAGGTTCAAACGGAGGAGCTTGAAGAGCCCCCAGAACCAAATTCAAACTCCAAGGAGGAGAAATTGACTTAATGACAGGTTTTATACGAACCAAAGCTTGTACAAAACAATGAATATCAGGAAGATTAGCAATCTTTCTGTGAAAAAGAACAGAAAGAGCAGAGATTTGTCCTTTCAAGGAACTTGCAGACAAACCTTTATCCAAACCATCCTGAAGAAACTGTAAAATTCTCGGAATTCTAAAAGAATGCCAGGAAAAATGATGAGAAAGACACCAAGAAATATAAGTCTTCCAGACTCTATAATATATCTCCCTAGATACAGATTTACGAGCCTGTAACATAGTATTAATCACAGAGTCAGAGAAACCTCTTTGACTAAGAATCAAGCGTTCAATCTCCATACATTTAAATTTAAGGATTTGAGATCCTGATGGAAAAAAGGACCTTGCGACAAAAGGTCTGGTCTTAACGGAAGAGTCCACGGTTGGCAAGAGGCCATCCGGACAAGATCCGCATACCAAAACCTGTGAGGCCATGCTGGAGCTACCAGCAGAACAAACAAGCATTCCTTCAGAATCTTGGAGATTACTCTTTGAAGAAGAACTAGAGGCGGAAAGATATAGGCAGGATGATACTTCCAAGGAAGTGACAATGCATCCACTGCTTCCGCTTGAGGATCCCTGGATCTGGACAGATACCTGGGAAGTTTCTTGTTTAGATGAGAGGCCATCAGATCTATTTCTGGAAGTCCCCACATTTGAACAATCTGAAGAAATACCTCTGGGTGAAGAGACCATTCGCCCGGATGTAACGTTTGGCGGCTGAGATAATCCGCTTCCCAATTGTCTATACCTGGGATATGAACCGCAGAAACTAGACAGGAGCTGGATTCCACCCATACCAGAATTCGAGATACTTCCCTCATAGCCAGAGGACTGTGAGTCCCTCCTTGATGATTGATGTATGCCACAGTTGTGACATTGTCTGTCTGAAAACAAATGAACGATTCTCTCTTTAGAAGAGGCCATGACTGAAGAGCTCTGAAAATTGCACGGAGTTCCAAAATATTGATCAGTAATCTCACCTCCTGAGATTCCCAAACCCCTTGTACTGTCAGAGACCCCCAAACAGCTCCCCAACCTGTCAGACTTGCATCTGTTGAAATTACAGTCCAGGTCGGAAGAACAAAAGAAGCCCCCTGAACTAAACGATGGTGATCTGTCCACCACATCAGAGAGTGTCGTACAATCGGTGTTAAAGATATTAATTGAGATATCTTTGTGTGATCCCTGCACCACTGGTTCAGCATACAGAGCTGAAGAGGTCGCATGTGAAAACGAGCAAAGGGGATCGCGTCCGATGCTGCAGTCATAAGACCTAGAATTTCCATGCATAAAGCTACCGAAGGGAATGATTGTGACTGAAGGTTTCGACAAGTTGATATCAATTTTAGACGTCTCTTGTCCGTTAGTGACAGAGTCATGGACACTGAATCTATCTGGAAACCTAAAAAGGTTACCCTTGTCTGAGGAATCAATGAACTTTTTGGTAAATTGATCCTCCAACCATGATCTTGAAGAAACAACACAAGTCGATTCGTATGAGATTCTGCTAAATGTGAAGACTGAGCAAGTACCAAGATATCGTCCAAATAAGGAAATACCACAATACCCTGTTCTCTGATTACAGACAGAAGGGCACCGAGAACCTTTGTAAAAATTCTTGGAGCTGTAGCTAGGCCAAACGGTAGAGCCACAAACTGGTAATGCTTGTCTAGGAAAGAGAATCTCAGAAACTGAAAGTGATCTGGATGAATCGGAATATGCAGATATGCATCCTGTAAATCTATTGTGGACATATAATGCTCTTGCTGAACAAAAGGCAGGATAGTCCTTATAGTTACCATTTTGAATGTTGGCATCCTTACAAAACGATTCAATATTTTTAGATCCAGAACTGGTCTGAAGGAATTCTCCTTCTTTGGTACAATGAAGAGATTTGAATAAAACCCCAGCCCCTGTTCCAGAACTGGAACTGGCATAATTACTCCAGCCAACTCTAGATCTGAAACACATTTCAGAAATGCTTGAGCCTTCGCTAGGTTTACTGGGACACGGGAAAGAAAAAATCTCTTTGCAGGAGGCCTTATCTTGAAGCCAATTCTGTACCCTTCTGAAACAATGTTCTGAATCCAGAGATTGTGAACGGAATTTAACCAAATTTCTTTGAAAAAACGTAATCTGCCCCCTACCAGCTGAGCTGGAATGAGGGCCGCACCTTCATGTGGACTTGGGAGCTGGCTTTGGTTTTTTAAAAGGCTTGGATTTATTCCAGACTGGAGATGGTTTCCAAACTGATACCGCTCCTGAGGATGAAGGATCAGGCTTTTGTTCTTTGTTGTGACGAAAGGAACGAAAACGATTATTAGACCTAAATTTACCTTTAGATTTTTTATCCTGTGGTAAAAAAGTTCCTTTACCTCCAGTAACAGTTGAGATAATAGAATCCAACTGAGAACCAAATAATTTATTACCCTGGAAAGAAAGGGAAAGCAGAGTAGACTTAGAAGACATATCAGCATTCCAAGTTTTAAGCCATAAAGCTCTTCTAGCTAAAATAGCTAGAGACATATACCTGACATCAACTCTAATGATATCAAAGATGGCATCACAAATAAAATTATTAGCATGTTGTAGAAGAATAATAATGCTATGAGAATTATGATCTGTTACTTGTTGCGCTAAAGCTTCTAACCAAAAAGTTGAAGCTGCAGCAACATCCGCTAAAGATATAGCAGGTCTAAGAAGATTACCTGAACACTAGTAAGTTTTCTTAGAAAGGATTCAATTTTCCTATCTAAAAGGATCCTTAAAGGAAGTACCATCTGCCGTAGGAATAGTAGTACGCTTAGCAAGAGTAGAGACAGCCCCATCAACCTTAGGGATTTTGTCCCAAAATTCTAATCTGTCAGATGGCACAGGATATAATTGCTTAAAACGTTTAGAAGGAGTAAAAGAATTACCCAAATTATTCCATTCCCTGGAAATTACTTCAGAAATAGCACCAGGGACAGGAAACACTTCTGGAATAACTACAGGAGATTTAAAAACCTTATCTAAACATTTAGATTTAGTATCAAGAGGACTAGAATCCTCAATTTCTAATGCAATTAGGACTTCTTTAAGTAAAGAACGAATAAATTCCATTTTAAATAAATATGAAGATTTATCAGCATCAACCTCTAAGACAGAATCCTCTGAATCAGAAGAACCAATATCAGTATCAGAATGATGATGTTCATTTAAAAATTCATCTGAAAAATGAGAAGTTTTAAAAGACTTTTTACGTTTACTAGAAGGAGGAATAACAGACATAGCCTTCTTAATGGATTTAGAAACAAAATCTCTTATGTTATCAGGAACACTCTGAATATTAGATGTTGACGGAACAGCAACAGGTAATGTAACAGTACTAAAGGAAATATTATCTGCATTAGCAAGTTTGTCATGACAAACAGTACAAACAACAGCTGGAGGAACAGATACCAAAAGTTTACAGCAGATACACTTAGCTTTGGTAGCTCCAGCACCAGGTAGCGATTTTCCAGAAGTATCTTCTGACTCAGCTTCAACGTGGGACATCTTGCAATATGTAATAGAAAAAACAACATATAAAGCAAAATTGATCAAATTCCTTAAATGACAGTTTCAGGAATGGGAAAAAAATACCAGTGAATAAGCTTCTAGCAACCAGAAGCACCAAATAATGAAACCTAAATAATGTGGAGACAATAGTGACGCCCATATTTTTTTAGCGCCAAAAAAGACGCCCACATTATTTGGCGCCTAAATGCTTTTGGCGCCAAAAATGACGCCACATCCGGAACGCCGACACTTTTGGCGCAAAAGAACGTCAAAAATGACGCAACTTCCGGCGACACGTATGACGCCGGAAACAGAAAAAAAATTTTGCGCCAAAAAAGTCCGCGCCAAGAATGACGCTATAAAATGAAGCATTTTCAGCCCCCGCAAGCCTAACAGCCCACAGGGAAAAGTCAAAATTTTTAAGGTAAGAAAAAAATGATTTATTCATATGCATTATCCCAAATATGAAACTGACTGTCTGAAATAAGGAACGTTGAACATCCTGAGTCAAGGCAAATAAATGTTTGAATACATATATTTAGAACTTTATATAAAAGTGCCCAACCATAGCTTAGAGTGTCACAGAAAATAAGACTTACTTACCCCAGGACACTCATCTACATGTAGTAGAAAGCCAAACCAGTACTGAAACGAGAATCAGTAGAGGAAATGGTATAAATAAGAGTATATCGTCAATCTGAAAAGGGAGGTAAGAGATGAATCTCTACGACCGATAACAGAGAACCTATGAAATAGACCCCGTAGAAGGAGATCACTGCATTCAAATAGGCAATACTCTCCTCACATCCCTCTGACATTCACTGCACGCTGAGAGGAAAACCGGGCTCCAACCTGCTGCGGAGCGCATATCAACGTAGAATCTAGCACAAACTTACTTCACCACCTCCATAGGAGGCAAAGTTTGTAAAACTGATTTGTGGGTGTGGTGAGGGGTGTATTTATAGGCATTTTGAGGTTTGGGAAACTTTGCCCCTCCTGGTAGGAATGTATATCCCATACGTCACTAGCTCATGGACTCTTGCTAATTACATGAAAGAAATAAAGACAGCCAATTCCGCTGAGAAAATAATCCACAACCCAAATAAAAAAAATGAAATAATAAGCAGCAGAATCAAACTGAAACAGCTGCCTGAAGTACTTTTCTACCAAAAACTGCTTCTGAAGAAGAGAAAACATCAAAATGGTAGAATTTAGTAAAAGTATGCAAAGAAGACCAAGTTGCTGCTTTGCAAATTTGATCAACAGAAGCTTCATTCCTAAAAGCCCAGGAAGTAGAAACTGACCTAGTAGAATGAGCTGTAATCCTTTGAGGCGGGGACTTACCCGACTCTATATAAGCATGATGAATCAAAGATTTTAACCAAGATGCCAAAGAAATGGCAGAAGCCTTCTGACCTTTCCTGGAACCAGAAAAGATAACAAATAGACTAGAAGTCTTTTTAAAACCTTTAGTAGCTTCAACATAGTATTTCAAAGCTCTTACTACATCCAAAGAATGTAAAGATCTCTCTTTTGAATTCTTAGGATTAGGACACAATGAAGGGACAACAATTTCTCTACTAATGTTGTTAGAATTCACAACCTTAGGTAAAAATTTAAATGAAGTCCGCAACACCGCCTTATCCTGATGAAAAATCAGAAAAGGAGATTCACAAGAAAGAGCAGATAACTCAGAAACTCTTCTAGCAGAAGAGATGGCTAAAAGGAACAACACTTTCCAAGAAAGTAATTTAATATCCAGAGAATGCATAGGTTCAAACGGAGGATCCTGTAAAGCCCTCAGAACCAAATTAAGACTCCAAGGAGGAGAGATTGACTTAATGACAGGCTTGATATGAACCAAAGCCTGTACAAAACAATGAATATCAGGATGATTAGCAATCTTTCTGTGAAAAAGAACAGAAAGAGCAGAGATTTGACCTTTCAAAGAGCTTGCAGACAAACCCTTATCCAAACCATCCTGAAGAAACTGTAAAATTCTAGGAATTCTAAAAGAATGCCAAGAGAATTTATGAGAAGAACACCAAGAAATGTAAGTCTTCCAGACTCGATAATAAATCTTTCTAGACACAGATTTACGAGCCTGTATCATAGTATTAATCACTGAGTCAGAGAAACCTCTATGACTAAGAATCAAGCGTTCAACCTCCATACCTTCAAATTTAATGATTTGAGATCCTGATGGAAAAATGGGCCTTGAGATAGAAGGTCTGGCCTTAACTGAAGTGTCCAAGGTTGGCAACCTGCCATCCGAACGAGATCCGCATACCAAAACCTGTGAGGCCATGCTGGAGCCACCAGCAATACAAACAAACGTTCCATTAGAATTTTGGAAATCACTTTTGGAAGAAGAACTAGAGGCGGAAAGATATAAGCAGGTTGATAATGACAAGGAAGCGACAATGCGTCCACTGCTTCCGCCTGAGGATCCCTGGATCTGGACAGATACCTGGGAAGTTTCTTGTTTGGATGAGAGGCCATCAGATCTATTTCTGGAAGTCCCCAGATTTGAACAATCTGAAGAAATACCTCTGGGTGAAGAGACCATTCGCCCGGATGTAACGTCTGGCAACTGAGATAATCCGCTTCCCAATTGCCTACACCTGGGATATGAACCGCAGAGATTAGACAGGAGATGGATTCCGCCCATACAAGTATCCGAGATACTTCTTTCATAGCCTGAGAACTGTGAATCCCACCTTGATGATTGACATACGCCACGGTTGTGACATTGTCTGTCTGATAACAAATAAATGATTCTCTCTTCAGAAGAGGCCAGAACTTAAGAGCTCTGAAAATCGCACGGAGTTCCAAAATGTTGATTGGTAATTTCGCCTCCTGAAATTCCCAAACCCCCTGCGCTGTCAGAGATCCCCATACAGCTCCCCAACCTGAAAGACTCGCATCTGTTGAGATTACAGTCCAGGTTGGACGAACAAAAGAGGCCCCTTGAATTAGACGATGGTGATTTAACCACCAAGTCAGAAAAGAACGAACATTGGGATTTAAGGATATTAATTGTGATATCTTTGTATAATCCCTGCACCACTGGTTCAGCATACAAAGCTGAAGAGGTCTCATGTGAAAGCGAGCAAAGGGGATCGTGTCCGATGCAGCAGTCATGAGACCTAGAATTTCCATGCACAAAGCTACCGAAGGGAATGATTGAGACTGAAGGTTTCGACAAGCTGAAACCAACTTCAGAAAGCCCAAAAAGGTTACCTTTGTCTGAGGAATCAATGAACTCTTTGGTAAATTGATCCTCCAACCATGTCTTTGAAGAAACAACACAAGTTGATTCGCATGAGATTCTGCAGAATGTAAAGACTGAGCAAGTACCAAGATATCGTCCAAATAAGGAAATACCGCAATACCCTCTTCCCTGATTACAGAGAGAAGGGCACGAGAACCTTTGAAAAGATCCTTGGAGCTGTTGCTAGGCCAAACGGAAGGGCAACAAACTGGTAATGCTTGTCTAGAAAAGAGAATCTCAGGAACTGATAGTGATCTGGATGAATTGGATTATGAAGCTATGCATACTGTAAGTCTATTGTAGACATATAATGACCTTGCTGAACAAAAGTCAGAATAGTCCTTATAGTCACCATTTTGAATGTTGGTATCCTTACATAACGATTTAATATTTTTAGATCCAGAACTGGTCTGAAGGAATTCTCCTTCTTTGGTACAATGAATAGATTTGAGTAAAACCCCAGACCCCGTTCCAGAACTGGAACTGGCACAATTACCCCAGCCAACTCTAGATCTGAAACACATTTCAGAAACGCCTGAGCCTTCACTGGGTTTACTGGAATGCGTGAGAGAAAAAATCTTCTCACAGGCGGCCTTACCTTGAAACCTATTCTGTACCCTTGTGAAACAATGTTCTGAATACAAAGACTGTGAATCGAATTGATCCAAATATCTTTGAAAAATCGTGACCTGCCCCCTACCAGCTGTGCTGGAATGAGGGCCGCACCTTCATGCGGATTTGGGAGCTGGTTTTGACTTTCTAAAAGGCTTGGATTTATTCCAGACTGGAGAAGGTTTCCAAACGGAAACCGTTCCTTTAGGGGAAGGGTCAGGCTTCTGCTCCTTATTCTGACGAAAGGAACGAAAACGATTAGCAGCCCTGTATTTACCTTTAGACTTTTTGTCCTGAGGCAAAAAGGTTCCTTTCCCCCCAGTAACAGTTGAAATAATAGAATCCAACTGTGAACCAAATAATTTATTACCTTGGAAAGAAAGAGAAAGCAAAGTTGACTTAGAAGTCATATCTGCATTCCAAGATTTAAGCCATAAAGCTCTTCTAGCCAAAATAGCTAAAGACATATACCTGACATCAATTCTAATGATATCAAAAATGGCATCACAAATAAAGTTATTAGCATGTTGAAGAAGTTTAACAATGCTAGAGTATTATGGTCTGACACTTGTTGTGCTAAAGCCTCCAACCAGAAAGTGGAAGCAGCAGCAACATCAGCCAAAGAAATAGCAGGTCTAAGAAGATTACCTGAACATAAATAAGCTCTCCTTAGAAAGGATTCAAGCTTCCTATCTAAAGGATCCTTAAAGGAAGTACTATCCGCCGTAGGAATAGTAGTACATTTAGCAAGAGTAGAGATAGCCCCATCAACTTTAGGGATTTTGTCCCAAAACTCTAATCTATCCGATGGCACAGGGTACAATTTCTTAAACCTTTGAGAAGGAGTAAATGAAGTACCCAGATTATTCCATTCCCTGGAAATTACTTCTGAAATAGCATCAGGAACTGGAAAAACTTCTGGAATAACTATATGAGGTTTGAAAACCAAATTTAAACGCTTAGTAGATTTAGTATCAAGAGGACTAGACTCCTCCATATCTAATGCGATTAACACTTCTTTAAGTAAAGAACGAATAAATTCCATTTTAAATAAATATGAAGATTTATCAGTGTCAATATCTGAGGCAGAGTCTTCTGAACCAGATAGATCCTCATCAGAAACAGACAAGTCAGAATGATGGCGGTCACTTAAAAATTCATCTGAAATATGAGAAGTTTTAAAAGACCTTTTACGTTTACTGGAAGGAGGAATAACAGACAGAGCCTTCCTAATAGATTTAGAAACAAATTCTTTTACATTAACAGGGACATCCTGAGCATTAGATGTTGAAGGAACAACAACAGGTAATGAATTATTACTAATGGAAATACAATCTGCATTAGAAAGTTTATCATGACAGTTATCACAAACTACAGCCGGAGGAACAGTTACCAAAAGTTTACAACAAATGCACTTAACTTTGGTAGAACCAGCATGAGGCAGCGTCTTTCCAGAAGTAGATTCTGATCCAGGGTCAAGTTGAGACATCTTGCAATATGTAATAGAAAAAACAACATATAAAGCAAAATTATCAAATTCCTTAAATGACAGTTTCAGGAATGGGAAAAAATGCCAATGAACAAGCCTCTAGCAACCAGAAGCAATGAAAAATGAGACTGAAATAATGTTAAAAAAAGGTGGAGATAAGAATGACGCCCACATTTTTTGGCGCCAAGAATGACGCCCACATTATTGGCGCTAAGTACAACGCCTATATTTTTTGGCGCCAAGTATGACGCCACATCCGGTGACGCCGACAAAAACGACGCCCACATTTTTGGCGCAAAAAAACGTCTGAACACATATACGTCAAAAAATGACACAACCACGAACAAACTTCCGGCGTCAATTAGGGCGCCGGAAATGACAAAAATTTTTGCGCCAAAAAAGTCAGCGCCAAGAATGACGCAATAAATTGTAGCATTTTCAGCCCCCGCAAGCCTAACAACCCACAGGGAAAAAAAGTCAATTGAAATTTTTTTTAAGGTAAGAAAAAAATAATTATTCATATGCATTATCCCAAATAATGAAACTGACTGTCTGAAATAAGGAATACTGATTACCCTGAATCAAGGCAAATATAAGTTTAAACACATATATTTAGAACTTTATAAATAAAGTGCCCAACCATAGCTTAAGAGTGTCATAATAAAATAAGACTTACTTACCCTAAGACACTCATCTACATATAGTAGATAGCCAAACCAGTACTGAAACGAGAATCAGTAGAGGCAATGGTATATTAGAGTATATTGTCGATCTGAAAAGGGAGGTAGGAGAAGAAATCTCTACGACCGATAACAGAGAACCTATGAAATAGATCCCCTGGAGGAAGACCATTGTATTCAAATAGGCAATACTCTCTTCACATCCCTCTGACATTCACTGCACTCTGAGAGGAAAACCGGGCTCCAGCCTGCTGCGAAGCACATATCAACGAAGAATCTAGCACAAACTTACTTCACCACCTCCACGGGAGGCAAAGTTTGTAAAACTGAATTGTGGGTGTGATAAGGGGTGTATTTATATGTATTTTGAGGTTTGGGAAACTTTGCCCCTCCTGGTAGGAATGTATATCCCATACATCACTAGCTCATGGACTCTTGCTAATGACATGAAAGAAATATACTGAACATACCTCAAGGCAGGCAATCTGCAGACCGTCCCCCCCAACTGAAGTTTTCTTTCCATACTCTTCAGTTATGTGTGAGAACAGCAATAGACCTTAGTTACAAACCGCTAAGATCATCAAACCTCCAGGCAGAATTCTTCTTCCAATTTCTGCCTGAGAGTAAAAACAGTACAACGCCGGTACCGTTTAAAAATAACAAACTTTTGATTGAGGGTAAAAAACTACACTAATTCACCACATCTCTCTTGATACTTCCTTTCTTGTCGAGAGCTGCAAGAGAATGACTGGGGGTGGCAGTTAGGGGAGGAGCTATATAGACAGCTCTGCTGTGGGTGTCCTCTTGCAGCTTCCTGTTGGGAAGGAGAATATCACACAAGTAATGGATGAACCCGTGGACAGAGCCGGATTTACAGCTCAGGTGGCTGTAGGCACAAAAACCTGAAGCGCCCCCCCACCCCCCTACCCCCCCAGAAAAAAGTGGAAAAAATGAGGACTTTTTTTTATTATTATTTAGGACAACTAAAAATAAATATTAGATGTAAAATTACATTTTCTCTTTTATGGAGATACACAAATACACACACCTATTGCAATATTTGTTGTAATGGAAGCTACACCAAAAATCAATATTCACTTGACTCAAATGGCCATACAATTTATATTATGTATAACAAAAACAAATCATGTTAAACATTTAATGCAAAATATTCTAAAGAAAACCCTATTTAAAGGGCCATAAAATGTGACAGTTTGCTGGGCATTTTATTATTGCACTAGTGCTTGCACAGAAGTGTGTTAGCCTCTTGCAAAAGAGTTAGACACATAGTTAATGTCAGTTCTGAGACAGCAATACACATCTGTGCAGACCCAGATGGGCTCATAGGACATGTTTATTGACAAGCCATTAGTGTATTGCTTTTCTGGAGATGACTTTGACTATGTGCTTAACATTTTGTTGGAGTTAAACACAGTTTTGTGTAAACAATAGCAATATTAAAACTAGCAGCATGCAAGCTCATCACCATCAACAACCTGTGCAGCCAGTGGAAGAAAATATAAAATGTGGGTATTTTTTTCCACTACATGAAAAAAATCTTGTAAACTCTGATATTTTTGGTACAAATACACACAGATGTTACATTTATTTTGTTCTGAAATATAAATATCATATGATGTTGCTCTCAAAGGAAAACATGGAATGTTGTAGATTATATGTAATCCAGGGGTCAACAAATGTGTTTAAAATTAGAACTTAGAAATTCAATTTACCACAATACAAAAATACCACACTTACTTGATAAAAGAACAGATTAACAATTTTTAATGTGATGTGTGTGTATGTGTATATATATGTGTGTGTGATGTGTGTGTATGTGTATATATATGTGTGTGTGTGTGATGTGTGTGTATGTGTATATATATATGTGTGTGTGTGTGTGTGTGTGTATGTGTATATATATATGTGTGTGTGTGTGTGATGTGTGTGTATGTGTATATATATATATGTGTGTGTGTGTGTGTGATGTGTATATATATGTGTGTGTGTGATGTGTGTGTATGTGTATATATATATGTGTGTGTGTGATGTGTGTTTATGTGTATGTGTGTATATATATATATATATATATATATATATATACACACATACATATACATACATACAAACAAATATGCCATGTGAGTGGTTTACACACATACACATTTTACAGCCTTACAGTCTACAAACTTTGTTGTCAAAGTGCCCTAAAGGCTGTAAATCACAATTGGCACTTGTAATAAAGAGCAGAGCAGCTAGTCCCACATAACCTCCACACCTCCAAAGCCTTTATAGAACAAAAACATTCATCCTGAAGCAGAATTTAAACTCCTGGCTATAAAAAAGGAATACAGCAAATAACAAGTGAATACACTGCAACCCTCTCTGGTAGCCAAGGGGTTAAAGTGCTCTGCTTGTTATGTTTTCATTCTAGGCAGCATTAGAAGCCTTGTACAGTCCTAACCTATTCTGAAGCTTTCATTCCTCAACAAAAAGTTTCTGCAGCACATCAGCATGGAGCTTGGCTGTGTGAGGCAACTGAAGTACATAAAATAAAAGTGAAACTAAACATGCCTGGCAAAAATGGGAGGGGTTTAGTTTTAATCTTTGCCCCTCTCTCCTTCATGGCTCCCTCAACTGCTGTAACATATTCCCAATGAAACACTTGACTTTGTAGGCACCTGGCAGCACAATTCTTACTAAATAAATGCCCTCATAAAAAAAAAAAAAAAAAATGTTTCTTTTATTACTGACAGGCAGGCGCCCCTCACTGCAAGGCGCCTGTAGGCACATGCCTACTGTGCCTAATGGGAAATCCGGCCCTGCCCGTGGACTGGATATACCTTTACAAGACAAAAGGGGTTGTGAGTGGAAAAAGTTTAAGAAGCCCTGGTCTAAAAGGTACTTAAAAGAAATAATGTCTTCAAAAGGAACAATAGTACTTTTAGCAAGCATGAAAATGGCCACATCCACCTTGGGAACTGTTTCCCATAATCTAAATTATCAGCAGGTAAAGGATATAACTTATAAACCTTGCAGGAGTAAATTAATTATCTGGCTATTCCCTAGAAATCATGTCAGAGAAAGCATCAGGCACAGGGAAACCCTCTGGGAGATTAACAACTGTCTTAAAAACTGAATTTAAACAATTACAAGGCTTATCTTTAGAAACTTTAGGATCTTTAACCTCTAAAGTAATTAAGATCTCTTTTAGATTAAAATAAGTTTTTATTGAATTTTTGACAAAATACACATTATGGAATTGTCTACACATACTGTACTTTGGGAACAAAAACATTTAACTCTCATTCAGCTAAAGATTCAGTCCATTCTCATAAAAGTTATACTGTACCTCACATTGAGTATATGTTATCAGGTAAATAACGTACTTTGAAAATAGAAGAATCCAGTAGCACAGCAGTGAGATAAATGAGAAGTTTATTCCATCACAACAGAAAAGTACAGACCACGAACCAATCGTCTGACACGTTTCGCACCCTCTAGTGGCGCTTCCTCATAGACTGAGTATAATACACCTGTGGCCATCTTTTATAGGGGCACAGGTAATCTACATATTAACTATTTAATGTCTCAACGTAGTAAATTAACATCATAGTAAATTAACATTATAAAACATGAAAAACAGTTTATGTCACGGTTCACTCAAGTTCTAAATCTGCAGAATTTTAGGAGAATATATACATGGAAAATTCATAATTGAAAAATACAAATATTTAAACAGATAGCTTACCACCTAAAAAAAAGGGATATATGTATATGCGCATGTGAATAATAAGAAACGCAATATCATTGCGCTTTTCAAAAGTACTGCACAAGAAATCATGTTGACATTTATATGTCTACTATGATATTCATAAGATCAGTATATTTGACACCCTTTATCTATAAATGCACAAACAATATTATACTTGATCACCATGCTTCTTTGTGTATATGGTTTAGTAAACAATATTACATACTCGTGTATCATCCATGGTTTAGAAATTCACAATATACAAAATATGACAAAATGATTATATGACAATTCTCTCACCAACGAACAAACATACAGTCTCTCAAAAATACTGAATATACAATCGTATTTTTTCTATATCCCCCCTGAAACCACACAAATGTCCCATTAAAGCAATAACCATATTGATAATGATAACTATAACGATAGCCCAGCATAAATACATTTTATAACGTACTTTATAAATATGAAGTACGTTATAAAATGTAACGTACTTATACATAAATAACGTACTTTGATCTACAGTTAAGACAAGTCTTGATGTCAAACTGTTGTCCTGTTGCTGAGGACCTAAGCAGCGTCCCCTAGTGTCACTTTCTCGCATGCAATACAGTCCCTGAAGTTGCATCTATGGATACCATTAATAGTGAGCCATGCTGACCCACCAGGCTAATTAATGGGAATGAGCATATCCATGTCCCTTTAACGGTCTTTATTAGAGGTTGTTCAACCTTTTTCTAAACAGTATCCCTTGCATACACCCCTCCTCCATAATATGAAGACACCACTAGTAAGGGGGCTCTCTTTCTACATTATAAGATGTCAGGCCTAACAAAAATAGTCTATGGAAATCATTTATTACATGGCAGGAACATTTGAATACACATAATTTAATTTTTAAGCTGTTCAATTAGCTATGCATCTATGTACATTTTGCTTTCTATGAAAGGATTATAAGGATTGATGTCCTTGTCATCCCAATGCAGCTACCTTTGTCAATTAATTGGTCTCTAAGTTCCGAAGTAACTATATAGTTGCTTTCTGCTATTAATGTCCATATATAATCTGTAACAATATTAAAGGGCCACTAAACCACAAATTTTTCTTTCATGATTCAGATAGAGAATATAATTTTAAACAACGTTCCAATTTACTTCTATTATCTAATTTGCTGCAATCTTTAGATATCCTTTGTTAAAGAAATAGCAATGCACATTGGTGAGCCAATCACATGAGGCATCTATGTGCAGCCACCAATCAGAAGCTACTGAGCCTATCTAGATATGCTTTTCAGGAAAGAATACCAAGAGAATGACACAAATTAGATAATAGAAGTAAATTAGAAAGTTGTTTAAAATGGTATTCTCTATCTGAATCATGAAATAAAAAAATTGGGTTTAATGTCCCTTTAAGTAATATGGTACTATTTTTTTTTCCCTTTACTGTTGGGGCCAAAATTATTTTGTGTAGCTATGGACATGATGATAGATGTTTATTATGTCTTAAGGCTAAAATTGTTTTGCCCGTGCAATTTTGTACATTAGAATGTAAAGACAAACTTCTGCCATCTGTGCCTTATGTCTCTCAGGATGATGCTGTTCAGGCATTGCCACAGTTTTCTCCTCAAACGTCCCAAGCCTCAATGGCGTCACATACAGTGCCCTGCAGTTCCTCTCAGCCTCCTGGAGGACTTTTTTTGCCTGCAGATTTTGCTGCACAGGTATCTTTTGCGGTATCTGTGGCATTATCTGCTTTCCTTTGTTGGGGAAACGCAAAAGGAAATCTAAAAAATTTTCAGATAGTAAGGTGTCTGCTGCTACGCAGGTTGTCCTCCCTCATAATTCTGAGGAGGAGGTTACCTCGGTGGCTTCTAAAGGTGAAATCTCAGATTCCGACAGTATAATTCCTTTATCTGATGCTGAAGATGTAAACTTCAGGTTTAAGCTTGAACACATTTGTGTACAGTTAACAGAGGTATTGGCGACTTTGGACGACTCTGACTCATCTGTCGCGGTCAACCATAAAAAAATCTAGTAAGCTTAACAAATACTATGATGTTCCTTCCTCTGTGGAAGTGTTTCCTGTTCCAGACCGTGTGACGGAGATTATTTCACAGGAATGGGAGAAGCCAGGGATACCTTTCTCCCCGTCTTTTAAAAGATGTTTCCTGTTGCTAACTCCATTAAAGATTCATGGTGCACGGTGCCTAAAGTAGAAGGGGCTATTTCTACTCTGGCTAAGAGAACTACGATACCTATAGAGGATAGCTGCTCCTTTAAGGATCCCATGGACAAGAAGCTGGAGGCTTATTTGAAAAAGATGTATGTTCACCAGGGTCTTCAATGGCAACCTGCAGTTTGCATTACCACAATAGCAAGTGATGCATCTTATTGGTACAATGCCTTGTCTGAATCAATTTTAGTAGAGACTCCATTGGAGGAGATCCAAGACAGGATTAAGGCTCTCAAACTAGCCAATTTCTTTATTTCTGATGCTAACAAATTATTAGACTGGGAGCCAAGAAGTCTGGCTTCTCTGTCTTGGCCCGCAGGGCTTTGGGGCTTAAATCTTGGGCAGCTGATGTTACCTCCAAGCTTCTGGCGCTTCCTTACAAGGGTAAGACCTTGTTTGGACCTGGTCTAGCAGAAATAATTTCTGATATTACCAGTGGAAAAGGGTCTTTTCTACCGCAAGACAAGAAAAACAGGACATCAAAGTAATTTTTGTTCCTTTCGTAACTTCAACGGTCAAAAGTCTTCCTCTCCCTCTTCTAAGCGGGAGCAGTCCAAGTCTTCTTGGAAACCCAATCAGTCTTGGAACAAGGGAAGCAATCAAAGAAACCCTCAGCTGAGTCTAAGTCAGCATGAAGGGTCAGCCCCCAAAATGGGGTCGGATTAAGTGGGGGGCAGACTTTCCCTGTTTTTTCAAGCCTGGATATGGGATGTCCCAGATCCTTGGGCTGTGGACATAGTTTTTGAGGGTTACAAAATAGAATTCAAATCTTGCCCTCCAAGGGGCAGATTCCACCTCTCAAGACTGCAGATTAGGTAAAAAGAGAGGCATTCTTGAACTGCGTCCAGGACCTTTCCTCCCTAGGAATGATTGTTCCAGTTTGGGAACAGGGCCTAGGATTCTATTCAAATCTGTTCGTAGTTCCCAAAAAAAGAGGGAACTTTTCGAATCATTCTAGACTTAAAGTGTCTCAAGTTTCTCAGAGTACCGTCCTTCAAAATGGAAACCATTTGTTCCATTCTTCCTTTGGTCCAAGTGGGTCAGTTCATGATGACCATAGACCTGAAGGATGTGTATCTTCATGTTCCCATCTACAGGGATCATCACAAGTTCCTGAGATTTGCCTTTCTAGACAAACACTTTCAGTTTGGCCCTGCCACAGCTCCCAGAATTTTTTCAAAGGTTCAGGGGGCTCTTTTGGCAGTGATCAGATCTCGGGGAATTGCAGTGGTGCCCTACCTGGACGACTTACTGGTTCAGTCGCCATCTTTTCAACAAGCAGACTCTTATACAGAGATCTTGTTGTCTTTTCTACGTTCCCAAGGATGGAAAGTTAATCTGGAAAAGAGTCCCCTTGTTCCAGCTACAAGAGTAGTTTTCTTAGGGACCATAATAGATTCCCTATCTATGAAAACATTTCTGACAGAAGTCAGAAAATCCAAAATTCTCTCCTTTTGCCTCTCTCTACAGTAGCTGTTTGGCCATCAGTAGCTCAATATATGGAGGTAATTGGTCTGATGGTTGCTTCCATGTACATCATTCCCTTTGCTTGATTCCATTTAAGAGCTCTGCAATTATGCATGCTCAGACAATGGAACAGAGACCATTCAGATCAGTCTTGGAGGATCGATCTAGACCAGTCAACAAGAGACTCTCTTCCATGGTGGCTTTCTCAGGAGCCTCTGTCTCAGGGCACACATTTCCAGAGACCTTCCTGGGTGATTGTGACCACGGACGCCAGCCTGCTAAGCTGTGGAGCAGTCTGGGACTCGTTAAAGGAGCAGGGACTATGGACTCAGGAGGAGTCTGCTCTCCCTATAAACATCTTGGAGTTGAGAGTGATTTACAATGCTCTGATGGCTTGGCCTCAGTTGTTCTTAGCCTGGTTTATCAGGTTCCAAATGGACAACATAACCTTAGTGGCTTACATCAACCACCAGTGAGGAACTCGGAGTTCCTTAGCCATGAAGATGGTGGTACTGATTATTCAGTGGGCGGAAGCTCACAATTGTTGTCCATCTGCCATCCACATTCCAGGAGTGGACAACTGGGAGGCAGATTTCCTGAGCAGACAGACATTTCATCCCGGGGAGTGGGCCCTCAATCCGGAGGTGGTCTCCAGGTTAGCCATCAAGTGGGGGGTGCCGGAGTTGGATCTGATGGCGTCTCGTGAGAACGCCAAGCTTCCAAGGTACGGTTCAAGGTCAAGAGATCCTCAGGCCCCCCTGATAGATGCTTCGGTCTAGCATTCCTGTTTCCTCCATTTATGCTCCTTCCATGAGTCATTGCTCGTATCAAACAGGAGAAAGCGTTGGTTATTCTAATAGCTCCTGCATGGCCTCGCAGGATCTGGTATGCAGACCTAGTGAAGATGTCAAACTACAGGAATGGTGAGGGAGAGTATACTGGGTTTATAAATAAGAATTATAGGGCTTTATCAATTGTTGCTTATATTAGTTGGCCCTTGAATTCCAGAGTTAGGGCAGTTGTATACAAGTTTATGTACAAAAAAATGCAAAAGAGTTTGCAAAATGAAGAGAAAGACTGCCTGTTTCTAAGAAGATATCATGTAAACCCAGATTCTAAATTGTGTTACAAAAGTGTATGAATAAAATGTATATCATAGGGAAAAGAAGACCACTTATACTAAATAACTTTATTAGAGATATAAAGAAGTCCGGCTGGACTAGTACACATGCACACACACACACTTTAAAACTTGCTTGAACTCAGTAAATGGTTCATATTGTGTAAAAGTTAGTCAGAGAAATATTCTGATAATGTAACCTTGCAGTAGCAATATTAAATAAACCTATTATAAGGTATTGACAATGGTTGCAAACAATATATGAGTCCCTAAATACAATGAGATAAAATGTACTGATAAAAACGTGTGATCCTGTGAAAAATGTGTAAAATTTCAAAAATATATATAAAAAAAATTATAAAAAATGTGTATAAAAGGTAAAATGTACAAAAATGTGAAAAAAGTTGTTTCTAAAAAATGGTGTTCCAATTTCAAGTGATAAAAAACAATGTGATCCAAAAGTCTAATATCATCCAAATTGTGTAGAAGTAAATAATAAATAAACTACTCATTTATTATTGACTTCTACACAATTTGGATGATATTAGACTTTTGAATCACATTGTTTTTCATCACTTGAATTATTAATTTTTGGAACACCATTTTTTAGGAACAACTTTTTTCACATTTTTGTAAATTTTACCTTTTATACACATTTTTTATATTTTTTTTTATATATTTTTGAAATTTTACACATTTTTCACAGGATCACATGTTTTTATCAGTACATTTTATCTCATTGTATTTAGGGACTCATATATTGTTTTTATCCATGGACTAACGATCCATTGTATTTATAATCTGATTTGTTCAACTTTTTTTCATCTATACTGCTACCAGTGTTTGTACCGCATCACCTTGGTTTTACAATTAGTGTATTATCATTATATGTCATATGTTTTAATACCTATTTATCATGGATCCATGAATTGTAATAATATTATATGTTTTATAGTATTTAACATTAGCACTGTAAGTAAATACACTATGCTTCAAATTTTTATTATTGTTAATATCTTTTTGGCAATTGCATTGTTTATTAAATATACTATCTCTGCCTACCTTGGCGCTCCTTAGCGTTTATTTTATATGTTTATCTTCCTCTAGGGTCAGCTAAGGACCCTTAGCTTTAGGAGCCGCAGATAGTTATTCCAGTCTCGCGCTGATAGCCACATTTCTCTAACCATTGACTATGGTTACAACAGCAGCTTTGTAAAAGAGAACAATAAAATTATCAAGTTATATACTTAGCTTAGCTACTATTTATATAGCAGATGAAATAAAAGTAACAGAAAAAATGTATCTACTGATGGGATTCTGTTACATAAAGATTTCCATTTATATTTATATATTGATATACAGAAATGGTTAATACTTGTCTATGAAAGATATATTCCCAAAATTGGAAAGAGGCTAAATTAGAGTGAAGGTTTATTTGCTGCTTTAAGAGTCACAACCTACAAATCAAATGAACCTCATATCAGGTGTGGTAAAGGTGGCTCATACAGATCAAAAAGTGCCATATGCCCTAAATTATATCATAACATATGTTAAATATCAGTGTTATCCTCAAATACTAACATAAGGGAATATAAAGCATTCCTTTAGGGGCACCCTCACGAGGTCACAGAACCTCTTTCTTTCTTTTTAGATGCTTACTCAGTCAACACCTATATTTGTTCGGAGATAATGTCAGTATTAGTATAACAATAATTGCAGTATCCGCTATAGAAGAGACTTTCTTAGCTCAGCTCAATGTCGCTTTAAAATCAGCTAGTTAAATGTAAACATTAGCCTCCACTATAGAAGAGGCTTATTTTGCAGCTTAGTATTGTGCTCTCAAACTGAATTTGCTTGCTACCTTTGGAATGTTTTATATTCCCTTATGTTAGTATTTGAGGATAACACTGATATTTAACATATGTTATGATATAATTTAGAGCATACAGCACTTTTTGATCTGTATGAGCCACCTTTACCACACCTGATATGAGGTTCATTTGATTTGTAGGTTGTGACTTTTAAAGCAGCAAATAAACCTTTGCTCTAATTTAGCCTCTTTCCAATTTTGGGAATATATCTTTCATAGATAAGTACTAACCATACTGCAAGGTTACAATAGCATATTTCTCTGACCAACTTTTACACGATCTGAACCATTTACTGAGTTCAAGCAAGTTTTAAAGTGTGTATGTGTGTGTGCGTGTGTACTAGTCCAGCCGGACTTCTTTTTATCTCTAATAAAGTTATCTAGTATAAGTGGTCTCCTTTTTCTTATGAGATACATTTTATTCATACACTTTTGTAACACAATTTAGAATCTGGGTTTACATGATATCTTCTTAGAAACAGGCAGTCTATGATGAGAGTATGAAATCCTACTCTACTGCAGGGGCTGGCTTCTTCTTTGTGAAGAAAAAGGGTGGCGAGTTAAGACCATGTATCGATTATAGGGGTCTTAATTGTCTTACCATTAAGAATGCTTACCCTATTCCGCTTATTACGGAACTCTTTGACCGCCTCAAGCGAGCTACGGTCTTTACTAAACTGGATTTGAGAGGAGCGTACAATCTGGTTAGGATTAAGGAGGGCCACGAATGGAAAACAGCATTTAGCACCAGGAGCGGGCATTATGAGTATCTTGTAATGCCCTTGGGCCTATGTAATGCTCCTGCAGTTTTTCAGGAATTTATTAATGATATCCTACAACATATGTTGCAACATTGTGGTGTGGTGTACTTAGACGACATCCTCATACACTCACCCACACTTGAGGCTCATCGTTCTGATGTTACACTGGGTCTTCTGAGACTACGCAAGAACGGACAGTTTTGTAAACTCGAGAAATGTGAGTTCCATTAGACTCAAGTAACCTTCCTAGGTTATGTTATCTCCGTTGCAGGGTTCTCCATGGATCCTGACAAGTTATCTGCAGTTCTGCAGTGGCCTCGCCCAGTTGGTCTTCGGTCTATTCAACTTTTTTTGGGGTTCGCCAATTACTATTAAAGTTTTATTAAAAACTTTTCTTCCTTGGTCAAACCTATCACAGACATGACCCGTAAAGAGAATGATCCACTCCATTGCTCACCTACTGCCATTAAGGCCTTTGATAGTCTTAAGAATGCCTTTGCTGCCGCTCCAGTTCTGGCTCATTCTAACCCTGTTCTGCCTTTCGTTCTTGAGGTCGATGCATCTGAGACTGGAGTAGGTGCCCTCTTGTCTCAACGTCCTACGCCTGACGGTTCCTTTCATCCGTGTGGTTTCTTCTATAAGAAATTGTCTCCAGGTGAGTGCAATTATGAAATTGGCAACAGGGAATTACTGGCCATAATTTTGGCACTTAAGGAATGGAGGCATCTTCTCGAGGGTACTACCGACAGGCCAGATGGGTGCTATTTTTGTCTCGATTTAATTATGTGGTCTCCTACCTGCCTGTTAGTAAGAATGTTAGGGCTGATGCCCTCTCTCGACAATTTTCGCCTCTGTCCAAGGAGGAGTCTGTACCTACTCCTGTTATACCTCCTGGCCATATTTTGGCTACCATACGTACTAATTTGACTTCTCCCTTGGGGGAGAAGATCCTGGCTGCACAAACCAATGCACCCCCTGAGAAACCTAGTGGTAAGTGTTTTGTTCCTGAGAATCTTCCAACTAAACTTTTGCACACTTACCACTATCCTAAAGCCGCAGGTCACCCAGGCAAGAACCAAATGATTTGGTCTGTCACTCGACAATTCTGGTGGCCAGGTCTTCATTCTGATGTTGCTGCATATGTTGCCTCCTGCTCAGTTTGTGCACAGAATAAGACTCCTCAACGTCTTCCTGTGGGTCTTCTTCAACCTATTGCTAATGGTGAGCGTCCTTGGACACATCTTTCCATAGACTTCATTGTCGAGCTCCCTGTTTCCAATGGCAATACTGTTATCCTTATGGTGGTTGACCGGTTTTCTAAAATGTCACATTGCATTCCCTTGATGAAGCTGCCTACCGCTCAGGAGCTTGCTTCAATTTTTGTCCGGGAGGTCTTCCGTTTACATGGGTTACCCAAGGAGATAGTGTCGGGCTGGGGTAGCCAGTTTGTCTCCAGATTTTGGCGTTCCTTTTGTGCTCAAATGGGGATCCAGCTTTCCTTCTTCTCTGCATATCACCCTCAATCTAATGGGGCTGCGGAACGGTCTAATCAAGCTCTGGAACAGTTCCTCCATTGCTATGTCTCAGATCACCACAATAATTGGTCTGAACTGTTACCTTGGACAGAGTTTGCTCGTAATAGTGCTATTAATGCTTCCTCCAAGTTATCCCCGCTCATGGCGAATTATGGGTTTCAACCATCCTTGTTGCCCGATTCATTCTTGTCTCAGGGTATTCCGGCTTTGGAGGAGCATCTCCGGCAACTCCGTTCCACGTGGGTGCAGATTCAGGATTGCCTTCATCATTCTATGCAGCACCAAAAGTTCCAGGCTGATCGTAGGCGCCTGCCTGCACCTTCCTACCAGGTTGGTGAGAGAGTTTGGCTGTCATTCCGCAACTTGAACCTTCGTGTGCCTTCCAATAAATTGGCTCCCTGTTATGTTGGTCCTTTTTGAATACTCCGACGGGTTAATCCTGTGGCCTACGCTCTTGATCTTCCTCCTGCTATGCGCATCTCCAATGTTTTTCATGTCTCCCTCTTGAAACCATTGGTTTGTAATCGGTTTACCACTGTGTTGCCTCATCCCCATCCTATCTTTGTTGACAACCATATGAGGTCAGCAGCATTATTGACTCTCGTGTGTCCAGGGGCCGTGTACAGTATTTGGTTCACTGGTGGGGCTACGGTCCGGAGGATTGTTCTTGGGTTCCCTCCTCTGATGTTCATGCTCCCACCGTCCTCCGTGCCTTCCATGCCCGTTTCCCCAATAAACCTTTTGTCCTCCCTTGGGGAGGGGTCATTGAGGGGAGGGTACTGTCAGGGTTTTCTCCCTAATGTGTTTGCCATGTGCTGCTGGCAGCCATTTTACTCACCTCTTCCTGACTATGGTGCATTGTGGGGGATGCCGCTCATTTCCTGCACTTCCTTTTATGGCCAGACTGGTGTGCATCATCCATGTGAGACAGGATGCAGTCTCAGAATTGTGATGTCATCAATTATTTAAAGGGCCTCTGTTCAGTATGCTTTGCCTTTGCGTTGTCTCAGACCTGTTTGTGAGAGTTCCTGTGTATTACCTGGCTGCCTGACGTCCTTTCTGGTTCCTGATCTCTGGCTTGTTCCTGACTCTGCTGTTTTCCTTGTTCCTGATTCCGGCTCATCTGACTATTCGCTTTGGCTCCTGACTCGGCTCGTCTGACTACCAGCTCTGGTTTTGATATTTAGACAAGCAGGACCAGCACTCACTTAATC
Source organism: Bombina bombina (assembly GCF_027579735.1). NCBI lineage: Eukaryota > Metazoa > Chordata > Amphibia > Anura > Bombinatoridae > Bombina > Bombina bombina. The sequence continues at coordinate 635,819,169 of NC_069501.1, read as the reverse complement.
CTTAATTTTTCCAGTAATTCGAATTGGTGCACACCAGGGGGACTCCCCTAACCAAAGTCCAGTGACAAGTATAATAAAACAACACACTGGTGGCACTCAAAAAATGGCAACAGTGCCTTTATTACAGAGCAACGTTTCGGGGCTCCTGCCCCTTTATCAAGCTTGATAAAGGGGCAGGAGCCCTGAAACGTTGCTCTGTAATAAAGGCACTGTTGCCATTTTTTGAGTGCCACCAGTGTGTTGTTTTATTATACCAGCTCTGGTTTTGACTCCTGGCTTGTTATTTGACTTGTGGACTTTTTATTATTTTTTGCTATTAATAAAGGTGTGATTATTTTTGCACTTCTTGTCTCAGTCTGATTCCTGGCATCCTGACAGCGGCAAAGTCAGCAGGAAGAAGACCCCCTCCGAATGAAGGATTAGATGTGCTACGGGGAACTGCATGTGGAGTGGATAATGTAGCAAGGGTAGTAATCTCACAGGACGCTGAGTCCTGAGAGGTAGACGGTTTAGAGGGACTAAGAGCCATAACAGGCTTGTCTTAGACTTTGTAACTGTGTTAAGGCATGTGGAACATAATTGAGTGGGCGGGAAAACAACGGCCTCCTCACAATATAAACAGGTATGATTTAGTACAAAATGAGTACCTTCTAACATGTCAGAGTCCTCCATAGCTCAGGTTATACCAAAAGGACACAAAAATGTACATTTATTCTCCCAATGGCTGGGGCACTCACCACCTCCTAGACCCAGACAGTTAACAGAGAAAAAGGTCTCCTCAGGGTCAAGTTTCAGCCACAAGGGAGGAAATGACTTATTACAAGTACAGCAAGTAATAGGAGCTGTGCAACAATTTCAAAAATGAAAGTAAAACTTAAAAGTGAAACCTGTCTATCAGCCCAGGAAAATAAAACACACAAAGCAGCATGTAAATAATTAATACACTGATTAATTAACCCCCTTCAGATGCTATTAACCCTGGATCCTTTCTATCAAGGTATAAAGAAGCCACACTGTGACCCTGTTATAGCGTTTTATGTGTAAAAATTTAAACAATCTTACCTCCAGGATCCATACTGTGTAAAAGAACACAGCCTCTCAAGTGTGACAGTCTTATAGCAGTGCTTCTGACATGGACTTAAATGAGCGAAAGCAGGCAGTGAAACTCGTCAACACTGATTGCTAAGGAGCTGTTAGCAGTAGTCTGGATGGTTTCGCAGAAAAACTTTGCCTGCATCTCCAGACTCTAACTTTCATCAATACTCTCACTGAGATGTTGACATGAATACTTAAAGGGACAGTCAAGTCCAAAAAAACTTTTATCACAAATGTTGCTTTGTTCTCTTGGTATTCTTAGTTGAAAGCTAAACCTAGGAGGTTCATATGCTAATTTCTTAGACCTTGAAGGCCGCCTCTAATCTAAATGCATTTTGATTTTTTTCCACTGCTAGAGGGCATTAGTTCATGTGTTTCATATAGATAACATTGAGCTCATGAACGTGAATTTACCATGGAGTCAGCTCTGATTGGCTAAAATGCAAGTCTGTCAAAAGAACTGAAATAATGGGGCACTGAAAAAAAAAATCAAACAGACAAAAATCAAACAAACAACTGCCTGAAGCAACTTTCTACCACAAGCTATCCCAGAGGAAGCAAAAACATTAAAATGGTAGAATTTTGGAAATGCATGCAAAGAAGACCAAGAAGCTGCTTTACAAATTTGATCAACTGAGGCCTCATTCTTAAAAGCCCATGAAGTGGCAACTGACCTGGTAGAATGAGCAGTAATCAGTTACAGTAGAAGATGAACTGCCTCCAAATAATCCTTGTGGCTCAAAAGTTTCAACCAAGAAGTCAAAGAAATGGCAGAAGCCTTCTGTCCATTTTTAGAGGCACAAAAATTAATGAACAACGACGTTGGTCTAAAGGCCTTAGTAGCATCAATGTAATACATTAAGGCCCTAAAAACATCCAAATTATGCATATAAGTTTCTGAGGCAGACTTGGGATTAGGTCACAAAGAAGGAACAACAATTTATCTGCTGAAGTTATCAGAAGAAACAACCTTTGGCAAGAAAAAAAAATAGTTCTTAAGACTGCCTTATCCTGATGAAAAATCAGATAAGGAGGATCAGAAGAAAGACCAGATAATTCAAAAACTCTTCTAGCAGATAAAATAGCTAAAAGTAGCTTAATGTCAAACTTATGCATAGGTACAAAAGGAGGTGCTTGCAAAACTTGTAATACCAAGTTAATATTCTAAAGAGGAGAAATTAGCTTAAAGGGACAGTCAAGTAAAACACAAACAAAAAAACCTCATGATTTAAATAGGGCATGTACTTTTTTTTTTTTTTATTTTTTTTTTTATACTTTTTATTTATAAACCAAAACAATTTACATAGATCAAATGTCATACATTTACTATCTTGTGCAGAAAAAATAAGGGCTAAGATACAAGGTCATTGAAACACAGTATATCTAAATTTAAGCAAAATTAAGATAATTTTCACATAGCATATAAATTTGAAGCTTTATTAATTATACTTCATCATTCTTATATATTTATCCTTGAAAATATCTAGAACCTAAATATAGTTGATGCGGGCCAGAAATACTACGATTATTATTCATCTAGATCAACCAAAAGAAATAGGCACATAAAATACAGAGACTATGCGGCAATAAAATAAAAAAGTGACCTTGCATTAATTTAAATAATTCTGTGTCTAATCTATTTAGCCTCAATAACTAAAAATAAGTTAGTTAGCATTCATAGTGTGGTTATATCTTATGTAATTATCTATGAAAGAGTGTCTTGGGGTTTTATTTATTTTTCCAATCCCACCCCGTTCCCCCCCCCCACGTGTGTGAGAAAACAAAAAAAAAAAAAAAAAAAGAAGAAAAAAAAAAAAAAAAACTCTTAAGGAGAAGTTCTTGTCTACCAGTTCCCTAGCAAGACTATTTCTGTGTTTTGAAAAGGAAAAATTATATGATTTATTTCTGTGGGAGAAAATATTTTTAGAAAGATTGCCCAGTTATCGAAAAATCTTTTAACATCTTGTTCATTGTCAATGTTTGTGTCTCTTTGTTCTAATATGCACTGTTTTTTTAAACAGTTTTTCACTTCAGAAAGAGAGGGAATTGACCGGGTCTTCCATTTTTTGCAAATTAGATATCTTGTGGCTAGTATGGTAGAAATTACAACCTTTTCATTGTTTTGTTTACCAGGTTCTTCCCTTAGGCCAAATACTATCTGGAATAATGTTAAAGAGAGGGGGGTTATTTTTAGTACGTTTTTTAACCAGTATTCTATTTTGAGCCATAGAGACCTGACTTTTGGGCAATGCCATATCATATGCAAGAAGTTGGCTGCGAGATATGAGCATTTGGGACATTTACTAAAATTTACGTTAGCGCACTTGTAGTCTTTCTCGGGGGTAAAATATGCCCTGTGAAGAAATTTAACATGGGCTTCTCTCCATGTAGCCGAAAGTGTATTTTGGGTGATCTTTTTAAATGAGAGTTGGAGAGTTTTTACTTCTATATTACTCGAAGCAGTTAGTATATTCCAGTTTGCAGTCAATTGCGTTAGAACAGGTACACCTTTGTTTGTACCTAAGAAATGGTAGCAGGGTGTAATAGACATACGGCCATTTCTAGTTAGTATTAACCAGTCTTCCAGTTTACCTATATTCCAGTTCCAGCCTTTTACTTTAACTAGTTCAAGCGCAAGGTGCCTAAGTTGCAGATATGCAAAGAAATCTTTATTTGGCAGGCCAAATTCTGTGTTTAATTCTTGAAATGATTTAATACAATGTCTTTCTTCATCTATTATTTGATGAACCTTAGTCAAACCAGTATATTGCCATCTCTTAAAAACACCAGAAAGAATGCCTGCCTGAAAATTAGGATTCCCTAGTATCGGCAGGTATGGAGAGGCTTTGCTATTTATTGAGAGAAGCTTTGTTATTTTTTGCCAAGCTTTAAGCGGGTTATAAATTGTTTTAAGTTTTTTTATTTCTGTTGGGATTTCTTTTAAGTCAAGATGGATCAGTGCGGGTAGCCAGTATGGATGACAGACGTTGGATTCTAAATCATTGTTTAGGATATAATTGTTACAAGAGATCCAGTCTGTGACAATACGTGCAAGAAAAGAAAGGTTATATAACCATAAATCCGGCAGGGCCAATCCTCCGGATTCTCTTGGTACTGAGAGTTTCCTGAGAGATATTTTTGCTCTTTTCCCCTGCCATAAAAATTCTACGAGTGCACTGTTAATTGATCGGATGTCTTTCCCTAACAGTAATAAAGATGTGTTTTGGAGGATATAAAGTAGTTTCGGAAGCAGGGCCATTTTAAATAAGGCTATTCGGCCAGATAGTGATATTGGCAAATTATGCCAGTTCTTGAGTTTTTCTTTAATTACTTTCAAGACTGGGGGAATATTAAGTTTGTAGAGATCCTCGGTGTTAAGCGGGATATATATCCCTAAATATTTGAAAGAATCTGTAACCTGTCGTAATGGTATATTTGTAACCGAGTTCTCAGTATTTCTAATCCAGAATATTTCAGATTTCGTGTAGTTAACTTTGTATCCCGAAAAGGAGCCAAAATAATCCATTATACAAAAGAGTTTTGGGATGTTTAGTTTCGTATTTGTCATATAAACAAGGAGATCGTCTGCATAGAGCCCAATTTTAATTTCATGATTATGAATTCTAATACCATCGATGGATTGTCTTATTTTAATTGCCAGAGGTTCAATAGCAATATTGAAGAGAAGCGGGGAAAGAGGGCAGCCTTGACGCGTCCCTCTGCCTATAGGGATAGAGGGGGAAAGATTGTTGTTAATTACCAGTCTTGTAGCAGATAAGGTGTAGAGATTCACTATGAAATCCATAAATTTACCCTTAATACCGAAATGTTTAAGTGAAGAATATATGTGCTCATGAGTAATTGAATCAAATGCCTTCTCTGCATCAATAGAAATAATGGCAAGATCTTGTATGCCCTCATCCCCGCTGCTCACATCCGACATCGCCTTATAATATTCTGTCACAACTAATACCTCCCTGATTTTAGCGGCAGAGTTTCTATTATTTAGAAACCCTGATTGATCTGGGTGGATAATTTTTGCAATGGCCCCTTGTAATCTAGCCGCCAATACTGCTGTTAAAATTTTATAATCCACGTTAAGAAGGGCTATGGGTCTGTATGATTCTTTGCAAGCTGGGTCTTTATCACTTTTAAGTATTAATGTTGTATAGGACTGCGAAAAAGCAAGAGGAGTAGGTTTGCCCTCAATAAAGAAGCTGTTAAAAAGAGTACGAATATGTGGAGTGACTTCACTAAGCAGTATTTTATAAAATTCACTGGGGAGGCCATCAGGACCAGGTGCTTTGTTTGGCGACAGTTTAGATATTACTTTCTCAATCTCTTCTGCCGTAATAGGGGCATTGAGACTGTTAGTAACTTCTGGGGCCAATATGGGATATTCAATATCGCTCCAAAACTCAGCAGATTTATTTGCCTCAGTGGCTTTAGGCGTATATAGATCTTTAAAATATTCGTAAAGTAGCATCAGAATATCCTCTGGTTTAGTAACATGTTCCCCTTTATGCAGCAATTTGTCTATGTTTGATTGTTTTTTTTCATTTTTAATTAATTTAGCCAATATTCTGCCTGATTTGTTGCCATACCTATACATTCTGGTTTGAATTTTCAATTCTTTTTGTGTTTCTTGAGATAGTACAAAGACATCTCTTTCATTTTTCGCTCGCAGATATTTTGCCCAGTTGGCAGGAGTCCTATCAGATAAATATTGATTATAAGAATTCAGCAGAAATTTATAAGATTCCTTTTCCCTTTGCCTGAGTTTTTTTAATAGCATAGCGCCATAAGCAATAATTTCCCCCCTCATTACAGCTTTCGCCGTTTCCCAGAATATTTCAGGACTATTAAGATGTTCTCTATTAAAATGCGCATATTCTTTATATTTATTTAATAGCCATTTTTTAAACTTTAGGTCTGATGTTAAATAATAGGGAAAGAAGAAGCGTGAAGAAGAGGGATGCGTATCTGCTAATTGTAATTCAAGGGAAATAGGTGCATGATCTGATAGTAATATCGGCATAATTGTCGCTTTAACCTTTGATATTAAAATACGCTCGTCAATCAGAAAAATGTCTATTCTAGACATGGTTTTATGGGCCTTTGAAAGGCAAGTGAAGCTATGAGAATTTGGGTTTTGATTTCTCCATATGTCATATATGGCTAGGTTGTGCATGATTTTTTTGTATAGCTTGGTTTCTAAGTTGTCTCTTTTTTGCTTCAGATGTTTAGTGCCCTGTCTTAGCCTGTCTATTGGGGAATGAGGTGCCATATTAAAATCACCTCCGATAATTAGAGAGCCTTCTGTGTAAGATAAAAGTTTCGACTGGAAATTAGTCCAGTATTCTGGATCAAATACGTTTGGGCCGTATGTATTACAGAGTGTATACAACTTCTTGGCGATCTTTATTTTCAGGAGGACATATCTCCCCCCCGGGTCGGCCACACAATGAACCACTTCTGACTTGCTTTTTTTACCTATTAGTATTGCTACCCCCCTCTTTCTCTTGACGCCAGCAGCAAAATATATTTCTTTGACCCAAGAAGTTTTTAATTTTAAGGTTTCCTCTGCTGATAGGTGTGTTTCTTGTATGAAACCAATATCAGTTTGAAGTTTACGTAATTGTGTAAGGATTGCCTTGCGTTTAATAGGTGTAGAGATCCCCCCTACATTCCATGATATTATTTTACATTTGTCTATTGTTCCCATTTAGGAGAGAGATATAGTTGAAAAAGAAAGGGGGGGCCCAGCCACAAATGAGAGAAGAAAAAAAAAAGAAATATATTAGAAAAGAGAATTTTTCTATTAAAATTACCACACACGTGAGGGGGAGAAGCCCCTTGACCCTTGTCTATCCATAGACACGGGTCTTCCCTAAGAAGAGCCTGCATTCCAGAACCTTTTTTTGTTAGCTTTTTAGAGTTTGTTACATTTCTATGCTTTTAATATTAATTTAAGGAGTCAAGTGTTTTATAGAAATTTTCAGCCGAGCTGGTTTCTTCGAACCAATGTGTTTCTTCTTGTGCTATGACCTTGAGTTTGTGAGGATATATTATCATTGCTCGGTAGCCTTTTTGGATAAATTTGGAGCAAATGGGAGCTAACTCCCGTCTTTTTGCTGCTGTATCAGCGGAAAAATCTTGAAACATTAAAATTGTAGCACCTTTAAATGTAATCGGCTGCTGTCTGCGATAATGCTGAAGTAAAGTAATTTTGTCCTGAAAATTTAGAAGTTTCGCTATGATCGGCCTAGGTCTGTTTCTACCTTTACTGTCTGTATATGGTGAACCTAGCCTGTGTACTCTCTCAACCATTATGGGTTGGTGAGTAGGTGGTATTTTAAGAATTTTGGGTAATAATTCTGAGATAAAGGATATGAGGTTCTCATTTTGTTGTTCCTCTGGAAGACCAATAATTCTTATGTTGTTCCTTCTGGAACGATTCTCTAAATCTTCTAGTTTGTTTTGGATTTTTTGTATATTAATATCTGCTGATTCCAGTTTAGAGCTGTGTAGACTTGTTAGGTCTTCCAGGTCAGATACCCTTTGTTCTACTTCTTGTAGTCTGGCAGAGAACTGCCTGACTTCCTGTGTTAGTGAAAGAATATCTTGTTTTAGTTCGGTTTTAAGAGCATCAAATTTGGGAGTGAGGGCTTCTGAGATACTGGTAACCAAGTTTTGAATGTTGGTTATTTCTTGTATCTCTGTTATATTAGCCATTGGTGGTTGTATATCGGTAACATTTTCTTGTGCGGTCTTCGTTTTCCTATCCCTCTGTCTAGCTGTCATGGCTGGAGGGGGGGTCTTGTGAGGGGCGTGAAGAAATTTATCCATGTGCCGTGGGAAAAAAAATTGAAATTTTTTTTTTTTTTTTTTTTTTTTTTTTTCGTGGTGAAGAGAAAATATGAGTGAAGTGCTCTGTGAACCCAAAGAAACCAAAGACGTGCGAGATTAAGGAGGTATTTAAGCCTCAGAGCGGGGAAGTGAGGGGCGGGGTGAGGGTGAGGGGCGGGTGAAGGGGGAAGAAAAAAAAAAAAAAAAAAAAAAAAAGGGGGGGGTAGAGTGTCTTTATAGGGGTGAGAAAAAAATTATTTGTGTGAGAAGTCCAGCCGTGGAAGCAAGAAAGGGGAGATATTAAAAGCAATTCAATGGGCTTTGTCGCAGGGGGAGAGACTTAGTTTTTAAAGCAATATATATTTAAGTCTACCGAGTGCAATATATATATATAGTACACACTGTGTGAGCTACATCATCACCCGTTTAAGCTGGAAGTAAGAGGGTATTTTTATTTCTCTCCAGAAATTCTGGGGAGGAAAAAATCTATCTTTCAGAAGACTTTGAAAAGTATTACTTCTTTTAATTCTGTTTAAATATGAAATAATAAGATAGTATATAGATAAATGTAAGTAAGCACTTGTGTCCTATCAATTTATCAGTAGATAGTTTTCTATATTGGTCTGTACCTATATTGTTTTATAAGTAGAGCTTATAGTTAGTACAAAAATAAATAAGTAGCATCCGAATTTCCAGAATTTCAGGGAAGGGACAAACGAAACAGTTATGTTTTCTTTTTTTTTTTTTTTTTTCCCCCCTTTACTGTTCCTATAATAATTTACATTTTATTTAAGTTTTTACTCCGTCAAAAATTTTTTTTTATAGGATATTATATTAAGCATCAATTTGAGTATACACCTAGGTTCAGTATGTTACCAATACATTTAGTACATACATTAAGTCTTGCAGAGACTATATCAATCTATAAGGTCTCTTGATGTGTCTTTTTGTAAGTGTAATAGTGGAGATAATACTTTTTTTTTTTTTTTTTTTTTTCCCTTGTCTAAAGTTAGAGACCTGGTTTAGTTCGAAAGACAAATATAGGACAATTAAGAGACCAAACAAAGACTATGGCAGGACTATTTTAAAGTATAGACAATAGCACCATTTGAATATCCCAATAGTATTGGGAATGCTAGAAAGAATAATGTTAGAGTGCTAGGATATCTTAACAGGGTCAGTTAGCTTTAAGCCTTATACAGGTTAATGATCATATAATAAGCAGTATCCATATAAATAAAAAAAAAAAAAAAAAAAAAAAAAAAAAAAAAAAACACAGAGAAATAGGAAACAGATTATACTGCAATTTAGTACACAATTTAGTGCACATCCTTCATATTAGCAAGTATAGAAGCAATGAATCATACATCATCACAGAGTATGCCTTTAGGGAGGAAAAAATATAAGGCTAGCTGATATTGTTCTTTATCCAAGTATGAAAGTTCTTTGTTTTTTCTTTTTTTTTAGTGTTTTTCTTTCTTTGTTTGTTCCTTCTCTTTTGGCAGTTCAAAAATGAATGTCCTTTATCTGTGTGTATTATATAGGTATATACTCTGGTGAAAACGGTTTTTCTTTTTTTTCCTCTTTCTTTCTCTATCTCTCTCTCCCTCCTCCTTTTTTCATTATCCCAGGGTGCAAGAGTCCTGATAGTATGATTTTAGGACTAAAGAAAGCCTGTGTTCCCAGAACTCAATGATACACTCTATTAAAGAGTTAGCTGCCAGAAATAGGTGAAAAGAGGGTCTCCTCTGCTTTCCTCCTGCACCCCTCTCTTCTCTCTTTTCCACTCCCTTTCGGTTAGAGATGTATTGAGAACTTAGTTCTTATTTTATAAATGTCAGATTGTTTTTTTTTTTTTTCCCCTTAAACTGGAAAGTCTGTAAGAGGTGTGTTTTTAATTTTAGTATCAGCTCCTGTCTGGGCCAGGGAGCCTTCTTAGATTGTAAGTTTGTATTGTGTAGGCCTTATTTTCAACCCCCAGTAAAAAAAAAAAAGAGATAATAGTCTTGTAACTTACCCCCTCTGGTGTCATTCGCATGTAAAACAGGCTATCGGTTAGGAGGCTGGGGTAAACAGTCACAGTCTAGCCCCAGCGTAGCTAGTCCAAACCTCCTACTGTTTACTTGGGCAGCTTCTGCCTTCGATCAAGGCTGTCCTCCCTTCTTCCCGCGGGGCCCCGGTGGGAGGGAGGCAGAGTGGAAGCGGTGAGGGCTCAAGGGATTGCCTCTGCAGTCGGACCTCCGGTATGTTCCTCAAATGCGGCTTAAGCTCACCACCTCCCACGCAACACCGGTGGGGGAGGGGGGGCAGCCGCCGCAGGCCAGATGACGTCCCAGAGAGCAGAAAGAAGCCGCAAGAGAAAACCAAAGTCGGGTCTCCAGATTGCCGCCAGGCACAGCACGAACTCGCCACCTCCCACGCAGCACCGGTGGGGGAGGAGGAGGAGATCGTCGCCGCGGCTCCAACTGCAGCCCCAAACGATCCGTGGGGGGGACACAGGTAATTTCTGTTTTAACTGTGGTGAAGTAAAGTCGAGAGGCGAGGCAGTGACACGGAGGGGTAAGGGAGCCAGCAAAAATAGGACAGGTGCCTCCTTAATCTGTATTGGTGGGGGAGAAAACGGCCTCAGCGTAGTAAGAAGGGGTTCCCAGTCCTTCCTTTGTTTCCTCTTCCTACAGTCTCCGTGAGAGAGGGGGGTCAGCTTTCATAGGGAGGAGGGAGAAAAAGGAAGAAAAGCAAGCTGTTTGTATCTCTTGGTTTAGTTAACAGCTATAATCAAAATAGGTATGCTGTTTGGATAGTTTACTGCGGCCACGGTGGGATGGAGTTCCACCGTTAAGGGTTCCAGAGTAGATGTCTCTTACTGTCCGGCAAGCACCCTCACCAGAGGGTAAGGCGCGAATTTCCACCGCCAAGAGCTGTAGGGCTGGAGGACAGGGCTCAGCTACACCTGCTTGCTCCTCCTCCACCGGAACCAGAACTAGGGCATGTACTTTTAAACAACTTTCCAATTTACTTTTATAATCAATTTTGCTTTGTTCTCTTGTAATTCTTAGTTGAAAGCTAAACCTAGGAGGTTCATATGCTAATTTCTTAGACCTTGAAGGAATCCTCTAATCTGACAGTTTTTAACCACTAGAGGGCATTAGTTCATGTGTTTCATATAGATAACATTGAGCTCACGTACGTGAAGCTCCTAGGAGTGAGCACTGATTGGCTAAAATGCAGGTCTGTCAAAAGAACTGAAATAAGGGGGCAGTTTGCAGAGGCATAGATAACAAGGTAATTACAGAGGTAAAAACAAAATTTATGCTTACCTGATAAATTTATTTCTCTTGTGGTGTATCCAGTCCACGGGTTCATCAATTACTTGTGGGATATTCTCCTTCCCTACAGGAAGTTGCAAGAGGACACCCACAGCAGAGCTGTCTATATAGCTCCTCCCCTTACTGCCACCCCCAGTCATTCGACCGAAGACAAGCAAGAAAAAAGGAGAAACTATAGGGTGCAGTGGTGACTGTAGTTTAAAAATAAAAAAACACCTGCCTTAAAATGACAGGGCGGGCCGTGGACTGGATACACCACAAGAGAAATAAATTTCTTTCATGTAATTAGCAAGAGTCCATGAGCTAGTGACGTATGGGATACACATTCCTACCAGGAGGGGCAAAATTTCCCAAACCTCAAAATGCCTATAAATACACCCCTCACCACACCCACAATTCAGTTTTACAAACTTTGCCTCCCATGGAGGTGGTGAAGTAAGTTTGTGCTAGATTCTACGTTGATATGCGCTTCGCAGCAGGCTGGAGCCCGGTTTTCCTCTCAGAGTGCAGTGAATGTCAGAGGGATGTGAAGAGAGTATTGCCTATTTGAATACAATGGTCTTCCTCTAGGGGATCTATTTCATAGGTTCTCTGTTATCGGTCGTAGAGATTTCTTCTCCTACCTCCCTTTTCAGATCAACTATATACTCTTATATACCATTACCTCTACTGATTCTCGTTTCAGTACTGGTTTGGCTATCTACTATATGTAGATGAGTGTCCTGGGGTAAGTCTTAATTTTTGTGACACTCTAAGCTATGGCAGTAAAGTTCTAAATATATGTCTTTAAACTTAAATTTGCCATGATTCAGGATAATCAGTATTCCTTCATTCAGACTGTCAGTTTCATTATTTGGGATAATGAATATGAATAAAAAATTTTTTTTCTTACCTTGAAATTTTCAAATTGACTATTTTTCCTTGCGGACTGTTAGGCTCGCAGGGGCAGAAAATGCTTCATTTTATTGCGTCATTTTTGGCGCAAAATTTTGTCATTTCCGGCGTCGTAGTTGACGCCGGAAGTTGTTTTCAGTTACGTCATTTTTTTGACACTTGTGTATTCAGACTTTTTTTGCGCCAAAAAATGTGGGCGTCGGTTTCGACGTCAGAGGATGTGGCGTCATACTTGGCGCCAAAAAATATGGGCGTTGTACTTCATTTACTCCTTCTCAAAGGTTTAAGAAATTGTACCCTGTGCCATCTGATAGATTAGAGTTTTGGGACAAAATCCCTAAAGTCGATGGGGCTCTCTCTACTCTTGCTAAACGTACTACTATTCCTATGGTGGATAGTACTTCCTTTAAGGATCCTTTAGATAGGAAGCTTGAATCCTTATTTATGTTCAGGTAATCTTCTTAGACCTGCTATTTCTTTGGCTGATGTTGCTGCAGCTTCCACTTTCTGGTTGGAGGCTTTAGCGCAACAAGTGTCAGACCATAATGCTTATAGCATTGTTAAACTTCTTCAACATGCTAATAACTTTATTTGTGATGCCATTTTTGATATCATTAGAATTGATGTCAGGTATATGTCTTTAGCTATTTTAGCTAGAAGAGCTTTATGGCTTAAATCTTGGAATGCAGATATGACTTCTAAGTCAACTTTGCTTTCTATTTCTTTCCAAGGTAATAAATTATTTGGTTCACAGTTGGATTCTATTATTTCGACTGTTACTGGGGGGAAAGGAACTTTTTTGCCTCAGGACAAAAAATCTAAAGGTAAATTCAGGGCTGCTAATCGTTTTCGTTCCTTTCGTCAGAATAAGGAACAGAAGCCTGACCCTTCCCCTAAAGGAACGGTTTCCGTTTGGAAACCTTCTCCAGTCTGGAATAAAATCAAGCCTTTTAGAAAGTCAAAACCAGCTCCCAAATCCGCATGAAGGTGCGGCCCTCATTCCAGCTCAGCTGGTAGGGGGCAGGTTACGATTTTTCAAAGAAATTTGGATCAATTTGATTCACAGTCTTTGGATTCAGAACATTGTTTCACAAGGGTACAGAATAGGTTTCAAGGTAAGACCACCTGTGAGAAGATATTTTCTCTCTCGCATTCCAGTAAACCCAGTGAAGGCTCAGGCATTTCTGAAATGTGTTTCAGATCTAGAGTTGGCTGGGGTAATTGTGCCAGTTCCAGTTCTGGAACGGGGTCTGGGGTTTTAATCAAATCTATTCATTGTACCAAAGAAGGAGAATTCCTTCAGACCAGTTCTGGATCTAAAAATATTGAATCGTTATGTAAGGATACCAACTTTCAAAATGGTGACTACAAGGACTATTCTGCCTTTTGTTCAGCAAGGGCATTATATGTCCACAATAGATTTACAGGATGCATATCTTCATATTCCAATTCATCCAAATCACTATCAGTTTCTGAGATTCTCTTTTCTAGACAAGCATTACCAGTTTGTTGCCCTTCTGTTTGGCCTAGCAACAGCTCCAAGGATCTTTGCAAAGGTTCTCGGTGCCCTTCTCTCAGGGTATTGCGGTATTTCCTTATTTGGACGATATCTTGGTACTTGCTCAGTCTTTACATTCTGCAGAATCTCATACGAATCAACTTGTGTTGTTTCTTCAAAGACATGGTTGGAGGATCAATTTACCAAAGAGTTCTTTGATTCCTCAGACAAACGTAACCTTTTTGGGCTTTCAAATAGAGTCAGTGTCCATGACTTTGTCTCTAACAGAAAAGAGACGTCTGAAGTTGGTTTCAGCCTGTCGAAACCTTCAGTCTCAATCGTTCCCTGCGGTAGCTTTGTGCATGGAAATTCTAGGTCTCATGACTGCTACATCGGACGCGATCCCCTTTGCTCGTTTTCACATGAGACCTCTTCAGCTTTCTATGCTGAACCAGTGGTGCAGGGATTATACAAAGATATCACAAATAATATCCTTAAATCCCAATGTTCGATCTTCTCTGACTTGGTGGTTGAATCACCATTGTCTAATTCAAGGGGCTTCTTTTGTTCGTCCAACCTGGACTGTAATCTCAACAGATGCGAGTCTTTCAGGTTAGGGAGCTGTATGGGGATCTCTGAGAGCGCAGGGGGTTTGGGAATCTCAGGAGGCGAGATTACCAATCAACATTTTGGAACTCCGTGCGATATTCAGAGCTCTTCAGTTCTGGCCTCTTCTGAAGAGAGAATCGTTTATTTGTTTTCAGACAGACAATGTCACAACCATGGCGTATGTCAATCATCAAGGTGGGACTCACAGTCCTCAAGCTATGAAAGAAGTATCTCGGATACTTGTATGGGCGGAATCCAGCTCCTGTCTAATCTCTGCGGTTCACATCCCAGGTGTAGACAATTGGGAAGCGGATTATCTCAGTCGCCAGACGTTACATCCGGGCGAATGGTCTCTTCACCCAGAGGTATTTCTTCAGATTGTTAAAATCTGGGGACTTCCAGAAATAGATCTGATGGCCTCTCATCTAAACAAGAAACTTCCAAGGTATCTGTCCAGATCCAGGGATCCTCAGGCGGAAGCAGTGGACGCGTTGTCACTTCCTTGGAATTATCATCCTGCCTATATCTTTCCGCCTCTAGTTCTTCTTCCAAAGGTGATTTCCAAAATTCTAATGGAACGTTCGTTTGTACTGCTGGTGGCTCCAGCACGGCCTCACAGGTTTTGGTATGCGGATCTCATTCAGATGGCCAGTTGCCAACCTTGGACACTTCCGTTAAGACCAGACCTTCTATCTCAAGGCCCTTTTTTCCATCAGGATCTCAAATCATTAAATTTGAAGGTATGGAAATTGAACGCTTGATTCTTAATCATAGAGGTTTCTCTGACTCCGTAATTAATACTATGTTACAGGCTCGTAAATCTGTGTCTAGGAAGATTTATTATCGAGTCTGGAAGACTTACATTTCTTGGTGTTCTTCTCATAAATTCTCTTGGCATTCTTTTAGAATTCCTAGAATTTTACAGTTTCTTCAGGATGGTTTGGATAAAGGTTTGTCTGCAAGTTCCTTGAAAGGACAAATCTCTGCTCTTTCTGTTCTTTTTCACAGAAAGATTGCTAATCTTCCTGATATTCATTGTTTTGTACAGGCTTTGGTTCGTATCAAACCTGTCATTAAGTCAATCTCTCCTCCTTGGAGTCTTAATTTGGTTCTGAGGGCTTTACAAGCTCCTCCGTTTGAACCTATGCATTCTCTGGATATTAAATTACTTTCTTGGAAAGTTCTGTTCCTTTTGGCCATCTCTTCTGCTAGAAGAGTTTCTGAGTTATCTGCTCTTTCTTGTGAATCTCCTTTTCTGATTTTTCATCAGGATAAGGCGGTGTTGCGGACTTCATTTCAATTTTTACCTAAGGTTGTGAATTCTAACATTAGTAGAGAAATTGTTGTTCCTTCATTGTGTCCTAATCCTAAGAATTCTCTAGAGAGATCTTTACATTCTTTGGATGTAGTAAGAGCCTTAAAATATTATGTTGAAGCTACTAAAGATTTTAGAAAGACTTCTAGTCTATTTGTTATCTTTTCTGGTTCCAGGAAAGGTCAGAAAGCTTCTGCCATTTCTTTGGCGTCTTGGTTAAAGTCTTTGATTCATCATGCTTATGTGGAGTCGGGTAAATCCCGCCTCAAAGGATTACAGCTCATTCTACTAGGTCAGTTTCTACTTCCTGGGCTTTTAGGAATGGAGCTTCTGTTGATCAGATTTGCAAAGCAGCAACTTGGTCTTCTTTGCATACTTTTACTAAATTCTACCATTTTGATGTTTTCTCTTCTTCTAAAGCAGTTTTTGGTAGAAAAGTACTTAAGGCAGCTGTTTCAGTTTGATTCTTCTGCTTATAATTTCAGTTTTTTTCATTATTAAGATTAAAACTTTTGATTTGGGTTGTGGATTATTTTTTTCTGCGGAATTGGCTGTCTTTATTTTATCCCTCCCTCTCTAGTGAACTTGGGTATCTGCTATCCCATACGTAACTAGCTCATGGACTCTTGCTAATTACATGAAAGAAAACATAATTTATGTAAGAACTTACCTGATAAATTCATTTCTTTCATATTAGCAAGAGTCCATGAGACCCACCCTTTTTGTGGTGGTTATGATTTTTTTTGGATAAAGCACAATTATTCCAATTCCTTATTTTTGATGCTTTCGCTCTTTTCTTATCACCCCACTTCTTGGCTATTCGTTAAACTGAATTGTGGGTGTGGTGAGGGGTGTATTTATAGGAATTTTGAGGTTTGGGAAACTTTGCCCCTCCTGGTAGGAATGTATATCCCATACGTCACTAGCTCATGGACTCTTGCTAATATGAAAGAAATGAATTTATCAGGTAAGTTCTTACATAAATTATGTTTTATCAGGTAAGCATAAATTCAGTTTTCTCTTGTAAATGTGTATCCAGTTCATCCATTACTTGTGGGATACCAATACCAAAGCTTTAGGACACAGATGAAGCGAGGGACAAGGCAGGAACTTAAACGGAAGGCACCACTGCCTGTAAGACCTTTCTCCCAAAAATAGCCTCCGAGGAAGCAAAAGAATAGAATTTGTCGAATTTATAAAAGGTATGAAGTGAAGACCAAGTCGCCGCCCATATGGAAGCTACTGCTCTAGTAGAATGAGCTGTAATTCTTTCAGGAGGCTGTTGGCCAGCAGTCTCATAAACTAAGCGGATTAAGCTTCTTAGCCAAAAAGAAAGAGAAGTTGCCGAAGCCTTTTGGCCTCTCCTCTGTCCAGAGTAGACAACAAACAAAGCAGATGTTTGCCGAAAATCCTTAGGAAGAAACCCAGGTTTGGTACGTAAAACTACCTTATCTGCATGGAAAATCAGATAAGGGGAATCACACTGTAAAGCAGATAACTCCGAAACTCTTCGAGCCAAGGAGATAGCTACTAAAAACAGAACTTTCCAAGATAAAAGTTTAATATCTATGGAGTGCAAAGGTTCAAACGGAACCCCTTGAAGAACTAAATTTAAACTCCATGGCGGAGCGACAGGTTTAAACACAGGCTTGATTCTAACCAAAGCCTGACAAAACGCCTGAACGTCTGGAACCTCAGCCAGACGTTTGTGCAAAAGAATAGACAGAGCAGAAATCTGTCCCTTTAAGGAACTAGCTGACAATCCCTTCTCCAATCCTTCTTGGAGAAAGGATAATATCCTAGGAATCCTGACCTTACTCCATGAGTAACCCTTGGATTCACACCAATGAAGATATTTACACCATATCTTATGATAGATTTTCCTGGTGACAGGCTTTCGAGCCTGAATTAAGGTATCAATGACCGACTCGGAAAAACCACGCTTTGATAAAATCAAGCGTTCAATCTCCAAGCAGTCAGACGTAGAGAAATTAGATTTGGATGTTTGAAGGGACCTTGAAGTAGAAGGTCCTGCCTCAGCGGCAGAGTCCATGGTGGAAAGGATGACATGTCCACCAGATCTGCATACCAAGTCCTGCGTGGCCATGCAGGAGCTATCAAAATCACAGAAGCTCTCTCCTGCTTGATCTTGGCAATCAGACGAGGGAGCAGAGGAAATGGTGGAAACACAAAAGCCAGGCTGAAGGACCAGGGCGCTGCTAGAGCATCTATCAGCGCTGCCTGGGGATCCCTTGACCTGGACCCGTAACGAGGAAGCTTGGCGTTCTGACGAGACGCCATGAGATCCAGTTCTGGTTTGCCCCATAGTTGAATCAGCTGGGCAAATACCTCCGGATGGAGCTCCCACTCCCCCGGATGAAAAGTCTGCTGACTTAGAAAATCCGCCTCCCAGTTCTCTACTCCTGGGATATGGATAGCTGAGAGATGGCAAGAGTGAACCTCTGCCCATAGAATTATCTTTGAAACCTCCAACATTGCCAGGGTGCTCCTTGTTCCCCCCTGATGGTTGATATAGGCTACAGTCGTGATGTTGTCCGACTGAAATCTGATGAACCTGACCGCAGCTAGCTGAGGCCAAGCCTGAAGAGCATTGAATATCGCTCTTAGTTCCAGAATGTTTATTTTAAGGAGGGCTTCCTCCTGAGTCCACGAACCCTGAGCCTTCAGGGAGTTCCAGACTACGCCCCAGCCCAGAAGGCTGGCATCTATCGTCACTATAGTCCATTCTGGCCTGCGAAGGTCATACCCTTGGACAGATGGCCCCGAGATAGCCACCAGAGAAGAGAATCCCTGGTCTCTTGATCCAGATTTATCCGAGGAGACAAATCTGTGTAGTCCCCATTCCACTGATTGAGCATGCAAAGTTGCACTGGTCTGAGATGTAGGCGGGCAAATGGAACTATGTCCATTGCCGCTACCATTAGGCCGATTACATCCATACACTGAGCCACTAACAGCCTAGAAATGGAATGAAGAGCGCGGCAGGAAGTTAGAAGTTTTGACAACCTGACCTCTGTCAGAATAATTTTCATTTCTACTGAATCTATCAGAGTTCCTAGGAAGGAAACTCTTGTGAGAGGGGATAGAGAACTCTTTTCTTCGTTCACCTTCCACCCGTGATACCTCAGGAATGCCAGAACAATGTCCGTATGGCACTTGGCGATTTGAAAAGTCGACGCCTGTATCAGAATGTCGTCTAGGTAAGGAGCCACCGCTATGCCTCGTGGCCTTAGAACCGCCAGTAGGGACCCTAGAACCTTCATAAAGATTCTTGGTGCCGTGGCTAACCCGAAGGAAAGAGCCACAAACTGGTAATGCCTGTCTAGGAAGGCGAACCTGAGGAACTGATGATGATCTCTGTGTATCGGAATGTGGAGATAAGCATCCTTTAAGTCCACGGTACTCATATATTGACCCTCCTGGATCATAGGTAGGATGGTTCGAATAGTCTCCATCTTGAAGGATGGGACCCTGAGAAATTTGTTTAGGATCTTGAGATCCAAGATTGATCTGAAAGTTCCCTCTTTTTTGGGAACTATAAACAGATTTGAATAGAAGCCCTGCCCCTGTTCCTCCCTTGGAACTGGGTGGATCACTCCCATAACCAGTAGGTCTTGAACGCAACGTAAGAATGCCTCTCTCTTTATCTGGTTTGCAGATAATTGTGAGAGATGAAATCTCCCCTTTGGAGATGAAGCTTTGAAGTCCAGAAGATATCCCTGGGAAAATCTCCAGAGCCCAGGGATCCTGGACGTCTCTTACCCAAGCCTGGGCGAAGAGAGAAAGTCTGCCCCCAACTAGATCCGGTCCCGGATCGGGGGCTACTCCTTCATGCTGTCTTAGAGGCAGCAGCAGGTTTTTTGGCCTGCTTCCCCTTGTTCCAAGCCTGGTTAGGTCTCCAGACTGGTTTGGACTGGGCAAAATTTCCCTCTTGTTTTGCATTAGAGGAAGTTGAAGCTGCGCCACTCTTGAAGTTTCGAAAGGAACGAAAATTAGTCTGTTTGGTCCTTAATTTGTTGGACCTATCCTGAGGAAGGGCGTGACCTTTTCCTCCAGTAATATCAGAAATGATCTCCTTCAGTCCAGGCCTGAATAGGGTCTGCCCTTTGAAGGGGATGTTGAGAAGCTTAGACTTTGAAGTAACGTCAGCTGACCAGGATTTAAGCCATAGCGCCCTACACACCTGAATGGCAAAACCTGAATTCTTAGCCGTTAGTTTGGTTAAATGAAAAACGGCGTCAGAAATAAAGGAATTAGCTAACTTAAGAGCTTTAATTCTGTCTAGAATATCATCTAACGGGGTCTCCACCTGTAGAGCCTTCTCAAGAGACTCGAACCAGAAAGCCGCTGCAGCAGTGACTGGGGCAATGCATGCAAGAGGCTGGAGAATAAAACCTTGTTGTATAAAGATTTTCTTAAGGAAACCCTCTAATTTTTTATCCATTGGATCTAGGAAAGCACAACTGTCCTCGACTGGGATAGTTGTGCGCTTAGCTAGGGTAGAGACTGCTCCCTACACCTTAGGGACCGTCTGCCACGAGTCCTGTGTTGCGGCATCAATGGAAAACATCTTTTTAAAAGCAGGAGGGGGAGAGAACGGTACACCTGGTCTATCCCATTCCTTAGTAATAATTTCTGAAAACCTCTTAGGGACTGGAAAAACGTCAGTGTAAACAGGCACTGCAAAGTATTTGTCCATTTTACACAATTTCTCTGGGACTACAATGGGGTCACAGTCATCCAGAGTCGCTAAAACCTCCCTAAGCAACAAGCAGAGGTGTTCAAGCTTAAATTTAAACGCTGTCATTTCAGAGTCAGACTGAAGTAACGCCTTCCCTGAATCAGAAATGTCACCAACAGATAGAAGTTCTCCTGCTTCGGCTTCTGCATGTTGTGAGGATATATCGGACATAGCTACTAAAGCGTCAGAAAGCTCTGTATTTGTTCTAGCCCCAGAGCTGTCTCGCTTTCCTTGTAACCCTGGCAGTTTGGCCAATACCTCTGTGAGGGTATGATTCATAACTGCCGCCATGTCTTGTAAGGTAAACACATTGGACGCGCCAGATGTACTTGGCGTCACTTGAGCGGGAGATATAGGTTCTGACACATGGGGAGAGCTAGGTGGTTTAACCTCCCTTTTGTCAGTCTGAGAAACCTCTAGTGATAAATCTTTAAAAGCCATAATATGGTCTGTATAACTTATAGAAAGGTCAGTACATTTGGTACACATTCTAAGAGGGGGTTCCACAATGGCTTCTAATCATAATGAACAAGGAGTTTCCTCTATGTCAGACATGTTTAACAGACTAGTAATGAGACCAGCAAGCTTGGAAAACACTTTAATAAATGTGAAACAGCAATTAAAGAAAAACGGTACTGTGCCTCTAAGAGAAAAAAACTACCACATAAACTGCAAAACAGTGTTAAAAAGTAGTAAACTCTACGAAATTTTTACAGTGTGTATAAGGGACTAAAGCAGCATTGCACCCACTTGCAAATCGATGATTAACCCCTTAGGCCCCAAACCGGATTTAAAAAATGTTAAAACCGTTAATAAACAGTCAAACACACGCTCCTACCTGCCCTTAAACACGATTTTTGCAGGAAAAAACCCTCTATAGTGGTCCTAGATGCCAGAGGACTCCTTTAGGGAAGCTGGATGTCTCAGTCTGAATATCAACTGCACATTTAGAGCGTGAAAATAGGCCCCTCCCACCATGCACTCGATGTCAGAGGGCCTTAAAAAAGTAGTCCTAGGAGTAATCTGACTAGCCATGTGGAAAACTAGGCCCCAAATAAAGATTTATCACCCTCAGTGAAAAAACGTTTTTCTATAAACCATGCAAACGTTTTAACACGAAGTAATATGAGTATTAACATGAATATTACCCTTTCTTGTAAGCATGATCCCAGTCGTTGTTAAATAACTGCATCAGGCTTACCTCAAATATACAAGGCTCTGTCAGCATTTTCTAGACCTTATCTCTCTAGAAATAAATATACTGAACATACCTCAAAGCATGTAATCTGCAAACCGTCCCCCCAACTGAAGTTTTCTTTCCATACTCTTCAGTTATGTGTGAGAACAGCAATGGACCTTAGTTACAAACCGCTAAGATCATCAATCTCCAGGCAGATTCTTCTTCCAATTTCTGCCTGAGAGTAAAACAGTACAAAGCCGGTACCGTTTAAAAATAACAAACTCTTGATTGAAGGTAAAAACTACACTAAGTCACCACATCTCTCTTACACTTCCTATCTTGTCGAGAGCTGCAAGAGAATGACTGGGGTGGCAGTTAGGGGAGGAGCTATATAGACAGCTCTGCTGTGGGTGTCCTCTTGCAACTTCCTGTTGGGAAGGAGAATATCCCACAAGTAATGGATGAACCCGTGGACTGGATACACCTTTACACGAGAAATGTGTATTATTATAACTGTAATGGTTATGCAAAACTAGGGAATGGGTAATAAAGGGATTATCTATCTTTTAAAACAACAAAAATTCTAGTGTTGACTGTCTCTTTAATAACAGGTTAGATATGAGCTAAACCATGAATCTCAAGATAATTATAAATTTTCCTATGAAACAAAACAGAGCAGAAATCTGTCCTTTCAGGGAACTGGCAGATAAACCCTTGTCCAAGCGATCCTGCAAAAACTGTAGTATCCTAAGAATTCTAAAAGAACACCAAGAAAAACCATGGTCTATACAACAAAAAATAATGGCTTTCCAGACTTTGTTAATTTTACTAGTCACAGACTTTCGAGCCTGAATTAAGGTTTCAATCACGGAATCAGAGAAACCCCTATGTCTTAGAACTAAACATTCAATTTCCATACCATCAGGTTCAGACACTTAAGAACAGGATGGAAAAGCAAATTTAATAATAGGAGGCCTAGCCCCAGGGACAGAGGAAAAACATAATTTATGTAAGAACTTACCTGATAAATTAATTTCTTTCATATTGGCAAGAGTCCATGAGCTAGTGACGTATGGGATATACAATCCTACCAGGAGGGGCAAAGTTTCCCAAACCTCAAAATGCCTATAAATACACCCCTCACCACACCCACAATTCAGTTTAACGAATAGCCAAGTAGTGGGGTGATAAAATAAGTATACAAAAAGAGGAACTGGAAATATTATTGCACTTTTATACAAAAAACATAACCACCATAAAAAAGGGTGGGCCTCATGGACTCTTGCCAATATGAAAGAAATTAATTTATCAGGCAAGTTCTTACATAAATTATGTTTTCTTTCATGTAATTGGCAAGAGTCCATGAGCTAGTGATGTATCGGATAGAAATACCCAAGATGTGGAAGACCACAGAAGAGTCACTAGAGGGAGGGATAAAATAAAAATAGCTTTTTCCGCTGAAAAATATTAAATCCACAAAAAAAAAAAAAGTCTTTCATAAATTTCACATAAATTACAAGAAAAAAACTTTAATCATAAGCAGAAGAATCAAACTAAGACAGCTGACTGAAGAACTTTTCTACCAGAGACTGCTTCAGAAGAGGCAAATACATCAAAATGGTAAAATTGAGTAAATGTATGCAAAGAAGACCAGGTTACTGCTTTGCAAATCTGATCAACCAAAGCTTCATTCTTAAAAGCCCAAGAAGTGGCGACTGATCTAGTAGAATGAGCTGTAATTCTCTGAGGTGGAGATTGCCCCGCCTCCAAATAAGCCTTGTGAATCAAAAGCTTTAACCAAGATGCCAAAGAAATGGCAGAGACTTTCTGACCTTTCCTAGGACCAGAAAAAAACAACAAATAGACTAGAAGTCTTCCTGAAATCTTTAGCAGCTTCAACATAATATTTCAAAGCTCTTACAACATCCAAAGAATGTAAAGATCTTTCAAGAGTATTGTTAGGATTAGGACACAAGGAAAGAACAACAATTTCCCTACTAATGTTGTTAGAATTACCTTAGGAAGAAATTTAAACGAAGTGTGCAAAATAGCCTTATCCTGATGGAAAATCAGAAAAGGAGACTCACAAGAAAGAGCAGACAATTCAGAAACTCTTCTAGCCGAAGAGATAGCCAAAAAGAACAACACTTTCCAAGAAAGTAGTTTAATATCCAAAGAATGCATAGGCTCAAAAGGAGGAGCCTGCAAAATCTTCAAAACCAAATTAAGACTCCAAGGAGGAGAGATTGATTTAATAACAGGCTTGATACGAACCAAAGAAGAGAGATTTGTCCCTTCAAAGTACTTGCAGACAAACCTTTATCCAAACCATCCTGAAGAAACTGTAAAATTCTAGGAATTTTAAAAGAATACCAAGAGAATTTATGAGAACACCATGAAATATAGGTTTTCCAAACCCAATAATAAATCTTGCTTGAAACAGACTTAAGAGCCTGTAGCATAGTATTAATCACTGAGTCAAAGAAACCTCTATGACTAAGCACTAAGCGTTCAATTTTCATACCTTCAAATTTAGCGATTTGAGATCCTGATGGAAAAACGGCCCTTGAGACAGAAGGTCTGGTCTTACAGGAAGGGGCCAAGGTTGGTAAGTTGACATCCAGACAAGATCCGCAAACCAAAATCTGTGAGGCCATGCTGGTGCTATCAGAAACACATGCAATTGTTCCATTATGATCTTGGAGATCACCCTTGGAATAATAGGCGGAAAGATGTAAGCAGGTTGGTATAGCCAAGGAACTGCTAACGCATCTACCATCTCCGCCTGAGGATCCCTGTACATGGAAAGATACCTGGGAAGTTTCTTGTTTAGATGGGACGCCATGAGATCTATTTCTGCAAGACCCCCCATCTGTACAATCTGACAAAATACATCTGGATGGAGAGACCACTCTCCTGGGTGTAAAGTCTGATGGCTGAGATAATCCGCTTCCCAATTGTCTACACCCGGGATATGTATTGCAGTAATTAGACAGCAGTTGAATTCTGCCCAAGAAAGTATTAAAGATACTTCTTTCATCGCTAAAGAGCTGAGAGTCCCACCCTGATGATTGACATATGCCACAGTTGTGATATTGTCTGTCTGAAAACAAATGAATGATTCTCTCTTTAGTAGAGGCCAAGCCTGAAGAGCCATGAAAATAGCACTGAGTTCTAAAATATTGATTGGTAACTTCGCCTCTTGAGGATTCCAAACCCCTTGTGCTGTCAGAGACCCCCAGACAGCTCCCAAACCTGTGAGACTTGCATCTGTTGAAATCAGTGTCCAGGAAGAACAAACAAAGGAGGCCCCTTGAACAATAAAGTGATGGTTTAACCACCAAGTCAAAAAGAGTTGAGTGTTGGGATTTAAGAATATCAATCGTGATATCAGAGTATAATTCCTGCCCCATTGATTCAGCATGCAAAGTTGCAGAGGTCTCGTATGAAAATGATCAAAGGGGATCGTGTCCGATACTGCAGTCATGAGACCTAAAACTTCTGTGCACATAGCCACTGAAGGGAATGATTGAGACTGAAGGTTTTGACAGGCAGAAACCAATTTCATTTGTCTCTTGTCTGTTAAAGACAGAGTCATGGACACTGAATCTATCTGGAAACCTAAAAAGGTGACCCTTGTCTGAGGAATCAAGAAACACTTTGGTAAATTGATCCTCCAACCATGTCTTTGAAGAAACAACACATGTTGATTCATGTGAGATTCTGCTAAATGAAAAGATTGAGCCAGTACCAAGATATCGTCCAAATATGGAAACACCGCAATACCCTGCTCTCTGATTACAGACAGAAGGGCACCTAGAACCTTGGAAAAGATTATTGGAGCTGTCGCTAGGCCAAATGGAAGATCGATAAATTGGTAATGCTTGTCTAGAAAAGAGAATCTCAGAAACCGATAGTTAAATAAATCGGATAAATCGGAATGTGAAGATATGCATCCTTTAAAGGGAAATACAACCTAATTTTTTTTTTCTTTCATGATTTAGATAGAACATAACATTTTAAACAACTTTCTAATTTACTTCTATTATCAAATTTTCTTGTTATCCTTTGTGGAAAAGCAGAAATGTAAGCTCAAGAGTGTGCACGTGTCTGCAGCACTATATAGCAGCAGTTTTGCAACAATGTTATACATTAGCAGGAGCACTGGATGGCAGCACTATTTCCTGTCATGTAGTGCTTCAGGCATGTGCACGCTACCTACCTAGGTATCTCTTCAACAAAGAACAACATGAGAATGAAAAAAAATTATTAGAAGTAAATTGGAATTTTTTTAAAAATGGTATCCTCTATCTGAATCATGAAAGAATTTTTTTGGGTTTAATGTCCTTTTAAGTCTATTGTGGACATATAATGACCTTGCTGAACAAAATACAGAATAGTCCTTATAGTCACCATTTTGAAAGTTGGGACCCTTACAAAGCGATTCAAAAATTTCAGATCCAGAACTGGTTTGAATAAATTTTCCTTCTTCGGGACAATGAATAGATTTGAATAAGAAACCCAAACCCTGTTCCAGAAGTGGAACTGGTACAATTACAGATCTGGAGCTTTCAGGGGTAACACACTTCAGAAAGGCCTGAGCTTTCGCAGGATTTGTTGGAATGTGAGAGAGAAAATTTTTTTCTCACAGGAGGTCTTATTCTGAAACCTATTCAATACCCTTGAGAGACAGCATAATTTATGTAAGAACTTACCTGATAAATTCATTTCTTTCGTATTAGCAAGAGTCCATGAGCTAGTGACGTATGGGATATACATTCCTACCAGGAGGGGCAAAGTTTCCCAAACCTCAAAATGCCTATAAATACACCCCACACCACACCCACAAATCAGTTTAACGAATAGCCAAGAAGTGGGGTGATAAGAAAAAAGCGCGAAAGCATAAAAAATAAGGAATTGGAATAATTGTGCTTTATACAAAAAAATCATAACCACCACTAAAAGGGCGGGCCTCATGGACTCTTGCTAATATGAAAGAAATGAATTTATCAGGTAAGTTCTTACATAAATTATGTTTTCTTTCATGTAATTAGCAAGAGTCCATGAGCTAGTGACATATGGGATAATGAATACCCAAGATGTGGATCTTCCACGCAAGAGTCACTAGAGAGGAAGGGATAAAATAAAGACAGCCAATTCCGCTGAAAAATAATCCACACCCAAAACAAAGTTTAAATCTTATAATGAAAAAAACTGAAATTATAAGCAGAAGAATCAAACTGAAACAGCTGCCTGAAGTACTTTTCTACCAAAAACTGCTTCAGAAGAAGAAAACACATCAAAATGGTAGAATTTAGTAAAAGTATGCAAAGAAGACCAAGTTGCTGCTTTGCAAATCTGATCAACCGAAGCTTCATTCTTAAATGCCCAGGAAGTAGAGACTGACCTAGTCGAATGGGCTGTAATCCTTTGAGGCGGAGTTCTACCCGACTCAACATAAGCATGATGAATCAAAGACTTTAACCAAGATGCCAAAGAAATGGCAGAAGCCTTCTGACCTTTCCTAGAACCAGAAAAGATAACAAATAGACTAGAAGTCTTTCGGAAATCTTTAGAAGCTTCAACATAATATTTCAAAGCTCTAACTACATCCAAAGAATGCAACGATCTTTCCTTAGAGTTCTTAGGATTAGGACACAATGAAGGAACCACAATTTCTCTACTAATGTTAGAATTCACAACCTTAGGTAAAAATTTAAATGAAGTTCGCAACACCGCCTTATCCTGATGAAAAATCAGAAAAGGAGACTCACAAGAAAGAGCAGATAATTCAGAAACTCTTCTAGCAGAAGAGATGGCCAAAAGAAACAAAACTTTCCAAGAAAGTAATTTAATATCCAGCGAATGCATAGGTTCAAACGGAGGAGCTTGAAGAGCCCCCAGAACCAAATTCAAACTCCAAGGAGGAGAAATTGACTTAATAACAGGTTTTATACGAACCAAAGCCTGTACAAAACAATGAATATCAGGAAGACTAGAAATCTTTCTGTGAAAAAAAACAGAAAGAGCAGAGATTCGTCCTTTCAAGGAACTTGCAGACAAACCTTTATCCAAACCATCCTGAAGAAACTGTAAAATTCTAGGAATTCTAAAAGAATGCCAAGAAAAATGATGAGAAGAACACCAAGAAATGTAAGTCTTCCAGACTCGATAATATATCTTTCTAGATACAGATTTACGAGCCTGTAACATAGTATTAATTACGGAGTCAGAGAAACCTCTATGACTGAGAATTAAGCGTTCAATCTCCATACCTTCAAATTTAAGGATTTGAGATCCTGATGGAAAAAAGGACCTTGCGATAGAAGGTCTGGTCTTAACGGAAGAGTCCACGGTTGGCAAGTAGCCATCCGGACAAGATCCGCATACCAAAACCTGTGAGGCCATGCTGGAGCCACCAGCAGAACAAACGAACGCTCCTTTAGAATCTTGGAAATCACTCTTGGAAGAAGAACTAGAGGCGGAAAGATATAAGCAGGATGATACTTCCAAGGAAGTGACAATGCATCCACTGCTTCCGCCTGAGGATCCCTGGATCTGGACAGATACCTGGGAAGCTTCTTGTTTAGATGAGAAGCCATCAGATCTATTTCTGGAAGTCCCCACATTTGAACAATCTGAAGAAATACCTCTGGGTGAAGAGACCATTCGCCCGGATGTAACGTTTGGCGACTGAGATAATCCGCTT
Source organism: Bombina bombina (assembly GCF_027579735.1). Taxonomy (NCBI): domain Eukaryota; kingdom Metazoa; phylum Chordata; class Amphibia; order Anura; family Bombinatoridae; genus Bombina; species Bombina bombina. Next base: position 635,790,932 of record NC_069501.1, on the reverse strand, counting down.
CCCAATTGTCTATACCTGGGATATGAACCGCAGAAATTAGACAGGAGCTGGATTCCGCCCATACAAGTATTCAAGATACTTCTTTCATAGCCAGAGGACTGTGAGTCCCTCCTTGATGATTGACATATGCCACGGTTGTGACATTGTCCGTCTGGAAACAAATGAACGACTCTCTCTTTAGAAGAGGCCACGACTGAAGAGCTCTGAAAATTGCACGGAGTTCCAAAATGTTGATTGGTAATCTCGCCTCCTGAGATTCCCAAACCCCTTGTGCTGTCAGAGACCCCCATACAGCTCCCCAACCTGTCAGACTTGCATCTGTTGAGATCACAGTCCAGGTCGGAAGAACAAAAGAAGCCCCCTGAACTAAACGATGGTGGTCTGTCCACCACGTCAGAGAGTGTCATACAATCGGTTTTAAAGATATTAATTGAGATATCTTTGTATAATCCCTGCACCACTGGTTCAGCATACAGGGCTGAAGAGGTCGCATGTTAAAACGAGCAAAGGGGATCGCGTCCGATGCAGCAGTCATAAGACCTAGAATTTCCATGCATAAGGCTATCGAAGGGAATGATTGAGACTGAAGGTTTCGACAAGCTGAAACCAATTTCAGACGTCTCTTGTCCGTCAGAGACAGAGTCATGGACACTGAATCTATCTGGAAACCTAAAAAGGTTACCCTTGTCTGAGGAATCAACGAACTCTTTGGTAAATTGATCCTCCAACCATGTTCTAGAAGAAACGATACAAGTCGATTCGTATGAGATTCTGCTAAATGTGAAGACTGAGCAAGTACCAAGATATCGTCCAAATAAGGAAATACCACAATACCCTGTTCTCTGATTACAGATAGAAGGGCACCGAGAACCTTTGTAAAAATCCTTGGAGCTGTTGCTAGGCCAAACGGCAGAGCCACAAACTGGTAATGCTTGTCTAGGAAAGAGAATCTCAGAAACTGATAGTGATCTGGATGAATCGGAATATGCAGATATGCATCTAGTAAATCTATTGTGGACATATAATGCCCTTGCTGAACAAAAGGCAGAATAGTCCTTATAGTTACCATTTTGAATGTTGGTATCCTTACATAACGATTCAATATTTTTAAATCCAGAACTGGTCTGAAGGAATTCTCCTTCTTTGGTACAATGAAGAGATTTGAGTAAAACCCCAGCCCCTGTTCCAGAACTGGAACTGGCATAATTACTCCAGCCAACTCTAGATCTGAAACGCATTTCAGAAATGCTTGAGCCTTCACTGGATTTATTGGGACACGGGAAAGAAAAAATCTTCTTGCAGGAGGCCTTATCTTGAAGCCTATTCTGTACCCTTGTGAAACAATTTTCTGAATCCAAAGATTGTGAATCGAATTAATCCAAATTTCTTTGAAAAAATCGTAATCTGCCCCCTACCAGCTGGGCTGGAATGAGGGCCACACCTTCATGTGGACTTGGGAGCTGGCTTTGGCTTTCTAAAAGGCTTGGATTTATTCCAGACTGGAGATGGTTTCCAAACTGATACCGCTCCTGTAGGGGAAGGATCAGGCTTTTGTTCCTTATTGTGACGAAAGGAACGAAAACGATTAGCAGACCTAAATTTACCTTTAGATTTTTTATCCTGTGGTAAAAAAGTTCCTTTCCCCCCAGTAACAGTTGAAATAATAGAATCCAACTGGGAACCAAACAATATATTACCCTGGAAAGAAAGGGAAAGCAAAGTTGACTTAGAAGACATATCAGCATTCCAAGTTTTAAGCCATAAAGCTCTTCTAGCTAAAATAGCTAAAGACATATACCTGACATCAACCCTAATGATATCAAAGATGGCATCACAAATAAAATTATTAGCATGTTTAAGAAGATTAACAATGCTATGAGAAATATGATCTGTTACTTGTTGTGCTAAAGCTTCCAACCAGAAAGTTGAAGCTGCAGCAACATCCGCCGAAGATATAGCAGGTCTAAGAAGATTACCTGAACATAAGTAAGCTTTTCTTAGAAAGGATTCAATTTTCCTATCTAAAGGATCCTTAAAGGAAGTACTATCTGCCGTAGGAATAGTAGTACGTTTAGCAAGAGTAGAGATAGCCCCATCAACCTTAGGGATTTTGTCCCAAAACTCTAATCTATCAGATGGCACAGGATATAATTGCTTAAACCGTTTAGAAGGAGTAAATGAATTACCCAAATTATTCCATTCCCTGGAAATTGCTTCAGAAATAGCATCAGGGACGGGAAAAACCTCTGGAATAACTACAGGAGGTTTAAAAACCGTATTCAAACGTTTAGATTTAGTATCAAGAGGACCAGATTCCTCTATTTCTAATGCAATTAAGACTTCTTTAAGCAAAGAACGAATAAATAACATTTTAAATAAATATGAAGATTTATCAGTATCAACCTCTGAAACAGAATCCTCTGAACCAGAAGAATCATTATCAGAATGATGATGTTCATTTAAAAATTCATCTGAAAAATGAGAAGTTTTAAAAGACCTTTTACGTTTACTAGAAGGAGGAATAACAGACATAGCCTTCTTAAAAGATTTAGAAACAAAATCTCTTGTGTTAACAGGAACACCCTGAATATTAGATGTTGATGGAACAGCAACAGGTAATGGAACATTACTAAAGGAAATATTATCTGCATTAACAAGTTTGTCATGACATTCATGACAAACAACAGCCGGAGGAACAGTTACCACAAGTTTACAACAAATACACTTAACTTTGGTAGATCCAGCATCAGGCAGCAATTTTCCAGAAGTATCTTCTGATTCAGGGTCAATCTGAGACATCTTGCAATATGTAATAGAAAAAACAACATATAAAGCAAAATTGATCAAATTCCTTAAAAGACAGTTTCAGGAATGGGAAAAAATGCCAATGAACAAGCCTCTAGCAACCAGAAGCAAATAAACAATGAGACTTAAATAATGTGGAGACAATAATGACGCCCATATTTTTTAGCGCCAAAAAAGACGCCCACATTATTTGGCGCCTAAATGCTTTAAGCGCCAAAAATGATGCCACATCCGCTGACGCCGACATTTTTGGCGCAAAAACGTCAAAAAAATTACGCAACTTCCGGCGACAAGTATGACGCCGGAAATGACAAAGAAAATTTTTGCGCCAAAAAAGTCAGCGCCAAGAATGACGCAATAAAATGAAGCATTTTCAGCCCCCGCGAGCCTAACAGCCCACAGGAAAAAAAGTCAAATTTTAAGGTAAGAAAAAATGATTATTCAAATGCATTATCCCAAATAATGAAACTGACTGTCTGAAATAAGGAATGTTGAACATCCTGAATCAAGGCAAATAAATGTTTAAACACATATATTTAGAACTTTATATAAAAGTGCCCAACCATAGCTTAGAGTGTCACAAAAATAAGACTTACCCCAGGACACTCATCTACATGTAGTAGAAAGCCAAACCAGTACTGAAACGAGAATCAGTAGAGGTAATGGTATATATAAGAGTATATAGTCGATCTGAAAAGGGAGGTAAGAGATGAATCTCTACGACCGATAACAGAGAACCTATGAAAAAGACCCCGTAGAAGGAGATCATTGAATTCAAATAGGCAATACTCTCTTCACATCCCTCTGACATTCACTGCACACTGAGAGGAAAACTGGGCTCCAGCCTGCTGCGAAGCGCATATCAACGAAGAATCTAGCACAAACTTACTTCACCACCTCCATGGGAGGCAAAGTTTGTAAAACTGATTTGTGGGTGTGGTGAGGGGTGTATTTATAGGCATTTTGAGGTTTGGGAAACTTTGCCCCTCCTGGTAGGAATGTATATCCCATACGTCACTAGCTCATGGACTCTTGCTAATTACATGAAAGAAAATATTCTAAATCCAATCATTCTGAATGGAACCTGCCCAAAGGTCTTGAAATAATTTCAATCTGCCCCCCACCAGTAGAACTGGACTGAGGGCCGCACCTTCAAGCAGTTTTGGGGGCTGGCTTTGGTTTCTTAAAAGGCTTGGATTTATTCCAACTCTAAGATGGCTTCCAATTTGAACCAGAGTCTTTAGGGGAAGGAGTGGTTTTCTGTTCTCTATTCTGACGAAAAGAACGAAACCGATTAGAAGCTCTAGCTTCACCCTTAGATTTCTTAACTGGGGCAAAAAAGCTCCCTTCCCCCCCAGTAATAGTGGAAATAATAAAATCCAACTGAGAACCAAACAAATTATTACCTTGAAATAATAGTGATAGTAACCTAGATTTAGATACCATGTCAGCATTCCATGACTTGAGCCATGAAGCTCTTCTAGATAAAATAGCCAAAGACATTTTTAACATCAATCTTAATGATATCAAAAATAGCATCAAAGAGAAAATTATTAGCATATTGAAGCAAACGAACAATGCTAGACAAATCAGAATCCTTTTCCCCGTTGTGCTAAGCTATCCAACCAAAATGTTGATGCAGCCGCAACATCAGCCATAGAAATGGCAGGCCTGAGAATATAGCCAAAATGTAAATAAGCTTTCGTAAGATAAGATTCAATTTTCCTATCTAAAGGAAACTTAAAGGAAGTACTATCTTCCATAAGAATAGTAGTACGCTTGGCAAGAGTAGAAATAGCCCCATCAACCTTAGGGACTTTTCCCCAAAACTCTAAATTAGCCACTGGCAAAGGGTACGACCTTTTAAACCTAGAAGAAGGAATAAAAGAAGTACTAGGCTTAGACCATTCCTTAGCAATCAGATCAGAAATAGCATCAGGAACAGGAAAAACATCAGGAGTAATCACAGGAGGTTTATAAACAGAATTTAAATGTTTACTGGATTTGTTATCAAGAGGACCAGACTACTCAATAGCAAAAGTAATCAATACTTCTTTCAACAAAGAATCTTAAAAAGATAAGTTGATTTATCAATGTCAATGTCTGAAGCAGGATCTTCTGAGTCAGAGAGATCCTCATCAGAAGTGGATATATCAGTATGTTGTCAGTCACTACAAAATTCATCAGTATCATGAGAAGTTTTAAAAGATCTTTTACGTTTATTAGAAGGCGGAATAGCAGACATAGCCTTCTGTATCGCATCAGCAATATTTTTCATATCAACAGGGATATCATGTACATTAGATGTTGAAGGAGCAACAGATACTGTACTAGGAGAAACATTTTCTGCATGCAAAAGCTTATCATGACAACTGTTACATACTACAGCTGGAGATATAATCTCAGCTAACTTACAACAGATACACTTAGCTTCGGAAGAACTGTGTTCAGGCAGCGGGGTTCCTACAGCAGCTTCTGAGACAGGATCAAATTGTGACCTCTTGTAAAATGTAAAAGAAAAAAAAATAAAATTTAACAACAAAATATCTTATTTCCTCATATAGCAGTTTCAGGAATAGGAAAATATGCAAATGCTAAAATAGGCAAAAAAGCAAATAGAATAGCCCTGTGAGCAAAGAAAGCAAAAATAATATAGGAAGTGGGGTAAAATAAAACAAATTTTTTTTGGCACCAACTATGACTCACAACTCAAAAGGAAGTATACATTTTTTTTGCCGCCAACAAACATCCGGAAATGACACAACTTGTGTCATAACAGACGCAACTTCACGCCAAACAACCTGGCGTCAACTAAGATGCAGGAAATGATGAACTTACGACATCATAGATGCACATTCGCGCCAAAAAAATCTCACGCCAAGAATGATGCAATAAATAACAGCATTTTGCGCCCTCGCGAGCCTAAATTTGCCCGCAAATTTTTAAAGAAACAAGTCAAATTGGAAAAAAGATAAGAAAATATTTAAAAAAAATAATAATTTCCTAAAACATGATACTGAAACTGCTAGAATACTAAGGGAAATATACATAGACATAGAATACAAAGGGAAATATACATAGACCTGACTCATGGCAAATATAAGTAAACACATATATGTAGAACTTTATATAAAAAGAAAATTTATGCTTACCTGATAAATTTATTTCTTTTTTGACACGATGAGTCCACGGATCATCTCAATTACTAATGGGATATTCGCCTCCTGGTCAGCAGGAGGAGGCAAAGAGCACTACAGCAGAGCTGTTAAATAGATCCTCCCTTCCCTTCCCTCCCACTCCAGTTATCCAACCGAAGTTAGGAAGAGAAAGGAAAAGCCAAGGTGCAAAGGTGTCTGAAGTTTACAATAACCCACAACCTGTCTAAAAGAACAGGGCGGGCCGTGGACTCGTGTCAAAAAATAAATAAATAAATTTATCAGGTAAGCATAAATTTTCTTTTCTTTTTTAAGACACGATGAGTCAACGGATCATCTTAATTACTAATGGGATTCAATACCAAAGCTAGAGTACACAGATGATATGGGAGGGACAAGACAGGGAACCTAAATGAAAGGCACCACTGCTTGAAGAACCTTTCTCCCAAAGGTGACCTCAGCCAAGACAAAAGTCAAACTTATAAAACCTTGAAAGAGTGTGGAGAGAGAACCAAGTTGCAGCCTTGCAAATCTGTTCCACAGAAACTTCATTTTTGAACGCCCATGAGGAAGCAACAGCCCTCATGGAATGAACCGTAACTCTCTCTGGGGGCTGTGGTCCAGCAGACCCATATGCCAAACGTAAGATACTCTTCAGCCAAAAAGAAAGAAGTAGCCATAGCCTTCTGTCCCTTGCGGTTTCCTGAGAAAACCACAAACAAAGAAGAAGATTGACGACAGTCCTTAGTTGCCTGCAGATAAAACTTTAAAGTATGGACCACGTCCAAATTGAGCAGAAGTCTATCCTTCTGAGAAAAAGGATTAGGACACAAGAAAAAAATAATCTCCTGATTAATGTACCGATCAGAAACAACCTTAGGAAGCAATCCTAATGTAGTACGTAAACTACCTTAGCTGATGAAAATAAAATAAGATAAGGAGACTCATACTGAAATGCCGAGAGCTCAGACACTCTCCGAGCAGAAGAAAGGAAACAAGAAATAAAAACTTCCCAAGATAACAACTCAATATCTAAAGGAAAGAATAAGCTCAAACGGAGCCCCATGAAGAACTATGAAAACTAAATTCAGACTCCATGGAGGAATAACTGGTATGAACACAAACCTGATCTTGACCAAGGCCTGACAAAATGATTGTAAATCTGGGACATATACCAGACGCTGGTGTAACAAAATAGAGAAGACAGGGTTTTACCCTTTAGGGAACTTGACGATACATCTTCCTCCAAACCATCTTGGAGAAAAGATAACATTTTAGGAATCCTATCTATTCCATGAGTAGTCTATGGACTCACACCAATAGAGATATTTACGCCATATCTTCTGATAAATTTTCAAGCCTGAATCATGGTCACAATGACCGAGTCAGAACAACCCCGCTTGGATAATAAGTGTTCAATCTCCAAGCAGCCAGATTCAGCTAAACCAGATTTGGGTGAAGGAGGGGCCTGTGAATTAGAAAGTCCTTCCTCAACGGAAGACTCCAAGATGGCAGAGATGACATGTCCACCAGATCTGCATACCAGATTGTACAAGGCGAAGTCGGTGTTATGAGGATCAGCGAAGCCCTCTCCTGCTGGATTCGAGCAATGGCCCGAGGAAGAAGAGCAAACGGAGGAAAAAGCTGGAGAACACTTCCGGATGGAGTTCCCACTCTCCTGGATGAAAGGACTGCCTGTGCAGGAATCCGCCTTCCCAAATGTTCCACCCCTGGAATGTATCTCGCCAACAGGCAGCAAGAATGGGCCTCCACCCACTGAATTATTTTGGATACCTCTGTCATCGCTAAGGAACTCCTCGTTCCTCCCTGATGATTGATGTAAGCCACTGACATCATTTTGAGCGACTGGAACCTGATAAACTGGACCGAGCCTAACTAAGGCCAGACCAGAAGAACATGGTAGATCGTGCTCAGCTCCAGAATGTTTATAGGAAGAAAAGACTCTGGCTGAGTCCAAACCGACTGAGCCCTTAGGGAGCCCCAGACCTCTCCCCATCCTAGAAGGCTGGCGTCTGTAGTCACAAATTCCCAAGATGGCCTGCGAAAGTGGGTTCCCTGGGAGAGATAATCCAGAGACAACCACCATTGAAGAGAAACCCTTGTCTCCTGCTCCAGTAGTATTCGAGGAGACATCTGTATAATCTCCGATCCATTGCCTGAGCATGCTTAACTGCAGAGGTCTGAGATGGAACCGAGCAAATGGGATAATGACCATTGCCGCCACCATCAGTCTGATCACCTCCATGCACTGAGCCACTGAAGGCCGAGGAGTGGACTGAATAACTAAACAAGTATCGACAATCTTCGATTTATTAATATTCTGTCAGAAAAATCTTAATTGATATGGAATCTACAATGGTTCCCAAGAAAGTTACCCTTGTGCATGGGGATAAGGAACTCCTTTCCAAATTTACCTTCCACCCGTAAGACCACAGGAAGGATAACACCAAGTCTGTGTGAAATCTGGCTAGCTGTAAGGATGGCGCCTGGACTAGAATGTCGTCCAGAGAGGACGCCACTGTAATGCCCCGTAACTGAAGCACCGCCAACAGTGCTCCCAGAGCCTTTGTGAAAACACATAGTTGAGACAAGACCGAAAAGAAGAACCACGAACTGGAAGCATTTGTCCAACTTGTGAATGGCACAGGAAGGTACGCGTCCTTTAAATCCATTGTTGTCATAAATTGACCCTCTTGGATCAAGGAAAGAATGGAACGAATAATTGCCATCTTGAAAGACGGTACACCAAGAAAATCTGTTTAGACTCTTGAGATCTCAAAAGTGGAATGAAGGTTCCCTCTTTTATGGGAACCACAAACCGGTTGGTATAAAAAAAAAACAGACCCAGTACCTGTATTGGAACTCTGAAGGTTCCCTCTCTTTTGTGGAACAATCATTCCCAGGTCTGAGATGTCTCTTACGCAGTGTAAAAACGCCTCTCCCTTTGTCTGATCTGCAGATAATCTTGAAAGTAAAAACCTACCTCAGGGAGGAAAACTCTTGAGCTCCAATTTGAATCCCTGGGACACTACTTTCTATTGCCCAGGGATTCTGAACATCTCGAACCCAAGCCTGAGCGAAGACTGAAAGTCTGCCCCCTACAAGATCCGATCCCGGATTGGGGGCATGTCCTTCATGCTGTCTTTGATTCAACAGCAGGCTATTTGGATATCTTTTCTTCTTTTTTTTTTTTTTTATAAAGAGTTTTTATTAATGAAACTGAAAACTTACAACACAATGAGGCTACATTAGCGAACAATCAGTAGTGATACATTGTATTAATATCATCTTCATAAATACAATTACATAAGTAATCTACATTCAATGGTCAGCTTTCCTTCTATTTAGAACGAACACCCATCAAATTATTTTGTTGCATGTATGTATTCTTCCCAAATAAATTTAATATTAAAGTACTCCTCTAGCTTATGGAGTTTGTAGTAGTGATATTTTTCAAGGGACAACACCAAACTAACATATTCCTTCCATTCTCCCTTTAGTGGTATAGATTCTTTCTTCCATAATCGGGGAATTAGTTGTTTCGCACAGTTTAACATGATGTATAATAGTGTAGTCCTCAGTTTACAATTCAATTTAACTGGCTTGTGGAATAAGCATATCAGAGGATCTAGAGGTAGGGTGATATGTATTACTTTACTTATTTCACTAATTATATCCTGCCAATAATCATTTATCTTGGGACAGCCCCACCATATGTGTGTAAGCGAGCCTACTTGACCACAGCCTCTACCACAGTTGGCATTTGCCATGGGGTATATTTGTGCTAGTCTTTGGGGCGTGTAATACCATCTACTGAGAAGTTTCATATTTGTCTCCCGGAATCTCACTGAGGATCTCGAGGAGTTCATCTTAGAGATGATATCTAACCACTCCTTTTCAGAAGGCTTAGAATTTAGCTCTTCTTCCCATTTTTGTGTATATGTGGGAAGTGTGCGAGATGTTCCTTGTGTTAGTAGTTTGTATGTGGTGGACAGATATCCCCTAGATATTATTGTCGTGTAGCAAAGGGATTCAAATGGGGTTAATGCCCTGCACAGTTTGCTTTTCTCGGAGTGTGAGCTAATTTTGTGAGCTAGCTGATGATATTTAAACCAGTGGTCAAGATGTGTTATGCCTAGATTAAGCAATTCTGTCTGTGTGCGTAATCTACCATTGTCGAGTAATGTATGAAAGGGTAGCAGTGTGTGCATGGAGCATGTCGCACTTGAGTTGGTATTTTTCTCCCCTTTCACTAAAGTTGGTGTAAGTGGGGAAGGATTAGAAGAGAGTTTGCTGTCCTTTTTGAGCATTCTGTCCCATTGTTTGAGTGTTTCGGAAGTGAGCCACGAAGGTGTAAGTAACGTTTTCCGTTGTGCTCCCGTCTCCCAGCATATACTACCGAGGTTTGTGTAATTGGCCATTTCTCTTTCTAACGCTACCCATTCTCTTTCTTTCTAACGCTACCCATTCTTTATCATTTTCGTCCTTACACCAATTAATGCGTAAATATTTAATTCTATGGGCTTACATTGGGGGGAATAGAATCGGGGTGTACCTTGTAAAGGCTTCCTATAGATCTGATCGCCCATATGAACACTTTACCATAACCTGAACTGTGCTTAGAGGGAAGGATCGCCCCTTTCAAACCTAGGAATGTAATTGTACAATAATTAACCTCAATGTTTACAAAACAAACTAATAATATAACAGTGAAAACAGTAACAAGTAAAATTCAAACAGTCATTCTCCAAAATTCTAAATTAGAAAATTGAAAATAATAACACAATACTTAGGGGTCTTGTATAGGGTGACCTTTGAGTCTAAGTATCATTTATACTTAAGGCTTTAACTGGTAGTTTTTAGGGTTGCTATGTAACGGGTATGAGAAATACAAATAAACATTATACAGATTTAAATAAAAGTGAGGCCTTATATTGGGTGGTACTATTTTTACCTCTAGAGGTAAGGCCTGAACATTATCTAATATAGAGTCTGTAAATATACTTAAATCATCAGATGACACATATTCATATCTATAGTTACGGGTCCTCAGGTTCCGATTCAGAGTCTTCATCTTCTGAAGGGACTTGAGTTGTATGTTTAGATATTCTCTGTTCTTTCGGAACCCCTTGTGAATTGGATGTTGCTTTCCCTCTCTTTTTGCGTGAAGAGGCAATGTCCCATGACTTTTCTTGTGATTTTCCTTGTGATCTCGGGTTTTCTTTATCCTGATTTTTGTGTGTTACCTCCATAGCAGGAGGGTCTAAGTCCAGCAACCTGCAAAATTGTTCCACTTCCGATGGACTGGAACAGAAGACTCTTTTGTTGTTGTGTAGAACCAGCAGCTGGAAAGGAAATCCCCATCTATAAGGGATTTTTTTTATTTCTCAGGAGTGTGGTTAAAGGTGATAATTCCTTCCGTCTCTGTAAAGTCCTTACTGCCAAGTCAGCATAAAACTGTATGACGACTCCTCTAAACCTCACTGGTTGTTTCTTTCTGGAGGCAGCCATGATATTCTCCTTTTCCAGGAATATTTTGAATTTAATTATAATGTCCCGTGGGGGAGCAGTGTCCGGGGGTTTCGGTCTGAGGGCTCTATGTGCTCGAACCCACTGTATGTTAGCAGCATTTGAGTCATTTAACAGATGTGTGAACAAGGCGGGCAAATACACAGGTAGATCTTTTGGGAGTACTGATTCAGGGACCCCTCTAAGCCTGATATTTTTCCTCCTTCCCCTGTTCTCAAGGTCCTCTAATTTATCTTGTAGGGATGTAATCAATTCCGCCTGCTGTCCGACTGTGTCTTGTATGGTTGTGAGATCCTCTCTCATGATGTCTCCCTGATCCTCCAATGCTTCTACCCTGAAGCCTAGGGTGTGCATATCCTGCTTAAGCTCTTGTAATTCCTCCCTTATACAGGTTCTGACTACTTTAGCTATATCTTGTGTTGAGGCAAGAGAAGATAAAATGTGAGATGGTATTGAAGTTTGACTTGTGTCCATGTTTTCTGATACTTGGAGGGGAAATTCACTTGGAGAAGATGGTGTACTGGGGGTTACTTGGCGCTTTTGTGTTTTCTGGTCAGTGTTAAAAAATGCACTGACAGACTGGCTTTTGTTTAAGGGAGTGCGGGAGCTTTTGGGAGGTTTAATATTCTTTTTTGTAGCCATCCTCACATGTATGTCCGTATTAGGCTCAGGCCTATATAAGGTCAAGTCCAGTGTGTTATTAAAAGTTCTTGTAGGTATGTACAAATGGAGCTCTAGTTGGGGGATTTAACCTTTTACTCTGTTGTGAGTACTGCTGTATCCCCACACTTTACAAACTTATGTCTGCTTTGTGATGTTTATATTGATCCACTCGTTGCGCCCCCAGTTCCGTTTTTCATTTAAAATCTGATTGTAGCTGTAGAATCTATCCCCTCCAACTTTCTCCCCACAACGGGTGTGTACTTCTATGTGTCTCTGTGCTCACCCATTAAGAAGTTGATCCTCTCATTTGTACCTCCGTGTAACTTTGCCGGCTCCGTTGTGGTGCAGCTCCTATCTTTTCAGCTAAACAGCATGGCCTCTACTGTATTCTTCTGCTGGCTCCGTACCTGAATTTTGCGCTGCGGATCTGAAAACTGAGGGTACTGTTAGAGTCCCCAAAGCATCCGGTACCTGATCCATTAACTTGCAGCACTCTATGCCTTCATAAGACCCATATGGATCTTTCTATCTCTGGTCCTCTTCACAGAGCTCAGGGCTTAAGCTGCCATCTTAGCTGCGGCCGGCTTTTTTTTTTTTTTAAAAAAAGGATAATTTTTCCATCAAGCCAGGTTCCAGCAAGGTCTTCCCCTTGTAATGAAACTTGAAAAGCTTAGACTTAGAGCATACATCCGTAGAACAAGACTAACCATAAAGCTCTGTGAGCTGGAACAGAGAAACCTATGCTCCCCTTATGACAACTTGAAGGGAAGAATTTTAAACAAAGGAATTAGCCAAATTGAAAGCCTTTATCCTATCCTGGATTTTATCCAGGGGAGTTTCTGACTTAAGAGCATCAGACAATGCATTAAACCAATATGCCGTCGCATTAGTGACGGTAGTAAGCACATAGCTGGATGCCATTGTAAGCTCTGGTGTAATCCCTTTTCTAATTTCCGTCCATAGGACCTTTGAAAAATCCAATTATCCTCAAATGGCATAGTAGTTCTCTTAGCTAAACTGGAAACTACTCCTTCCACCCTAGGGGATGTTTGCCCAGCCTCCTTAGCCGAGTCGGCTATGTGAAAAAATCTCTTTAAATATAGGGAATGCGGTCTTTTCCATTCCTTATAACTTACTGGACGCACTAGGATAGATTTACACCGGTAGTGCCAGAATCGTCCAGGGTAGTTAAATCCTCCTAAAGTACTCAATGGAGGTGTTACTGCTAAAGAACAACAACCTCAGGATCAAATAAAGGTATTAGTCATCTGAGACTGAGAATGTTCTCTCATATAATACCAAAGTATCTTCCTCTAACAGGGAAGAACCATTCGGAATAGCAACTTCTAAATCCATCGCCTTAGACGATTGAAAATAATTCCTCTAATAATGTTTTCTTCCACTTGGAAAAAATATATAATGCATGAGATGCAGAGTAACTCCGGACGGAGTGTGTGAGGAAGCACAGGGCACTGCATGTAGGCCATAACATTTTGTGGGCACTATAGGAGAAATTTGTGGCATAAAATGATCATTGTCAACAGACTCCTGAACAGCAAACGCCTTAAAAGGAAAAGGTTCAGAAAAAGAGTGAAATCTTTTAATAAAAATTGACACATAAACGTTACTGTCTCTTTAAATTTTAAAGTAACTATGTTATGTGTGCACTTGTTCCATTTTAGGATACAAGGCTGAATTAAGCAATAAACAGCTGAAATTAATTTAATAAAAGTAACCCCAAAAAACATTACTGCCTCTTTAAATTTTAAAATTAACTTATCTTATGTGTGCACTTGTTTCATTTTAAGATACAGGGCTGAATTAAGCAATAAACAGCTGAAAGTTATTTAATAAAAATAACCCCCAAAAAACGTTACTGTCTCTAATATTAAAAGTAACTTTATTTTATATGTGCACTTGTTCCATTTTAAGATACAGGGCTGAATTAAGCAAAAAAACAGCTGAAATTCATTTAATAAAAAGAACCCCAAAAAAAGTTACTGTCTCTTAATTTTAAAAGTAACTATTTTATTTCTGCAGAAAAAAAGGTTAGATATTGCAGACTAAACCCTTTTGAAACACAGTCCGGTGCAATACTGACACCTTAACGAGAGAAACACTCTCCACTAAATCTTCCAATACCAGGAAGAATAAACAAAGAGGTGCGCACTAAATTGGCGCCACACATAACTCCGCCCATCGTGGGCGTTAACAAAATCCTCTCCCGGTCGCCATCTCTTACTTAGAAAAAATAGACTTCGGGAGTATAATAACGGACTGAACAACTTCTAGTCCGAGAACAATAAACCAATGAATCATGCAGTCGCTTTACAAGACTAAACTAGCTAAACACTGAACTTGTTCAATCAAAGCACATTAATTATGGCTGTAAGAGATCTCCCGGTCGGCTACTATTAATCCGCCGGGAAATAAGAACGTAAGTCCCATGCATTGTCTCACACTGAGCTTATTCTGAAATACTGCTCAATGATTATGGCAAAACAACAATTGTTGCAATATGAGATCTCCCGGTCAGCTATTATCAAACCGACGGGAGATAAAAATACAAGTCACATGTATTGCCTCACACTGAGCTTTTTATCTGATGTATAGCTCCGCAGTGATGGCTTCGTTATGACTGAATGGCAATCTCACAAGTCCCATACATCAAGCCCCAGTGCCTGCGTTTAACTGTCCCAAAGTGTTCCCTAAATCTCTGAGGGAATCTATCTGTAAGCTTCGATGCACATCTTCCGTAGCTCCGGCCTCTCTGGTCGTGTATTCAGGGCTCTATAGTTAGTCGTCAAGGAGCCATGCATAAGTAATGGGTCTTGCGGGGCTTTTTCAATTAGGCGTAGGCAAAGCTCTTAAAATTTGCGCCAATATAAATTGTTAAAGATGTCTTGTATGTCAGCTTCCTCTGTAGCAGCCATTTTAGATACTAGGTGACGCAGGAACTTATATTATTTGTTCGAGTGATGCTGTATACTTATGTCCTTCTCTTAGGTCTGTCAAAGCTTAATGGTAGTAAATGCAGATATTCGGTTTAGTAATTTGATGTGTCCAACTGTAGCTAAATACCTCGGACTCCCGAGGGGGATGAGACTGCCTATTTAGGTGCCGCCGCACTAGGCCTCTGTAGTCTGATTTCATGCTGCAGCTTCAAAAATACAGCTTAATTTGGTGATATAGTATGCTACTAAACAGTAGTTCAATACCGAATGTAAATTTGGGTAATTAGCTGTAGTAGGGTTCTCTGAGTCGGCGGATTAGGAGAAATTCAGCTGGAGCTCCAAAAAGTGTGACCGATCCAATCACTGTTCAGACACGCCCCCCTCAGTTTTTAATACTTGTTAAACTTCCTGAAGGTTTTGCTATTCCTGATGCTGTCTCTGACATGATTTCTAAGGAATGGTCTAAGCCAGGAAATTCATTTAACCCTTCTGCAAGGTTTAAGAAATTATATAATTTGCAGGCTTCTAACTTTGAATTATGTAAAGGGGCCTTTGTACCTCAGGATAAAAAAATCTAAGGGAAAATCTAAGGTTTTTAAC
Organism: Bombina bombina; assembly: GCF_027579735.1. Classification (NCBI taxonomy): domain Eukaryota; kingdom Metazoa; phylum Chordata; class Amphibia; order Anura; family Bombinatoridae; genus Bombina; species Bombina bombina. Next base: position 635,775,205 of record NC_069501.1, on the reverse strand, counting down.
GGTTTCTGTTCCTTTCGCCAGAATAAGGAACAAATGAGTAAAGTTTTCTCTGATCAAGTGAAACCAGTTTCATCCAGCATAGCGGGGAGGCTCTGGCAGACGACAACATCCACACCACAGGTCTCGGTGGGATTTTGGGGGTGACCCTTGGAAAACCGGGACTGTTGAAAGAGTGTCTCCAGAGCTTGCAGCCTCACTAGACTACTTTGAGTCTAAAAGTCACCCGTTGGAAATTGTCTTTGATAAAAACAAAAACTTACTTATACCAGATAACTTCATTAGGCCTAAACCTCCACGTCTGCCACTCCTTATATCATACTGGACTGCCTATATTATTGATGCGACACAAGACCACCAGGACTTTACTATAGCACGCATTGTTATGCTCACAAAATCTTGGGGCTAAGGACATTAGAATGAATACCAACAGAAAGTAGTAAAAGACTCTAACACAGTAGTATGTTCAAACACTGTTGGATTAGAATCAAACTTATTTACACGGAGTGGTTGATGTTCTTGTTTTTTTGTTGTAACATTATAATGTTTTATACCATATTTCTGTTTGCTGAATATTCTGACAGGGCAAAAAGAGATGTGTACATATACTAAGCACCATAGTGAATCCTGTCTTTATAGTATTATAATAAGGTGTCATAATATGCTCAGGTTGATATGTCCCATATATAATAAATATATGTTGACAGGGTTTGGCTGACATACTCTAGAGTTCACATAACTTTGTATTTGGACCTAGCGGCTCGCGACCGGAGCTGCTGTAAAAAAGACAAGCATGATATCACATAAGAGAAGCTGCCCTATGCCGGAATGCATTTAGTTAACTATTCATGTTGGGTCAAGCCCTTGCACTATATTAAGCACCTAATAGGATAATAAGACCTATAATATGTTCCATATGAAATAGTCTATTTCACAAAATGGTGACTAATTAGTTGGAAGTCCTGATCCCAGAAAGCCTACCTTATACTCCATACCATTTTATCACAGTAGGCTAGGAATTATAGATGTCAAGTACCCAGCATATATTACCTATAGAGTATAATTTTCAATAGAAAGTCACATGTTGAAATGTAAGAAATATTATAGATGTGTCTAGCTGTAGCTCTAGCATTGTTATTCTTTAGTTTATTATTCTACATATATTTAGAACAATGCAATTTTTTCTTTTCTTTTGTTTGCTTACACCAGTGCTCTATAATACCCCATGTTTGTGTACTGAATTTATATCTGGTCCAAGAGCGACCAATACTGTTATATTTTGGGGGGTAAAATGAGGACTTTATCATTTATTAGGGTTTGTACCAGAACTAACATATTATTGTAAAGTATAACATGTAACCTTATTACTCATCTGTATGCTTTTCTTATGTCCTCAATAAAAAATTTATTTAAAAAAAAAAAAAACACCTGAATTTAAAAGATTACAAGGTTTGTCCCCAGAAGCTTTAGGATTTCTAACCCCTAAAGTAATTAAGACTATTTAAAAGAGAATGAATATGTTAAACTTTAAACAAAAAAGTCGAAGCATCAGGCTCAACATCAGATGAAGATTGCTTATCCGCAGAAGAAACTTCACCTTCTGAAGACATAACAGTATCCCTGGCCCAGGGCACATAGTACTGGTCGAAGTAGAAACCTGTGCTGACCTTAAACGCTTGTTTACAGGGGGAAGAGCAGCAATAGCTTCAAATACTGCTGCTGTAATTAACTTTCTTAACTTAAGTTCCTCTGCTTTCTCCTGTAATGAAGAAACAGAAGGAGCATTATTACCCACAGAAAAAAACATTAGATTGGTTTGATTGCATTAACAAACTTAAAAATGAGTCACATAAATGAGCTAAGGAAGGTACTTCACTTTTCTACCAATAGGTGGGCTTACTGTTAGAAAGCTGATTAGGGGACTCAGTTTCTGGGGTAGAAATAGGAACCGAATCAGAAGCTCCAGTAAAGCATACAAATAATGCATAAAGTACTATAACACCCTAAAATAAGCTTTTGAGGAATGGAAAAACCTACCCCTTTCCTAAGTAGCTTAAATAATAATGCACGCAAAACCAAAATGTCAAAAAAGAGACTGAAGGAATGCAACATCCAAATAAGAGAAACATGCATGAAAACAATAGGCTGCTAAAAAAATAATACTTACCAATAAACACTCGTCCACCATCTAAGCAGCAGACAGCCAAACCAGTAATGAAACATATTAGTAGAGGTTATAGAATAAGAGTATATTGTAGATCCATAAAGGGAGGCAACAGACAAGTCCTGCGGCCGATATGGAAAGTTTATGAAGAAATTTCCATGAAGTGAATAAAAAAATCATAAACATTACCCCAAATACATCCCTCTGACAAGCACTACACACTGAGGGGAAACTGGGCCTCAAAATACACTGAAAACCCCTCTCTTTGAGCACAATGTACTCCTCTACACTCCAATTCCCAGATCCCTGAGGGGCATAATGGGTCTCATATTGGTCTGAGAACCCCTTTCAATCTCCATGTAGATCAGCATTTCAAGTTTCATCATCACTCCTTGCTGGAGTTAAAACATAATGTGAAACCCTGTCAACTATGAATCATAAGGATTTCATTTTGCAAATAAAAAAACTAAATTTATGCTTACCTGATAAATGTATTTCTTTTTTTTTTTTTTACACGAGTCCACGGATCATCTTAATTACTAATGGGATATTCACCTCCTGGTCAGCAGGAGGCGGCAAAGAGCACCACAGCAGAGCTGTTAAATAGCTACTCCCTTCCCTCCCACCCCAGTCATTCGACCGAAGTTAAGGAAGGAAAGAAAAAGCAAAGCTGCAGAGGTGTCTGAAGTTTATATAACCCAACGGTCTTACAAGAACAGGGTGGGCCGTGGACTCATCGTGTCAAAAAAGAAATAAATTTATCAGGTAAGCATAAATTTTGTTTTCTTTTTAATGACACGATGAGTCCACAGATCATCTTAATTACTAATGGGATTCAATACCAAAGCTAGAGTACACAGATGATACAGGAGGGACAAGACAGGGAACTTAAACGGAAGGCACCACTGCTTGAAGAACCTTTCTCCCAAAAACTGCCGAGGCAAAAGTATCAAATTTGTGGAACTTTGAAAAAGTGTGCTTTTAAATTTTAAAAGCGCAACTATTTTACTGCGCACTGTAAATTAAGGAAGAGTCAGGGTTTTTTCCCTGTTGTGTTTGCCATGTGCTGCTGGCAGCCATTTTACTCACCTCTCTTCCTGACTATGGTGCATTGTGGGGGATGCTGCTCAATTCCTGCACTTCCTTTTATGGCCAGAATGGTGTGCATCATCCATGTGAGACAGGATGCTGTCTCAGAATTGTGATGTCATCACTTATTATTTAAAGGGCCTCTGTTCAGTATGCTTTGCCTTTGCGTTGTCTCAGACCTGTTTGTGAGAGTTCCTGTGTATTTCCTGGCTGCCTGACGTCCTTCCTGGTTCCTGATCCCTGGCTTGTTCCTGATTCCGGCTCATCTGACTATTCGCTTTGGCTCCTGACTCGGCTCGTCTGACTACCAGCTCTGGTTTTGATTACTGGCTTGTTATTTGACTTGTGGACTTTTTATTATTTTTTGCTATTAATAAAGGTGTGATTATTTTTGCACTTCTCGTCTCAGTCTGATTCCTGGCACCCTGACAGGAAGTTAAACAGTTATTACCCCCCCCAGTCACCTCCACACCTCAGCAGCCCCGCTGAGACGCCTACCTTCCTAACAAGACCAGGAAGTTCCTCCTGCACAACGTACAATCTTGATAGGTGCCAGAAAAAGATTGATGCAGCACGGTCCTAGGAACGCATGTAATTAGTAGCTAACATGCGCTCCTAGATACACACAGACCGGAGACTCCTCTCTTGCAGCCCTGATGTCTTGCACTAAAGGTGCTAAAAGAGGCGCGCGCGGGAAAAACAGATCCACCCATCGTGGGCGTGACAACTTGAACGTCTTCTCCCGGGGAAAAAATTAACCCCAAGGAGAAGGAACCACCAAAGCCCTATATACATTTTATCACCAGTGACCCTGGGGAAACAGTAAACGTAATCCTCAAAGAGGCTATAGTCCCTCAGCTAATACGCTCTAAAGTGCTCCCCAGCGCTCAGACCAGCCCCAAAACACATTGCTGTCCAACACTTCCTCTTGCAGCTCATAAAAGATAGTGCCCCCTTAAAGTGAAAGCCCTTTATAAGATGAATAAGGTAGTAGCGTGTGCCCACTCTTTTCTGAGCTGATTTCCTGTCTGCCCCAGAAAAATAAAGAAGCACTTACCTCATATTACTGCCCGAAAGCAAGGCAGTTCACAGGTTTGAGAGGTCCTCTTCCTCACATCGACCTGTAGAAAAACACAGACTGAGTCATAGCCCTCAGACTAAAGGAAATTAGGGCAGTATTAAATATGGGAGGCGCAGCAAGAATTATGTCCCACAAGTTCCCATTACTCTAAAGCCACCAAAGCTCTACTGAAGAGACTACAGCTACACCCTAGGACAAAGCAGCACAATCCTGTACCACTTTAAAAATAATAAACTCTTGATTGAAGAATCTTTACTAACACCTCACTTTGCCACTTCCTAACACTAACACAGGCAAAGAGCTGACCAGGAGGTGAATATCCCATTAGTAATTAAGATGATCCGTGGACTCATTGTGTCATTAAAAAGAAATAAGACTCTTGGTATGTTTTCTTTTTTTTGCGTGCCTCCTAGTGGATTGGAGTTTAATCCTACAAGTGATGGGGGACTCCCACCACCCTTTGGGTACAGTAAGAAACAAACATAACTAACAGGTTTACAGTTCTATGTTCAATGTGTTATAACCAAAGAATCCAAAAGACATTGGTTTCAGAGGAGTAAAAAACTTTTAAAAAAAAATCCATGTTCAATATCAATGTCAGGAAAAGCCAACAGACCTCAGCAGTCTCAACGGCCTACATGGTTTGTGCTGCAGACTCGATAGTTCAATGGAATCCTGTTAAGTCTAAAATGTGTAAATCACAGAAACACCACAAGGAAGGCTTCATGAATAATTTATTTTCTTTTTAAGTAAAATCTTTTCATTTTGTTAACCACATTCTGTACAGTTATATTTATGGCACTTGGCAGCAAAAATATTTGTTCTTCATTTTGCATTCTAGTGGAGGAAGAGACATACAAACAAAATACATTTGGACCAATAACCATTTCAGTTGGGGAAAACAATATGTCCCCAAACAGTGAACCAGCTTTTGTAGAAAGTCCACATTTTCTCTAATACCTAGTTTTAAGTAGTTATAATGAATTCCTAATCAAAATCAAACTCTCACATCAACCTAACCAAAGTAATTAGACATACTCCTGCAAATAATTATTAGGTAACAATAACAGATAAAATGGAATTTATGCAAGCTATATAACTCAAGAGTAGACCACACACTGTAGGATTAACTATACACCAATTTCTTTTAAATTAAGAGGACTAATCTTTCATGTATTGGTTGAACTTAAACAAATTAAAATAAAACATCACTGATAAAAATAAGTAAAGTGAGCATCTGAGGATCCGTAGTGTTATTTGATTATGTATAAACTAATAAAAGCTTTAAATATAAAAAGGACACAGATGATTATAATTGCAGTATAATTGAGTATAACTAGCAAAGCAAGTTCTCACTGACTGCATTCCACAATAGCGATGCCAATACAACTTTACATTTTCTGAATTTTTGTCTCTGCAAAGTCCCTCCTACTTAATGACTTTTAAGTCTTGGGTTAGATAAACAACAAATTATGTGATATAAAAGGTGTAAAATCTGAGCTTGGAAAATTTGGAACCAGTGGTCAAGGTATATCATCCAATAAAAATTGTAACGGGGGGGGGGGGGGGGGGGGGGGAAAGAACAGCAGTTACCATAAATGATTCTGCTATACTACTATTCTAATCAACGTGTGTCCTATTTTAACACTAAGTTGACAAAGCAAAAAACAAACAAAAAACCCCACCTTTAATACATTTCATAACTTATATGAAAAAAGTGAGCACTACTTTTCATTTAAATTTACAGCCCTCTGAACTGTTAATGCTTTACGTTAGATTTAATAATAAATACGAATAAAACAATACTTGCATATAAATATAAAAAAAAATTACCATAGAAAACCAAGGATTAAGTTTGGAATCCTTTTCACCAGAGCATTAAAATGTTTTGAAACTCAAATGTACTTTTCATCTTAGATATGTTATAAGGCTTGACAAACAAATTACATATATTTAAAGGGACAGTATACGCCAAAAAGATAGATAATCCCTTATTTACCCATTCCCCAGTTTTGCACAGGCAATATGGTTATATTTATATACTTTTGACCTCTGTGATTACCTTGTATCTAAAGCCTCTGCAGACGACCCTCTTATCCCAAGGCTATTAATTTATTAGTGATTGACTTGCATTTTAGCCAATCAGTGCACAATGCTATCTATATGGCACAAATGCATTAACAGTGTCTTGTGAAAAGCTAATAAAAAAGCATGTGATATAAGGCTGTCTGTAGTGGCTTAGAAACAGCCAGAAATTTGGAGGTTTAAATGTTATAACGTATATTACTATAACAATGTGGTTGTGCAAAGCTGGGGAATGGGTAGTAAAGGTGTTATCTATCTTTTACAAACAATAACAATTTTGGTGTAGACTGTCCCTTAAATGACTTATCCTATTTAACAGAGGGTAAGCAATTTAATAGAGAGCAAGCAATTATTATTTTAAGTACCTCCAAAATAAATGTAAAATTAAATTAATTAAAATAGCCGACATACAGTTTTTTAAGTGGAATTAGCCCTTAGAAGAAACTGCATACATGAATTTTCTTTAAAAAAAGCGATGTGGTTAACTAATCACAAACTTTAATTTTGTTCAGATCCCACACTTCACAGTTTGGTTTTCTAGAAGCTCAACCTGTTCAATCTTTATAGGTTTCTAATACAATACTGCAAAATAAGTTATCAATCTAACAAAAAATATATCACAAACTGCAATTATAAAGGAGGGTGCAATATAAAATATTCAATACAATTTAAATATTTTTTGGCTACTTTTGTGACTAAAATTTGCTTCAAATAGGCTATTTTGGCCTTGCATTTAGCACTAAACTGTCAACAAGATATTTAAAGGAAAGCCAAGATGAGGCTCCATAACAAAACCGCAGTATTCTTGAGCACACGCACACTAAATAAAACCCTCCTGTATACTAGTATGTTCAAAAGCTGGTGACAAGGAGGGATATGCAAGAATGAGATGAACAAAAACAGTGGTTTTACTATGAAATCATATATTAACCAACTTTATTTGTTTGATTTTTGATACAAAATACTCATTCTTCCTGTCATTAATAGGATTCAAGATTCATTTTAAGATGGTTATATAAATATTTATAAAAATAAATAAATAAAACAAACCCCAAATTACATAAGATGAAAGTATATCACCAGTGGCATGTTTAATATGGTTCTCTTAGCAAATAAATATTTAGAACTTAGTATTTTTTTTCAACATTACTTTGTTATAGCTGTGCAAGTGCAATTCATTTTAATATGCATAATATGTTATTAAAATATATTTTTTATGTTTTTTAATTTTAAACTACATATCCCTAAGAAAATGTCTATAATAAAAGGAAATTTGTTACATTCATAATTTAGTGTGGTAAAGTGTATGCCAGTGATGATGAATCAGATTATTTTTCTCAAATTAAATTTTAAAAAGTATGAAAAACTTTAGCAAAAATTTGATTTTTTTTTTACTAATCTTCCTAAACAATTACTTTATATACATGCATACCTAGGTGAGCTAACCAAGAGGATATGAATTAACTGGATGCAAAAATGAGACAGAAAGCCAATGAGGAGATATAGAGGTTGGATGACACAATGGAAAGGCAGAGAAAAATCACTGGAGGGCGACATTATGGTTCTGAGGCCATAGGTTAGACAAGCCTGAAATAAAATAGTTAAGTTATGATGAAAATAAAAAGGATTTAAAAATAAAAAAACACAATGAAAAAACAAAAAAAGGATAAAAGGCTTAGATGATAATTTATGGTTATAAAAACTACATGTCCCTTGTGTTTTCACGATTTAAAAATTATGACAGGAAATGAAATTACTTGGGCGCTGTTTTGTAGGGTGTTTATTCTTGAGTTTTGCATTGCCCACAAATTCCTTTTTATTTCTGCCTAAAGTGTGAATTAAATTTGGAACAGGTTTTATTACCCTGAGTTAAAAGTCAAAGCGACTTATCAAGAAACTTGTCCAAATTTAAACAATGGTAAACCCCTATGTAAAAAGAAAATACTGTATTAAACTCAAGATTAAATAAAAATACCAACCATTTTTTATCCACATAATGTTTTACAAAAGTGAAAGTACTTTTGTCTACAGAAATTACACTATTTCCTGAAGGCATTAAGATGACCTTAAGGGGCTTTTTAAAAAAGTGTTTTAAACCCTTCTTTACCAAGTCTTAAAAAAAAAAAACCCAATATGCTCTTAAATATTTTTATATATATTTATTTGTATATATCTATGTTTGTGTGCACATATATTATATATACACACACAAATAATGTAAAATGTATTCTGTCTTATCTATGAACGTTTTCCTTCTGTAAAATATTCTGTATTTACAAACAAAATTAAAAAAAAAGAAAAGCTTTCTGAATAAAAATTAGCTTTTTTTTCAAGTTGATAGGTTTTTAGAAATCACCAAGATAATCTTGAGTTAATGATCAGAATCACCTTGCCAACCCCCCCCCAAAAAATAAACAACAACCCCAAAACAAAGAACCCTACAGTCTATATACACAATACTATCCAAGATTGACTGCTTTTGTCTATACTATAGATGGAAAAACCCATTTCACTTAATAAATATATTTATAGTATATATTCTGTTGTCATTCATTGGAAAACAACTATATCCAATATGAATACAGTAATTTGGGGAATAAATACATGTTCTATTCATACGAGAAACCCCCCTCCCCCCAAAAAAAAAACAAAAAAAAAAACACAACCAATAATGTATTTCTGAAATAAACCTAATAAAAACAAACAGTCACTGACCTGGACAGACATACAAAAATTTAACAAAAACTGTCACTACAGTTTAAACTATTTACAATATTCAATAATATATTGCCATTAGTTAACTGTTTTCAAGGTGTGATTTTAATAATAATAATAATAATAATAAAAAAGTTAAGACCCAGTACCTTTTCAGATTCATAAACACAGTGAAGATCATTACTGTACATGTACAGTAATGTAAATTCCCCACACACAATGGTATGGACTTTATCCCTCCCATTTCCCCATTAAACTGTACATCAATACAATACAAAGCCATGTCACCCACCCCTTTACAAAAAAATAATGATCTAGAAGCAACCTACTGCAACTTTTAATTAAGACAATTACATATATTTTAGACCATTTGCTTTAAAGCACGAAGGCCGTATAAACCTTCTAAGAAAAAGTGTTTGTTTTCATGTGTTTTTTTTATAAAAGGTTAAGAAATAGACAATTTATACATTTAAAAACTTACAATAAATAAGAGATGCAGGCATTTTATGTATAATATTGATAATAGACATTAGAATCCATGTAACATCTCCATGATGTTTAGAAGTTCAACAGCTTCTTAATTGCTCCTCATATCATCGCCAAGTTTGTATTATTTATTTGAATCTGGCAGCGAAAGGATGGTATTTCTAACAAATACTGGCTCCATGGATGATTACCTGTGTTGTTTAAATATTTAAAATTCAATTGGATTCCAAATCTTTAAAGCAATAATTCATTTCCAGAAATATCAAAATAAAAAAGTCAGAATATGTTGAATAAAAAAATGCAAATTCCCCCAAGATGAACTGCCACTGCAAGAAAGTGCAATATACTCATATTTGTAGTGAGTGTCTTGTGAAAATTGATTTCAAAATCCTGTAATGGAGAGTATTCTTGCGGTTTTCCTACAGTTTTCCCATCAAATATCACAGCATATTCATGATAAAGTTATATAACTGATTAAGCACCACAAAGTGAACTGGCAAACATGAACGTCTGTCTTGAGTTGCTGGATCACAGGTTAACCAGGAGAGGGCATTATACTGTTCCAAAACGAACCTAAAAAAAAAAAAAAGTACCAAAATCAGTTCTCACATTCATGCAATTTCTAGAAATTAAACTTCACAGCACAGGGATATCTATTTTTTTTTTTTAGAAGACATTTTTCTTGATACTAAAAAACATTTCAACAACCTTGTTGTATAATCAACTTGGCCTTAAAGGGACAGTCTAAACCTTAGTCATCCTAAAGTCTTACTTTAGATTAAAGAATCAGTCAACATTTTTGTTGTTTTAAAATATAGATAATCCCTTTATTACCCATTCCCCAGTTTTGCATAACCAACACAGTTATATTAATATACTTTTTACTTCTGTGATTACCTTGTATCTAAGCATCTTCTGACAGCCCCTGATCACATGACATTTTATTTATTATCTGTTGACTTTCATTTTAGCCAATTAGTGCAGTGTCTGCCACAATCCACGGGCGTGATCACAATGTTATCTATATGGCTCGCATGAACTAGCTCTGACCTATGTCTTTATATTGTTTTTAATAAATTGTAATTTGTATGCTGTGAACCGGGAGGTTATTCTTATAGAGCGCTTATAGTAGAGCTGGTTAAAGCTCAACACGTGAGTAGAATCGACTCAAGTGTGGGATCTTGCGCATATATTTTATACTGTTCTTTCTTTTCTGTGAGGATCTCTGCTGAGGATCGTTGAAAATAAAGACTGTCTTTATCTTTAAAGTGAAGGTAAACTTTGATGAATGAAAGCCTGTTTTTTAAAAATACTATTAAAAGCAGGGGCACTTTCATTCATCAAAGCTTGGAGGAAGCTGGATTAGTCATTGACGTGTGAAGAGAGGATCTCCGGGTGGGGGAAGCTGCTCTGGCTGTGCAAAGAAGAGAGGTAAGTTTTTAATCAAAACGGCTGCTTTGTAAACTTTGATGAATGAAAGTGCCCCTGTTTTTAATAGTATTTTTTAAAAAAGGGCTTTCATTCATCAAAGTTTACCTTCACTTTAAGCCAGAGGACTCTTTGCTTTTGGTATTTGACTAATCTAATGGTCGGTATTGGATTATTCAGTTAACACAATTTTGTGATGCATTCTCCATCTTACACAGTAAATCAAGGGAATGAAAAGGCAGTTAACCTAAAAGATGAATCAATATTCTGACAGTAAGGCTTGTCTGAATAGAGGATTTATTAATTACAGAAATAATTCCATATTTTTTACTGAAATTATAAGATTGTTCTTCACTTCAAATTAGACTACGAATCTTGAAAGATCTTAGTGTTGGTAGTTTAAATACCTTCTTGGTGCAAAGAGGAGAATAATATCTTAACAAATATCTAAATAAATCTATATTATAATGCCCTGGTCTCTGGAGTTTTTCCAAGTAGTAATTCTGGGGATCAACCATAATAGGTTGTGAAACTGAGTGCTGGCAACAAGTTTGAATTGGTCTCTCAAATATCTCTAAACTTTTGTGGCAAACAGGTATTGATGGAAAACCACTAATATCAAAGAAAAAAGCAGTTCAAGCAAATATCTCTGAAAGGACATTTATTTGCCCACATATGTTTCAAGCCACTACCTGGCCCGTAGTCATGTCTAAGAGAGTGGCTTGAAATGTTGAGCGTTTGTTTTTGATTGATGTTAGGTGCTGATTTACAGTACTTAGAAATGTATCAGAACACTGAAAACAGCTTGGCAGGCTTGAAAAATCCCACTGTAATCAACACTTATACTATCATTTGTAATGCTGAAAGTAAAAGGAGGGATTAGTGCCCTTTGACAAAAGGGAAACAAACAGTAGCCTTATATATATTGAATTAAAGAGTAAAACTGAGGAGGATGCAATGGTGAATGCGGTCATGCAAATTAAAAACATTTACCACAAGTTCTTATTGTTCAAAAGCTGTGCATCATGAGTTAATAAAATGAACAGTTACTAAGTATACTGTTCAAAGTGATTTATTAAAACACTAACGCCTAGATTTAGAGTTCTAGATTTAGGGGGTCCTAACGCTGGTTTTGGCCTACCGCTGGTATTTAGAGTCAGTCAGGAAAGGGTCTAACGCTCACTTTCCAGACGCAACTTTTCCATACTGCAGATCCCCCTACGCCAATTGCGTATCCTATCTTTTCAATGGGATCTTTCTAACGCCGGTATTTATGGGCTAACGCCGGTTCATAAAGCTCTTAACTACTGTGCCCTAAAGTACACTAACACCCATAAACTACCTATGTACCCTAAACAGAGGCCCCCCCCACATCGCCGCCACTCTATTAAATTTTTTTAACCCCTAATCTGCCGACCGCACACCGCCACAACCTACATTATCCCTATGTACCCCTAATCTGCTGCCCCTAACACCGCCGACACCTATATAATATTTATTAACCCCTAATCTGCCCCCCCCCCAACGTCGCCGCTACCTTACCTACAATTATTAACCCCTAATCTGCCGACCGGACCTCACCGCTACTCTAATAAATGTATTAACCCCTAAAGCTAAGTCTAACACTAAGCCCCCCTAAGTTAAATATAATTTTTATCTAACGAAATAAAATAAATCTTATTAAATAAATTATTCCTATTTAAAGCTAAATACTTACCTGTAAAATAAACCCTAATATAGCTACAATATAACGAATAATTATATTGTAGCTATTTTAGGATTAATATTTATTTTACATGCAACTTTGTATTTATTTTAACTAGGTACAATAGCTATTAAATAGTTAATAACTATTTAATAGCTACCTAGTTAAAATAATTACAAAATTATCTGTAAAATAAATCCTAACCTAAGTTACAATTAAACCTAACACTACACTATCATTATATAAATTAAATACAAATACCTACAAATAAATACAAATAAATACACTAACTAAAGTACAAAAAATAAAAAAATAATTTACAAACATTATAAAAATATTACAACAATTTTAAGCTAATTACACCTACTCTAAGCCCCCTAATAAAATAACAAAGCCCCCAAAATAAAAAAATGCCCTACCCTATTCTAAAATAAAAATTGAAAAGCTCTTTTACCTACCAAATATTTAGGTAGCAGAGTTGAGGTGATGCAGGTGATGAAAAAGCCAAAGATGATATGAAAAGGAGAAAAATGTAAAAAATGTGAAAAATGTGTGAACGTGGATAAATATGAAAAACAAAAATGGAAAACAAAAATTGATTTTTGATTTTCAATTTTTGTTTTCCGTTTTTGTTTTTCATATTTATCCACATTTTCACATTTTTTACATTTTTCTCCTTTTCATATCATCTTTGGCTTTTTCATCACCTGCATCACCTCAACTCTGCTACCTAAATATTTGGAGGTCAAGACTTTGTGACTGTGTGATTTTTAAAGTATATTCAGGATTTTACCCATTGGACAGCCTCTTTGGTGTTTTTAGGATTTTTTAGGAGACTCACCAGATCCGGATCTTTTTATTTGTTTGGTTTTATATTCCTTATGTTATTATTATCTGTAATAAACTAAAATTTTTACATTTCATTCCCTATATTGGGTGATTTTATGTGATTTTATATTACAACACATATTTAGGACTTCTTTACTCTGTGGTCTTGTAAGTATATTAGGCCCATCTTAACCCAGCCGCTAGGCGCTTAATACACACTCTTAACTAACGCCATCTTGGATGACATCCCTTAAAGGAACCTTCATTCTTCGGGAGTTCGTCGGTGAAGAAGGATGTTCCACGTCGGCGGGATGAAGATGGAGCCGGAAGAAAGATGATTGTAGATGCCGCTTGATAGAAGACTTCAGCCGGATGATGGACCTCTTCAGCCCCCGCTTGGATGAAGACTTCAGCCGTATGATGGACCTCTTCAGCCCCCGCTTGGATGAAGACTTCAGCCAGATGATGGACCTCTTCAGCCCCCGCTTGGATGAAGACTTCAGCCAGATGATGGACCTCTTCAGCCCCCGCTTGGATGAAGACATCGCCCGGATAGGAGGAAGACTTCGGACCCTCTTCTGGACGGATCGGTGATACCCGGCGTGGTGAAGATAAGGTAGGAAGATCTTCAGGGGCTTAGTGTTAGGTTTATTTAATGGGGGTTTGGGTTAGATTAGGGGTATGTGGGTGGTGGGTTGTAATGTTGGGGGGGGGGGGTTATTGTATGTTTTTTTTTACAGGCAAAAGAGCAGAATTCTTTGGGGCATGCCCCGCAAAAGGCCCTTTTAAGGGCTGGTAAGGTAAAAGAGCTTTTCAATTTTTATTTTAAAATAAGGTAGGGCATTTTTTTTATTTTGGGGGGCTTTGTTATTTTATTAGGGGGCTTAGAGTAGGTGTAATTAGCTTAAAATTGTTGTAATATTTTTATAATGTTTGTAAATTATTTTTTTATTTTTTGTAACGTAGTTCTTTTTTTATTTTTTGTACTTTAGTTAGTGTATTTATTTGTAGGTATTTGTATTTAATTAATTTATTGATAGTGTAGTGTTAGGTTTAATTGTAACTTAGGTTAGGATTTATTTTACAGGTAATTTTGTAATTATTTTAACTAGGTAGCTATTAAATAGTTCTTAACTATTTAATAGCTATTGTACCTGGTTAAAATAAATACAAAGTTGCCTGTAAAATAAATATTAATCCTAAAATAGCTACAATATAATTATTATTTATATTGTAGCTATATTAGGGTTTATTTTACAGGTAAGTATTTAGATTTAAATAGGAATAATTTATTTAATAAGATTTATTTTATTTCGTTAGATAAAAATTATATTTAACTTAGGGGGGTGTTAGGGTTAGCTTTAGGGGTTAATATATTTATTAGAGTAGCGGTGAGGTCCGGTCGGCAGATTAGGTTAATAATTGTAGGTAGGTAGCGGCGACGTTGGGGGGGGCAGATTAGGGGGTAATAAATATAATATAGGGGTCGGCGGGGGTTAGGGGCAGCAGATTAGGGGTACATAGGGATAATGTAAGTTGCGGCGGTGTACTGAGCGGAAGATTAGGGGTTAAAAATAATATGCATGGGTCAGCGATAGCGGGGGGCGGCAGATTAGGGGTTAATAAGTGTAAGGTTAGGGGTGTTTAGACTCGGGGTACATGTTAGGGTGTTAGGTGCAGACTTAGGGAGTGTTTCCCCATAGGAAACAATGGGGCTGCGTTAGGAGCTGAACGCTGCTTTTTTGCAGGTGTTAGGTTCAGCTCAAACGGCCCCATTGTTTCCTATGGGGAAATCGTGCACAAGCACGTTTTTTTAAGCTGGCCGCGTCCGTAAGCACCGCTGGTATTTAGAGTTGCAGTGGCGGTAAATTATGCTCTACGCTCCCTTTTTGGAGCCTAACGTAGCCCTTCTGTGAACTCTAAATACCAGCAGTATTTAAAAGGTGCGGGGGAAAAAATCATGCGTAGCTAACGCACCCCTTTGGCCGCAGAACTCTAAATCTAGCTGCATGTTTGTGGCTTAAAGGGATACATTTAGCCACCAATCAGCAAGCGCTACCCAGGTACTGAACCAAAAATGGTCCGGCTCCTAAGCTTACATTCCTGCTTTTCAAATAAAGATACAAAGAGAATGAAGAAAAAATCATAATAGGAGTAAATTAGAAAGTTGTTTAAGATTGCATGCTCTACCTTTCTTTCATGGTGGTGAGAATCTATGTCGATGGTTAAAAAAAAAAAAACACACCTAAGATTGCATGCTCTATCTGGATAACGAAAGAAAAATGTTGGGCTTCATATCCCTTTAAAGAGCCATAAATCATCTTGCAATTACAATTTTACTTTCATCTTGTCTCTCTAAGTGTCCACTAGCTTGTCCAAAACCATAAAACCTAGATTATGAATTAAGAGTTCATTCTACGACTGCTTAAATTGAAAGACCTGAGATAAAAGAAAAAACTAAATTTATGCTTACCTGATAAATTACTTTCTTTTACGATATGACGAGTCCACGGATTTCATCCTTACTTGTGGGATATTAAGCTCCTGCTAACAGGAAGTGGCAAAGAGCACCATAGCAGAGCTGTATATATAGCCCCTCCCCTTCCCCTTCACCCTCAGTTATTCGGCCAAAGGTATAGGAAGAGAAAAAGGAAAGGCTAAAAAGATGCAGAGGTGACTGAAGTTTACAAAAAATATAAAAAAGAAAAAAACTGTCTTAAAAAGAACAGGGTGGGCCGCGGACTCATATCGTAAAAGAAAGTAATTTATCAGGTAAGCATAAATTTAGTTTTCTTTTACAAAGATATGACAAGTCCACGGATTTCATCCTTACTTGTGGGAAACCAATACCAAAGTAATAGGACACGGATGAAAGGGAGGGACAAGACAGGAACCTTAACGGAAGGCACCAGTGCTTGAAGAACCTTTCTCCCAAAGATAGCCTCAGAAGAAGCAAAAGTATCAAATTTGGAAAATTTGGAAAAAGTGTGAAGGGACGACCAAGTCGCAGCCTTACAAATCTGTTCCACAGATGCATCGTTTTTAAAAGCCCATGTGGAAGCCACAGCCCTAAAGAATGAGCTGTCATTCTTTCACGAGGCTGCTGTCCAGCAGTCTCATATGCCAGGCGGATGATACTTCTCAGCCAAAAAGAAATAGGTAGCCGTAGCTTTCTGATCCGTACGCTTTCCAGAATAAACTATGAATAATGAAGATGATTGACGGAAATCCTTAGTTGCCTGTAAGTAAAACTTTAAGGCATGGACCACGTCCAAGTTATGTAACAGACACTCCTTCTTAGAAGAAGGATTGGGACACAAGGAAGGAACAACAATTTCCTGATTAATATTCTTATTCGAAACAACCTTAGGAAGGAACCCAGGTTTGGTACGTAAAATCCACCTTATCAGAATGAAATATGAGATAAGGCGAATCACACTGTAATGCTGAAAGCTCAGAAACTCTTTGAGCAGAAGAAATAGCAACCAAAAACAGAACTTTCCAAGATAATAGTTCAAACGGAACCCATTGCAGAACTTGAAGAACTAAATTCAAACTCCAGGGAGGAGTAATAGGTCTAAATACAGGCTTAATTCTAGATAGAGCCTGACAAAAAGACTGAACATCTGATACATTTGCGAAACGTTTGTGAAACAGAATTGACAAAGCTGAAATTTGTCCCTTTAAGGAACTTGCTGATAACCCTTTCTCCAATCCTTCTTGGAGAAAAGACAAAATCCTAGGAATCCTAACTTTACTCCATAAGTAACCCTTGGATTCACACCAAAAAGATAGCCATATCTTATGATAGATTTTTCTAGTGACAGGCTTTCTAGCCTGTATCAAATTATTGATAACTGAACCAGAGAATCCTCGCATCGATAAAATCAAGCGTTCAATCTCCACGCAGTCAGTTGCAGAGAAATTAGATTTGGATGTTGGAAAGGACCTTGAATGAGAAGGTCCTGTCTCAACTGAAGTTTCCACGGTGGCAGAGAGGACATGTCCACTAGATCCACATGCCAAGTCCTGCGTGACCACGCAGGCGCTATCAGGATCACTGAAGCTCTTTCCTGTTTTATTCGAGAAATCACGCGTGGGAGGAGAGAAAACGGCGGAAACACATAAGCTAGGCTGAACAACCAAGGTACTGCCAAGGCATCTATCAGTTTGGCCTGAGGATCCCTTGACCGGGATCCGTATCTTGGAAGCTTGGCATTCTAACGAGATGCCATCAAAACCAATTCCGGTTTGCCCCATCTGAGAATCAATGAGGCAAATACCTCCGGGTGAAGTTCCCACTCCCCCGGATGAAAAGTCTCTCGACTTAGAAAATCTGCTTCCCAGTTCTCTATCCCTGGGATGTAGATCGCTAACAGATGACAAGAGTGGGCCTCTGCCCAACTGATTATCTTGGATACTTCTATCATCGCTAAGGAACTTCTTGTTCCCCCCTGATGATTGACATATGCCACAGTCGTTATGTTGTCCGACTGGAATCTGATGAATTTGGCCGAAGCCAACTGAGGCCACGCCTGAAGCGCATTAAATATTGCTCTCAGTTCCAGAATATTGATTGGAAGTAGAGACTCCACCTGAGTCCAAACACCCTGAGCCTTCAGGGAGTTCCAAACTGCACCCCAGCCCAGAAGGCTGGCATCTGTTGTCACTATCACCCACGAGGGTCTGCAGAAACAAGTCCCCTGGGACAGATGATCTGGCGACAACCACCAAAGAAGAGAGTTTCTGGTCTCTTGATCCAGAATTATCTTTGGAGATAAATCCGCATAATCCCCATTCCACTGACCGAGTATGCACAGTTGCAGTGGTCTGAGATGAAAGCAAACGGAACGATGTCCATTGCCGCTACCATTAATCCGATTACCTCCATACACTGAGCCATTGATGGCCGAGAAATGGACAGAAGTGCTCGGCAAGTATTCAAAATCTTTGATTTTCTGACCTCCGTCAGAAATACTTTCATGGCTACCGAGTCTATCAGAGTTTCCAGAAAAGGAACCCTTGTCTGTGGAGCAAGTGAACTCTTCTCTATGTTCACCTTCCAGCCGTGAGTTCTCAGAAAAGACAACACTGTGTCCGTGTGAGATTTTGTCAGATGATATGTTGACGCCTGAATCAGAATATCGTCCAGATAAGGCGCCACTGCTATTCCTTGCGGTCTGATAACCGCCAAAAGAGACCCTAGAACCTTTGTGAAGATTCTGGGTGCTGTGGCCAACCCGAAAGGAAGAGCCACGAACTGATGTTTGTCCAAGAAGGCAAACCTTAGAAACCGATGATGATCTTTGTGGATTGGAATATGAAGGTAAGCATCCTTCAAATCCACGGTAGTCATATATTGACCCTCCTGGATCATTGGCAAAATCGTTCGAATTGTCTCCATCTTGAATGATGGAACTCTTTAGAAATTTGATTAGACACTTGAGATCGAAAAATGGGCCTGAACCTTCCCTCTTTTTTGGGGACCACAAATAGGTTTGAGTAAAACCCCTGTCCCTGTTCCAATTTTGGAACAGGACAGATTACTCCCATAGTAAAAAGGTCTTTTACACAGCGTAAGAATGCCTCTCTCTTTATCTGGTTTGCAGATAATTTTGAAAGATGAAATCTCCCTCTTGGGAGAAAATCCTTGAATTCCAATTGATAACCGTGGGTCACTATTTCTAGTGCCCAAGAATCCTGGACATCACATGCCCAAGCCTGAGCAAAGAAAGAAAGTCTGCCCCCTACTAGATGTGGTGTAGGGTCGGGGGCCACCCCTTTATGCTGCTTTGTGGAAGAAGAAGAAGCGGGGGGGGTCCTTTAAAGTTCCGAAAGGAACAAAAATTATTCTGTTTATCCCTCATTTTAACCGACCTATCCTGAGGTAGGGCATGGCCCTTACCTCCTGTAATATCAAAAATGATCTCCTTCAATTCTGGCCCAAAAAAGGTCTTACCTTTAAAGGGAATAGCTAAAAGCTTATGTTTTGATGACACATCAGCAGACCAAGATTTGAGCCACAATGCTCTACGTGCTAAAATAGCAATTTGAAAAGCGGCATCAGTAATAAAAGAATTAGCTAGCTTAAGAGCCTTAATTCTATCTAGAATGTCATCTAATGGAGTCTCAACCTTAAGAGACTCTTCTAGAGCCTCAAACCAAAAAGCTGCTGCAGTAGTTACTGGAACAATGCAAGCCATAGGTTGTAAAACAAATCCGTGATTAACAAATCATTTCTTTAGTAGACCCTCTACTTTCTAATCCATAGGATACTTGAAAGCACAACTATCCTCAATGGGTATAGTAGTACGCTTAGCTAGGGAAGATATAGCTCCCTCTACCTTAGGGACTGCTTGCCATGAGTCCCGAATGGTATCTGATATAGGAAACATTTTCTTAAAATTAGGAGAGGGAGAAAACAGTATACCTGGTCTATACCATTCCTTACTAATAATTTCCGAAATTCTCTTAGGAACCGGAAAAACATCAATGTAAGTAGGAACTTCCAAATATTTATCTATTTTACACAATTTCTCTGGAGGAATCACAATAGGATCACAATCATCCAGAGTCGCTAAAACCTCCCTAAGCAACAGGCAGAGGTGTTCAAGATTAAATTTAAATGACATAGCATCCGAATCTGTCTGAGGCAAAACATTCCCTAAATCAGAAATTTCACCCTCAGACAGTAATTCCCTAATCCCCAACTCAGAGCACTGTGAGGGAACATCGGAAATAGCTAATAAAGCATCAGAGGATTCAGTATTTACATTAATACTTGACCTACTGCGTTTACCCTGCAACACTGGTAATTTAGACAATACCTCTGTAAGGGTAGTTGACATAACTGCAGCCATCTCCTGCAGAGTAAAGGAATTAGACGCACTAGAAGTACTAGGCGTCGCTTGTGTGGGCATAAAAGGTTGTGACACTTGGGGAGAATTGGATGGCATATCCTGATTCTCTTCAGACTGAGAATCATCCCTAGGCACACTTACTTTATTTAAAATATGCTTTTTACATTGTAAAGCCCTCTCAGTACAAAAGTTACACAATGTTAGAGGGGGTTGCACAATAGCTTCTAAACACATAGAACAATGAGAAACCTCAATGTCAGACATGCTGAACAGACTAGTAATACCACAAAAGTAGTTTAAACACTTATTTATAGCATAAAATAAACATTAGAAAAAACGTGTACTGTGCCTTTAAGAAAAAGTGAACAATTTTTCCAAAATGCACAAAAAACGTTAAATTATTCCCAAATTTAACTTAATATCGTTGGTTAATCCAAAAATTACTGCATCCAGAGCAAGGGCAGAAATAAGGCTTTAGAAGTACTTATATCAACATGTAGTCAAAAGATAGATAAAAATATACTCTACACCTCGCCACAGCTCTGCTGTGGCGCCTACCTGCCCCCAGGGTACTTCGAATCAAGTTTCCAACCCTTCAGACCAGCTACACAGTCCAGGAGCCACCGAGTTACTGTTTGCTGCTGCTAAGCCTGAAGAAATTGCGCCAAAATAAGCTCCGCCCCTTAAGGTCAAAAGTTGGAGTAGGCCCAAACAACACCGCATGGAAATGCAGTTTTGCACTAAAGTAAAAATACACACACAATATAACCCTCAAGCATAAAACCAATAAGTTTTAAGTGCCAAAAATAAAAAACATAAAACATTGTTTTTTATATTGTCTCCCATGCCACATAATGCCCAAATGTCAACTAATGATAAATATAAAATAGGGACTCCAGTAACACCCCTCTTATTAAAATAGGTTTTACTGCTTACCCCATTCCCATACAGGGAAATAATGCCAGCCAGTTCTGATACACCAAGTCTCCTCAGAAAAAAAGGCTGCACATACCTTAATGCTACTTGTAGCATGAAACCGGTATCCACACTGAAGATGCCTCATGGCTACATTCAGAAGTCTTGTGGGAACCAGCGGGGATCTTAGTTACAAATGCTAAGATCATCAAAGCTCAGGGCAGAAATCTTCTTCCATATCCCCCTGAGGAAAATAGTATGCACCGGTGCCATTAAAAATAAAAAAACTTCTTGATTGAAGAAACTAAAACTAACACCTCACTTTACCATGTCTTCCTAGTATAACACAGGCAAAGAGAATGACTGGAAGTGGAGGGAGGGGCTATATATACAGCTCTGCTGTGGTGCTCTTTGCCACTTCCTGTTAGCAGGAGATTAATATCCCACAAGTAAGGATGAAATCCGTGGACTCGTCATATCTTTGTAAAAGAAAGAAAAATATTGAGTCAGTGTAAAAAATCTAATAGGAAGCCTGGACATTCAATTTAGGTCTGCATTACCAGTTCTGCATGATCAAGCTGGAGCAAATCAGAATTACTGATCAGGGATAGAGCTTGATTCGAACTATGGCTCTAAGTGGAAAAATAAACAAAGACATTAAAGAAAAGGTAATTGGAATTACCAAATAGCTGCAAAAGCCCTTAAACTGTGAAGAAGAACCCCCCCAAATGAAGAAACTAAACTAAAGAAATCTGCCTCACAAATATTCACTTATGGGATGTGAAGTACATTACTCAGTTCAAGTCAAATTCAAGTGACTTCCTTCATTGGTAAGGAAGTTAGAGGTTCCCCTTCAAAGATAAAAATATGCCACAGCAGTGACATTGTCTGACTTGAAAAAAACAGACACAAGTATCTCAATTGAGAAAAGAGCAAGCCTGAGAAGAAACAAGAAGATTTCACAAAATGTATTGTTAACCTCGCCAACTGAGGAAACCAACTCCTTGAGCTCTTAACTCCCAGGCTGCACTCAAAAAAAAGAAAAAAAAAGAAGAAGCAGGAAACTTATTAAAATTCAGCTAAAGGAAAAACAATAGTCTCCTCAAATAGGACAATTAAAATACCCTGGGTTCTTATAATAGACAAAGAAGTTTCCAGAACCCACGCAAAGAGTTTGGAAGCTATAGTAAAAAAGAGCCACAAACAGAAGGCGTTTGTCTTAAATGACAAGATTTAAGGAACTTGTGGTGGTCCTTGAGGCTAGGAATATGAAGGAAACCATCCTTCAAATATATCATAAACATATATGAACCATGATGAACTAGAGTAAAATGGAACAAACCGAATCCATCTTAAATAGAAGGCACTCTGAGAAATCTGTTAAATATTTGAAATCCAAAATAGGCCAAAAAAATTTCCTTTTTTTGGGGAACAAAGAACAAATTTGAATAAAATCTTTTATTTTATTCCAAAAACTGGAACCAAAATGAACAACTCCTAGGTTCCATGTCAAGGGCTGAGAGAAAAAAGGACCCCTGTATGTACAAAGGAAATGTAGTACTGAAACCCAGACTGTAACCATAGGCATTTATAATTAGAATCCAGATATTCTATGACTAAGCCCTTTGAGAAAGGAATAACCTACCTTGTACAAGAAAAGAATCTGGATTGGTGGTTCAAGCAATTTGTAAGAGGAAGAAGGCTTCTTAGATTGTATGCCCTTATTCCAAACACTAGACTTCCAGGCAAAACTGGAATAATCTAGAGTTTATGAAATTGTGAGTTTAGGTTCCTAGATTTACTAAGAAATGAAAAAGGCTAGTAAAAGGAGTATTTTTCTTCAGACTTCATGTCCTGTGGAAGGAAATCACTAAATCCTCCAGTAGAATACAGGTATGTAAAACCAGAGTAAAGTCTACCATAAAGAGCAGGTCTGCAGACCGATTTATGAAAGTGCGAGCGG
Organism: Bombina bombina; assembly: GCF_027579735.1. Classification (NCBI taxonomy): domain Eukaryota; kingdom Metazoa; phylum Chordata; class Amphibia; order Anura; family Bombinatoridae; genus Bombina; species Bombina bombina. The sequence continues at coordinate 635,751,889 of NC_069501.1, read as the reverse complement.
ACATGATACAATGTAGCGTATCATGTCCGCTGCACATCGATAAATGGCAACAGAATACGTTTTTGGCATTTATCATTGCACAAGCAGTTCTTGTGAACTGCTTGTGTAATGCCGCCCCCTGCAGATTCACGGCCAATCGGCCTCTAGCAAGGGGTATCAATCATATCGATCGTATAGGATCGGGCGGATTGATGTCCGCAGCGTCAGAGCAGGCGGACAAGTTATGGAGCAGTGGGCATCAAGCTCCATTCGGAGCTTGATAATTCGGCCCCTATGAATTGAGCCACAGAGCTCTTCTGGGTGGACAGTAAAAGACATATCTTAGCATTAATATGAATGACTAAAATAACTGCCAAAAAGGAATGTTGATTTTATAATATTCAAAGGATCTTGAAAATCTTCAACAGCAGACTATTCAGGAACTTAAATACTGATTTTTACATTAAAGTGAAGAGACTGCATATACCCAGTGATGTCAAAGCTGATGAAAAAAATAAAGAGTCCAATTTGATCATTCATATGGTCCCTGAAAAAAATAAAATAGTAAAACAAAGAAGACTGAAATGGTAATTGTCACACCCAATTTGGAAAAGATTCCCCGAGCTCTAAAAATAAAAGCTAAAAAAAGGAAACCTCTTTTAAAAAAAATTCTGGAATGGAACTTGATGACTTGTAGAACATGTGAATTATTCCATATTGTGTACAATTGTGCAAAGTTTTCGTTTTGTATTTGTTTACTTGTATTTGAATAAAGATAAATTATTTCATTAAAAAAAAATAAAAAAAAATTCTGGAATGGTTTATTCCTGGGAAATAAATTCCAAAATATCCTCAGGAATAGGGAAAACATCTAAAGTTTTGGAAAAAAACAACAACAGAGCGGCAGGAAAAAGTAACTTGCGCTGCGAAGCTTCTGTGCCACATAAAAGCAGCCTTAACATGCACGCCGAGAAAAACATAATTTATGTAAGAATTTACCTGATAAATTAATTTCTTTCATATTGGCAAGAGTCCATGAGCTAGTGACGTATGGGATATACAATCCTACCAAGAGGGGCAAAGTTTCCCAAACCTCAAAATGCCTATAAATACACCCCTCACCGCACCCATAATTCAGTTTAATGAATAGCCAAGTAGTGGGGTGATAGAAAAAAGGAGTAAAAAGCATAAAAAAAAGGAACTGGAAATAATTGTGCTTTATACAAAAAAATCATAACCACTATAAAAAGGGTGGGTCTCATGGACTCTTGCCAAAAAGAAATAAATTAATTTATCAGGTAAGTTCTTACATAAATTATGTTTTCTTTCATGTAATTGACAAGAGTCCATGAGCTAGTGACGTAGATCATGAAATAATAAGCCATTTTCCGCTGAAAAACTTAAATCCACAACCCAAAAAATAAGTTTGGCTCATAATTGAAAAGAAAAAAAAACTTAAAACAAAAGCAGAGGAATCAAACTAGAACGGCTGCCTGAAGAATTTTTCTACCAAAAACTGCTTACGAAGAGGCAAATACATAAAAACGGTAGAATTTAGTAAATGTATGCAAAGAAGACCAAGTTGCTGCTTTGAAAATCTGATCAACTGAATCTTCATTCTTAAAAGCCCACGAAGTGGAGACTGATCTAGTGGAATGAGTTGTGATTCTCTGAGGCGGGACCTGACCTAACTCCAATTAAGCCTGATGAATCAAAAGCTTTAACCAAGATGCCAAGGAAATGGCAGAAACCTTCTGACCTTTCCTAGAACCAGAAAAGACAACAAATAGACTAGAAGACTTCCTGAAATATTTAGTAGCTTCAACATAATATTTCAAAGCTCTTACAACATCCAGAGAATGTAAGGATCTCTCCAAAGAATTCTTAGGATTAGGACACAAAGAGGGAGCAACAATTTCCATATTAATGTTGTTAGAATTCACAAACTTAGGTAGAAATTTAAATGAAGTCTGCAAAACTGCCGTATACTTAAGGAAAATCAGAAAAGGAGACTCACAAGAAAGAGCAGATAATTTGGAAACTCTTCTAGCAGAAGAGATGGCCAAAAGGAACAACACTTTCCAAGAAAGTAGTTTAATGTCCAAAGGGAGGAGCCTGTAAGGCCTTCAAAACCAAATTAAGACTCCAAGGAGGAGAGATTGATTTAATGACAGGCTTGATATGGACCAAAGCCAGTACAAAACAGTGAATATAGGGAAGTTTAGCAATCTTTCTGTGAAATAAAACAGAAAGAGCAGAGATTTGTCCCTTCAAGGAACTTGCAGACAAACCTTTATCCAAACCATCCTGAAGAAACTGTAAAATTCTAGCAATTCTAAAAGAATGCCAGGAGAATTTATGAGAACACCATGAAATGCAAGTCTTCCAAACTCGATAATAAAATCTTCCTAGAGACAGATTTACGAGCCTGTAACATAGTATCAATCCCAGAGTCAGAGAAACCTCTATGACTAAGCACTAAGTGTTCAATTTCCATACCTTCAAATGTAATGATTTGAGATCCTGATGGAAAAACGTCCCTTGAGACAGAAGGTCTGGTCTTAAAGGAAGTGGCCAAGATTGACAACTGGATATCCGGACAAGAGCCGCATAACAGAACCTGTGAGGCCATGCTGGTGCTACCAGAAACACAAACGACCGTTCCATGATGATGTTGGAGATCACTCTTGGAAGAAGAACTAGAGGCATGAGGATATAAGCAGGTTGGTAAAACCAAGGAACTGCTAATGCATCCACCGACCCCGCCTGAGTATCCCTAGACCTGGACAGATACCTGGGAAGTTTCTTGTTTAGATGTGAAGCCATCAGATCTATTTCTCGAAGACCCCCATCTGAACAATCTGAAAACACACATCTGGATGGAGTGACCCCTCCCCCGGATGTAAAGTCTGAGGGCTGAGATAATTCAATTCCCAATTGTCTACACCTGGGTTATGTACAGCAGAAATTAGACAAGAGCTGGATTCTGCCCAAGAAAGTATCCAAGATACTTCTTTCATAGCTAGGGGATTGTGAGTCCCATCCTGATTATTGACATATGCCACAGTTGTGATATTGTCTGTCTGAAAACAAATGAATGGTTCTCTATTCAACAGAGGCCAAACCTGAAGAGTCCTGAAAATAGCACGGAGATCTAAAATATTGATTGGTAACCTCGCCTCTTGAGATTTCCAAACCCCTTGTGCTGTCAGAGATCCCCAGACAGCTCCCCAGACAGCTCCCCAACCTGAAAGACTTGCATCTGTTGTGATCACAGTCCAGGTTGGACGACCAAGAGAGGCCCCTTGAACTATACGATGGTGATCTAACCACCAAGTCAGAGAGAGTCGAACATTGGGAATTAAGGATATTAATTGTGATATTTTTGTATAATCCCTGCACCACATCAGCATACAAAGCTGGAGAGATCCCATATGAAAATGAGCAAAGGGGATCGCATCCGATGCTGCAGTCATGAGACCTAAAACTTCCATGCACATTGCTACTGAAGGGAATGATTGAGACTGAAGGTTCCGACAAGCTGAAACCAATTTTTATTTGTCTCTTGTCTGTTAGAGACAGAGTCATGGACACTGAATCTATCTGGAAACTTAAAAAGGTAACCCTTGTCTGAGGAATCAAGGAACTCTTTAGTAAATTGATCCTCCAACCATGTCTTTGAAGAAACAACACTAGTTGATTTGTGAGAGATTCGGCAGAATGTAAAGACTGAGCTAGTACCAAGATATCGTCCAAATAAGGAAACACCACAATACCCTGTTCTCTGATTACAGAGAGTAGGGCACCGAGAACCTTTGAAAAAATCCTTGGAGCTATTGCTAGGCCAAATGGAAGAGCGACAAATTGGTAATGCTTGTCTAGAAAAGAGAATCTCAGAAACCGATAATGGTCTGGATTAATCATGGACATATAATGACCTTGCTGAACAAAAGGCAGAATAGTCCTTATAGTCACCATTTTGAAAGTTGGCACTGTTACAAAACTATTCAAAATTTTCAGAACTGGCAGGAATAAATTTTCTTTCTTTGGGACAATGAACAGATTTGAATAAAACCCCAGACCCTGTTCCTGAAACGGAACTGGTATGATTACCCCTGAAAGCTCAAGATCTGAAACACACTTCAGAAAAGCCTGAGCCTTCACTGGATTTGCTGGGACGTGTGAGAGAAAACATAATTTATGTAAGAACTTACCTGATAACCCCAAGGCAGAACATAAAGTGATCTAAGATGTCATCGCAGAAAATGCAGCATGTCTGCAGAAAGAACAGGAACTGTTACTGCTTTAACCTTGCAGCGCTGCTCCACATCAGGCTGTTCTCTTCAAAAAGAACTATGCTCTGGCAGCACTGTGTAAGTTTTCCTTAACACAGCGCATCCACAGCAAAGTGCTGTTTGAAGTGAAAAGTCAAATATGCAGTATTGGCTGGCTCTCAGCCCCCTAACTTTTCCCAGTCTGCAAAGGTGTGTTTTCCGAGTGAGATTCTTATGAGCAATGCACCTTTTTATTACTACATTTCTATGTTAGATAAAGAGAAAAGGAAACAAATTTATTCAAGATACATTTTACAATTACATTTTTTTTGTCTGCAGCTAACTTGCAATCCAATTTTCAACTGTTGCAATATATTATAAAACTTTAACAATTGCTTTATTCTCCAGTTAATCAGCACATTGCAACTGAACTGGTGCTTTAGTGTTACTGCCTATTTTAAAATTGAATTTTATTTTAAAATAACCTGCAGAAAAAATTTCCATTAAAAAAATCTCATCGCAGAAAGTGAATAAAAGTTCTGCCTCTGGGCCTGATAAATTAAATTTCTTTCATATTGGCAAGAGTCCATGAGCTAGTGACGTATGGGAGGGGCAAAGTTTCCCAAACCTCAAAATGCCTATAAATACACCCTTCAACACACCCATAATTAAGTTTAACAAATAGTCAAGTAGTGGGGTGATAAAGAAAGGAGTAAAAAGCATCAACAAAGGAATTTGGAAATAATTGTGCTTTATACAAAAAATCATAACCACCATAAAAAAGGGTGGGCCTCATGGACTCTTGCCAATATGAAAGAAATTAATTTATCAGGTAAGTTCTTACATAAATTATGTTTTCTTTCATGTAATTGGCAAGAGTCCATGAGCTAGTGACGTATGGGATAGCAATAGCCAAGATGTGGAACTCCACGCAAGAGTCACTAGAGAGGGAGGGATAAAACAAAAACAACCATTTGTCGCTGAAAAAAATTAATCCACAACCCAAAATATAAGTTAATTCTCATAAAAGAAAAGAAAAACTTAAAACATAAGCAGAAGAATCAAACTGAAACAGCTGCCTGAAGAACTTTTCTACTAAAAATTGCTTCTGAAGACGCAAATACATCAAAACGGTAGAATTTAGTAAACACAACCTTAGGTAAGAATTTAAATGAAGTCCGCAAAACCGCCTTATCCTAATGAAAATTCAGAAAAGGAGATTCACAAGAGAGAGCGGATAATTCAGAAACTCTTCTAGCAGAAGAGATGGCCAAAAAGAGACAACACTTTCCAAGAAAGTAGTTTAATGTCCAAAGATTGCATAGGCTCAAACGGAGGAGCCTGTAAAGCCTTTAAAACTAAATAAAGACTCCAAGGAGGAGAGATTGATTTAATGACAGGCTTGATACGAACTAAAGCATGCACAAAACAATGAATATCAGGAAGTGTAGCAATATTTCTGTGAAATAAAAGAAAAAGAGCAGAGATTTGTCCTTTCAAGGAACTTGCAGACAAACCTTTATCCAAACCATCCTGAAGAAACTAAAATTCTAGGAATTCTAAAAGAACGCCAAGAGAATTTATGAGAACACCATGAAATGTAAGTTATCCAAACTCGATAATAAATCTTTCTAGAAACAGATTTACGAGCCTGCAACACAGTATTAATCACTGAGTCAGAGAAACCTCTATGACTAAGCACTAAGTGTTCAATTTCCATACCTTCAAATTTAATGATTTGAGATCCTGATGGAAAAACGGACCTTGAGATAAAAGGTCTGGCCTTAATGGAAGTGGCCAAGGTTGGCAACTGGACATCCGAACAAGATCCACATACCAAAACCTGTGAGGCCATGATGGAGCCAACAGCAGCACAAACAATTGCTCCATGATGATTTTGGATATCACTCTAGGAAGAAGAACTAGAGGCGGGAAAATATAAGCAGGTTGAAAACACCAAGGAAGTGTTAATGCATCTACTGCTTCCGCCCGAGGATCCCTGGACCTGGACAGGTACCTGGGATGTTTTTTGTTTAGATGAGATATTCCATATTTCTGGAAGTACCCACATCTGAACAATTTGAGAAAACACATCTGGGTGGAGAGACCATTCTCCCGGATGTAAAGTCTGACGACTGAGGTAATCCACTTCCCAATTGTCTATACCTGGGATATGAACCGCACAAATTAGACAGGAGCTGAATTCCGCTCAAACAAGTATCCCAGATACTTCTTTCATAGCTTGAGGACTGTGAGTCCCACCCTGATGATTGACATATGCCACAGTTGTGATATTGTCTGTCTGAAAACAAATGAACGGTTCTCTCTTCAACAGAGGCCAAAACTGAAGAGCCATGAGAATCGCACGGAGTTACAAAATATTGATTGGTAATCTCGCCTCTTGAGATTTCCAAACCCCTTGTGCTGTCAGAGATCCCCAAACAGCTCCCCAACCTGAAAGACTCACATCTGTTGTGATCACAGTCCAGGTTGGCCGAACGAAAGAGGCCCCTAAAATTATACAATGGTGATCTAACCACCAAGTCAGAGAAAGTCGAACATTGGGATTTAAGGATATTAATTGTGATATCCTTGTATAATCCCTGCACCATTGGTTCAGCATACAAAGCTGGAGAGGTCTCATATGAAAACGAGCAAAGGGGATTGCGTTCGATGCTGCAGTCATAAGACCTTAAACTTCCATACACATAGCTACTGAAGGGAATGACTGAGACTGAAGGTTCCGACAGGCTGCCACCAATTTCAAACGTCTCTTGTCTGTTAGTGACAAAGTCATGGACACTGAATCTATCTGGAAACCTAAAAAGGTTACCCTTGTCTGAGGAATCAAAGAACGTTTTGGTAAATTAATCCTCCAATCATGTCTTCGAAGAAACAACACTAATTGATTTGTGTGAGATTCTGCAGAACGTAGAGACTGAGCGAGTACTAAGATATCGTCCAAATACTTCAATACCCTGCTCTCTGATTACAGAGAGTAGGGCACCTAGAACCTTTGAAAAGATTCTTGGAGCTGTCGCTAGGCCAAAAGGAAGAGCAACAAATTGGTAATGCTTGTCTAGAAAAGAGAATCTCAGGCACGGATAATGATCTGGATGAATCGGAATATGAAGATATGCATCCTGTAAGTCTATTGTGGACATATAATGCCCTTGCTGAACAAAAGGTAGAATAGTCCCTATAGTTACCATTTTGAAAGTCAGTACTCTTACATATCGATTCAAAATCTTTAGATCCAAAACTGATCTGAATTAATTTTCTTTCTTTGGAACAATGAATAGATTTGAATAAAACCCCAGACCCTGTTCCTGAAACGGAACTGGCATGATTACCCCTGATAACTCCAGGTCTGAAACACACTTCAGGAAAGCCTGAACTTTTACTGGGTTTGCCGGAATTCATGAGAGAAAAAAATCTTCTCACAGGTGGTCTTACTCTGAATCCTATTCTGTACCCCTGAGAGACAATACTCTGAATCCAATGATTTTGGGCAGAATTGATCCAAACATCTTTGAAAAAATTTAATCTGCCCCCTACCAGCTGAGCTGCAATGAGGGCTGCACCTTCATGAGGACTTGGGGGCTGGTTTTTATCTCTTAAATGGCTTGGATTTATTCCAATTTGAAGAAGGCTCCCAATTGGAAGCAGATTCCTTGGGGGAAGGATTAGGTTTCTGTTCCTTATTTTGTTGAAAGGAACGAAAATGGTTAGAAGCTTTAGATTTACCCTTAGGTCTTTTATAGAAACATAGAATTTGACGGTAGATAAGAACCAAAAAGGCCCATCTAGTCTACCCATATTACATGTTACTTTTTCCTTAGGATAGCCTTATGCATGTCCCAGGCATTTTTAAATTCCTTTACAGTCTTTGTGTTTACCACCTCAAATGGAAGTTTATTCCATGAATCCACCACCCTTTCTGTAAAAAAATGCTTCCTCAAATTTCTCCTGAATCTACTACCCTCTAACTTTAGCTTGTGACCCCTTGTTTTGGCATTTATTTTTTTGTGAAAAATGCTTTCAGCTTCTATTTTATTAAGTCCCTTCATATATTTGAAGGTTTCTATCATGTCACCTCTTTCCCTTCTATCCTCTAAACTATACATATTTAGATCATAGAGTCTTTCTTTGTACGTTTTATATTTTAGACCATGTACCATTTTAGTAGCCCTCCTTTGGACAGCTTCTAGTTTATTTATATCTTTCTGAAGATATGGTCTCCAGAACTGTACACAGTATTCCATATTTGGTCTAACTAATGATCTGTAAAGTGGCATAAGAACTTTGCTATTTCTGCTACTAAAACCTCTTCCAATGCAACCAAGCATTTGACTGGCCTTGCTGGCTGCACTGCTGCATTCTGTACCAAATTTTAAATCATCTGAAATAATAATTCCCAAATCCCTTTCTTCTTTAATTACAGTCAGTAATGTACCATTGAGACTATAATTGGCCTTTGGGTTTTTGGATCCTATATGCATAATTTTGCTCTTGGTAATATTAAATTTCAGATCCCATTTATTTGACCAGTCCTCTAGTTTATTAATATCACAGTTCATTTGATCAACTCCTCCTGGAACATCTACCCTGTTACAAATGTTTGTATTATCAGCAAACAAGCAAACCTTCCCCTTAAGCCCTCTTCCAATATCACTTTATGAACATGTTAAACAAAACAGGCCCAATAACTGACCCTTGGGGAACACCACTAGTAACTGATGCCTCATTTGAATGTACTCCATTAATTGAAACCCTCTGTCGTCTATCTTTAAGCCAGCATTCTACCCACTTAACAATCTTGGCATCTATTCCAAGGCAATACATTTTGTGAATAAGTTTGTTGTGTGGGACGGTGTCAAATGCTTTGCTAAAGTCTAGATATGCAACATCTACGGCTCCTCCCTGGTCTATTATTTTAGTTACATGGTCAAAGAAATCAATTAGATTAGTCAGGCATGATCTTCCAGCAGTGAAACCATGCTGTCCTTTGTCTTCTAAGTTGTTTGTCTGAATAAAAGATACAAGTCTTTCCTTTAAAAGAGTTTCCATTAATTTCCCTGCAATTGAGGTCAAACTGACTGGCCTATAGTTAGCAGAATCTTCCCTACTACCCTTTTTATGAAGAGGGGCTACATTGGCAATTTTCCAGTCTTTTGGAACAACTCCTGTTAGAAGTGACTGATTAAAAAAATCAGCTAATGGAGTAGCTATTACGGATCAAAGTTCTCTTAGAACCCTTGGATAAATATTATCTGGACCCACAGACTTATCAACTTTTATTTTTGATAAAGCCCTTGAAACCTCTTCCTCTGTAAAAAGAAAAGTACTACTCACATTATTATTTACAGTAACATCCCTTAATAGAATCTCACTATCTATCTTTACCATCTGTTGTAAAGACTGAACAAAAGTAGTCATTTAAACAGTTTGCTATTTGTTTATCTTCTTCCAATATTCTATCCTCATTCTTGAGTCTAACTATCCCACTGTTAGTTTTTCTCTTTTCACTGATATATCTAAAGAAGGTTTTGTCACCGTTTTTTTTACAGATTGTGCTATTTTCTCTTCTGCATCAGCTTTAGCCTTTCTGATTAACTGCTTTGTCATATTTTGATGGGTTCTCCATTTCTATCCTCTTCTGAGCTAGTGAGTTTGAATTTTTTATAGACTGTCTTTTTTGTCTTAACTGCATGTGCTACTTTCTCTTGAAAACCATATTTGTTTCCTTTTTCTTTTACTTTTACAAACAAGCCTAATACAGTGTTTAGTTGCATCTAGAATAGCATTTTTGAAATATTCCCACTGTTCTTGTACTCCTGTAATCTGTGCCATCCCTTTTAGGTATTCATCTAGGTATCTGCCCATGTAAGAAAAGTCAGTTGATCTAAAGTCTAAGACTTTTGTTTTACTATGGTTGCTTAGTACCTTTGCCTGAATATTAAACCATAGACTGATGATCACTAGAGCCTAAGTTCTCACCCACAGACACCTCAGATACTATATCACTGTTTGTAAGTACTAAATCTAATATAGTTCCTTTTCATGTTGGTTCTTTTACTGGTTGCTCAAGAGATTCCCCTTGTAAAGATTCCAGGATATATTTACTTCTAGTTGATTTGGCAACAGGTACTTCCCAGTCTACATCAGGCATATTAAAGTCCCCCACTACAATTACATTGCCCTTCATTGTAATTTTGTCTATTTCATCAATTAATAAATTGTCTGATGCTTCATCCTGTAATGGTGGTCTATATACTACTCCTATTCTAAACACCTGTTTCCCTTCAGTTTCTATAGTTACCCAAACACTTTCTACATTGTCATTTTTTTCTACAATTTCAGTTACTTTAATATTGTCTTTCACGTACAGAGCAACTCCGCCACCTTTTTTACCTACTCTATTTTTTGTAAACAAGATGTAACCAGGTATGACTGTTTCCCAGTCGTGAGAGTCATTGTACCATGTCTGTTATAGCTACTAAATCCAATTTATCTTGAATCATTATTGCAGTAAGTGTAGGTAATTTACTTACTATCCTTTTATCCTGAGGCAAAAAAACTCCCCCCACCAGTGACAGTTGAAATGATTGAATCCAACTGAGAACCAAATAATTTATTACCTTGAAAAAAAGGGGATAGCAATCTGGACTTAGAAGTCATACCAGCATTCCATGATTTGAGCCCAAAGCTCTTCTAGCTAAAATAGCTAAACACATAGATTTAACATCAATTTTGATAATATAAAAAATGGCATCACAAAAGAAATTATTAGCATGTTGAATAAACTTAACAATGCTAGACAAATCATGATCCGATATTTGTTGCACTAAAGTTTCCAACCAAAAAGTTGAAGCAGCTGCAACATCAGCCAAAGAAATTGCAGGCCTAAGACGATGACCTAAATATAAATAATCTTTCCTTAGATAAGATTCAAGTTTCCTATCTAAAGGATCTTTAAAAGAAGTACTATCTTCCGTAGGAATAGTAGTACATTTAGCAAGAGTAGAGATAGCCCCATCAACTTTGGGGATCTTTACCCAAAACTCCAATCTAACTGCTAGCAAAGGATACAATCTTTTAAACCTTGAAGAAGGAATAAAAGAAGTACCAGGCCTATTCCATTCCTTAGAAATCATATCAGAAATAGCATCAGGAACTGGAAAAACCTCTGGAATAACCACAGGAGATTTATAAACAGAATTTAAACGTTTACTTGTTTTAATATCAAGAGGACTAGTTTCCTCCATATCTAATGTAATCAATACTTATTTTAACAAAGAAGGAATATACTCCATTTAAAATAAATAGGAGGATTTGTCAGTGTCAATATCTGAGGCAGGATCTTCCGAATCAGATAGATCCTCATCAGAGAAGGATAATTCAGTATGTTGCTGGTCATTTGAAAATTCATCAACCTTATGAGAAGTTTTAAAAGACCTTTTACGTTTATTAGAAGGCGGAATGGCAGACAAAGCCTTCTGAATAGAATCAGAAATAAATTCTTTTAAATGTACATGTATATCTTGTGCATTAGATGTTGAGGGAACAGTAACAGGTAATGAACTACTACTGATGGATACATTCTCTGCATATAAAAGTTTATCATGACAACTATTACAAACCACAGCTGGAGGTATAACCTCCACAAGTCTACGACAAATGCACTTAGCTTTGGTAGAACTGTTATCAGGCCGCAGGGTTCCAACAGTGATTTCTGAGACAGGATCAGATTGAGACATCTTGCAAATGTAAGAGAAAAAAACAACATATAAAGCAAAATGATCAATTTCCTTATACAGCAGTTTCAGGAATGGGAAAAAATGCAAACAACATAGCCCTCTGATAGAGAAAAAAGGCAAGAGGCATATAGGAATGGGGTTTAAAATAATGAAAATATTTGGCGCCAATTAGGACGCACAACAAACAGAAAAAATATTTTTTGGCGCCAAAAACGTCCGGAAACGACACACACGCATCATAGATGACGCAACCTTGTGAAAGGACCCGGCTTCAACTAAGAGGCCGGAAATTACGAATTTGAGTCAACAAACAACTTCGCGCCAAGAATGACGCAATAAACTTTAGCATTTTGCGCCCTCGCAAGCCTAATTCTGCCCGCGAATTTGAAAATGACAGTCAATTGAAAAAAGACTATACCCCAGGTAAGAAATAAATTTTCCTAAAAAATGCATTTCCCAGATATGAAACTGAGTCTGCAAAAGAAAATATACTGAAACCTGAATCATGGCAAATATAAGTACAATACATATATTTAGAACTATAAATATATAAAGTGCCAAACCATAGCTGAGAGTGTCTTAAGTAATGAAAACATACTTACCAGAAGACACCCATCCACATATAGCAGCTAGCCAAACCAGTACTGAAACAGTTATCAGTGGAGGTAATGGAATATGAGAGTATATCGTTGATCTGAAAAGGGAGGTAGGAGATGAATTTCTATGACTGATAACAGAGAACCTATGAAATAGATCCCTGTGAGGAAAACCATTGCATTCAATAGGTGATACTCCCTTTACATCCCTCTGACATTAACTGTACTCTGAGAGGAACCATTCTTCAAAATGCTGAGAAGCGCATATCAACGTAGAAATCTTAGCACAAACTTACTTCACCACCTCCATAGGAGGCAACGTTTGTAAAACTGAATTGTGGGTGTGGTGAGGGGTGTATTTATAGGCATTTTGAGGTTTAGGAAACTCTACCCCTCCTGGTAGGATTGTATATCCCATACGTCACTAGCTCATGGACTCTTGCCAATTACATGAAAAAAAAAATCTTCTCACAGGACGTCTTACTCTGAATCCTATTCGATACTCTTGAGAGACAATACTCTGAATCCATTGATTTTGGACAGAATCTGCCTAAATGGCTTGGAAAAATTTTAATCTGCTCCCCTGCTCTCATGCAGACTTGGGGGCTGGCTTTGGTTTCTTAAATGGCTTGGATTTATTCGAACTTGAAGAATGGTTTCCAATTGGAACCAGATTGGCTTTCTGTTCCTTATTCTGTCGAAAAGAACGAAAACGATTAGAAGCTTTAGATTTACCCTAGATCTCTTATCCTGAGGTAAAAAAACTCCTTTCCCCCAAGTGACAGTTGAAATGCTTTAATCCGACTGAGAACCAAACAAATTGTTACCTTGGAAAGAAAGATAGTAATCTAGACTTAGATACCATGTCAGCATTCCAATATTTGAGCCACAAAGCTCTTCTAGCTAAAATAGCTAAAGACATAGACATCTAACATCAATTTTGATGATATAAAAAATGGCATCACAGATAAAATGTTTAGCATGTTGAAGCAAGCGAACAATGCTAGACAAATCAGGGTCTGTTTCCTGTTGCTCTAAGCTTTCCAACCAAAAAGTTAATGCAGCTGCAACATCAGCCATAGAAATTGCAGGCCTGAGAAGATAGCCAGAATATAAATAAGCTTTCCTTAGATAAGATTCAAGTTTACTATCTAAAGGGTCCTTAAAGGAAGTACTATCTTCCATAGGGATAGTAGTACATTTGGCAAGAGTAGTAATAGCCCCATCAACTTTGGGGATTTTTTCCCAAAACTCCAATCTAACTGCTGGCAAAGGATACAATTTTTTAAACCTAGAAGAAGAAATAAAAGAAGTACCAGGCCTATTCCATTCCTTTGAAATCATATCAGAAATAGCATCAGGAACTGGAACAACCTCTGGAGTAACCACAGAAGGTTTAAAAACAGAATTTAAACGTTTACTAGTTTTAGTATCAAGAGGACTAGTTTTCTCAATATCCAAAGTAATCAACACCTCTTTTAACAAAGAACGAATATACTCCATTTTAAAGAGATAAGAAGATTTGTCAATATCTGAGGTAGGATCTTCTGAATCAGATAGATCCTCATCAGAGGAGGATAATTCAGTATGTTGTCGGTCATTTGAAATTTCATCAACTTTATGAGAAGTTTTAAAAGACCTTTTACGTTTATTAGAAGGTAGAATAGCAGACAAAGCCTTCTGAATCACATCAGCAATAAAATCTTTTATATTCACAGGGATATCATGTACATTAGCTGTTGAAGGAACAACAGGCATTGTACTAGTACTGATGGATACATTCTCTGCACGTAAAAGCTTATCATGACAACTATTACATACCACAGCTGGAGATATAATCTCTGCTAACTTACAACAGATACACATACACTTATCTTTGGTAGAACTGTTATCAGGCAGCAGGAATCCAACAGTGGTTTCTGAGACAGGATCAGATTGAGACATCTTGCAAATGTAAGAGAAAAAAACAACATATAAAGCAAAATTATTAATTTCCTTATATGGCAGTTTCAGGAAAGGGAAAAAAATGCAAACAGTATAGCCCTCTGAGCATAGAAAAGGGCAAGGGGCATATAGGAAGTGGGGGTTTAAATAAATTATTTGACGCCAAGTATGACGCACAACACAAAATGAAATTATTTGGCGCTAACAACATCTGGAAATAACGCAACTCGCGTCATGGCAGACTCAACCTTGTGCAAGTAAACCTGCCGTCAACTAAGACGCCGGAAATGATGAATTTGTGTCACAGAACGTACCTTCGCGCCAAAAAACTTCTCGCGCCACAAATGACGCAATAAATATCAGCATTTTGCGGCCTCGCGATTCTTATTTTGCCCGCGAAAAATTAATGAAAACAGTCAATTTCGAAGAAAAGACTATACCCCAGGTAAGAAAAAATAACTTCCTAAATATGTTTTTCTCAATTTTGAAACTGATAGTCTGCAAAAGGAAATATACATAAACCTGACTCAGGGCAAATATAAGTACAATACATATATTTAGAACTTTATATAAATACATAAACTGCCAAACCATAGCTGAGAGTGTCTTAAGTAATGAAAACATACTTATCAAAAGACACCCATCCACATATAGCAGATAACAGTTATCAGTAGAGGTAATGGAATGAAGAGTATATCGTCGATCTGAAAAGGGAGGTAGGATATGAATCTCTACGACCGATGACAGAGAAGCTATGAAAAGATTTCCCGTGAGGATCCAATAGGTGATACTCCCTTCACATCCTTCTGACATTCACTGTACTCAGAGGAATCGGGCTTCAAAATGCTGAGAAGCACATATCACAGAAGAAAATCAAGCACAAACTTACTTCACCACCTCCATAGGGAGGCAAAGTTTGTAAAACTGAATTGTGGGTGTGGTGAGGAGCGTATTTATAGGAATTTTGAGGTTTGGGAAACTTTGCCCTTCCTGGTAGGATTGTATATCCCATACGTCACTAGCTCATGGACTCTTGCCAATTACATGAAAGAAATATTATTATTATTGGTGGGACTCTTATGTCAGCACAGGAATCTCAATTCCTCACATAACTAAGAATTGTGCACTCCACCATATAAAATAAGTATTTACGAATTGTTACAGTCGTCATTGTGGACACTCCTTCATAAACCATGCTCATTAATAGTCATTACCGATACCATGACACTGTGTGATTGCGCAGCCGTCATGAAACAAACTGGCAATATGACAAGGATGGTATTGCTTGGGAATTATGATACAATTTTTTTTAAATAAAATGTACAGACAAGAAAAAATAGAAAAAGTTCAGATTGCTCAAAAAAAAAGTAGTAATACTGTTGCATTAGTCGTAACAAATTATTTTCATCCCCTGGTATTAAGTATCAAATTTAAATTTATGCACATTTTCATATTCACTTTTCATAAGTGTGTATTCATCAACACAACCACTTCTTAACACCCCAGCCATAACTATATGGGGTTCTATATATACTGGATACCACTGAATATTCGTAAACATATGTCCCATGTATACATCTGGGGTTGATACAACCTTCGCATCATCAGACGGGTTATAGGATGTCCCTGCAATAGAATGAACATGGATATTGGAACATAAGCCTGTGTATAACCCAGACCACCCTAGTGTTTTTTGCACAAAAAAGAGTGACCTGTTACTGTGACCATATCACATAGACAGTTGTATATGGGAACCACACATGCCATTCGCCCAATTGACGGATATACGCATATATAGCCTAAAAGACCCCTATCAACAGTACCCGCACTTCTGGTATGTAGTGCATAGAATGATATACATTGATCCCTTAATCCAGACGGTAGGGGGCATTACGAGGGAGTAGACACCACCTTGATTTAAGTACAAACTGTACTACTTGGTAAATGGAGTGTCTATTTGCTATGGTGACTACATTGGCCGCGAGTGTCCTTCCTGACATGTCCGGACCTATGAATAGTCCCGTGCATGTACAGGGTGAGGGTACTGTGTAGAATAGACGCACCCCATCCAGGGGCAAGCTACCCACCTTCCCCATGTGAGGTTTACTCCGCCAATGTTTGCACCCCTGGTTTGTAACTCCAACCTAGATAAGTGATTTAAAATCAGGTGGTGAATTCAAACCCCCTGGGTGTACAGTCCCCAGCCTATACATCCATTCCGCAACACGGATGAGCAATGCTTTATTCCCATCACCACCTCTATCGAATCTGGGTATGTGGTCAATCAAGATATAGCGGATAGATGATACTTGGTGTGACATCTGGGCACAGTGTAGTGCGACAGGTTGCTCTGATCCGCCTTTCTCCAATGCCAAACGTATGGCTCATCTGTGATTCACCATTCTTTTGCGTAGCGTCCCAATGGTTTTCCCCTTGTAAAACTGGGAACATGGACAAAACAAATATACTACATGCGTGGTATTGCAGGAAAGTGAATGTCCAATGGAATATGTTCGGTTTGTGTGCGGATGATGGGGTGCAAACAATGGCGGAGTAAACCTCACATGGGGAAGGTGGGCAGTTTGCCCCTGGATGGGGTGTGTATTCTACACAGTACCCTCACCCTGTACATGCACGGGACTATTCATAGGTCCGGACATATCAGGAGGGACACTTGCGGCCAATGTAGTCACCATAGCAAATAGACACTCCATTTACCTAGTAGTACAGTTTGTACTTAAATCAAGGTGGTGTATCTCCCTCGTAATGCCCCCTACTGTCTGGATTATGGGATCAGTGTATATTATTCTATGCACTACATACCAGGAGTGCGGGTACTGTGGCCTCCACCCGGTTGATAGGGGTCTTTTAGGCTATATATGCCTTGGTATATGCGTATATCCGTCCATTGGGGGAATGGCATGTGTGGTTCCCATATACAACCGTCTATGTGATATGGTCACAGTAACAGGTCACTCTTTTTTGTGCAAAAACCACTAAGATAGTCTGGGTTATACACAGGCTTATGTTCCAATATCCATGTACATTCTATTGCAGGGACATCCTATAACCCGCCTGATGATGCAAAGGTTGTATCAACCCCAGATGTATATATGGGACATATGTTTACGAATATCCAGAGGTATCCAGTATATATAAGAATCCCATATAGTTATGGCTGGGGTGTTAAGAAGTGGTTATGTTGATAGACACACTTATGAAAAGTGAATATAAAAATGTGCATAAATTTAAATTTGATACTTAATACCAGGGGATGAAAATAATTTGTTATGACTAATGCAACACTATTACTTTTGTTTTTAGCAATCTTATTTTTTTTTTTCTTGTCTGTACATTTTATTTAAATTTTTTTGTTTATACATTTCATTTTGGTTTTCTACTCTGTAACCCTTTTGTTGTACCATTTGATACAGTTTCCCTTAATATGTTTCAGAGATTATTCTTAAATCTAATAGCCTGGTAGCTACAGTCCCATTTCCTTTAGATATGAAAAACTCAGAGACCGGCAATATTCTAGTTGGTACACGAAGACCAGGCTTCGTCAAAGGTGGTCCAGATGGAAAGCCGCCACACTGCTGTGCTGCTCCGTTCGCTTCGCTTCACTCCACGCTGAAGCCGCAGAAACCAGAAGTATCCACTCGCACTCTGTGAACCAATGGGACGCTGGGGAAAAGGAGGCTCGTCTCAAGGCTTGTCAGTCAGGGCCAATGCAGGTACTAGGATCGTCCTTGGTGCTTGGAGGCTCCCATCAAAGCCGACTCCACGGCTGCCACTGGGGAAGCGTTACTGCTTATGAGGGCATAAGACATCAAACCCAATAAGAGAACAAATAAGCAGCAACCGGGATGTAGATAAAACGTAGCATTTATTTCAGCAACATAATAAAAAGTCCATGGAGGGACATAGGTACAAAAAGAAATGACTCAGTATACACGTTTCGGCTGTACGCCGTAATCACTACTGCTAAAGACAAGTTGGTTGCATACAAACTTAAAAAGGGTGTACTTGACCCTGATTGGTTAAGAACTCTAATAAAGAAACACCTTACATGACGTAACAATTGTACCTATTATCAATTAACTATGTTAATGTTAATTACTGTTATATATTATATGCACACAATATGTTATTTTTAAACATCAATACCATATGTGCTTAACATTCTTAGAGACAAAAAATATATATAAAAAATATATACATATCTAGGTACGAACAAGACAACCTTTTTGTAACATTAAAGCGATAGTATCGTGTATGTGATACACATTGAAATCCATCACAGGATCAGGTTAACTCATAAATTTCCATACATGACATATAAAGTATTTGAAAAACAATAGGAGTATATTTACAAGGAAACATGGGGTGAATGGGTGATAAATACGCTAAATGTTCAGATAAGCTAAATGAAGCACAGAGAATGTGTGAAAAATGAAAATTAAATTAAAGTAAGAATGGTTTATACAAAACCATTTTTGTATACAGGGAGTGCAGAATTATTAGGCAAATTAGTATTTTGACCACATCATCCTCTTTATGCATGTTGTCTTACTCCAAGCTGTATAGGCTCGAAAGCCTACTACCAATTAAGCATATTAGGGGATGTGCATCTCTGTAATGAGAAGGGGTGTGGTCTAATGACATCAACACCCTATATCAGGTGTGCATAATTATTAGGCAACTTCCTTTCCTTTGGCAAAATGGGTCAAAAGAAGGACTTGACAGGCTCAGAAATGTAAAAAATAGTGAGATATCTTGCAGAGGGATGCAGCACTCTTAAAATTGCAAAGCTTCTGAAGCGTGATGATCGAACAATCAAGCGTTTCATTCAAAATAGTCAACAGGGTCGCAAGAAGTGTGTGGAAAAACCAAGGCGCAAAATAACTGCCCATGAACTGAGAAAAGTCAAGCGTGCAGCTGCCAAGATGCCACTTGCCACCAGTTTGGCCATATTTCAGAGCTGCAACATCACTGGAGTGCCCAAAAGCACAAGGTGTGCAATACTCAGAGACATGGCCAAGGTAAGAAAGGCTGAAAGACGACCACCACTGAACAAGACACACAAGCTGAAACGTCAAGACTGGGCCAAGAAATATCTCAAGACTGATTTTTCTAAGGTTTTATGGACTGATGAAATGAGAGTGAGTCTTGATGGGCCAGATGGATGGGCCCGTGGCTGGATTGGTAAAGGGCAGAGAGCTCCAGTCCGACTCAGACGCCAGCAAGGTGGAGGTGGAGTACTGGTTTGGGCTGGTATCATCAAAGATGAGCTTGTGGGGCCTTTTCGGGTTGAGGATGGAGTCAAGCTCAACTCCCAGTCCTACTGCCAGTTTCTGGAAGACACCTTCTTCAAGCAGTGGTACAGGAAGAAGTCTGCATCCTTCAAGAAAAACAAAATTTATGCTTACCTGATAAATTCCTTTCTCCTGTAGTGTGGTCAGTCCACGGGTCATCATTACTTCTGGGATATTATCTCCTCCCCTACAGGAAGTGCAAGAGGATTCACCCAGCAGAGCTGCTATATAGCTCCTCCCCTCTACGTCACCTCCAGTCATTCGACCAAAGGACTAACGAGAAAGGAGAAGCCCAAGGGTGTAGTGGTGACTGGAGTATAATCCAAAAAAATCTTTAGCCTGCCATAAAAAACAGGGCGGGCCGTGGACTGACCACACTACAGGAGAAAGGAATTTATCAGGTAAGCATAAATTTTGTTTTCTCCTGTTAAGTGTGGTCAGTCCACGGGTCATCATTACTTCTGGGATACCAATACCAAAGCAAAAGTACACGGATGACGGGAGGGACAGGCAGGCTCTTTATACGGAGGGAACCACTGCCTGAAGAACCTTTCTCCCAAAAACAGCCTCCGAAGAAGCAAAAGTGTCAAATTTGTAAAATTTGGAAAAAGTATGAAGAGAAGACCAAGTTGCAGCCTTGCAAATCTGTTCAACAGAAGCCTCATTCTTAAAGGCCCAAGTGGAAGCCACAGCTCTAGTAGAATGAGCTGTAATTCTTTCAGGAGGCTGCTGTCCAGCAGTCTCATAGGCTAATCGTATTATGCTACGAAGCCAAAACGAGAGAGAGGTAGCCGAAGCTTTTTGACCTCTCCTCTGGCTAGAATAAACGACAAACAGGGAAGACGTTTGCCGAAACTCCTTAGTTGCCTGTAGATAAAATTTCAGGGCACGGACTACATCTAGATTGTGTAGCAGACGTTCCTTCTTCGAGGAAGGATTAGGACACAAGGATGGAACAACAATCTCTTGATTGATATTCCTGTTAGTGACCACCTTAGGTAGGAACCCAGGTTTAGTACGCAGAACTACCTTGTCTGAATGAAAAATCAGATAAGGAGAATCACAATGTAAGGCAGATAACTCAGAGACTCTTCGAGCTGAGGAAATAGCCATTAAAAACAGAACTTTCCAAGATAACAACTTGATATCAATGGAATGAAGGGGTTCAAACGGAACACCCTGTAAAACATTAAGGACTAAGTTCAAACTCCATGGTGGAGCAACAGTTTTAAACACAGGCTTGATCCTAGCTAAAGCCTGACAAAAAGCTTGAATGTCCGGAACTTCTGACAGACGTTTGTGCAAAAGAATGGACAGAGCTGAAATCTGTCCCTTTAAAGAACTAGCGGATAACCCCTTTTCTAAACCTTCTTGTAGAAAAGACAATATCCTTGGAATCCTAACCTTACTCCATGAGTAACTCTTGGATTCGCACCAATATAAGTATTTACGCCATATTTTATGGTAAATCCTTCTGGTAACAGGCTTCCTAGCCTGTATTAAGGTATCAATAACTGGCTCAGAAAACCCACGTTTTGATAAAATCAAGCGTTCAATTTCCAAGCAGTCAGCTTCAGAGAAGTTAGATTTTGATGTTTGAATGGACCCTGGATCAGAAGGTCCTGTTTCAGAGGTAGAGACCAAGGCGGACAGGATGACATGTCCACTAGATCTGCATACCAAGTCCTGCGTGGCCATGCAGGTGCTATTAGAATCACTGATGCTCTCTCCTGCTTGATTCTGGCAATCAATCGAGGAAGCATCGGGAAGGGTGGAAACACATAAGCCATCCCGAAGGTCCAAGGTGCTGTCAAAGCATCTATCAGAACCGCTCCCGGATCCCTGGATCTGGACCCGTAGCGAGGAAGCTTGGCGTTCTGACGAGACGCCATGAGATCTATCTCTGGTTTGCCCCAACGTCGAAGTATCTGGGCAAAGACCTCCGGATGAAGTTCCCACTCCCCCGGATGAAAAGTCTGACGACTTAAGAAATCCGCCTCCCAGTTCTCCACTCCCGGGATGTGGATTGCAGACAGATGGCAAGAGTGAGACTCTGCCCAGCGAATTATCTTTGATACTTCCATCATTGCTAGGGAGCTTCTTGTCCCTCCCTGATGGTTGATGTAAGCTACAGTCGTGATGTTGTCCGAATGAAACCTGATGAACCCCAGAGTTGTTAACTGGGGCCAAGCCAGAAGGGCATTGAGAACTACTCTCAATTCCAGAATGTTTATTGGAAGGAGACTCTCCTCCTGATTCCATAGTCCCTGAGCCTTCAGAGAATTCCAGACAGCGCCCCAACCTAGTAGGCTGGCGTCTGTTGTTACAATTGACCAGTCTGGCCTGCTGAATGGCATCCCCCTGGATAGGTGTGGCCGATAAAGCCACCATAGAAGAGAGTTTCTGGTCTCTTGATTCAGATTCAGAGTGGGGGACAAATCTGAGTAATCCCCATTCCACTGACTTAGCATGCACAATTGCAGCGGTCTGAGATGTAGGCGTGCAAAAGGTACTACGTCCATTGCGGCTACCATTAAGCCGATCACCTCCATGCATTGAGCTACTGACGGGTGTTGAATGGAATGAAGGACCCGGCATGCATTTTGAAGCTTTGTTAACCTGTCTTCTGTCAGGTAAATCTTCATTTCTACAGAATCTATCAGAGTCCCCAAGAAGGGAACTCTTGTGAGTGGAAAGAGAGAACTCTTCTTTTCGTTCACCTTCCATCCATGCGACCTTAGAAATGCCAGTACTAACTCTGTATGAGACTTGGCAGTTTGAAAGCTTGAAGCTTGTATCAGAATGTCGTCTAGGTACGGAGCTACCGAAATTCCTCGCGGTCTTAGTACCGCCAGAAGAGAACCCAGAACCTTTGTGAAGATTCTTGGAGCCGTAGCCAGTCCGAATGGAAGAGCTACAAACTGGTAATGCCTGTCTAGAAAGGCAAACCTTAGATACCGGTAATGATCTCTGTGAATCGGTATGTGAAGGTAAGCATCCTTTAAATCCACTGTGGTCATGTACTGACCCTCTTGGATCATGGGCAGAATTGTTCGAATCGTTTCCATCTTGAACGATGGAACTCTTAGGAATTTGTTTAGGATCTTTAAATCCAAGATTGGCCTGAAAGTTCCCTCTTTTTTGGGAACTACAAACAGATTTGAGTAAAACCCTTGTCCTTGTTCCGACCGCGGAACTGGATGGATCACTCCCATTAATAAAAGATCTTGTACGCAGCGTAGGAACGCTGCTTTCTTTATTTGGTTTGTTGATAACCTTGACAGATGAAATCTCCCTCTTGGGGGAGAGGATTTGAAGTCCAGAAGGTATCCCTGAGATATGATCTCTAACGCCCAGGGATCCTGAACATCTCTTGCCCAAGCCTGGGCGAAGAGAGAAAGTCTGCCCCCTACTAGATCCGGTCCCGGATCGGGGGCCCTCGATTCATGCTGTCTTAGGGGCAGCAGCAGGTTTCCTGGCCTGCTTGCCCTTGTTCCAGGACTGGTTAGGTTTCCAGCCTTGTCTGTAGCGAGCAACAGCTCCTTCCTGTTTTGGTGCAGAGGAGGTTGATGCTGTTCCTGCTTTGAAATTACGAAAGGAACGAAAATTAGACTGTCTAGCCCTAGGTTTGGCTTTGTCCTGAGGCAGGGCATGGCCTTTACCTCCTGTAATGTCAGCGATAATCTCCTTCAACCCGGGCCCGAACAAGGTTTGCCCTTTGAAAGGTATATTAAGCAATTTAGATTTGGAAGTAACATCAGCTGACCAGGATTTTAGCCACAGTGCTCTGCGTGCCTGAATGGCAAATCCGGAATTCTTAGCCGTAAGTTTAGTTAAATGTACTACGGCATCTGAAATAAATGAGTTAGCTAACTTAAGGGCTCTAAGTTTGTCTGTAATCTCATCTAGTGTAGATGATTGAAGTGTCTCTTCCAGAGACTCAAACCAAAATGCTGCTGCAGCCGTGACAGGCGCAATACATGCAAGAGGTTGCAATATAAAACCTTGTTGAACAAACATTTTCTTAAGGTAACCCTCTAATTTTTTATCCATTGGATCTGAAAAGGCACAGCTATCCTCCACCGGGATAGTGGTACGCTTAGCTAAAGTAGAAACTGCTCCCTCCACCTTAGGGACCGTTTGCCATAAGTCCCGTGTGGTGGCGTCTATTGGAAACATTTTTCTAAATATCGGAGGGGGTGAGAACGGTACACCGGGCCTATCCCACTCCTTAGTAACAATTTCAGTAAGTCTCTTAGGTATAGGAAAAACATCAGTACTCGCCGGTACCGCAAAATATTTATCCAACCTACACATTTTCTCTGGTATTGCAACTGTGTTACAATCATTCAGAGCCGCTAACACCTCCCCTAGTAATACACGGAGGTTTTCCAGCTTAAATTTAAAGTTTGAAATATCTGAATCCAATCTATTTGGATCAGAACCGTCACCCACAGAATGAAGTTCTCCGTCCTCATGTTCTGCCGCCTGTGACGCAGTGTCTGACATGGCCCTAATATTATCAGCGCACTCTGTTCTCACCCCAGAGTGATCACGCTTGCCTCTAAGTTCTGGTAATTTAGCCAAAACTTCAGTCATAACAGTAGCCATATCCTGTAATGTGATTTGAAATGGCCGCCCAGATGTACTCGGCGCTACAATATCACGCACCTCCCGAGCGGGAGATGTAGGTACTGACACGTGAGGCGAGTTAGTCGGCATAACTCTCCCCTCGTTGTCTGGTGAAATATGTTCAATTTGTACAGATTGACTCTTATTTAAAGTAGCATCAATACAGTTAGTACATAAATTTCTATTGGGCTGCACTTTGGCATTAGCACATATAGCACATGTATCTTCCTCTGAATCAGACATGTTTAACACACTAGCAATTAACTAGCAACTTGGAAATGCTTTTTAAGTAATTTACAATAATATGAAAACGAACTGTGCTTATAAGAAGCACAGAAAAAATTATGACAGTTGAAAATAATTAAGTTATAGCATCAAATCTTTGTAAGAAATAAACAATTTTAGCAAAGGATTGTTCCCATTAGCAAGGATAACTAACCCTGGCAGCAGAAAAAATACACAAATAAACGTTTTTTATCACAGTCAACTACAATCTTCACAGCTCTGCTGTGATGATTACCTCCCTCAAATAAGGCTTTGGAGATCCCTGAGTTCTGTAGAGATGAACCGGATCATGCAGGAAGAAAATGAACCTCTGACTGAGTTTTTTGATGCGTAGTAAAAGCGCCAAAAATGGCCCCTCCCCCTCACACATAACAGTGAGAGAGATCAGTGAACTGCTTTAAATTAAACAAAACTATTGCCAAGTGGAAAAAATAGTGCCCAAAACATTTTTTCACCCAGTACCTCAGAGAAATAAACGTTTTTACATGCCAGCAAAAAAACGTTTAACCTCAATAAATTAATTGTTATTTAAAACCTATTGCAAGTCCCTGCAAATTAGGTTAAGTCTATGCATACAGTATAATCCAGTGAAGTACCATCCCCCAGAATACTGAAGTGTAAAATATACATACATGACAGCCTGATACCAGCTACATCTACTGCATTTAAGGCTGAGTTTACATTATAACGGTATGGCAGGATTTTCTCATCAATTCCATGTCAGAAAATAACAAACTGCTACATACCTCTTTGCAGATTAATCTGCCCGCTGTCCCCTGATCTGAAGTTTACCTCTCCTCAGATGGCCGAGAAACAGCAATATGATCTTAACTACTCCGGCTAAAATCATAGAAAAAAACTCAGGTAGATTCTTCTTCAAATTCTACCAGAGAATGAATAACACACTCCGGTGCTATTATAAAATAACAAACTTTTGATTGAAGGTAATAAACTAATTAAATCACCACAGTCCTCTCACACATCCTATCTATTCGTTGGGTGCAAGAGAATGACTGGAGGTGACGTAGAGGGGAGGAGCTATATAGCAGCTCTGCTGGGTGAATCCTCTTGCACTTCCTGTAGGGGAGGAGATAATATCCCAGAAGTAATGATGACCCGTGGACTGACCACACTTAACAGGAGAAAACATGATTTTCATGCAGGACCATGCTCCATCACACGCGTCCAAGTACTACACAGCGTGGCTGGCAAGAAAGGGTATAAAAGAAGAAAATCTAATGACATGGCCTCCTTGTTCACCTGATCTGAACCCCATTGAGAACCTGTGGTCCATCATCAAATGTGAGATTTACAAGGAGGGAAAACAGTACACCTCTCTGAACAGTGTCTGGGAGGCTGTGGTTGCTGCTGCACGCAATGTTGATGGTGAACAGATCAAAACACTGACAGAATCCATGGATGGCAAGCTTTTGAGTGTCCTTGCAAAGAAAGGTGGCTATATTGGTCACTGATTTGTTTTGTTTTGTTTTTGAATGTCAGAAATGTATATTTGTGAATGTTGAGATGTTATATTGGTTTCACTGGTAAAAATAAATAATTGAAATGGGTATATATTTGTTTTTTGTTAAGTTGCCTAATAATTATGCACAGTAATAGTCACCTGCACACACAGATATCCCCCTAAAATAGCTATAACTAAAAACAAACTAAAAACTACTTCCAAAACTATTCAGCTTTGATATTAATGAGTTTTTTGGGTTCATTGAGAACATGGGTTGTTGTTCAATAATAAAATTAATCCTCAAAAATACAACTTGCCTAATAATTCTGCACTCCCTGTAAACCATTCTTACTTTATTTAATTTTCAGTTTTCACACATTCTCTGTGCTTCATTTAGCTTATCTGAACATTTAGCGTATTTATCACCCATTCACCCCATGTTTCCTTGTAAATATACTCCTATTGTTTTTCAAATACTTTATATGTCATGTATGGAAATTTATGAGTTAACCTGATCCTGTGATGGATTTCAATGTGTATCACATACACGCTACTATCGCTTTAAAAATGTTACGAAAAGGTTGTGTCTTGTTCGTACCTAGATATGTATATATTTTTTATATATATTTTTTGGCTCTAAGAATGTTAAGCACATATGGTATATGGTATTGATGTTTAAAAATAACATATTGTGTGCATATAATATATAAGTTAGTTGATAATAGGTACAATTGTTACGTCATGTAAGATGTCTCTTTATTAGAGTTCTTAACCAATCAGGGTCAAGTACACCCTTTTTAAGTTTGTATGCAACCAACTTGTCTTTAGCAGTAGTGATTACGGCGTACAGCCGAAACGCGTATACTGAGTCATTTCTTTTTGCACCTATGTCCCTCCATGGACTTTTTATTATGTTGCTGAAATAAATGCTACGTTTTATCTACATCCCAGTTGCTGCTTATTTGTTCTCTTACTGGGTCTGATGACTATTAATGAGCCTGGTTTATGAAGGAGTGTCCACAATGACGACTGTAACAATTCGTAAATACTTATTTTATATGGTGGAGTGCACAATTCTTAGTTATGTGAGGAATTGAGATTCCTGTGCTGACATACGAGTCATACCAATAATAATAATATTTTTTAATTTAGTATTTTTAATTTTCAATGCCCGTGTAGACCGGAAGTGGGACACAAGTTACTACTTCTGGTCTCCTCTCACACTGGAACACACTACTTGCGCTTCAGTAAGACTCCATAGAGGGATTAACTCGAGGTTAACAGTGAGGCATGTTTGATGCACTGTATATTGTTAGATCCACTTTGAACACACACCTTGGTGGATGTGAATATTAGAGTAGAAGCACACACAAGTTATTAATAAACAAAATAAGAATACGTTTATTACAGGTTGTATCTGCACATTTAACTTATGTTTGATTGTTGAACTCTCATAGTAGAAGAAATACAGGTAAATGCAGATTTTGATAATTTAGAATATGTACACACCGGTAGTGACGTATGCTATGTCTACTTCCGGTTTAGATTGCAACTGGAACGCATGGCTTGCATTCCAAACACTGTAATTTGGCGCTTTAGAGTGTTCACACAGGTTTGTAATTACATGTTTTGTTCGACCTTTTCTATTTAAGTGTGGGTTTATCACTATGTTGTTATGCTGATGAAGGGGAAGTTTTCCCTAAAAAAAGTTTCATTAAAGTACTTAACATACTTTAACCAAAGACCCGAGAATGCATTTGTTTTGTGGAATATATATATATATATATATATATATATATAAATCACAACTTAAAATTAAAAGTGTACACACAAAGCCATATGAGTGTCTAAGAAAAAAATGGTACTTACCCAAAGACACTCGACCACTAGAGCATTAGCGGATGGCCAAACCAGTACTGAAGCATTTTAGCAGAGGTAATGGAAATAAGAGTATATCGTCCATCTGTAAAGGGAGGATGAAGATGAATTCCGGAAACTGAATTAACAGAGAGGCCTGTGAAGTATTTCCCATGAAGCGAAAACGTAAAATCAAAGGACCATATTCCAGGAACATCCCTCCGACAACCACTGTACTCTGAGGGCAACCGGGCCTTATAAAGTAGAAAGACCAATTTTTACGAAGAACGCTGAACATCTTCAATTTTGAACCACCTCCAATGGAGGTAATGTAAAGACTGAGGTAAGTGTGAGGGTTTATATAGAACTCTTGGGGTTTGGGAAACTTTGCCTCCTCCTAGAGAAATAATTCCCATGAGTACGGGATCGTGGACTCTAACCACCTGTATGAAAAAAATCTGGTGCAGAGTGCTCATGACCTCAGATTGGGCCGAAGGTTCACCTTTCAAAAAGGACAATGACTAAGCACAAAGCCAAGACAATGCAATGCAATAGTGGCTAAGGGACATTACTGTGAATGTCTTTGAGTGGCCCAACCACAGCCCAGACTTGAACCCAATTCAAAATCTCTGGAGAGACCTGCAAATGTACGGGTTTCCCCAGTCCCCACACTTCTGAGTCCACCTTTAGAGCAGGCAATAGAAAATACTTTCTCACCTTTCCCGCACTAATTCCCACACATTTCTCTGCAGTGCATAGCCCTATTTACCA
This sequence comes from Bombina bombina, assembly GCF_027579735.1. NCBI lineage: Eukaryota > Metazoa > Chordata > Amphibia > Anura > Bombinatoridae > Bombina > Bombina bombina. Next base: position 635,723,014 of record NC_069501.1, on the reverse strand, counting down.
GGATACAGTGAAGTTCCCTCCTTGTAGGAGAGGCTGCCTAGAATCTACCTTCCTTTCTGCGGCTTGCATATAAGCCTGATTCCACAGTAATTATGTGAGCCGGATCAGGGACTACATTAGTAAATTGACAGCCTGTTGTGTCATCTACATTTCCCAAGAAGTGAATTAAATGCCATCGCCATCAGTTTATGCCAATGTCTGGGTTTACAACATGGGGGGCAACTAGCCCACTGAGCACCAACACCGCTCTCTGCTTTCAAAGGAACTGTGAGTGCCAGAGAGATCTTGGTGGAGAGGATGTACAAAGGAACCCACATTGACCCGAGTTATAGAAGGAGTGCTGTAGAAATGGACCAATTACATTGCAGGTATGGGAGTGCTAAATGTGCGAGGTACCTATCGTGCCAGGTATACTGATAGGCATTCCTCTGAGCATACTGATATTGTATTCATCTGTAAATATGGTACATGGGGCACAATCATTATTTTACTTCAAGACATACCCGTACTTGAAGTCTGCAAGTCAATAAAACATGGATGCCCAATCTTTTCAAATTAGGGGGCCTAGAGTAAACTGTATACATATAATAAGAAGATGATCTGCATCCAATGTCCTGTCCTACAGCTGCCTAGGTCTCAGTTTAGGTAGTCACTGACTGAATGTAAATTGCTTATGATACCCTATGACTTTGATGTAACAGAGTTAGTAAACTGTGAAAAGAAGAAAAAAAAATCATATACACTTCTGTGCATGCATAAAATTATTTTTATTTTAGTTTTAATTACTACGCAGTAATACAGGCTTGCATATTTTTAAAAATTTTTTTTTCAGGGCAGCACGTGTTTGAAATGTGTGTAAATTTCATGTAAGGCCACACCTACACCCCCTAAATCACACCCCTCAAAAAGTGTCCAGGAAATGGCTTGCAAAAGGTGGCAACTCGCAAGAGTGTTCTGGTTTAGCCTAAAATAAAGGTGGCAACCATATTCCTATTCCATATGATCTGCTTACTAATGTTCCAGGAATTTTTAATAAGAGATTAAAAAGAGAACAAAAAAAAAAAAGGAGGAGAACAAAAAAAAAAGGAGGGCAACAAAAACATGTGAAGGTATTACCTGAGAACATCTGAAGTCTGGTTTGAATCCAGTGGATGGGAGTGTTTAATGTGGAGCAGCTCATCTGATTGCACTGAAGGCACATGGAGGTGCAAAGAGGCCTGGCAAGAAAAAAAAAATATATATATATTGCAACTAAATAATTCCAACACTAAACTGTACAAATGTAGTTTAAATCTAATATTAAATAAATAACTGTTCTATAGTAGTGATGCCAATAATATTAAAGCAAAAACACAAACAAAACACAACAACATGGAACGGGGTAACATGTTCAAATTTTATTTAAAATATGGTGATGCTAAAAGTTATTTAAAACGATACAGAAGCTAGTAGGAATTGAATGCATGCACAACTTGAGCCGACAGGGACACATAGCAAATCAGCAATAAAGTACTATATTCTGAGGTGGTGGCTCCTTTTGAGCCTATGCATAAGTTGGGTATTAAACTACTTTCTTGGAAACTATACTTTCATTTGTTCAGGGTGATAGACAAGGCCCTGCAAGAACAGAGGGCAGTGGGTATACACAGTGTTGGCTGCCTGCTTTCTTCTGTCACAGGTGGACAGACTCCCTTGTTGGGAACCTTGTCTGCCCATGTTTTAATAAATGGAACCCATAAGTGTCTTAAAATTGTTTGTTTAACATTGTCACTTTGCTGTTGCAAACTAAAAGATTTAAAAAAAAGTGATGATTTCAGGGACACCCCTCTTAAAAAGCAGTTCCACATTTCTAGTTTACATTTTGTGACCAAATAAGGATAGATGTGAATGAGCTTTTAGTCACTAGTATGTTGCAAGCTCAGGTAAAGTTCACCATCATCCATAAGTATGATTGAATTACCCGTCTCTCTGGGGAGAGTTATAAAAACATCATTTATACTTGCCTGATAAATTAATTTCTTTCATGGTGGTGAAAGTCCACGATCCGTTACATATGTGAATTACATTACTACCACTAGGAGGAAGCAAATCTTCCCAAACCATAAGAGCCCTATAAAACCCCTCACACAATCCTTAGTCTAACGTATATAGCCAAGTAGTGAGGTTACAAAAAGAATAAGAGCCAAAAAGGAGCAGGTAAAAAAAGATGTGCTTAAAACAAATCAAAGAAAAGGGTGGGAGCTTGTAGACCCTCGCCACCATGAAATAAATACATTTATCAGGCAAGTATGAATTATGTTTTCTTTCATCTAGGTGACGAGAGTCCGTTACATATTTTAAATAATACCTAAGCGGTGGAAGTCCAGTAATAACCATAAAGGGAGGGATTAAAAAACTAAATTTATGCTTACCTGATAAATTACTTTCTTTTACGATATGACGAATCCACGGATTTCATCCTTACTTGTGGGATATTAACCTACTGCTAACAGGAAGTGGCAAATAGCACTACAGCAGAGCTGTATATATAGCCCCTCCCCTTCCCCTCCACCCTCAGTCATTCGGCCGAAGGTATAGGAAGAGAAAAAGGAAAGGCTAAAAAGGTGCAGAGGTGACTGAAGTTTACAAAAAATATAAAGAAAAACTGTCTTAAAAAGAACAGGGTGGGCCGTGGACTCGTCATATCGTAAAAGAAAGTAATTTATCAGGTAAGCATAAATTTAGTTTTCTTTTACAAAGATATGACGAGTCCACAGATTTCATCCTTACTTGTGGGAAACCAATACCAAAGCAATAGGACACGGATGAAAGGGAGGGACAAGACAGGAACTTAAACGGAAGGCCCCACTGCTTGAAGAACCTTTCTCCCAAAGATAGCCTCAGAAGAAGCAAAAGTATAAAATTTGGAAAATTTGGAAAAAGTGTGAAGGGACGTCCCAGTCGCAGCCTTACAAATCTGTTCAACAGATGCCTCGTTTTTAAAAGCCCATGTTGAAGCCACAGCCCTATTAGCCGTAATTCAATCAGGAGGCTGCTGTCCAGCAGTCTCATATGCCAGGCGGATGATACTTCTCAGCCAAAAAGAAAGAGGTAACCGTAGCTTTCTGACCCCTATGCTTTCCAGACTAAACAATGAATAATGAAGATGATTGACGGAAATCCTTAGTTGCCTGTAAGTAAAACTTTAATACACTGACCACGTCCAAGTTATGTAACAGACGCTCCTTCTTAGAAGGATTAGGACACAAGGAAGGAACAACAATTTCCTGATTAATATTCTTATTCGAAACAACCTTAGGAAGGAACCCAGGTTTGGTACGTAAACCACCTTATCAGAATGAAATATGAGATAAGGCGAATCACCCTGTAATGCTGAAAGCTCAGAAACTCTTCGAGCAGAAGAAATAATAACCTAAAACAGAACTTTCCATGATAATAGTTTAATATCTATGGAATGCATAGGTTCAAACGGAACCCCTTTCAGAACTCGAAGAACTACATTCAAACTCCAGAGAGGAGTAATAGGTCTAAATACGGGCTTAATTCTAGATAGAGCCTGACAAAAAGACTGAACATCTGATACATTTGCCAAACATTTGTGAAACAGAATTGACCAAGCTGAAATTTGTCCCTTTAAGGAATTTGCTGATAACCCTTTCTCCAATCCTTCTTGGAGAAAAGACAAAATCCTAGGCCATGAGTAACCCTTGGATTCACACCAATAAAGATATTTACGCCATATCTTATGATAGATTTTTCTAGTGACAGGCTTTCTAGCCTTTATCAAAGTATTAATAACTGAATCAGAGAATCCTCGCTTCAATAAAATCAAGCGTTCAATCTCCACGCAGTCAGTTGCAGAGAAATTAGATTTGATGTTGGAAAGGACCTTGAATGAGAAGGTCCTGTCTCAACGGGAAGTTTCCACTGTGGCAGAGAGGACATGTCCACTAGATCCGCATACAAAGTCCTGCGTGGCCACGCGCTATCAGGATCACTGAAGCTCTCTCCTTTTTGATTCGAGCAATCACGCGTGGGAGGAGAGGAAACGGCGGAAACAAGAATCATTGAGGCAAATACCTCCGGGTGAAGTTCCCACACCCCGGATGAAAAGTCTGTCGACTTAGAAAATCTGCTTCCCAGTTCTCTACCCCTGGGATGTAGATCACTGACATATAACAAGAGTGGGCCTCTGCCCAACTGATTATCTTGGATACTTCTATCATCGCTAAGAAAACTCCTTGTTCTCCCCTGATGATTGACATATGCCACAGTCGTTATGTTGTCCGACTGGAATCTGATGAATTTAGCCGAAGCCAACTGAGGCCACGCCTGAAGCGCATTGAATATTGCCCTCAGTTCCAAAATATTTAATGGAAGTAGACTCCAGTTGAGCTCAAACACCCTGAGCCTTCAGGGAATTCCAAACTGCACCCCAGCCTAGAAGGCTGGCATCTGTTGTCACTATCACCCACGAGGGTCTGCGGAAACAAGTCCCCCTGGGACAGATGATCCGGCGACAACCACCAAAGAAGAGAGTTTCTGGTCTCTTGATCCAGAATTATCTTTGGAGATAAATCCGCATAATCCCCATTCCACTGACCGAGCATGCACAGTTGCAGTGGCCTGAGATGAAAGCGAGCAAACGGAACGCTGTCCATTGCTGCTACCATTAATCCGATTACCTTCATACACTGAGCCACTGATGGCCGAGGAATGGACAGAAGTGCTCGGCAAGTATTCAAAATCTTTTATTTTCTGACCTCCGACAGAAATACTTTCATGGCTACAGAGTCTATCAGAGTTCCCAAGAAAGGAACCCTTGTCTGTGGAACAAGTGAACTCTTCTCTATGTTCACCTTCCAGCCATGAGTTCTCAGAAAAGACAACACTGTGTCCGTGTGAGATTTTGTCAGATGATATGTTGACGCCTGAATCAGAAAAACGTCCAGATAAGGCGCCACCGCTATCCCTTGCGGTCTGAGAACCGCCAAAAGAAACCCTAGAACCTTTGTGAAGATTCTGGGTGCTGTGGCCAACCCGAAAGGACGAGCCACGAACTGATAATGTTTGTCCAAGAAGGCAAACCTTAGAAACCGATGATGATCTTTGTGGATTGGAATATGAAGGTAAGCATCCTTCAAATCCACGGTAGTCATATATTGACCCTCCTGGATCATGGGCAAAATTGTTCGAATTGTCTCCATCTTGAATGATGGAACTCTTAGAAATTTGTTTAGACACTTGAGGTCCAAAATGGGTCTGAACGTTCCCTCTTTTTTGGGGACCACAAATAGGTTTGAGTAAAACCCCTGTCCCTGTTCCAATTTTGGAACAGGACAGATTACTCCCATAGTAAAAAGGTCTTTTATACAGCGTAAGAACGCCTCTCTCTTTATCTGGTTTGCAGATAATTTTGAAAGATGAAATCTCCCTCTTGCGAGAAAATCCTTGAAATCCAATTGATAACCGTGGGTCACTATTTCTAGTGCCCAGGAATCCTGAACATCTCTTGCCCAAGCCTGAGCAAAGAAAGAAAGTCTGCCCCCTACTAGATCCGGTCCCGGATCAGGGGCCACCCCTTCATGCTGTCTTAGGACCAGCAGTGGGTTAGAATGGGAAAAAATCCCTTCCTGCTTTGTGGAAGAAGAAGCTGGGGGTCCTCCTTTAAAGTTCCAAAAGGAACAAAAATTATTCTGTTTACCCCTCATTTTAATCGACCTATCCTGAGGTAGGGCATGGCCCTTACCTACTGTAATATCAGAAATGATCTCCTTCAATTCTAGCCCAAAAAGGGTCTTACCTTTAAAGGGAATAGCTAAAAGCTTATGTTTTGATGACACATCAGCAGACCAAGATTTGGGTCACAATGCTCTACGTGCTAAAATAGCAAATCCTGCATTTTTTGCCGCTAATTTAGCAATTTGAAAAGCGGCATCAGTAATAAAACAATTGGCTAGCTTAAGAGCCTTAATTCTATCTAGAATGTCATCTAATGGAGTCTCAACCTTAAGAGACTCTTCTAGAGCCTCAAACCAAAAAGCTGCTGCAGTAGTTACTGGAACAATGCAAGCCGTAGGTTGTAAAAACAAAATTTATGCTTACCTGATAAATGTATTTCTCTTGTGGTGTATCCAGTCCACGGGTTCATCCATTACTTGTGTGATATTCTCCTTCCCAACAGGAAGCTGCAAGAGGACACCCACAGCAGAGCTGTCTATATAGCTCCTCCCCTAACTGCCACCCCCAGTCATTTGACCGAAGACAAGCAAGAAAAAAAGGAGAAACTATAGGGTGCAGTGGTGACTGTAGTTTAAAAATAAAAAACACCTGCCTTAAAATGACAGGGCGGGCCGTGGACTGGATACAACACAATAGAAATAAATTTATCAGGTAAGCATAAATTTAGTTTTCTCTTGTAAAGGTGTATCCAGTCAACGGGTTCATCCATTGACACGGATGAAGGGAGGGACAAGGCAGAAAACTTAAACAGAAGGCACCACTGCCTGTAAGAACTTTCTCCCAAAAATAGCCTCCGAAGAAGCAAAAGTATCAAATTTATAGAATTTAGAAAAGGTATGAAGCGAAGACCAAGTAGCCGCCTTAAAAATCTGTTCAACAGAGGCATCATGTTTAAAAGCCCATGTGGAAGCTACTGCTCTAGTAGAATGAGCTGTAATTCTTTCAGGAGGCTGCTGGCCAGCAGTCTCATAAGCTAAGCGTATTATACTAGCCAAAAAGAAAGAGAAGTTGCCGAAACCTTTTGGCCTCTCCTCTGTCCAGAGTAGACAACAAACAAAGCAGATGTTTGACGAAAATCCTTCGTAGCTTGTAAATAAAACTTTAAAGCATGAAACCACATCAAGATTGTGTAATAGACGTTCCCTTCTTTGAAGAAGGATTAGGACATAGTGAAGGAACAACAATCTCCTGATTGATATTCTTATTAGATACCACCTTAGGGAGAAACCCAGGTTTGGTACGTAACACTACCTTATCTGCATGGAAAATCAGATAAGGGGAATCACACTGTAAAGCAGATAACTCCGAAACTCTTCGAGCCGAGGAGATAGCTACTAAAAACAGAACTTTCCAAGATAAAAGCTTAATATCTATAGAATGTAAAGGTTCAAACGGAACCCCTTGAAGAAATTTAAGAACTAAATTTAAACTCCATGGCGGAGCAACAGGTTTAAACACAGGCTTGATTCTAACTAAAGCCCGACAAAACGCTTGAACGTCTGGAACCTCAGCCAGGCGTTTGTGCAAAAGAATAGACAGAGCAGAAATCTGTCCCTTTAAGGAACTAGCTGACAATCCCTTCTCCAATCCTTCTTGGAGAAAAGATAATATCCTAGGAATCCTGACCTTACTCCATGAGAAACCCTTGGATTCACACCAATGAAGATATTTACACCATATCTTATGATAGATTTTCCTGGTGACATGCTTTCGAGCCTGAATTAAGGTATCAATGACCGATTCGGAAAAACCACGCTTTGATAGAATCAAGCGTTCAATCTCCAAGCAGTCAGACGTAGAGAAATTAGATTTGGATGTTTGAAGGGACCTTGAAGTAGAAGGTCCTGCCTTAGCGGCAGAGTCCATGGTGGAAAGGATGACATGTCCACCAGATCTGCATACCAAGTCCTGCGTGGCCACGCAGGGGCTATCAAGATCACTGAAGCTCTCTCCTGCTTGATCTTGGCAATCAGACGAGGGAGCAGAGGAAACGGTGGAAACACATAAGCCAGGCTGAAGGACCAGGGCGTTGCTAGAGCATCTATCAGCGCTGCCTTGGGATCCCTGGACTGAAGAGACGCCATGAGATCCAGTTCTGGTTTGTCCCATAGTTGGATCAACTGGGCAAATACCTCCGGATGGAGCTCTCACTCCCCCGGATGAAAAGTCTGCCGACTTAGAAAATCCGCCTCACAGTTCTCTACTCCTGGGATATGGATAGCTGAGAGATGGCAAGAGTGAACCTCTGCTCATAGAATTATCTTTGAAATCTCCAACATTGCCAGGGGGCTCCTTGTTCCCCCCTGATGGTTGATATAGGCTACAGTCGTGATGTTGTCCGACTGAAATCTGATGAACCTGACCGCAGCTCTTAGTTCCAGAATGTTTATCGGAAGGAGGGCCTCCTCCTGAGTCCACGAACCCTGAGCCTTCAGGGAGTTCCAGACTGCACCCCAGCCCAGAAGGCTGGCATCTGTCATTACTATAGTCCATTCTGGCCTGCGGAAACTCATTCCCTTGGACAGATGGACCCGAGATAGCCACGAGAGAAGAGAATCCCTGGTCTCTTGATCAAGATTTAGTAGAGGGGACAAATCTGTGTAATCCCCATTCCACTGATTGAGCATGCAAAGTTGCAGTGGTCTGAGATGTAGGCGGGCAAACGGAACTATGTCCATTGCCGCTAACATTAATCCGATTACCTCCATACACTGAGCCACTGACGGATGAGAAGTGGAATTAAGAGCACGGCAGGAAGTTAGAAGTTTTGACAACCTGACCTCTGTCAGATAAATCTTCATTTCTACTGAATCTATCAGAGTTCCGAGGAATGAAACTCTTGTGAGAGGGGAGAGCGAACTGTTTCCTTCGTTCACCTTCCACCTGTGAGACCTCAGGAATGCCAGAACAATGTCCGTATGGGACCTGGCGATTTGAAAAGTTGACGCCTGTATCAGGATGTCGTCTAGGTAAGGGGCCACTGCTATACCCCGCGGTCTTAGAACCGCCAGAAGGGACCCTAGAACCTTCGTAAAGATTATTGGTGCCATGGCTAACCCGAAGGGAAGAGCCACAAACTGGTAATGCCTGTCTAGGAAGGCGAACCTGAGGAACTGATGATGATCCCTGTGTATTGGAATATGTAGATAAGCATCCTTTAAATCCACGGTAGTCATATATTGACCCTCCTGGATCATAGGTAGGATGGTTCGAATAGTCTCCATCTTGAAGGATGGGACCCTGAGAAATTTGTTTAGGATCTTGATCCAAGATAGGTATGAAAGTTCCCTCTTTCTTGGGAACTATAAACAGATTTGAATAGAAGCCCTGCCCCTGTTCCTCCTTTGGAACTGGGTGGATCACTCCCATAACTAGTAAGTCTTGAACGCAATGTAAGAATGCCTCTCTCTTTATCTGGTTTGCAGATAATTGTGAGAGATGAAATCTCCCCTTTGGAGATGAAGCTTTGAAATCCAGACGATATCCCTGGGAAACAATCTCCAGAGCCCAGGGATCCTGGACGTCTCTTGCCCAAGCCTGGGCGAAGAGAGAAAGTCTGCCCCCACTAGATCCGGTCTCGGATCGGGGGCTACTCCTTCCTGCTGTCTTAGAGGCCGCAGCAGGCTTTTTGGCCCGTTTCCCCTTGTTCCAAGCCTGGTTAGGTCTCCAGACTGGCTTGGACTGGGCAAAATTTCCCTCTTGTTTTGTAGAAGAGGAAGATGAAGCTGCGCCACTCTTGAAGTTTCGAAAGGAATGAAAATTAGTCTGTTTGGTCCTTAACTTGTTGGACCTATCCTGGGGAAGGGCGTGGCCTTTTCCTCCAGTAATATCAGCTGACCAGGATTTAAGCCATAGCGCCCTACGCGCCTGAATGGCAAAACCTGAATTTTTAGCCGTTAGCTTGGTTAAATGAAAAACGACGTCAGAAAAAAATTAATTGGCTAACTTAAGAGCTTTAAGCCTGTCAAGGATATCATCCAACGGGGTCTCTACCTGTAGAGCCTCCTCCAGAGACTCAAACCAGAAAGCCGCTGCAGCAGTGACTGGGGCAATGCATGCAAGAGGCTGGAGAATAAAACCTTGTTGTATAAAGATTTTCTTAAGGAAACCCTCTAATTTTTTATCCATAGGATCTAGGAAAGCACAACTGTCCTTGGCAGGAATAGTTGTACGCTTAGCTAGGGTAGAGACTGCTCCCTCCACCTTAGGGACCGTCTGCCACAAGTCCCGTGTAGCGGCATCTATAGGAAACATCTTTTTAAAAGCAGGAGGGGGAGAGAACGGTACACCTGGTCTATCCCATTCCTTAGTAATAATTTCTGAAAACCTCTTAGGGATTGGAAAAACGTCAGTGTAAACAGGCACTGCAAAGTATTTGTCCATTTTACACAATTTCTCTGGGACTACAATGGTGTCACAGTCATCCAGAGTCGCTAAAACCTCCCTGAGCAACACGCAGAGGTGTTCAAGCTTAAATTTAAATGCTGTCATTTCAGAGTCAGACTGAAGTAACGCCTTCCCTGAATCAGAGAAGTCACCCACAGATAGAAGCTCTCCTGCTTCAACTTCTGCACATTGTGAGGGTATATCAGACATAGTTACTAAAGCGTCAGAGAGCTCTGTATTTGTTCTAGCCCCAGAGCTGTCTCGCTTTCCTTGTAACCCTGGCAGTTTGGACAATACCTCTGTGAGGGTATGATTCATAACTGCCGCCATGTCTTGTAAGGTAAATGCATTGGACGCGCTAGATGTACTTGGCGTCCCTTGAGTGTGAGTTATAGGTTCTGACACATGGGGAGAGCTAGATGGCATAACCTCCCTTTTGTCAGTCTCAGAAACCTCAGGTGATATCTTTAAAAGCCATAATATGGTCTTTATAACTTATAGAAAGGTTAGTGCATTTGGTACACATTCTAAGAGGGGGTTCCATAATGGCTTCTAAACATAATGAACAAGGAGATTCCTCTATGTCAGACATGTTTAACAGACTAATAATGAGACCAGCAAGCTTGGAAAACACTTTAATAAATGTGAAAAAAGAAATAATATAAAAACGGTACTGTGCCTTTAAGAGAAATAAACTAGCACATAAACTGCAAAACAGTGTTAAAAAGTAGTAAACTCTACGAAATTTTTACAGTGTGTATAAGGGACTAAAACAGCATTGCACCCACTTGCAAATGGATGATTAACCACTCGGGCCCAAAAACGAATTAGAAAAACATTAAACCTGTTAACAAACCGTCAAACACACTGCCACAGCTCTACTGTGGCTCCTACCTGCCCTTAAATACGATTTTTGCAGGAACAAAACCCTCTATAGAGGTCCTATAAGCCAGAGGACTCCTTCAGGGAAGCTGGATGTCTCAGACTGAAAACGAAAATAGGCCCCTCCCACCATGCACTCAAAGTCAGAGGGCCTTAAAAAAGTACTCCTAGGAGAAATCTAACAAGCCATGTGGAAACTAGGCCCAAATAAAGATTTATCACCCTCAGGGAAAAAACGTTTTTATTTATAAATCATGCAAACGTTTTTACACTAAGTAATATAGGTATTAACATGAATATTATCCCTTTTTGCAAGCATGATCCCAGTTGTTGTTAAATCACTGTATCAGGCTTACCTTAAATATACCAGGCACTGTCAGCATTTTCTAGACCTTATCATCTCTCTAGAAATAAATATACTGAACATACCTCAAAGCAGGCAATCTGCAGACCGTCCCCCCCACCTGAAGTTTTCTTTCCATACTCTTCAGTTATGTATGAGAACAGCAATGGACCTTAGTTACAAACCGCTAAGATCATCAAACCTCCAGGCAGAAGTCTTCCAATTTCTGCCTGAGAGTAAAAACAGTACAACGTCGGTACCGTTTAAAAATAACAAACTTTTGATTGAAGGTAAAAATTACACTAAGTCACCACATCTCTCTTGATACTTCCTTTCTTGTCGAGAGCTGCAAGAGAATGACTGGTGGCAGTTAGGGGAGGAGCTATATAGACAGCTCTGCTGTGGGTGTCCTATAGCAGCTTCCTGTTGGGAAGGAGAATATCCCACAAGTAATGGATGAACCCGTGGACTGGATACACCTTTACAAGAGAAACAAATCCCTGATTAACAAATAATTTCTTTAGTAGACCCTCTATCTTATGTATAGGGTCCTTGAAAGCACAACTATCCTCAATGGGTATAGTAGTACGCTTAGCTAGGGAAGATATAGCTCCCTCTACCTTAGTGACCGTTTGCCATGAGTCCCGAATGGTATCTGATATAGGAAACATTTTCTTAAAATTAGGAGAGGGAGAAAACAGTATACCTGGTCTATACCATTCCTTACTAATAATTTCCGAAATTCTCTTAGGAACCGGAAAAACATCAATGTAAGTAGGAACTTCCAAATATTTATCTATTTTACACAATTTCTCTGGAGGAATCACAATAGGATCACAATCATCCAGAGTCGCTAAAACCTCCCTAAGCAACAGGCAGAGGTGTTCAAGATTAAATTTAAATGACATAGCATCCGAATCTGTCTGAGGCAAAACATTCCCTGAATCAGAAATTTCACCCTCAGACAGTAATTCCCTAATCCCCAACTCAGAGCACTGTGAGGGAACATCGGAAATAGCTAATAAAGCATCAGAGGATTCAGTATTTACATTAATACTTGACCTACTGCGTTTACCCTGCAACACTGGTAATTTAGACAATACCTCTGTAAGGGTAGTTGACATAACTGCAGCCATCTCCTGCAGAGTAAAGGAATTAGACGCACTAGAAGTACTAGGCGTCGCTTGTGTGGGCATAAAAGGTTGTGACACTTGGGGAGAATTGTATGGCATATCCTGATTCTCTTCAGACTGAGATTCATCCTTAGGCACACTTACTTTATTTAAAATATTCTTTTTACATTGTAAAGCCCTCTCAGTACAAAAGTTACACAATGTTAGAGGGGGTTGCACAATAGCTTCTAAACACATAGAACAATGAGAAACCTCAATGTCAGACATGCTGAACAGACTAGTAATACCACAAAAGTAGTTTAAACACTTATTTATAGCATAAAATAAACATTAGAAAAAACGTGTACTGTGCCTTTAAGAAAAGAAAAAGTGAACAATTTTTCCAAAATGCACAAAAAACGCTAAATTATTCCCAAATTTAGCTTAATATCGTTGGTTAATCCAAAAATTACTGCACCCAGAAGCAAGGGCAGAAATACGGCTTTAGAAGTACTTATATCAACATGTAGTCAAAAGATAGATAAAAACACACTCTGTACCTCTGTGGCGCCTACCTGCCCCCTGGGTACTTCGAATCAAGTTTCCAACCCTTCAGACCAGCTACACAGTCCAGGAGCCACCGAGTTACTGTTTGCTGCTGCTAAGTCTGAAGAAAGTGTACCAAAATAGGCTCCGCCCCTTAAGGGCAAACAAAATAGGCTCCGCCCCTTAAGGGCAAAAGTCAGAGTAGGCCCAAACAACACTGCATGGAAATGCAGTTTTGCACTAAAGTAAAAATACACACACAATACAACCCTCAAGCATAAAACCAATAAGTTTTAAGTGCCAAAAATAAAAAATATAAAACATTGTTTTTATATTGTCTCCCATGTCACATAATGCCCAAATATCAACTAATGATAAATATAAAATAGGGACTCCAGTAACACCCCTCTTATTAAAATAGGTTTTACTGCTTACCCCATTCCCATACAGGAAAATAATGCCAGCCAGTTTTGATATACCAAGTCTCCTCAGAAAAAAAGGCTGCACATACCTTAATGCTGCTTGTAGCATGAAACCGGTCTCCACACTGAAGATGTCTCATGGTTACCTTCAGAAGTCTTGTGGGAAGCAGCGTGGATCTTAGTTACAAATGCTAAGATCATCAAACCTCAGGGCAGAAATCTTCTTCCATATCCCCCTGAGGAAAATAGTACGCACCGGTACCATTTAAAATAAAAAACTTCTTGATTGAAGAAACTAAAATTAAAACCTCACTTTACCATGTCTTCCTAGTATAACACAGGCAAAGAGAATGACTGGGGTAGGAGGGAAATTGGAGGGGCTATATATACAGCTCTGCTGTAGTGCTCTTTGCCACTTCCTGTTAGCAGGAGGTTAATATCCCACAGGTAAGGATGAAATCCGTGGACTCGTCTTATCTTTGTAAAAGAAAAAACAGCTTTTGTCGCTGAGAAATTAAATACACAAACCAAAAAGCTCTTATAATAAACTAAAACAGGCATAATCAATAAACTTGGACAACTTCCTGAAGGACCTTTCTACTAAAGGCTGCTTCAGAGGAAGCAAAAACATAAAAATGGTAAAATTTAGTAAAGGAGTGCAAAGAAAACCAAGTGGCCACCTTGCAAATGTTATCAACTGAAGCCTCATTCTTGAAAACCCAAGTGGCGGCAACTGACCTAGTAGAATGAGCCATAATTCGCTGTGGTGGAGGCTGACCCACCTCCAAATAAGCCTTGTGAATCAAAAGTTTCAATAAAGAGGCTAAAGAAATAGAGGCCTTCTGACCTTTCCTAGGGCCAGAAAAAGGAACAAACAGAAGTCTGTCTGAAATCCTTAGTAGAATTAACATAATATTTCAATGCTCTAACATCATCCAAAAAATATAAATGATCTTTCAGAAGGATTCTTAGGATCTGGACACAAAGAAGTAATAACAATCTCCCTACTAATACTGTGTGAGGAAACAACTTTAGGCAAAAAATTAAATGTAGTCCGCAAAACAGCCTTCTTCTGATGGAATATCAGATAATCAGATATCAGCGCTGCGGAATCTGTTGGCGCTCTACAAATACCTGATAATAATAATAATAATAATAAGGCGACTCACAAGAGAGAGCAGACAATTTCATACAACACAGATGCACTCTCATACAACACACACACAGACCACACACACTCATATTCAACACTAAGACACTCACACAACGCCCACTCACATACAACACACCACACACTCATGCAAAACACAAACACACCACACACAAGTCGCGACCCAGTAAACATGATGTTGCGACCCAGCAATGGGTCCCAACCCGTGGTTTGAAGAACCCTGTACTAGAGCATCCACTACCTCTGCTTGAGGATCCCTAAACTTCATTCAGGGCAGTGTTGCAATGTCACAGTATCCCTTGGATCAGGGAAGATAGCATTTAGAAGGAAAAAAATCTGAATTGACCTTCTACGCTTGTTTGAAGGCGGGTGAGCAGCAAAAGTCTTATAGATAGCGTGTATCTGTCCCAGGGCAATATATACAAATATATAAAACTTTAACATTTTAAAAGTGCCCATAATTAAAGCTATATGAGTGTCTATATATAAAAAGATAAAACATACTTACCCATAGACACTCATCCACTATCAAGCAAGTAGCAGCCAGACAAACCAGTACTGAAACATATCAGCAGAGGTAAATGTAGGGTAGAATAAGGGTATAATGTAGATCTGTAAAGGGAGGCAGAAGACAATTCCTTGCGACCGGATTTACAGAGGGTCTATCAAGGATTTGCCATGAGGCAAAACCATCATAAACCATACTGCAAATACAGCCCTCTGACAAGCACTGTATTCTGAGGGGAATGGGGCCACATACACTCTCTCACACACCACACACACAACCTACACAAACCACACACACACTCACACAAACCACATACAACACACACCCTCCATACACCACACACACACACACATACACCACACACACACACACACATACACCACACACACTCGCATACACCACACACTCGCATACACCACACACTCGCATACACCACACACTCGCATACACCACACACTCGCATACACCACACACTCGCATACACCACACACACGCATACACCACACACACGCATACACCACACACACCACACTCGCATACACCACACACACCACACTCGCATACACCACACACACCACACTCGCATACACCACACACACCACACTCGCATACAACACACACACCACACTCGCATACAACACACACACCCTCGCATACAACACACACATACAACACACACACACACACAACACATACTCACATATACTCACATACAACACACTCACTCACACACTCACATACACACAACAGACCACACCCACACAGACCACCCACTCTCACATACACACTCTCATACAACACACACACTCTCATATACAACACACACACACTCTCATATACAACACACACAACACACACACACTCACACCCAACACACACACACTCACACCCAACACACACACACTCACACCCAACACACACACACTCACACCCAACACACACACACTCACACCCAACACACACACCCTCATACAACACACCCAACACACACACCCAACACACAGACCACACACACACCCTCATACAACACACACACACCCTCATACAACACACAGACCACACACACACCCTCATACAACACACAGACCACACACACACCCTCATACAACACACAGACCACACACACACCCTCATACAACACACAGACCACACACACACACACACTCATACAACACACAGACCACACACACACTCATACAACACACAGACCACACACACACATTCATACAACACACAGACCACATACACACACTCATACAACACACAGACCACATACACACACTCATACAACACACAGACCACACACAATCACACTCATACAACACACACTCTCATACAACACACACTCATACAACACACAGACCACACACACACACTCATACAACACACACACCACACACACACACTCATACAACACACACACTCTCATACAACACACAGACCACACACACACACTCATACAACACACAGACCACACACTCTCATACAACACACATTCCACACACACAGACCACACACCCCCTCATACAACACACAGACCACACACACACTCTCATACAACACACAGACCACACACACACACTCTCATACAACACACAGACCACACAAACAGACCACACACAGACCACACACACACTCATACAACACACAGACCCCACACACTCTCATACAACAAACAGACCACACGCACTCTCATACAACACACAGACCACACACACTCTCATACAACACACAGACCACACACACACCCTATTACAACACACAGACCACACACACACCCTATTACAACACACAGACCACACACACACCCTCATACAACACACAGACCACACACACACCCTCATACAACACACAGACCACACACACACATTCATACAACACACAGACCACACGCACTCTCATACAACACACAGACCACACGCACTCTCATACAACACACACTCTCATACAACACACAGACCACACGCACTCTCATACAACACACAGACCACACACACACACTCATACAACACACAGACCACACACACTCTCATACAACACACAGACCACACACACACTCATACAACACACAGACCACACACACTCATACAACACACAGTCCACACACACACACTCTCATACAACACACACTCTCATACAACACACAGACCACACACACACACACTCATACAACACACACACTCTCATACAACACACACACTCTCATACAACACACAGACCACACACACTTTCATACAACACACATACCACACACACACACTCTCATACAACACACAGACCACACACACAAACACTCTCATACAACACACACTCTCATACAACACACAGACCACACACACACTCTTATACAACACACAGACCACACACACACTCATACAACACACAGACCACACACACTTTCATACAACACACAGACCACACACACATACTCTCATACAACACACAGACCACACACACACACACTCTCATACAACACAAACTCTCATACAACACACACTCTCATACAACACACAGACCACACACACACACTCTTATACAACACACAGACCCCACACACACACACACTCATACAACACACAGACCACACACACTTTCATACAACACACATACCACACACACATACTCTCATACAACACACAGACCACACACACACTCATACAACACACAGACCACACACACACTCTCATACAACACACAGACCACACACACACTCTCATACAACACACAGACCACACACACACACTGACTCTCATACAACACACAGACCACACACACACACTGACTCTCATACAACACACAGACCACACACACACACTGACTCTCATACAACACACAGACCACGCACACACACTCTCATACAACACACAGACCACGCACACACACTCTCATACAACACACAGACCACGCACACACACACTCTCATACAACACACAGACCACGCACACACACACTCTCATACAACACACAGACCACACACACACACTCATACAACACACACACTCTCATACAACACACAGACCACACACACACACTCTCATACAATACACACACTCATACAACACACAGACCACACACACTTTCATACAACACACATACCACACACACACACACTCTCATACAACACACATACCACACACACACACTCTCATACAACACACAGACCACACACACACTCTCATACAACACACAGACCACGCACACACACTGACTCTCATACAACACACAGACCACACACACACACACTCTCATACAACACACAGACCACGCACACACACTCTCATACAACACACAGACCACGCACACACACACTCTCATACAACACACAAACCACACACACACTCACTCTCATACAACACACAGACCACACACACACTCACTCTCATACAACACACAAACCACACACACTCACTCTCATACAACACACAGACCACACACACACTCACTCTCATACAACACACAGACCACACACACACTCACTCTCATACAACACACAGACCACACACACACACTCTCATACAACACACACACACTCTCATACAACACACAGACCACACACACACACACACACACTCATACAACACACAGACCACGCACACACACACTCTCATACCACACACAAACCACACACAGACCACACACACACACTCTCATACCACACACAGACCACACACACTATCATACCACACACAGACCACACACACACAGCCTCATACAACATACAGACCACACAGACTCAATAGACCACACACACATTCTCATACAACACACAGACCACACACTCTCATACAACACACAGATCACACACACTCATACAACACACAGATCACACACACACTCACAACACACAATTTCACACAGATACATTCTCATACAACACACACACAGACCACACACTCACATACAATACACACTCACATACAATACACACACCACACACTCATGCAAAACACAAACACACAAGTCGCGACCCAGTAAACATGATGTTGCGAGCCAGTAATGGGTCCCGACCTGTGGTTTGAAGAAACCTGTACTAGAGCATCCACTACCTCTGCTTGAGGTTTCCTGAACTTCATTCAGGGCAGTGTGGCAATGCCACAGTATATCCCTTGGATCAGGGAAGATAGCACTTAGAAGGAAAAAAATCTGAATTGACCTTCTACGCTGGTTTGAAGGCGGGTGTCCCTGGTGTCCCAGGGCCATATATACACATATATAAAACTTTAACATTTTAAAAGTGCCCATAATGAAAGCTATATGAGTGTCTATATATAAAAAGATAAAACATACTTACCCAAAGACACTCATCCACTATCAAGCAAGTAGCAGACAGAAAAAACAGTACTAAAACATATCAGCAGAGGTAATGAAATAGAGGTATAAGGGTAGATCTGTAAAGGGAGGCAGAAGACTAAATTTGCGACCAAATTTACAGAGGGTCTATGAAGGATTTCCCATGAGGCAAAATAATTGTATCATAAACCATAACGCAAATACATCCCTCTGACAAGCACTGTACTCTGAGGGGAACCGGGCTTAAACATAAACTGAAAACCCCTTTCACTGAAGAAATCATGCACATTTTCATGCTTCAGCCACCTCCAACAGAGGCAAAGTAAAGACTAAGATATGTGTGAGGTGTTTTATAGGGCTCTTAGAGTTTTTGGAAACTTTGCCTCCTCCTTGTGGTAGGAATGTATTTCCCATATGTAACGGATTGTGGACTTTCGCCACCTATATGAAAGAAACAATATTTAAGAGATCTTATACTGCAAAAGCAAGCAAAAAACTAAATTTATGCTTACCTGATAAATTGATTTCTTCTATGGTAAGACGAGTCCACGGATTCATCCTTTACTTGTGGGATATTATCCTTCCCTACAGGAAGTGGCAAAGAGCACCACAGCAGAGCTGTCTATATAGCTCCACCTCCCAGTCATTCAACCGAAGGTACAGGAAGAAAAAGGAGAAACTACAAGGTGCAGAGTTGACTGAGTTTAAATCAAAAAAATATAATCTGTCTTAAAATGACAGGGCGGGCCGTGGACTCGTCTTACCATAGAAGAAATCAATTTATCAGGTAAGCATAAATTTAGTTTTCTTCTATAAAGGTAAAACGAATCCACGGATTCATCCTTTACTTGTGGGATACAATACCAAAGCTACAGGACACGGATGAACGGGAGGGACAAGACAGATGGTTAAACAGAAGGCACCACTGCTTGCAGAACTTTTCTCCCAAAAATAGCCTCTGAAGAAGCAAAGGTATCAAATTTGGAAAATTTGGAAAAAGGTATGAAGCGAAGACCAAGTCGCAGCCTTACAAATCTGTTCAACAGAAGCATCATTTTTAAAAGCCCATGTGGAAGCCACCGCTCTAGTAGAGTGAGCTGTAATTCTTTCAGGAGGCTGCTGTCCAGCAGTCTCGTATGCCAAACGGATGATGCTTTTCAGTCAAAAGGCAAGAGAGGTAGCCGTAGTCTTTGACCTCTACGTTTTACAGAATAGACAACAAACAAAGAAGATGTTTGACGAAAATCTTTGGTCACTTGCAAGTAAAACTTTAAAGCACGAACCACGTCCAAGTTGTGCAATAGACGCTCCTTCTTAGAGGAAGGATTAGGACACAGAGAAGGAACAACAATTTCCTGATTAATATTCTTATTAGTAACAACCTTAGGAAGGAATCCAGGTTTGGTACGCAAAACCACCTTATCAGCATGGAAAACAAGATAAGGCGAGTCGCATTGCAATGCAAATAGTTCAGAAACTCTTCGAGCCGAAGAGATGGCAACTAAAAACAGAACTTTCCAAGATAGAAGCTTAATATCTATGGAATGCATAGGTTCAAATGGAACCCCTTGAAGAACCTTAAGAACTAAATTCAAACTCCATGGCGGAGCAACAGGTTTAAACACAGGCTTGATTCTAACTAAAGCCTGACAGAACGACTGAACGTCTGGAACATCTGCCAGATGTTTGTGCAGTAGAATTGATAAAGCAGATATCTGTCCCTTTAAGGAACTAGCTGATAGCCCCTTCTCCAACTAATATTTTATCACCTCTTTCACTTTACCCTTCCTAGTACTTAGAGTAGGCAAAGAGAATGACTGGGGGGTGGAGCTAAGGGAGGAGCTATATAGACAGCTCTGCTGTGGTGCTCTTTGCCACTTCCTGTAGGGAAGGATAATATCCCACAAGAAAAGGATGAAGCCGTGGACTCGTCTTACCTTTATAGAAGAAATCTACTTTCCTCTTCCTTAAGACACAAGAGATATGCTGATCGCAGAAGGTGTAAGGCTCCTTTACTTCGTACTGGAGACAGAGTATTTTTATCCACCAGATTCATACGTCTAAAACAAACTTGTACTAAGTTGGGTCCTAAGTACATTGGACCTTTTCGAATTGTTTCCAAAGTTTGTTCTTCTGCATACCGCCTGGCTTTATCCAAGACTCTCAAGAGCCATCCAGTGTTTAATGTCTCCTTACTCAAGCCAGTCATCTACAACCGGTACTCTATCAAGAGTAAACCACCTCCTCCACTTTCCGTAGAGGGAACTTCTGAGTTTGAAGTCAGCCAGATTTTGGATTCCAAGCTACGGAGCAATCGGCTGTACTACCTGGTCCATTGGAAGGGTTATCCTATCTCTGAACAATCTTGGGAACCAGCCTCTCATGTTCATGCTCTAGCTCTTGTCAAGTCTTTTCACAAGAAATATCCTGCCAGGCCCCGTCGGGTCCCCTGGACGAATCCTTGAGGAGGGGGGCACTGTCATGCTCGGCCGCTGGGAAGCTCCGGCGGTCCTCTCTGTGTGCTTGATTGGAAGGTAGTCTGAGCCGCCCCTTCCTGATGATGTCACTACCAGGCTTTTTATTCCGGGCTTCCTGTTTCTTTAGTGCCCGTTTGTTTGTTATTCTTTGTGGCTCCTGTGAGGACTTCGCTGTGCAAACACTCTAACTGCTGATTTTCTGTTGCCAAACTCTGCAGACTGACTATGCTGGGTTAACCCTCAAACTTCCTGATAACCTGTTGCCAAACACTGCAAGTACTGTTTTTATTCTGTGAATCTCTCAAACTGCATGTTAACTTGTTGCCAAACTCTTCAAGTACTGTTTATTCAGTGTAAACCTTCAAACTGCTTGATATCCTGTTGCCAAACACTGCAAGTACTGTTTATTCTGTGAAACTCTCAAACTGCATGTTAACCTGTTGCCAAACTCTGCAAATACTCGGCTAGATTTAGAGTTTGGCGGCCAAAGGGGTGCGTTAGTTACGCGTGCTTTTTTTCTCCCGCACCTTTTAAATACCGCTGGTATTTAGAGTTCACAGAATGGCTGGGTTTTCAGTGCGTTAGGCTCCAAAAAGGGAGCGTAGAGCATAATTTAACGCCACTACAACTCTAGATACCAGCGGTGCTTACGGACGCGGCCAGCTTCAAAAACGTGCTTGTGCACGATATCCCCATAGAAAACAATGGGGCTGTTTGAGCTGAAAAAAAACCTAACACCTGCAAAAAAGCAGCGTTCAGCTCTTAACGCAGCCCCATTGTTTTCTATGGGGAAACACTTCCTACGTCTGCACCTAACACTCTAACATGTACCCCGAGTCTAAACACCCCTAACCTTACACTTATTAACCCCTAATCTGCCGCCCCCGCTATCGCTGACACCTGCATATTATTATTAACCCCTAATCTGCCGCTCCCTACAACGCCGCAACATACATTATAGTTATGTACCCCTAATCTGCTGCCCCTAACACCGCCGACCCCTATATTATATTTATTAACCCCTAATCTGCCCCCCACAACGTCGCCGCCAGCTACCTACAATAATTAACCCCTAATCTGCCGATCGGAGCTCACCGCTACTATAATAAATGTATTAACCCCTAAAGCTAAGTCTAACCCTAACACTAACACCCCCCTAAGTTAAATATAATTTTTATCTAACGAAATAAATTAACTCTTATTAAATAAATTATTCCTATTTAAATCTAAATACTTACCTGTAAAATAAACCCTAATATAGCTACAATATAAATTATAATTATATTGTAGCTATTTTAGGATTAATATTTATTTTACAGGCAACTTTGTATTTATTTTAACCAGGTACAATAGCTATTAAATAGTTAATAACTATTTAATAGCTACCTAGTTAAAATAATTACAAAATTACCTGTAAAATAAATCCTAACCTTAGTTACAATTAAACCTAACACTACACTATCAATAAATTAATTAAATAAACTACCTACAATTATCTACAATTAAACCTAACACTACACTATCAATAAATAAATTAAATACAATTCCTACAAATAAATACAATTAAATAAACTAACTAAAGTACAAAAAATAAAAAAGAACTAAGTTATAAAAAATAAAAAAATATTTACAAACATTAGAAAAAAATTACAACAATTTTAAACTAATTACACCTACTCTAAGCCCTCTAATAAAATAACAAAGACCCCCAAAATAAAAAAATGCCCTACCCTATTCTAAATTACAAAAGTTCAAAGCTCTTTTACCTTACCAGCCCTTAAAAGGGCCCTTTGCGGGGCATGCCCCAAAGAATTCAGCTCTTTTGCCTGTAAAAAAAACATACAATACCCCCCTCAACATTACAACCCACCACCCACATACCCCTAATCTAACCCAAACCCCCCTTAAATAAACCTAACACTAAGCCGATCGGAGCAACCAATAGAATGCGAGCTCAATCTGATTGGCTGATTGAATCAGCCAATCGGATTGAACTTGATTCTGATTGGCTGATTCCATCAGCCAATCAGAATTTTCCTACCTTGAAGTTAGCTGACGGCGATGTTAGGGAGGGCAGATTAGGGGTTAATACTATTTATTATAGGGTTATTGAGGCGGGAGTGAGGCGGATTAGGGGTTAATACATTTATTATACTAGTGATGAGCTCCGGTCGGCAGATTAGGGGTTAATTATTGTAAGTAGCTGGCGGCGACGTTGTGGGGGGCAGATTAGGGGTTAATAAATATAATATAGGGGTCGGCTATAGGGGTCGGCGGTGTTAGGGGCAGCAGATTAGGGGTACATAGGGATAACGTAGTTGGCGGCGGTGTACGGAGCGGCAGATTAGGGGTTAAAAAAATTGAAATATAGTGGCGGCGATGTGGGGGGACCTCGGTTTAGGGGTACATAAGTAGTTTATGGGTGTTAGTGTACTTTAGAGCACAGTAGTTAAGAGCTTTATACACCGGCATTAGCCCAGAAAGCTCTTAACTACTGACTTTTTTTCTGCGGCTGGAGTTTTGTCGTTAGATTTCTAACGCTCACTTCAGCCACGACTCTAAATACCAGCGTTAGAAAGATCCCATTGAAAAGATAGGATACGCAATTGACGTAAGGGGATCTGCGGTATGGAAAAGTCGCGGCTGGAAAGTGAGCATTAGACCCTTTAATGACTGGCTCCAAATACCAGAGGGCGGTAAAAACCAGCGTTAGGAGCCTCTAACGCTGGTTTTGACGGCTACCGCCCAACTCTAAATCTAGGCCACTGTTTATTCAGTATAAACCTTCAAACTGCTTGATGTCCTGTTGCCAAACTCTGCAAGTACTGTTTATTCAGTGTAAACTCTCAAACTGCATGATAACCTGTTGCCAGTCTCTGCAAGTACTGATTAATCTGTGTTAACCTTCAAACTACCTGATATCCTGTTGTCTAACTCTGCAAGTACTGACTATTCAGTATTAACCCTTAAACTGCCCGATAACCTGTTGCCAAACTCTGCAAGGACTGACTACACAGTGTTAACCCTCAAACTACCTGATATCCTGTTGTCTAACTCTGCAAGTACTGACTATTCAGTATTAACCCTTAAACTGCCCGATAACCTGTTGCCAAACTCTGCAAGGACTGACTACACAGTGTTAACCCTCAAACTGCCCGATAACAAGTTACCTACTCCTGCATTATTAACTGTTTCTTGTTTTACCCTTCCTCTGTTTGAGTATAAGTGGACTATCCCTGCTCTCCTGATTCTGTGGAAGACATTTCCTGAAACCAGTTCCTTACTCAGAAGTCTATTTGGCTGATATCTTGAATTACTTTGTACTCAGGCTAACTCTGCTCCATATCATGAGTACATTGTTTTTTAGAGGTTGTCGTGGGGTCACGTCCTGGATTAAACTCAGAGTGCAAGGGTGTTGTTTAAGTTCGCCCTAGCATTTGGGTCTTCTTCTGGACATTTCCTAACCTGACAAAATCTTAGAAACTTGTAATGATCCTTGTGAATGGGAATATGCAGATATGCATCCTTTAGATCTACTGTAGTCATGAATTGACCCTCTTGAACCAGAGGAAGAATTGAAAGAATAGTTTCCATCTTGAAAGGCGGAACTCTGAGAAACTTGTTTACACACTTGAGATCCAGGATGGGTCTGAAAGTTCCTTCCTTTTTGGGAACGATAAACAGATTGGAATAAAAACCTAGTCCTTGCTCCTGAACTGGAACAGGAATGATCACTCCCATGTCAGAAAGCTCTTGAACACAACTTAAGAATGCATTTCTTTTTATCTGGTCTACAGATAACCTTGATAGATGAAACCTGCCCCTGGGAGGAAAAAAAAATAATTTATGTAAGAACTTACCTGATAAATTCATTTCTTTCATATTAGCAAGAGTCCATGAGCTAGTGACGTATGGGATATACATTCCTACCAGGAGGGGCAAAGTTTCCCAAACCTTAAAATGCCTATAAATACACCCCTCACCACACCCACAATTCAGTTTAACGAATAGCCAAGAAGTGGGGTGATAAGAAAAAAGTGCGAAAGCATATAAAATAAGGAATTGGAATAATTGTGCTTTATACAAAAAAAAATCATAACCACCACAAAAAAGGGGGGGCCTCATGGACTCTTGCTAATATGAAAGAAATGAATTTATCAGGTAAGTTCTTACATAAATTATGTTTTCTTTCATGTAATTAGCAAGAGTCCATGAGCTAGTGACGTATGGGATAATGACTACCCAAGATGTGGATCTTTCCACGCAAGAGTCACTAGAGAGGGAGGGATAAAATAAAGACAGCCAATTCCTGCTGAAAATAATCCACACCCAAAATAAAGTTTAATGAAAAACATAAACAGAAGATTCAAACTGAAACCGCTGCCTGAAGTACTTTTCTACCAAAAACTGCTTCAGAAGAAGAAAATACATCAAAATGGAAGAATTTAGTAAAAGTATGCAAAGAGGACCAAGTTGCTGCTTTGCAAATCTGATCAACCGAAGCTTCATTCCTAAACGCCCAGGAAGTAGAAACTGACCTAGTAGAATGAGCTGTAATCCTTTGAGGCGGAGTTTTACCCGACTCGACATAGGCATGATGAATTAAAGATTTCAACCAAGATGCCAAAGAAATGGCAGAAGCTTTCTGGCCTTTTCTAGAACCGGAAAAGATAACAAATAGACTAGAAGTCTTTCGGAAAGACTTAGTAGCTTCAACATAATATTTCAAAGCTCTAACAACATCCAAAGAATGCAACGATTTCTCCTTAGAATTCTTAGGATTAGGACATAATGAAGGAACCACAATTTCTCTACTAATGTTGTTGGAATTCACAACCTTAGATAAAAATTCAAAAGAAGTTCGCAACACCGCCTTATCCTGATGAAAAATCAGAAAAGGAGACTCACAAGAAAGAGCAGATATTTCAGAGACTCTTCTGGCAGAAGAGATCGCCAAAAGGAACAAAACTTTCCAAGAAAGTAATTTAATGTCCAATGAATGCATAGGTTCAAACGGAGGAGCTTGAAGAGCCCCCAGAACCAAATTCAAACTCCAAGGAGGAGAAATTGACTTAATGACAGGTTTTATACGAACCAAAGCTTGTACAAAACAATGAATATCAGGAAGATTAGCAATCTTTCTGTGAAAAAGAACAGAAAGAGCAGAGATTTGTCCTTTCAAAGAACTTGCGGATAAACCTTTATCCTGAAGAAACTGTAAAATTCTCGGAATTCTAAAAGAATGCCAAGAAAAATGATGAGAAAGACTTCTTCCAGACTCTATAATATATCTCTCTGGATACAGATTTACGAGCCTGTAACATAGTATTAATCACAGAGTCAGAAAAACCTCTTTGACCAAGAATCAAGCGTTCAATCTCCATACCTTTAAATTTAAGGATTTGAGATCCTGATGGAAAAAAGGACCTTGCGACAGAAGGTCTGGTCTTAGCGGAAGAGTCCACGGATGGCAAGAGGCCATCCGGACAAGATCCGCATACCAAAACCTGTGAGGCCATGCCGGAGCTACCAGCAGAACAAACGAGCATTCCTTCAGAATCTTGGAGATTACTCTTGGAAGAAGAACTAGAGGCGGAAAGATATAGGCAGGATGATACTTCCAAGGAAGTGATAATGCATCCACTGCTTCCGCCTGAGGATCCCGGGATCTGGACAGATACCTGGGAAGTTTCTTGTTTAGATGAGACGCCATCAGATCTATTTCTGGAAGCTCCCACATTTGAACAATCTGAAGAAATACCTCTGGGTGAAGAGACCATTCGCCCGGATGCAACGTTTGGCGACTGAGATAATCCGCTTCCCAATTGTCTATATCTGGGATATGAACCGCAGAGATTAGACAGGAGCTGGATTCCGCCCAAACCAGAATTCGAGATACTTCTTTCATAGCCAGAGGACTGGGAGTCCCTCCTTGATGATTGATGTATGCCACAGTTGTGACATTGTCTGTCTGAAAACAAATGAACGATTCTCTCTTCAGAAGAGGCCAAGACTGAAGAGCTCTGAAAATTGCACGGAGTTCCAAAATATTGATCGGTAATCTCACCTCCTGAGATTCCCAAACTCCTTGTGCCGTCAGAGATCCCCACACAGCTCCCCAACCTGTGAGACTTGCATCTGTTGAAATTACAGTCCAGGTCGGAAGAACAAAAGAAGCCCCCTGAATTAAACGATGGTGATCTGTCCACCACGTTAGAGAGTGTCGTACAATCGGTTTTAAAGATATTAATTGAGATATCTTTGTGTAATCCCTGCACCATTGATTCAGCATACAGAGCTGAAGAGGTCGCATGTGAAAACGAGCAAAGGGGATCGCGTCCGATGCAGCAGTCATAAGACCTAGAATTTCCATGCATAAGGCTACCGAAGGGAATGATTGTGACTGAAGGTTTCGACAAGCTGAAATCAATTTTAGACGTCTCTTGTCTGTCAAAGACAGAGTCATGGACACTGAATCTATCTGGAAACCCAGAAAGGTTACCATTGTCTGAGGAATCAATGAACTTTTTAGTGAATTGATCCTCCAACCATGATCTTGAAGAAACAACACAAGTCGATTAGTATGAGATTCTGCTAAATGTAAAGACTGAGCAAGTACCAAGATATCATCCAAATAAGGAAATACCACAATACCCTGTTCTCTGATTACAGACAGAAGGGCACTGAGAACCTTTGTAAAAATTCTTGGAGCTGTAGCTAGGCCAAACGGCAGAGCCACAAACTGGTAATGCTTGTCCAGAAAAGAGAATCTCAGGAACTGATAATGATCTGGATGAATCGGAATATGCAGATATGCATCCTGTAAATCTATTGTGGACATATAATGCCCTTGCTGAACAAAAGGCAAGATAGTCCTTACAGTTACCATTTTGAACGTTGGTATCCTTACATAACGATTCAATATTTTTAGATCCAGAACTGGTCTGAAGGAATTCTCCTTCTTTGGTACAATGAAGAGATTTGAATAAAACCCCATCCCCTGTTCCAGAACTGGAACTGGCATAATTACTCCAGCCAACTCTAGATCTGAAACACATTTCAGAAATGCTTGAGCTTTCACTGGATTTACTGGGACACGGGAAAGAAAAAATCTCTTTGCAGGAGGTCTTATCTTGAAACCAATTCTGTACCCTTCTGAAACAATGTTCTGAATCCAAAGATTGTGAACAGAATTGATCCAAATTTCTTTGAAAAAACGTAACCTGCCCCCTACCAGCTGAGCTGGAATGAGGGCCGCACCTTCATGTGGACTTAGAAGCTGGCTTTGCTTTTCTAGAAGGCTTGGATTTATTCCAGACTGGAGATGGTTTCCAAACTGAAACTGCTCCTGAGGATGAAGGATCAGGCTTTTGTTCTTTGTTGAAACGAAAGGAACGAAAACGATTATTAGCCCTGTTTTTACCCTTAGATTTTTTATCCTGTGGTAAAAAAGTTCCTTTCCCACCAGTAACAGTTGAGATAATAGAATCCAACTGAGAACCAAATAATTTGTTACCCTGGAAAGAAATGGAAAGTAGAGTTGATTTAGAAGACATATCAGCATTCCAAGTCTTAAGCCATAAAGCTCTTCTAGCTAAAATAGCTAGAGACATAAACCTGACATCAACTCTGATAATATAAAAAATGGCATCACAGATAAAATTATTAGCATGTTGAAGAAGAATAATAATATTATGAGAATCATGATCTGTTACTTGTTGCGCTAAAGTTTGCAACCAAATAGTTGAAGCTGCAGCAACATCAGCCAATGATATAGCAGGTCTAAGAAGATTACCTGAACACAGATAAGCTTTTCTTAGAAAGGATTCAATTTTCCTATCTAAAGGATCCTTAAACGAAGTACCATCTGACGTAGGAATAGTAGTACGTTTAGCAAGGGTAGAAATAGCCCCATCAACTTTAGGGATTTTGTCCCAAAATTCTAATCCGTCAGACGGCACAGGATATAATTGCTTAAAACGTTTAGAAGGAGTAAATGAATTACCCAAATTATTCCATTCTCTGGAAATTACTTCAGAAATAGCACCAGGAACAGGAAAAACTTCTGGAATAACCACAGGAGATTTAAAGACCTTATCTAAACGTTTAGATTTAGTATCAAGAGGACCAGAATCCTCAATTTCTAAAGCAATTAGTACTTCTTTAAGTAAAGAACGAATAAATTCCATTTTAAATAAATATGAAGATTTATCAGCATCAATCTCTGAGACAGAATCCTCTGAACCAGAAGAGTCATTAGAATCAGAATGATGATGTTCATTTAAAAATTCATCTGTATAAAGAGAAGTTTTAAAAGATTTTTTATGTTTACTAGAAGGAGGAATAACAGACATAGCCTTCTTGATGGATTCAGAAACAAAATCTCTTATGTTATCAGGAACATTCTGAACATTAGATGTTGATGGAACTGCAACAGGTAATGGTACATTACTAAAGGAAATATCTGCATTAACAAGTTTGTCATGACAATTAATACAAACAACAGCTGGAGGAATAGCTACCAAAAGTTTACAGCAGATACACTTAGCTTTGGTAGTTCCAGCACCAGACAGCGATTTTCCTGAAGTATCTTCTCAGATGCAACGTGAGACATCTTGCAATATGTAAGAGAAAAAACAACATATAAAGGAAAATTGATCAAATTCCTTAAATGACAGTTTCAGGAATGGGAAAAAATGCCAGTGAACAAGCTTCTAGCAACCAGAAGCAATAAATAATGAGACTTAAATAATGTGGAGACAAAAGCGACGCCCATATTTTTTTTAGCGCCAAATAAGACGCCCACATTATTTGGCGCCTAAATGCTTTTGGCGCCAAAAATGATGCCACGTCCGGAACGCCGACATTTTTTGGCGCAAAAGAACGTCAAAAAATGACGCAACTTCCGGCGACACGTATGAAAACGCCGGAAACAGAAAAGATTTTTTGCGCCAAAAAAGACGCAATAAAATGAAGCATTTTCAGCCCCCGCGAGCCTAACAGCCCACAGGTAAAAAAAAAATATTTTTAAGGTAAGAAAAATGATTGATTCAAATGCATTATCCCAAATATGAAACTGACTGTCTGAAAATAAGGAATGTTGAACATCCTGAGTCAAGGCAAATAAATGTTTGAATACATATATTTAGAACTTTATTAAAAAAGTGCCCAACCATAACTTAGAGTGTCACAGAAAATAAGACTTCCTTACCCCAGGACACTCATCTACATGTTTGTAGAAAGCCAAACCAGTACTGAAACGAAAATCAGCAGAGGTAATGGTATATTTATAAGAGTATATCGTCGATCTGAAAAGGGAGGTAAGAGATGAATCTCTACGACCGATAACAGAGAACCTATGAAATAGACCCCGTAGAAGGAGATCATTGAATTCAAACAGGCAATACTCTCCTCACATCCCTCTGACATTCACTGCACGCTGAGAGGAAAACCGGGCTCCAACCTGCTGCGGAGCGCATATCAACGTAGAATCTAGCACAAACTTACTTCACCACCTCCATAGGAGGCAAAGTTTGTAAAACTGAATTGTGGGTGTGGTGAGGGGTGTATTTATAGGCATTTTAAGGTTTGGGAAACTTTGCCCCTCCTGGTAGGAATGTATATCCCATACGTCACTAGCTCATGGACTCTTGCTAATATGAAAGAAATTTGAACTCCAGCCTGTATCCCTGGGACACAATATCTATCACCCAGGGATCTGGAATGTCCCGAACCCAGGCTTGAGCGAAAAAAAAAAGTCAGCCTGCACCCCACACGATCCATTCCCGGATCGGGGGCAGACCCTTCATGCTGACTTTGAGTCGGCGACAGGCTTCTTAGATTGCTTCCCCTTGCTCCAGGACTGATTATGTCTCCAAGGCGGCTTGGATTGATCCTGTTTAGAGGAGGAAGAGGAAGACTTACCAGAGAAGTTACGAAAGGAACGAAAATTACTCTGACGACCTTTCTGTTTATTTCCCTTATCCTGAAGAAGAGAATGCCCCTTACCCCCAGTAATATCAGAAATAATTTCAGCCAAACCAGGCCCAAACAAAGTCTTCCCCTTGTAAGGAATCAATAAAAGCTTAGATTTGGATGATACATCCGCAGACCAGGACTTTAACCATAAATCCATGCGAGCCAAAACAGCAAAGCCAGAAATCTTTGCTCCCAACTTGACGACCTGCAAAGAAGCATCTGCATTTGGCCAATTTTAAAACCTTAATTCTATCCTGAATCTCCTCCAGAGAAGACTCCTGAAGAATAGAATCAGACAACGCATCAAACCAATATGCAACAGCACTGGTAAACGTAGCAATACATGCAACAGGCTGCCATTGGAGGCCCTGGTGAACATAAATCCTCTTAAGCAAAGCCTCCAACTTCTTATCCATGGGATGCTTAAAAGTACAACTATCCTGAATAGGAATAGTGGTCCTCTTAGCCAAAGTGGAAATAGCTCCCTCTACCTTAGGAACTGTCTGCCAAGATTCCTTAATAGAATCCGCAATAGGAAACATCTTCCTAAAAATAGGGGAAGGGGAAAAAGGAATTCCAAGCTTTTCCCATTCCCGAGAAATAATCTCTGAAACCCGATCCGGAACAGGAAAAACTTCCGCCACGAAGGGAACTTATTAAGCTTACTAACCTTCTTGGGAGTAACTATGACCGTTGAATCCGAATCATCCAAAGTAGTTAAAACCTCCCTAAGTAACAAACGGAGGTGCTCCAACTTAAATCTGAAGGAAACCACCTCAGAATCAGCAGAAGGAATTGCACTAAATTTCACCTTCAGACGCTACTGAAGTATCCTCTCCCTCAGACTTATGGGAAGAAGCATTAGACATAACTCCAAAAGAGTTAGAACCCTTAAACTTCCTCTTGTGCTTCCCGTGCAAAGCAGGAAAAACAGACAAAGCATCAGATACAGCAGTGGATATGTGAGTTGCCATATCCTGCAATGAAAAACCAACCTGAGACGAAACGCAGGGCACTGCAGGAAAAGAGGATTGAGATTGGGATGATTTGGGAGAAAGCTGCGTAACAGCTTGAACAGGAGACTCCTGAACAACATTCTCCTTAGAAAATGAAGGCTCTGAATCAAAAAGCCTATCCCTATACTGTAATGTTCTCTCTATTCATGAGGAACAGAAAGGAATAGGCGGCTCCACATTAGTATCAAGGCACAAAGTGTAAGTAATATCCTGCAAGTCCTCTTGCTCCATCTTAACACCAGCAAGAAAAAATAAATCGGGAAATAAAAAAAAACAAAAAAAAACTGCAGCAGCAAAAAAAAATATTTTTTTAAAAAAAAGTTACTGTCTTTTTAAGAAACGAACGTTAACCGAAACACACAGAAATTTCACAATGAAATATAAAAATTGACCCCTGCAGCACCTATGCACCTCAACAAGCCTTGCTGAGGTGTTTACCTGACCTCCCACTGACCGGAGTAAATAGTAATGTAGCAGAGACGATCCGGACTCTCCCACTGTTACCACCCGCTCTCCAGATTCCTGTACCTAATCAGAATGACCAGAGCCGACAGGAAGCCGAGAAAAAACACTTCCTCCTCAAACAGCGCACAAAACTCGCACAAAAGAAGCCCCGCCCAAGTGTCAAGTAAACTGTCAGCAGACTAAAGCTGACAATAAAAACACCCAGACTAATTGCCAGAAAGGAGCCAAACAGAGCCATAAAATAAAAGTCGTCTGCTAAACACAATATGACAGACTGTCCTCTCACAGTGCCTCATAAAAAAAACTGCCCACATATAAAACTTGCACAAACCGGTTCACCAAAGATTAACCCCATAAGTGCCAACATTTTCTGAACCCTCAGAAAAAAACATAATTTATGCTTACTTGATAAATGTATTTCTCTTGTGGTGTATCCAGTCCACGGATCATCCATTACTTGTGGGATATTCTCCTTCCCAACAGGAAGTTGCAAGAGGATCACCCACAGCAGAGCTGCTATATAGCTCCTCCCCTAACTGCCATATCCAGTCATTCGACCGAAACAAGCCGAGAAAGGAGAAACCATAGGGTGCAGTGGTGACTGTAGTTTAAATTAAAATTTAGACCTGCTTTAAAAGGACAGGGAGGACCGTGGACTGGATACACCACAAGAGAAATAAATTTATCAGGTAAGCATAAATTATGTTTTCTCTTGTAAGGTGTATCCAGTCCACGGATCATCCATTACTTGTGGGATACCAATACCAAAGCTAAAGTACATGGATGAAGGGAGGGACAAGGCAGGCTTAAATGGAAGGAACCACTGCCTGTAGAACCTCTCTCCCAAAAATAGCCTCCGAAGAAGCAAAAGTATCAAATTTGTAAAATTTTGAAAAGGTATGAAGCGAAGACCAAGTCGCCGCCTTGCAAATCTGTTCAACAGAAGCCTCATTTTTAAAGGCCCAGGTGGAAGCCACAGCTCTAGTAGAATGAGCTGTAATCCTTTCAGGGGGCTGCTGTCCAGCAGTCTCATAGGCTAAGCGTATTACGCTCCGAAGCCAAAAAGAAAGAGAGGTTGCCGAAGCTTTTTGACCTCTCCTCTGTCCAGAGTAAACCACAAACAGTGTAGATGTTTGGCGAAAATCTTTAGTAGCTTGTAAGTAAAACTTCAAAGCACGGACCACGTCCAGATTATGTAAAAGACATTCCTTCTTTGAAGAAGGATTAGGACACAATGATGGAACAACAATCTCTTGATTGATATTCTTGTTAGAAACTACCTTAGGTAAAAACCCAGGTTTTGTACGCAAAACTACTTTATCTGAATGGAAAATCAGATAAGGAGAATCACATTGTAAAGCAGATAACTCAGAGACTCTCCGAGCCGAGGAAATAGCCATCAAAAACAAAACTTTCCAAGACAAAAGTTTAATATCAATGGAATGAAGGGGTACAAACGGAACCCCTTGAAGAACTTTAAGAACCAAGTTTAAGCTCCATGGGGGAGCAACAGGTTTAAACACAGGCTTGATTCTAACCAAAGCCTGACAAAAAGCTTGAACGTCTGGAACTTCAGCCAGACGCTTGTGCAAAAGGACAGAGCAGAAATCTGTCCCTTTAAAGAACTAGCTGATAATCCTTTTTCCAAACCCTCTTGGAGAAAGG
Source organism: Bombina bombina (assembly GCF_027579735.1). Taxonomy (NCBI): domain Eukaryota; kingdom Metazoa; phylum Chordata; class Amphibia; order Anura; family Bombinatoridae; genus Bombina; species Bombina bombina. Next base: position 635,688,011 of record NC_069501.1, on the reverse strand, counting down.
ACAATATCCTAGGAATCCTAACCTTACTCCATGAGTAATTCTTGGATTCACACCAATAAAGGTATTTCCACCATATCTTATGGTAGATTTTCCTGGTGACAGGCTTTCGTGCCTGTATTAGGGTATCAATGACTGACTCGGAGAAGCCACGCTTTGATAAAATCAAGCGTTCAATCTCCATGCAGTAAGTCTCAGAGAAGTTAGATTTGGATGATTGAAAGGACCTTGTAGTAGAAGGCCTTGTCTCAGAGGCAGGGTCCATGGTGGAAAGGATGACATGTCCACTAGGTCTGCATACCAGGTCCTGTGTGGCCACGCAGGCGCTATCAAGATCACTGATGCTCTCTCCTGTTTAATCTTGGCAATCAGTCGAGGGAGCAGAGGAAACGGTGGAAACACATAAGCCAGGTTGAGGAACCAAGGCGCTGCTAGAGCATCTATCAGTGCCGCTCCTGGGTCCCTGGACCTGGATCCGTAACAAGGAAGTTTGTCGTTCTGGCGAGACGCCATGAGATCCAGTTCGCGTTTGCCCCAACGATGAACCAATTGAGCAAACACCTCCGGATGGAGTTCCCACTCCCCCGGATGAAAAGTCTGACGACTTAGAAAATCCGCCTCCCAGTTCTCTACACCTGGGATATGGATTGCTGATAGGTGGCAAGAGTGAGTCTCTGCCCAGCGAATTATCTTGGAGACTTCCAGCATTGCTAGGGAACTCCTGGTTCTCCCTTGATGGTTGATGTAAGCCACAGTTGTGATGTTGTCCGACTGAAATCTGATGAACCTCAGGGTTGCTAACTGAGGCCAAGCTAGAAGAGCATTGAATATTGCTCTTAACTCCAGAATATTTATTGGGAGGAGTTTCTCCTCCTGAGTCCACGATCCCTGAGCCTTCAGGGAGTTCCAGACTGCACCCCAACCTAGAAGGCTGGCATCTGTTGTTACAATTGTCCAATCTGGCCTGCGAAAGGTCATACCCTTGGACAGATGGACCCGAGATAGCCACCAGAGAAGAGAATCTCTGGTCTCTTGATCCAGATTTAGCAGAGGGGACAAATCTGTGTAATCCCCATTCCACTGACTGAGCACGCATAGTTGCAGCGGTCTGAGATGTAGGCGCGCAAATGGCACTATGTCCATCGCCGCTACCATTAAGCCGATTACTTCCATGCACTGAGCCACCGAAGGGCGCGGAATAGAATGAAGAACACGGCAAGGTTTTAGAAGCTTTGATAACCTGGATTCTGTCTGGTAAATCTTAATTTCTACAGAATCTATCAGAGTCCCTAGGAAGGAGACTCTTGTGAGTGAGGATAGAGAACTCTTTTCCTCGTTCACCTTCCACCCATGTGACCTGAGAAATGCCAGAACTATGTCCGTATGTGACTTGGCAATCTGAAAGTTTGACGCCTGTATCAGGATGTCGTCCAGATAAGGGGCCACTGATATACCTTGCGGTCTTAGAACCGCCAGAAGCGATCCCAGAACCTTTGTAAAGATTCTTGGAGCTGTAGCTAACCCGAAGGGAAGAGCCACAAATTGGTAATGCCTGTCCAGAAAGGCAAACCTTAGGAACCGATGATGATCTTTGTGAATCGGTATGTGAAGGTAAGCATCCTTCAAATCCACTGTGGTCATGTATTGACCCTCCTGGATCATAGGTAGGATGGTACGAATAGTCTCCATCTTGAATGATGGAACTCTGAGGAATTTGTTTAAGATCTTTAGATCCAAAATGGGTCTGAAGGTTCCCTCTTTTTTGGGAACCACAAACAGATTTGAATAAAAACCCTGTCCCTGTTCCGTTTGTGGAACTGGACAGATCACTCCCATAATTAGGAGGTCTTGCACACAGCGTAAGAATGCCTCTTTCTTTATCTGGTTTACAGATAATCTCCCTTGAGGGGGGGAAGCTTTGAAGTCCAGAAGATATCCCTGAGATATGATCTCCAACGCCCAGGGATCCTGAACATCTCTTGCCCACGCCTGGGCGAAAAGAGAAAGTCTGCCCCCTACTAGATCCGTTACCCGATGGGGGACGTTCCTTCATGCTTTCTTAGAGGCAGCAGCAGGCTTTCTGGCCTGCTTGCCCTTGTTCCAGGACTGGTTAGGTTTCCAGCCCGGCTTGGATTGAGCAAAAGTTCCCTCTTGTTTTGTAGCAGAGGAAGTTGATGCTGCACCTGCCTTGAAGTTTCGAAAGGCACGAAAATTAGACTGTTTGGCCTTTGATTTGGCCCTGTCCTGAGGAAGGGCATGACCCTTACCTCCAGTAATGTCAGCAATAATTTCCTTCAAACCAGGCCCGAATAGGGTCTGCCCCTTGAAGGGAATGTTAAGTAATTGAAGTCAAGTCAGCTGACCAAGATTTAAGCCATAGCGCCCTACGCGCCTGGATGGTGAATCCAGAATTCTTAGCCGTTAGTTTAGTCAAATGAACAATGGCATCAGAAACAAAAAGAATTAGCTAGCTTAAGTGTTCTAAGCTTGTCAAGTATTTCAGTCAATGGAGTAGCTGTCTGAAAGGCCTCTTCCAGAGCCTCAAACCAGAACGCCGCAGCAGCAGTGCCAGGCGCAATGCATGCAAGGGGCTGCAGGATAAAACCTTGTTGAATAAACATTTTCTTAAGGTAACCTAATTTTTTATCCATTGGATCTGAAAAAGCACAACTGTCCTCGACAGGGATAGTGGTACGCTTTGCTAAAGTAGAAACTGCTCCCTCCACCTTAGGGACCGTCTGCCATAAGTCCCATGTAGTGGCGTCTATTGGAAACATTTTTCTAAAAATCGGAGTGGGGGAAAACGGCACACCGGGTCTATCCCACTCCTTATTAATAATTTCTGTAAATCTTTTAGGTATTGGAAAAACATCAGTACACACCGGCACTGCATAGTATTCATCCAGTCTACACAATTTCTCTGGCACTGCAATTGTGTCACAGTCATTCAGAGAAGCTAACACCTCCCCAAGCAATACACGGAGGTTCTCAAGCTTAAATTTAAAAGTAGAAATTTCTGAATCAGGTTTCCCCGAATCAGAGATGTCACCCACAGACTGAAGCTCTCCTTCCTCAGCTTCTGCATATTGTGACGCAGTATCAGACATGGGCCTTAAAGCATCTGCGCTCTGTACTACGTCTAACCCCAGAGCTATCGCGCTTTCCTCTGAATTCAGGCAGTCTGGCTAATACCGCTGACAGGGTATTATCCATGATTGCCGCCATGTCCTGCAAAGTAATCGATATGGGCGTCTTTGATGTACTTGGAGCCATTTTAGCGTGAGTCCCTTGAGCGGGAGTCAAAGGGTCCGACACGTGGGGAGAGTTAGTCGGCATAACTTCCCCCTCGTCAGAATCCTTTGGTGATAATTCTTTTAAAGACAATAGCTGATCTTTATTGTTTAAAGTGAAATCAATACATTTAGTACACATTCTCATATGGGGTTCCACCATGGCTTTTAAACATAATGAACAAGGAGTTTCCTCTATGTCAGACATGTTTACACAGACTAGCAATGAGACTAGCAAGCTTGGAAAACACTTTAAATCAAGTTAAACAAGCAATATAAAAAAACATTACTGTGCCTTTAAGAGAAACAAATTTTGCCAAAATTTGAAATAACAGTGAAAAAAGGCAGTTAAACTAACGAAATTTTTACAGTGTATGTAACAAGTTAGCAGAGCATTGCACCCACTTGCAAATGGATGATTATCCCCTTAATACAAAAAACGGATTAACAAAACTAAAAAAACGTTTTTAAACAGTTACAATAACTGCCACAGCTCCACTGTGGCTTTACCTTCCTCAATACACGACTTTTGAAGCCTTTTGAGCCCTTCAGAGATGTCCTATAACATGCAGGGGACTGCTGAGGGAAGCTGAATGTCTGTCTGTAATTTTAACTGCGCAAAAAAGCGCTAAAATAGGCCCCTCCCACTCATATTACAACAGTGGAAAGCCCCAGGAAACTGTTTCTAGGCAAAAATCAAGCCAGCCATGTGGAAAAAAACTAGGCCCCAATAAGTTTTATCACCAAAGCATATATAAAAACGATTAAACATGCCAGCAAACGTTTTATATTGCACTTTAATCAAAGTATATACCTCTGATAGCAAGCCTGATACTAGTCGCTATTAAATCACTGTATTTAGGCTTAACTTACATTAATCCAGTATAAGCAGCATTTTCTAGCAATTCCATCCCTAGAAAAACATAACTGCACATACCTTATTGCAGGATACCCTGCACGCCATTCTCCCTCTGAAGTTACCTCACTCCTGAGACATATGTGAGAACAGCAGTGGATCTTAGTTACTTCTGCTAAGATCATAGAAAACGCAGGCAGATTCTTCTTCTAAATGCTGCCTGAGATAAAATAGTACAACTCCGGTACCATTTAAAAACAATAAACTTTTGATTGAAGAAAAAACTAACTATATTACACCACTTTCCTCTTACTACCTCCAGCTATGTTGAGAGTTGCAAGAGAATGACTGGATATGGCAGTTAGGGGAGGAGCTATATAGCAGCTCTGCTGTGGGTGATCCTCTTGCAACTTCCTGTTGGGAAGGAGAATATCCCACAAGTAATGGATGATCCGTGGACTGGATACACCTTACAAGAGAAATAAAAAACAGCACTTACCTTTCACTATAATCTGCCTGACCGCAAGGCAGCTCACTAGGTTTTAAAGGCTTCCTTCCTAACATGGACCTGTGAAAACAGAAAGAAAAAGACTAAATAAACCTACATAGTCTTTTTACCAAAGGACAGCTCACAACCTTGGAGGCACAGAAAGGATTATACCCCTCCAGTTACCAAAAGCTTAAAAGCCACCACTGCTCTACTGAAGAGACTGAAGTGGAATACAGCTAAACCCCAGAAAAAAAACAGAACAAACTTGTCCTGCTTGAAAATAAACTCTTGATTGAAGAATCAGACACCAAACTTTACCCCTATCTTGTAACTGATACAAGCAAAGAGAATGACTGGGGGTTGAGGGTAACGGGAGTGGTATTTAACAGCTTTGTTGTGGTGCTAAATCTGATAAATATTTAGATGACTCCGGGTCAGGAGAGCTATGTTTAACCTTTCTCTTGCATTTGTAAGAGCGAGGTAATGCACTGAGGGCTGTAGACACCGCCGTTTGTAACTGTGCAGCAAAGTCAGCAGGAAAAAGGCCCCCTCCGGACGTAGGATTAGATGTGCTACAGGAACTGCATGTGGAGTGGATAATGTAGCAAGGGTAGTAATCTCACGGGACGCCGAGTCCTGAGAGGTAGACGGCTCAGAGGGACTAAGCGCCTTAGCAGGCTTGTCTCCCTTCTTAGACTTCATAACGGTGTTAAGGCATTTGGAACATAATTGAGTGGGCGGGAAAACCATGGCCTTCTCATAATATAAACAGGTATGATTTAGTACAGAAGGAGTACCTTCTAACATGTCAAGAGTCCTCCATAGCTCAGGTTATACCCACAGGACACAAATAAAAACATAATTTATGCTTACCTGATAAATTTACTTCTCTTGTAGTGTGTTCAGTCCACGGGTCATCCATTACTTATGGGATATATTCTCCTCCCCAACAGGAAGTTGCAAGAGGATCACCCAAGCAGAGCTGCTATATAGCTCCTCCCCTCACATGTCATATCCAGTCATTCGACCGAAACAAGACGAGAAAGGAGAAACTATAGGGTGCAGTGGTGACTGGAGTTATAATTTAAAATTTAGAACCTGCCTCAAATAGACAGGGCGGGCCGTGGACTGAACACACTACAAGAGAAATAAATTTATCAGGTAAGCATAAATTATGTTTTCTCTTGTTAAGTGTGTTCAGTCCACGGGTCATCCATTACTTATGGGATACCAATACCAAAGCTAAAGTACACGGATGATGGGAGGGACAAGGCAGGAACATTAAACAGAAGGAACCACTGCCTGTAGAACCTTTCTCCCAAAAACAGCCTCCGAAGAAGCAAAAGTGTAAAATTTGGAAAAAGTATGAAGTGAAGACCAAGTTGCAGCCTTGCAAATCTGTTCAACAGAGGCCTCATTCTTAAAGGCCCAGGTGGAAGCCACAGCTCTAGTGGAATGAGCTGTAATTCTTTCAGGAGGCTGCTGTCCAGCAGTCTCATAGGCTAAGCGTATTATGCTACGAAGCCAAAAAGAGAGAGAGGTAGCCGAAGCCTTTTGACCTCTCCTCTGTCCCGAGTAAACGACAAACAGAGAAGAAGTTTGTCGAAAATCTTTAGTTGCCTATAAGTAGAACTTCAGAGCACGGACCACATCTAGATTATGCAAAAGACGTTCCTTCTTTGAAGAAGGATTAGGACATAAGGATGGAACAACAATCTCTTGATTGATATTCTTGTTAGAAACAACCTTAGGTAAAAACCCAGGTTTAGTACGCAGGACTACCTTGTCTGAATGAAAGATCAGATAAGGAGAATCACAATGTAAGGCAGATAACTCAGAGACTCTACGAGCCGAGGAAATAGCCATCAAAAACAGAACTTTCCAAGATAAAAGCTTAATATCAATGGAATGAAGGGGTTCAAACGGAACACCCTGGAGAACTTTAAGAACCAAGTTTAAGCTCCACGGAGGAGCAACAGCTTTAAACACAGGCTTAATCCTAGTCAAAGCCTGACAAAAAGCCTGGACGTCTGGATTCTCTGCCAGACGCTTGTGTAAAAGAATAGACAGAGCAGAAATCTGTCCCTTTAGTGAACTAGCGGATAAGCCCTTTTCTAAACCCTCTTGTAGAAAAGACAGTATCCTAGGAATCCTAACCTTACTCCATGAGTAACTCTTGGATTCACACCAATATAAATATTTACGCCATATCTTGTGGTAAATTTTTCTGGTAACAGGTTTCCAAGCCTGTATTAATGTATCAATAACCGAATCCGAAAACCCACACTTTGATAGAATCAAGCGTTCAATTTCCAAGCAGTCAGCCTCAGAGAAATTAGGTTTGGAGGGTTGAAAGGACCATGAATTAGAAGGTCCTGCCTCAGGGGTAGAGACCATGGTGGACAGGACGACATGTCCACTAGGTCTGCATACCAGGTCCTGCATGGCCACGCAGGCGCTATCAGAATCACCGATGCTCTCTCCTGTTTGATCCTGGCAATCAGTCGAGGAAGCAACGGAAAAGGTGGAAACACATAAGCTATGTTGAAAACCCAAGGGGCTGCTAGTGCATCCACCAGCACCGCTCCCGGGTCCCTGGACCTGGATCCGTAACAAGGAAGCTTGGCGTTCTGGCGAGATGCCATGAGATCCAGATCCGGTTTGCCCCAACAAAGAATTAGTTGGGCAAATACCTCCGGGTGAAGTTCCCACTCCCCCGGATGAAAAGTCTGGCGACTTAAAAAATCCGCCTCCCAGTTCTCCACGCCTGGGATGTAGATTGCTGACAGGTGGCAAGAGTGAGACTCTGCCCAGCGAATTATCTTCGAGACTTCCAACATCGCTAGGGAACTCCTGGTTCCCCCTTGATGATTGATGTAAGCCACAGTCGTGATGTTGTCCGACTGAAATCTGATGAACCTCAGTGTTGCCAACTGAGGCCAAGCTAGAAGAGCATTGAATATTGCCCTTAATTCTAGAATGTTTATTGGGAGGAGTTTCTCCTCCTGAGTCCACGACCCCTGAGCCTTCAGGGAGTTCTAGACTGCTCCCCAGCCTAGTAGGCTGGCATCTGTTGTTACAATCGTCCAATCTGGTCTGCGAAAGGACATTCCTTTGGACAGATGAACCCGTGATAACCACCAGAGAAGAGAATCTCTGGTCTCCTGGTCCAGATTTAGCAAAGGGGACAGATCTGAGTAATCCCCGTTCCATTGACTTAGCATGCATAGTTGCAGCGGTCTGAGATGTAGGCGCGCAAATGGCACTATGTCCATCGCCGCGACCATTAAGCCGATCACTTCCATGCACTGAGCTACTGATGGGCTTGGAATGGAGTGAAGGACCCGGCAAGCATTGAGAAGTTTTGATAGCCTGGACTCCGTCAGGTAAATCTTCATCTCTACAGAATCTATAAGAGTCCCTAGAAAAGGGACCCTTGTGAGTGGTAACAGAGAACACTTTTCCACGTTCACTTTCCACCCATGCGACCTCAGAAATGCTAGAACTATCTCTGTATGAGACTTTGCATTTTGAAAACTTGACGCTTGTATCAGAATGTCGTCTAGGTACGGAGCCACCGCTATGCCTCGTGGTCTTAGTACCGCCAGAAGAGAGCCCAGAACCTTTGTAAAAATTCTCTGGGCCGTAGCCAACCCGAAGGGAAGGGCTACAAACTGGTAATGCCTGTCTAGAAAGGCAAATCTTAGGTACCGATAATGATCTTTGTGAATCGGAATGTGAAGGTAGGCATCCTTTAAATCCACTGTGGTCATATATTGACTCTCTTGGATCATGGGTAGGATGGTTCGAATGGTTTCCATCTTGAACGATGGAACCCTTAGGAATTTGTTTAAGATTTTTAAATCTAAGATTGGTCTGAAGGTTCCCTCTTTCTTGGGAACCACAAACAGATTTGAATAAAACCCTTGCCCCTGTTCCGTCCGCGGAACTGGGTGGATCACTCCCATCACTAAGAGGTCTTGTACACATTGTAGAAATGCCTCTTTCTTTACTAGGTTTGTTGATAACCTTGACAGATGAAACCTCCCTTGTGGAGGAGAAGTCTTGAAATCCAGAAGGTATCCCTGAGATATAATCTCCAGCGTCCAGGGATCCTGTACATCTCTTGCCCAAGCCTGGGCGAAGAGAGAGAGTCTGCCCCCCACTAGATCCGTCTCCGGAAAGGGGGCCCTGACTTCATGCTGTCTTAGGGGCGGAAGTAGGCTTTCTGGCCTGCTTGCCCTTGTTCCATGACTGGTTGCTTTTCCAACCCTGTCTGTAACGAGCAGTAGTTCCTTCCTGTTTTGGAGCGGAGGAAGTTGATGCTGCTCCTGCCTTGAAATTATGAAAGGCACGAAAATTAGACTGTTTGGCCTTTGATTTGGCCCTGTCCTGAGGAAGGGTGTGGCCCTTACCTCCAGTAATGTCAGCAATAATTTCCTTCAAGCCGGGCCCGAATAAGGTCTGCCCTTTGAAAGGAATGTTTAACAATTTAGACTTAGAAGTTACATCTGCTGACCAGGATTTAAGCCAGAGCGCTCTGCGCGCCTGTATGGCGAATCCGGAATTTTTAGCCGTAAGTTTGGTTAAATGCACTACGGCATCCGAAACAAACGCATTAGCCAGCTTAAGGGTTCTAATCTTGCTCAGAGACTCATCCAATGGTGCTGTGCGAATCGTCTCTTCCAGAGACTCAAACCAGAATGCCGCTGCAGCAGTGACAGGCGCAATGCATGCAAGAGGCTGTAATATAAAACCTTGTTGAATAAACATTTTCTTAAGATAACCCTCTAATTTTTTATCCATTGGATCTGAGAAAGCACAGCTATCCTCCACCGGGATAGTGGTACGCTTGGCTAAAGTAGAAACTGCTCCCTCCACCTTAGGGACTGTCTGCCATAAGTCTCTTGTGGTGGCGTCTATAGGGAACATTTTTCTAAATATCGGAGGAGGGGAAAAAGGCACACCGGGTCTATCCCACTCCTTACTAATAATCTCTGTAAGCCTCTTTGGTATAGGAAAAACGTCAGTACACACCGGCACCGCGTAGTATTTATCCAGCCTACATAATTTCTCTGGGATTGCCACCGTGTCACAATCATTCAGAGCCGCTAACACCTCCCCTAGCAACACGCGGAGGTTCTCAAGCTTAAATTTAAAATTTGAAATTTCTGAATCCGGTCTCCCCGAATCAGAACCGTCACCCACAGAATGAAGCTCTCCGTCCTCATGTTCTGCAAATTGTGACGCAGTACCAGACATGGCTCTCGTGTCATCGGCGCGCTCTGTCCTTAACCCAGAACTGTCGCGCTTGCCTCTTAACTCTGGCATATTGTATAACACTTCTTTCATAACATTAGCCATATCATGTAAAGTGATTTGTAAGGGCCTTGATGTACTTGGCGCCTCAATCTCACGCACCTCCCGAGCGGGAGACGAAGGTACCGACACGTGAGGAGAGTTAGACGGCATAACTGCCCCCTCGTTGTCTGGTGATAATTTTTTAAGCGGTACAGATTGATTTTTCAAAGTAACATCAATACAATTGGTACACATATTTCTATTGGGCTCCACAACGGCTTTTAAACATAATGAACAAGCAGATTCCTCTGTATCAGACATGTTTAAACAGACTAGCAATGAAGCTAGCAAGCTTGGAAAATACTCAATAAGTTTGCAAGCAATATAAAAAACGCTGCAGCGCTTTTTAAAAAACACAGTTGAGTAACTAAAGAATAATTCAGTTATAGTCAACAATTCGTTAAATGTATTAAATAGCAGAGGGTTGCACCCATTAGCAACCGGATGATTAACCCCTCAGTACCCAAAAAAACGGATATCAAATTAATATAAAACGTTTTTATCACAGTCTAACACACTGTCACAGGTCTGCTGTGACTGATTACCTCCCTCAAAAAACGAATTTTGAAGACCCCTGAGCTCTCTAGAGACGTCCTAGATCAAGGACGAAGAAGAAGGAAGACTGTGCTAGAATTTTAACTGCGCAACAAGGCGCTAAAAAGAGGCCCCACCCGCTCATTTACAACAGTGGGAGACCTGATATAACGGTTTCTATGCAGAAATATACGTTAGCCATGTGGAAAAAAATTAATGCCCAAAGGATTTATCACCAAAGTACCTCACAAAACGAATAACATGCCAGTAAACGTTTTGAAAATAAACTTCTTTAAATGTCATGCAAAGTTATCACTAAGCCTGCAACCAGTCGCTACCACTGCAGATAAGGCTTAAGCATTATTTCAGTATTAACAGTATTTTCACAGTCAAATTCTAGTCCCTAGAAAATAACTCTACTGTGCATACATTTATCAGCCTGATACCAGTCACTACTACTGCATTTAAGGCTGTACTTACATCATACGGGTAACAGCAGTATTTTCTTAGTCAATTCCATTCCCAGAAAATATTGTACTGCACATACCTCATTTGCGGTGGACCCCGCATGCTATTCCCATGTTCTGAAGTTACCCCACTCCTCAGAATGTCGAGAACAGCCAGTGGATCTTAGTTACACCTGCTAAGATCATAGAAAACGCAGGCAGTTTCTTCTTCAAAATACTGCCTGAGATAGAAAAAACAGCACACTCCGGTGCCATTTAAATTAACAAACTTTTGATTGAAGAATAATTAAGTAAAAACTCCAACTCCTCCCGCGACCTCCTTCTTTGTTGAGGGTTGCAAGAGAATGACTGGATATGACATGTGAGGGGAGGAGCTATATAGTAGCTCTGCTTGGGTGATCCTCTTGCAACTTCCTGTTGGGGAGGAGAATATATCCCATAAGTAATGGATGACCCGTGGACTGAACACACTTAACAAGAGAAAATGCATTTTATTATAGAAAACTGCACCTTTATACTCCCAAT